>NC_137706.1:21484007-22094007 GCF_964034855.1 Anser brachyrhynchus | reverse complement strand
GAACAAGAGAGCAGAATATTTCTGGAAAGCCCGCAAGCAGTGATTGCTTCCAGCCCGGCGCGCATCGCGGGCGACGGCACGGTGCTGGCGCAGCTGGGCGGCGCAGGCGGCGGGAGGGGAGATGTCAGCCTGCCCCCTGCGGAAACCGGGGCCCTAACCTGACCGGCACCACGCTCGCTGGGGAAGGTCTGCGTCATGTAACGGAGGAATCATCGCTGCCCCTGGGTGATCTTTTAGAAAACAAGATGCGATGAGCGATCTGGGTATCACAATGCAGCAGAGAGAGTTTTCCACCAGGCATGAGCTCCCGGCCCCGACTCCCCTTTTCCCCAGAGGTGGCTCTGGCGGCTGTGCTGGCTGTGGATGCCCGTAAGGGGCTGCTGGGGTGGCTCATGCACCCGAATGTCCAGCGGCACGCAGGGATGTGTTCTCAACACTGGGGATGCACCTGGGTCTTGCCCCAGGAGCTGCAGAGCCAGGGTGCCCATGTGTCTGTGCCCTAGGAAGCTGCAGTTTGGTTTAAAATAGCTCGCTCAGAGACATTTCTCCAGGCCTGAGCTGCTTCCCCAGAGACCACCGAGCCTGAAATTGCTGCGAGAACTGGGCAAAATCCATCTCCTTAAAAGCACAGCCACCTCCCAGCAGATGCTGGGGAGCAGAGGGTGAGGCGGGGGCAGCTGTGGCACACTCAGGACCCCTCGCTGGTACAGGCAGGGACCCGCGCTGGGAGCGCCGCAGCCAGCAAGGGGCACAGGGATGAAAGCAGGGCTGTGTGATGCTGTGTTCCTGGTGCTCACCTCTCAGCCAGGCAGCACAGCCCGGCACCGTGGGCACGCACCGGTGGCACTGCTCCCGGAGCCCCCCAGCCCCTGTGGCGAGGTGAGCAGGTGCCGGCACCGGGGCGAAGAGGGCCCTGCACACTGAGCTCCAGCACGGGGGTGGCTGGTTCATAACCAGCGTTCTCCAGCCATCCTGAGGCACTGATTTGGAAATTCCCTTGCCCTGTAGCAGCAGCACAGCAGCAGCTGCTCTCTCCTCCCCTGTCCCAAGCGCATCTTCCCTGCGGTCCACAGCTCGGTTGGCAGACAGTACATTTTTTCCAGCGAGCACGCTGGGTCAAAGCTGCTTCTTAGCATGTTAGACAATAATTTATTTTAAATGGGATATAGTGGGCTGTTCGTTTTTGTCTCTTTACAAGAGAGCTCATCCTATTTTTAACAAGGATAGGAAATGCATAAGATGTTCTACAGATCTATTTCTTTGGAGAATGAGACGAGAAAGCGTTCCCTGCGCTTTTCTTATTACAAACTGTTTTAGAGCGGGGGATAACATTTTATGGGGTAGAGGAGCATCTTTGCAATAGATCACAATTATGAGAGCCCAACGCAATCTTGTTGTCCCTCTGGTGACTTAGCATTTCAGGGATATACTTCTTCCTTGCCTCGCGTGTCATTTTGACTTAATTTACTAGTCAGGAGCATTCCTGCCACCCTCTGCCCTGCAGGGTAAACACGGCTGATCTCCCAGGCTGCGGCCCCTCGCTGTGCGCAGCGCCGGGCGGCACCGCTGCCCGCCGCCAGCTCCATGTGTGATTTCCCATGGGGGGCTCTGCCTGCCTTCAGTCTGCAGGAGCATCAGATAAACCTCGTGTGGCACGGCTCCTGGACGGAGCAAAAGCGGTGCGAGGCAATGGGGGGGTGTTGAGCAGCTCTTGTAAGGAGCGCGCTCAGGCTGGCGAGGCTGCAGCTCCTGTTGCAGCGGTGCAGCTCACCCGGGGGTCCTGTGGCACCCCGTGCCCACCCACAGCACCCCGTGCCCGCCCTCAGCACCCCGTGCCCACCCACGGCACGGCTGCAGCCGGAGGCAGCTGGTGGCGGAGCCACGGCACACGCTCCTCTGCAGCTACGGTGGGGGACCGGCTCCTCCTCTTCCCTCGTCCCCATTTATTTTTAGCTCCCAAGTTGTCATAAATGATTTGAGCTCAACAGTTTTTAAAATTTGAGCTCCAAACAGCTATTTAAAGCCTTGACAGGATGCAAGAGTGTATTAAAAGCTTATTTTTAGGCCCATTCTTAGTGTGAGAGGCTCACTCAGAGGCAGCTCGGCCCCCCTGCTTCCTGCTGGCTGCGTGAGACGGACCTGGGGATGCAACCAGGAGCCGCAGGGGCCGGGGCCCACCCTGCTCACAGCCCTGCGACCCCGCCTCGCCCTTCACCTCCCCACCGTGCCCTGCACCCCACAGCCCCACACCACGGTGGAGGGGCCGGGCACTGCCCGCAGGAGCCCCCGGCCGGTGAGCTGTGCGCAGGGGGCGAGCTGCGCAGGTGGGGAGCCACCTGCACGTGCTGGCGGCACTGCTGCACGAGACGCAGGCAACGTCCGGGAAACCTCCTCGGTTCTGCTCTGGCAACACACTGAATTTTTTTTTGTTGCTGAAAACCCAAAGTTTGAGCGTGGCCGAGGTGGGCACGGCCCCAGGCCCTGCAGCCCCGCGCTGTGACGTGCCACCCCGCGGCTCCCGCCCGTCCGCTCTGCACCGCAGCGCCCACGGCTCGGGGGGCGGCTGCTGCAAAGCAAAACGGATTTATTTCAAAGAGGTTTGGGATCTGCCAGTTTTCAAAGTTCTTGTGATTAATACAGAAATTAATTAGCATGTTGCAGATTTAAAAAATTCTGTTAATTAGAGGTTGATGTTGCTAAGTATCCCAACGCTTCGGAATGGAAGAAGCTTTCTGAGCACACTTCTGCTCTCCACATATTTTCAATTAAAAACTCTCATGCGTATATTTACCTCCCGATGTCCAGGAGTTCTGTTGGCCTCAAATATTTAATTCCCCACAGTGGGCGACTATAGTTCTGATCTGGGATATTTTTCGGCCCGCGCTTAATTAGTCATAATTCAGAGGTTTGCATAAGTCACATACTGCACATGCTTAAGTGATAATGAGGTATTTCCATGCTGAATCACCAACTAATGATTTACAACGATGATTTTGTTATTAAATCTGCAACCCCTGGCTCCAGAGAGCAGCGTTTGGGAGTAGCCTGTTTGCTAATACATGGAGACAGCGGAATGCAAGCAGAAAATATTATGAACTCGTCATTAGAGCGCTGACATATTGATGTGGCACCTGCACCTGCCTGCAGGGTTTTCCAAAAAACGCTCAGGAATGAGGCTGACAGATTGGTTATTTTCAAATTCAGGCTGCTTGTTTAATGCACCGGAGCCAAGCTCAGAAGCAGCCTGTTTAAGGAGCCAACGCCGGAGAAGCACAGCGGAACCGGGAGGGCCACGACGGGCACATGGCTCCTGCCCACCCCAGCCCCGCGGTGCCCCCGTCCCACTGCCCCCCTGGGGTGGCTTCTGGGGGCCGGCTCCTGCCCTGTGCGCCCTGAAGCGATGCCGCCGGTCCCCTCATGCTGTTTCTGCAGCTCCTGTTCCCTTTGTGGTGTGAGGCAACGATGTGCTCCCAGGACAGGGCGAGCAGACAAAACGGTTCGTAGGCTTCGGCAAAGCTGAAGCCTCAGTGAAAGGAGCCGAGTGCTCCCCACTGCGACTCTCCTTGAAAAGGTGAGCGAGATGGGATTTTTAAAAAAATCAGTAGGTTATATTCACATGTAGCAGCATCGCAGTTTCTGTTTGTGGAAACATCTCCACGGGGAATCGGGGAAGTGATGCATTTAGAGGGTTTTGAGCAAGAAATTGCAAAAATGCTTCCCCATGGGCAAACGCAAAACACGCTGTTAGTGGTTGTGTTTATTCATGAGCACAACTGGCCACAGAACAATTGCGCTTTGCAAACACCCTGGGAGCAGAGCACAGGGCTTTTCCGCCCGTTTGCCTCCACTTTGCTTGTGCTGAATCTCTCCTCTGCTTGGGAGGAAAGGAATCCCTTCCCACAAAGTCAGGAGAGATGAAAAGATTCCCTTGGCGTGCTGGAGATGTGCGAGCTGGAGCCAGCTGTAGCAGAAATCCACGCGTGGTCAGAGCCAGGTAACGAGGAAAACGTGGCCCCAGCAGCGTCAAGGCAGTTTCTCACACTACGCAGGGTATTTCCGTATGGCGTAGGAAATACGGCGAGGTACCTGCTGTACCTCGTCCTGAAAGCTTGGGCCCTTTGTGGTGTTTTGGGCTGGTTCCCAAAGCGAGGGCAGGTGGTGCTGGTGACAGAAGGAGTTGGGCTGCTTCCCCGTGCTGCCTGCGCCCACCTCCATGGTGCCACGGGCCCAGCACCAGCAGAGCCTCAGGCAGAGGGGTGCCCAGAAACCTGCTGAGGGTGCCAGAGGGAAGGGGCAGAGCAGGGCCCCCGGCTCCAGCACTCACACCACACGGGGACCAGCTGGGCAGGCCCCACACTTGCTGCTGCCCAGCACTAACGACCCAGAGCCTTCATATATCAGATGGCACTGGGGGGTTGACCAGCCTGGGGGCTGCACCGTGTTCCCAGGGCTTGAGGAGTCTCCTCTGCAGGCAGCCAAGTACCCCCTGCTTTTTGGGGGGCAGAGATAAGGTGCTGCACAGCCCCCGGTGTACGGCAGGGGTGTGAGCTGTGCCTCCCTGAGGGCACGCTGCCTGCAGCACCCAAGCAGTCAGTGATTTGGCTTGGGCTCTCCAAGTTATCCTCCTGATCAGAGCTGATTGTTGGGGGCCTCCAGTGCTCGGCTGCTTGTGCCCCTCCGCTTCCCACCGCCCCGAGCCAGCGCTGCACGTCGGTGCTTGCCAGGTGAGCCCATGGGTGCTGTCGGTGAAACGCACAGCCTGGAGGATGCGAAGTGTCGCTGGTTATTTCCTCTGGGGTGTTTTCCTGTGGGTTTGTTCCCTGCTCTGGGTACAGGCTGCTCTGTTACTGCCACGTGCCCCTCTGTGCCGGTCCTGCAGGCGAGAGGCTGAGACCTGCTGGGCTGGTGCCAAGGTGCCGGCAGCTCTCCTTTGCTGCTCTGCAGTGAAATGCGCAGCCTTAGTGAGAAGGTGCTTGGAGGAGAAGGAGCTGGTTCTCACTCCTAAACTCTCACATGCTCTCCTTGCAGAGCAGTGCTGGATTGAGGCAGGCTCGGAAAGTGGGTCAGGCGC
The DNA here is from genome assembly GCF_964034855.1 of Anser brachyrhynchus. Lineage (NCBI taxonomy): Eukaryota > Metazoa > Chordata > Aves > Anseriformes > Anatidae > Anser > Anser brachyrhynchus. The sequence goes on along the minus strand of NC_137706.1, from coordinate 22,088,936 downwards.
TCGTCTCCAGTGCGACCGGCACCGGTGTGCTGCCCCGCTGCCTGTGCGAAGCAGCAAGCGCCGTGCTGTGCTTCTGGTGCCCTCCCCTCCGAAGTGCCCCGGTGCACACACGTGTCCCCGCGTGGTGTGACCCAGCCCAGGTGCCCAGCGAGCTGTCCCCTAACCTGGTTGCTGTGGAGGCCAGCCCCAGCTGCAGGTGTGCTGAGCGGAGCCTGTTGGGGAAGTGCCACCCAAACGCAGCCTGTTGCTGCAGCATGGATGCAGTGAGCAAGGAAGGGTGACTGGGGCGCACAAAAAATAGGCGTCAGCAATTAGCAAAACTTTAATGGCGTTAAAATACATCCTGCTGCTCGTGTTGCCAGAACAGCCCCTCCGAAATCCCCACGGCCAGGATGGTGGCACCGCTCCCTGCTGCGCGGGGCTGGCACAGTGCGTGCCTGGGGTGGGCTGGGGGGGCCTGGCAGGGTCTGGGCTCTGGGACGGGGCAGGATGGGGCTGCAGGATCCGGGGCAGGGCTGGGCTCTGCCTGCAGGGGTTGTTGACAGTTCCCCCTCTGCTGGGAAGGGCAGAAGCGTTCCCCATGGTCAGCAACTGACTGAGGATGTGCTGGGAGGATGCAGCCCTTGCCTGGGGGCTCTCATGGGCACAACCCAGGGCAGGGCTGCTCTGAGATGGCTCCTCTGGGGACCTCTGTCTGAGCCCCGTCTGTGTGTGCATGCCAGTGCCTCCGTTAATTATAACTGCTTAGCCTTTAAGCTGCCGATGGGAGTCAGCTGTACAGCAAAACAAGACAACCTCCCACCATGCAAACAGCAGCCGGCCTTGTGCCTCTTCAGGGGGAGCGTGGGCTTCTCTGCGTGTGAGCAGCGAGTGTGGCGGTGCGTGGGGGGGGGGCTCAGGCCCGTGTCCGGCAGCTGCTTTCCAGCCACACGTGAGCAGGAGTGACAAACAGCCTCGCTGCAGCCTGAGGACTAAACTCTTCTAGGCAGGAATGAGATGCCACCAAAGCCAGATCACAGCTTGAATTTCAAAGAACAAATACCTCGAAGAGGCTGGCTATGAGCACTGGGGCCGGGCGGTGGAGGTGGGGGCGTGCAGGTGCTGCTGGGCACCGCTGGTGGTGCTGGGTCAGCGTGGGCCCCTCCTGCCCCGCCAGCTCTGCGGAGGGAGCCAGTGCCCACAGCAGTTGTCAGCTGGTGCACGATGCTTGCTCATGAGCTGCAGGCAGGAGCTGCAGTGTACCAGCCAAAATGTTCCCCAAATAGAGAAGCTATTAATAGCTGGGCGAGGAGTTTGGGGAGAGGCAAGCGGGCTCTTCATGGCCAGGTTCTGTGCCGAGCAGAGCCCTGTGCTGCCTCCCCTGGCTTCATAGTCACTTTCTTCTGCCTTGGGAGCACTTTTTGCTGCTGCTGAGACCTGAAGGCTGTCTCAGAGGCTGGCTGTCAGAAGCTGCTCCCTGTGCATCACCTCCTGCTACTGCAGGGAGCATCCTGGGGACACCAGTTTGTGGCCGCAGCATGGGGCTGCCTGACTGTGTTGGGGCTGGCTGCCTTGTGGGTGGTGGATGCCCACGTTTAGCTGCTCCGGTGGCGTGGTTTGAGCTCCTTCATGGCTGTGAAGGGTGGGGAAGCCACGTGTGGGAGGCCAGAAGCAGCCCTATGCACAGCGTCCCATCCTAGGGCATCAGAATGGTGATCACCAGCAGAACACCTTCCTTGTGTAGAAAGAGATGGCATGGGAGGGCACATGGAGCACGGTGTGGGCAGGCTGGAGAGGTGAGGGTGGGTGGAAGCTGGGCAGTTTGTGAGCCCACCATAAGCTGGGTTTCCAAATGCGGTTCCTTGAGCAGTGCCCAGGAAGAGCAGGGCTGCTGCTGCCATCTGCTCCGAGCCTGAACACCTGAACGGGGGCACTCGTGCAATACCTGTCACATCCAAGGGCTTGCACAGAGATGTCCCTTGGGAGGGTAAGCAGTGCTGCAATGTTGACCTGTTCCTAGCCAGCCGCCTTAAAAGCACTGCATGAGCTTTGTCCTAGGTGCCCCTGTCACTTCCCAAATGCCTGTTAATAAAGGTTGTTCATCCCTGCTGAGGTGCCTGGTCTGCTCTGGGGGTGCGGTGGCAACCGGACAGATGACATGTTCTGCCTCTTGTCTATGTAATATGCGAGCTATGTTTTCTCCCTCTCCTTTTAAGACCCATTTTTTTTTGTGAAATAATGCTGCTGAGCTCGGCGGGCTTCAAAGCAGGAGCCGTGGCCGCCGACCCCTCTCCAGGTACCTGTGGGGCTGTGAGCGGGCGGCCCCGGCCCGCGGCACGGCGCTGCTTGCTGTGCTGTGCTGGCTGCGGGGCGCTGGGACACCCGCTCAGGCGTCTGGGAGGAAGAAGTGCTTGGCGGTTTGCAAACAGAGGCTTTTATTGCAGCTGACTGCAGGCTGAGGCAGCAGCTCAGTGTCACTTCGAGATGCTGCAGATGACCGCGATGTCTGCGCTTCCTGGCAGAAGGTGTCTGCGGTAGCTGCTCCCGCCAGGTAGCCGGTGGTATGACCCCGAGGGGGCAGGGGGGCTTCCAGGGGCTGCGTTCCCCACCTGGGGTATATTGACCACTTCACGACAGGCGTTGTTGCCCTTAGCACCGAGGGCTGGGCTGTCGGCTGGGTTGCGCTGGCACTCTGTGTGCCGCTACAGCAGGGCGTGCGGCAAACATACCGGGAATGCATAATGAGATTAGATTTGACAACCCATCTTCCTGGGAACATCTATGTAATCTGTAATAAAATGAGATCAGCCAGCTGGAATCGCCACTCAGCTACCACTAAATCAGAACGCATTTCTCACGCTGGCCGAGCCTCCCCAGCTCCCCGCGTGAACGCGCCGCGCTCTGTGGCTGCTGCCGCCCCGCGTGCCCATGCAGGGCCCCGAGCTGGCCCTCCTAAACCAGGAGCAACGGGCTGCCCGCGTTCCCTGCTCGATGCGGGCAGCAGAGCTCTCTGCCCCTGAGCTCAGTGCGCAGTGATGTGCCTCGAGTGTGTCTGGGGTTACAGGCTGCCTTTCTCCTGGTTCGTTTTGACCTGCAAAAGCGGGTGGGTAGTGCCGAAAGGTGCAGGGTCGTGCTGGCACTGCACAAGTGTCTGGCTACCCCTGCTGCAGAGGCGAGACCCGGAGGTGTTGCGGGGGGCCCTGCCCACTGGAGGGGCTTTCTGTGTGGTGGGGAGGGAGGCGCAGAGATGGGGCTGCCTGCGGGGTCCCAGCTGGGGCCAGCTTTGGGCCAGCTCTGCCCGCAGGGCTGCGCTCCCCAGCCACCAGCATCCTCTGGGCTCCACCGGGGCTGCCTTGTCGGGGCTCAACCTGGCGCTGAGGCCTGGGCTTCGTCCCAGCTGACTTGGTCATATTCTGGCTGTAGTCAGTGGGGTTTGTGTGTTTTTTATTTAATTTTTATTTTTTTTGAAGAAGGGACCGTCTCAGCTGGATAGAAAGCCAACACACAGGCTGTAAGGATGTTTTTGGTAGGACAAGTGGTTGGGGATGACCTGGACGCATTCTGTGTTTTTTGCTCTAGATCCTGTTTCCTTGAAGAGCGCTTTCCTATTTTTGTGTTCTGTGGGGTTTTTAGCCAGGTTTCCTAGGGAAAGGAGGCATGCGTAATGGCAGTCCATCTGCCCGTCTCCCTGCGGGGGACAGAAGGCGCAGCGCTGCGGGGTGCTGTGGGAAGTGGGGCTGGGCACGGGATTGCTGGAGCGGCCGCCAGCCCCCGCAGCCTGAGGAGGGACCCGCGCTGTCCCCAGGGGCTGCGGGTGCCACCGTGCCGGAGGCAGAGCTGCCTGCAGCTTGGCAGCACAGCCGTCCGTGAAGGGTTAACACATTTCTTTAAGGATATTCCATTTTCTAACTACACACCCCCCACCGTGTTCAATGAGAAATGCAATGCTTTTTGCAAATTTGCATTGCTTTATATTTTGCCGTATCTTTTAAAAACTTTATCAGAAGCCTAAAGGGTACGATTAAATTCCTGTCTGAGCTGCGGCTCCTGCAGCACAGGAAGGTACTGGATTTACTTTAGATGCTGTTTTATGTCCTACTCGTTGGTGCTAATTTGGTCAGCAGAAACAGTGCCTCCTTGAAGTCCTCAAGGACATGCATGAGCCCAGTGATGAGCCAGGCAAAAAGCAGCACGTAAGGTACACCTGAAACAGGCTGGTCCTGTGCTTTTGGTGTAACTGTGCACTAGAATCTTAAAGTACCGTGGAAAACAGTGAGCATCTAGAAGCAGAATCTGGCGTTCGGCCTGCAGCCCGTGTCACCGGGGCGAAGGAACTGTCTGGCTGCCCAACAAGGCTGCAGGTCGGGGCCACGGTCACTCAAACTGAACGCTGCAGGGAGAGCGGCTGGCAGCACCGCTCCTGTGAGTGCAGGTGGCCCGGGGGCACTGCTGCAGAGCTGTGCTGATGGTTCCTGGTGCCGGTGTTCCTGGTGCCGGGGCCAGCAGCCGCGGTGCGAGCTGGGCTGTGTGTGGCCAGACCCTGCTGGGGCTGCCCCGAGCCCACCCGGGCAGAAAAGCCCTGGGACAGCACTGAGGGCAGTGTGAGTCCCAGTGGCAACTGGGTACGGCAGCATCATCAGTGTGTCGAGCGGGGGGAATTAAGAATATACGGGTATAGACGCAGAACGGTGTCAGTAAATATTTCAGTTTAATGTTGCTGCTCTTGGCGTCTCAGTCACATCCTTGTCACCTGCTGTGAATCCCTGAGCAGGAATTTTGTGCTAGGGTCCTGCAGCAGGGCCACCCCGCACCCCTCCTGTCCCAGGGCAGACAGAAGTGCCCTAAAACTCCCAATTTCTTAGTGTTGGTGCTCCCGTGGTGGTGGAGTGGGTCAGCCCCGGTTGTCTCCTCCATGCTGGTCGTGGTGCTGAGGGCACAGAGAGCTTCAGGTCCCCCTGTGGTGCCACGTGGGCTGGGGACACAGAAGGGCCAGCGGTGTCCGGGTGCAAGCCTTGGGCAGGGCGCTGGGCACGGGGCGCTCCCTGCCCGCTGCTCCTCTTCCTCCCACACCCAGGCATCACCGGCAGCGCCAGCTCCCACCTGGGGCTTACGGCCCCAGCACCCCCAACGGACGCGTGCATCATCTCCACAGCCCCTGCTACTCCAACCTTTGTGAGATCTTCACTCTAGGACTAATTAATTTTTAATAATATGCAGCATGCTTGTTTTCAAAAAAAGTAAATTAATTTGTAAACCATTTGCGCTATTTTATCTGTCACTTAAGCTTCTGGGATTTGCAATTTTAATGCATTACATCAGTTAATCAAAATTCTCTTCCAGCAACAGTTTTAATTAAACCCACTTTCACTATTTTTTGCTAATTCAATGCTGTAGCTGAAGGCTGCTAATTAGATCATGATTTTTTTTTTGTTTTACATTCACCACTTATATTACAAAGCTGCAAAAGGGGAAAAAAGGAGGAGCGCGGGCGGTGGGGGCCAGGGCAGTGCCTCCTGTGGGGCCAGGGCTCAGGGTCAGTGCCTCACCAGGGCTTTTCCCGAGGGCCGGGCACTGGGCTCGTGCTCCGGCTGCCTGGGAGGGGGCCTGGCCCCACGTACATGAAGACGAAGGGTGCCACAGGGCATCCCCAGCCCGGCGAGAGGGAGTGCCAGGGGCTGAGGGGCTGTGGCTAAAGAAAACCTGGGAGAATGGAATGGAAACAAACCCTAGAAGAGCCCCACGTTTTTACAGGTTTAAATGTAAAACTCCTCCTGACAGTGAGGGCTGGGCAGTGGTGCAGTGGCTGTTCCATGTTCAATGTTCACATTGCTGACTTCCAGCCCTCATTATTTCTTGTTCCTGTTCTTGATGCTTGGGACCCAAGTGAACGCCCCCGGTTTGTTGGACACACGCAGGTGTGCTCAGTGCCGCAGCAGTGCGGGTGGAACCAGCGCTGTGCATCGCTCTGCGCCCTGCGCCGCTGCTGCCCTGAGCGTGCAGGGGTGGGCACGGACGGCCGTGTGCCCGGTCTGGTCTCAGCAGGGATTTCTGCTACGGGTTTTTCTTTTATGGCTGCAGCTACCTCCAAACAGCAGGGGGTGCCAGGGCCCGTCCCGGCAGCATTGGTGCCCTGGCAGGGCTGAGCCGTGCTGGGTGTTGCAGCCCGCTGGGCTCCTGGTCTGGCCGGAGCCACCTGCGCCAGGCTCGTCCCTTTTTTCCCACCAGCACGTCCTCCCTGCCCGCCTCCCCCAGCGCCGGCGGTGCCAGCTGCCCCTCGCCCACGTGCCCATCTCGGCGAGGCCCTGGGAAATGTTACCGCGCTGAATCACGTCTGACTGGGAGCCAAGCCCTGCGACGCTGCGCCGCTCCTCGCGGAGAGCGGGGCTGGGTTGGATCCGCTCTGGGGCTGTGGGAGGCTGCAGACCCCCGCTGGGGAGCTCCTGGGTGTGCTGGGTGCCTGGGGGACACCAGTCCCCTTGGTCGTACAGCCCTCACCTTCCTCCGTGCCCGTGCTGGGCAGTTTTATTTTTACCTCCTGCGGGCGAAGCCTCTCCTCGTATCGCTTCTGCGTGTTCCCTGTCCATCACCGTGCCCTGCCCTCGCACTGCAGGCGGGTGGGACGCCCCTCCGAGCCCCCAGACAGCCCCTTCCCCGTGCGCCCCTGCTGTACGTACTGCAGCCAGCTCTCCCCTTGGTCACCCCCATGTCCCCTGTCCTCGCTGGGTTGGTTCCTGAAGCGCTGGCTGGTTTTGCCCAGCTCCGGCCCTGCTGCTGATGCAGCCCATGCTGTACCTGTGGAAGAAATATCCCTCAGGGTGGGCCAGCAGCAAAATGAGGCATTTCGCTGAGCATTGGAGCTTGGCTTGCTCCCTGTGGAGGGCAGAGGACCCCAGGTGCTGGCAGCAACGGCTGGTGCTGGCCCCATCCCTTGCCAGGTCCTGGGCAGCCCACACCGAGCAGGGGTACGGGCTCTCACCCCACGCTTTTCCAGTTGTTTTCTGACTGTGAGCACCCCCCCCAGACTTGGGAGTAACCCCCTGTTGCGGAGTAACGTTGTCCTGGTGCAAGCGTTGCACGTAACTTCTGAAGCAGCAGCTTTGTAAAATTATGTGCTGTAATTGCAAAACCTCGTGGAGTACGGACATCATAACGTTCTTATTACAGACACAGCTCCTTCTCTTTCGGCTGAATTTCTAAATCCAGCCCCTAAACAAACAGCTCTGCAGCAATTGACACCTGATCTGTTATTCAGATTCAACAGCAATATCTGCTCTGACAACTTGCTAACAAGCTTCTACGACAACAGTCAACATTGAGATAAATGGCTTTGACAGGCCCTTGCTAAATTAGCAAATGTAAATGCGATCCAAAACGCTGTCCTGAATCCATGGTAGTCTTTTTGTGGCAGAGACAAGCTAAATATATTATTGCCTTTGCAAGCTGCACGGCGTATTTGCACCGTTTTGGTGCTCTACAACCAACCACGTACCTGACCCCAGCACAACGATGACCCGCAGTTGCTCTTGTCCCTGTCTGCTCTTCTTGTTCCGTCAGGGGAGCCACTGGCATGGCCCCTGCGTGGCCGTGCAGCCCTGGCAGCCCCCGTCCCCAGCCCTGCCACGCTCCCGGCTCCGAAGCAGCTGGGCTGAAGGCTGAGCAGACCCCGTCGGGTGACGGAGCCCCCTCCCTGCCCCACGCAGCCCCTGGGTCTGTCCGGCCGCTTCCAGGACCACAAGGAAAGTTGTGGCCTGGGATGAGTGGGGACCCCAGCCCGGGTGCCAGTGCCTCCAGCACGCAGCCGGGAGGAGGAGCTGCTGGCGGAGGTGTCCCCTGGGGGACCTGTCCTCTCCACGCAGGGACATGCGCGCCTGGTGCTGCGCCTGCAAGTTCAGGGCATTTGGGCAGCCAGAGGTCCCTGCACCCCCTGCTTGCTGGTAATGCACTCTGATGGGCAGCGGGGCCCTGTCCCAGACCCAGTTTCTCTCTAGATATTTGCTTTGCTCATGTCTTGGTTATTTTTTTTAATGCATTTTAATTAGCCAAGGTGCAGAAATGCAGAGGTCATATTTACACCTCCCCCGGTTCTGTTCCAGTCCCGTTGTTCCTGCTAATTGTGCATACACACAGATCAGTCCAACGGGTAGCATTTGGCAGCAAGAAGATTTTTAACTTAGAAAATGGAAAAAAAATAAAATGATGACAAGCTTATTTATTTGTGCAGCCAATACTGCCAATTGCTGTATTTTAGAGGCATTTTTGCCATTTACTGAAGTCAGTTGGAACAGAGAGACAAAATCCAACATTTGTGACATCTCAGACAGCTTGGAAGGGCTCTTTCGTATGCAGCAGAACTCAGCAGGCTTGACATTTGAAACTCACTTATTTCACTGCCAGGCAAAACCTTATGCCTTTATACTGTATTTTTCCTGCTGTTTCTCAGTGCAGGAATTCCTACTTTTTCTGGTTTCATACCATTATGAGCAGACCAGCTTAAAAAAAAATCTATGCTGTAATAACAAAATTGGCTTTGAAATAGCGGAAATCTGGATTGTCCGTGTGGTTCCAGGCACAGAGGGAGCTCTTGGATACCCACATGTTAGCTTTGTTCCTTGCCTATAGTCATAAGCAATGGGAGGGTTTGCAGTCATTATATCACTATTCTGAACACCTAAAACACATGAAATGTGAAATTTTCAAAGATTGCTTGATGTTTAGCTTCTTTAGAATTAATTCATGTACTAAATAATAATCTCTGATGTGCTGCAATATGCATCCGTGTAAAACATTTCCCCTGGAGCGAGGAGAAGCTGCACTTCAAATGCTCCCGGGCTGCTGTGCTGCTGCTATCCAAACCCCCTCGTCAGCCCTCGGTCCCTTCCCCTCCAGCCCTTCGGTCCCTGTTGTGCTGGGACGTTTGAAACCCTCCATTTAATGGGACTGGGCTTTATTTTTCCTTCCCTCGCACCTGAAGCTGAGCAGCCTGGGGGACAAGGCTTGGCAACAAACCCCCCCGGCTGGGCTCTGCTCCCACCCAGCGCCCAGCCTTGTCCTGCAGGGATGGGACGGTCCCAGACAGGACGTGCAGCAGTGGGGCTTGCACAGGCCCCCAGCCCCTCGTCCCACACTGGCAGAGGTGCTGGCACAGGGGGACGAGGCCGGTTTGGGTGCGTGGCACCGCTGGCACGGACGCTCCCACGCCAGTCCCAGCCTGGCCGTCCCCTCACAAGGGCTGGGAGCAGGCAGCAAACCCTGCGACAGGGGTAGGAGGTGCTGGGGGAGAGGCCCGAGGCCAGGAGCGCTGTGCTGGAGGAGCACAGCCCGCGGCTGCCCCTTCCAGCTGGGAGCCCCGCAAACGGCCCCTCGGCCCGCGCAGCTGCGGCTGGGCACCCTGCACAGCACTGCTCCTGCTCCCAGCAGCGGCCAGGGCAGGGAAAAAGCCAGCCTGGGGGCCGGGGGAGCAGAACTGCTCCTTGGGAAGCGGCAGGAGGGAGCTGAAGGCTAATTATCCCTCATTAGCAGCTACCAGGTGCACTGAGCTACATAAATGGGAAGTGCAGGCAGCCCTGGTGTGGGTGTTTCTGGGTCATTTTCTGAAGTAAAAATATAGGAGGGGGAGAAGTGCTGCTTGGCTTGTGCTGGGCAGGTCTTCATGGGCTCTGCGTGTTGTCTGTGGGGCTGCTCAGCGACTGCCGATGCTGAGTGCTGGTGCTTCCTGTGGGGATACCTATCTGTCGCCTGGAGTTCCTCTTTATATGTAAGGCAAACAGGAAAAACAGTGGGTTTCTGTCTGAGGTGATTTCTGCTCTCTGTATCCCAATATAGCCTCACCAGACCTGAGCGATCACAGCATTTCTTACGTCTGCATGCGATGCTAATGGTTCATAAGGTTTCTGCATTAGGGCAAGCTAAAATTTGCTACCTGCTAAAGCAATTGCAAGCGACGAATCAATGCCCTGGGGGAAGTGTCTGCTTGCAGCAATCAGTATGTTTCATTATTATTTTTTTTTTATGAGCAATTTAGAGGGAAACAAATCACTGCTACTGAAGCTTGCAGGTTATGTAAATGCTGGTGGGGTGATCTGGGTTGCACAATAGCTGGGCTGCTCGAACATATGTTTTGATTTGGAGGAGTATAAAGCCAGGCACCTGGAAACAAAGAAGACCTGATAGTGGGCTGCGCTCTGGAAAGCAGTCATTTAAAGGCTTCCCGAGGCTGTGGGGAGCAGCGAACTCTGTTGCTCTGCGTAACGCCGCTGATAAGAGCTGATGCAGCCCCGCGTGTGCAAGCAGTGGTGTTATGAAAAAGGCTGGAGGAGGGTATGGCGTTGAGTCTATTATTGGAAAGCAGGTCTAATTTTGTGCGTCTCTGCTTCAGGAAGGATACCCATGATTGGGAAGTGGTTTGGGAAAGACCCACAAAAACCTCTTGAAGTTAGAAAACCCCGGAGCAGGGCCTCAGCCTGGGCAGAACAACTGGGAGCTGGAGAAGCAGCGGCTGTATCCCTGCCCACAGGGACAGCCTGGGGACAGGGCTTAGGGCAGGAGGCAGCTCTGCGGGTCACTGAAAGGCAGAAAGCACCTAACAGTGGGGCTGGAAACCCGTATCCCACGTGGGGAAGGCAGTGTGGTTTGCCAGCCCTGGGCTGGGGCGATGGGGTCGTTCCCTGTGCGAGCCGTCGTGCCGGAGGTGCCGTCTCTGTCCCTGCTCCTGCCACGCAGCTCTTGTGGGCAGGGGCCTCCTGTGCTCTTACTGCTGGGGGGGCGTCACCCCATGTTAAATGGTGTCTGGTGTGACCGTGGGGCAGGAGAACAGCCCCCCCAGGAGCCACCGCCAGGGTTGTCACCTTGGTCCCCTCTTAATGCAGGGCACCAGCCGGGCTGCACCCACCTCCAGCCCCCATCAGGCCACACGGGGCAAGGAGGCACCCCCAGGGCCACCCCCCCCCCAACCCCACCGCAGAGCTTCTGCCTCACTGATGGGGGGTGCTGGTGTGGCCGCTGTGCCTCTGGAAGAGCCTCCTTCACACCCTCCCGTGGGGTCGTAAATCAGCTTTGGGCTTCTCCTGCTAGGGCTGAACAATATTTTGGCTTAGAAGAACCCAGCTGCTCTAAATGCCAGCTCGCTTTATGATTCAATGTCTGCACAGGCAGACGCAAGGCAGTAACGATGCCATTCTTCAGGGCTTATTCCAGGAACAAAACCTCTTCCTTCCCCCTTGGTGGGTCCCCTCTATCAGGAGCTGCTGCAGAGCCGTGACCCGCAGCGGGGACGTGGGGCTGGGATGTGCCAAGGCTGCCCCTACAGAGCCCCGGGCAGCAACTGGCCCTGGGCAGGTGGAGGTGGCCCCTGATGGCACCAGAGCCAGCAGATCAGAGAAGAGCTCGTGGCAGGGGGCCCTCTCCGGTCCCACCGGCAATGCCCCAGCTCGCGAAGCCTCTGGCATCCTTGCAGTTGCTTTCCGTACCTTTGGAGCCGAGCCTTCATTGCTGTATTTCTGCCCAGCTGCAGTGCTCTGACCCCGCTGGGATGCCCGGCACGCATCCTGCCCTGGTCCTGCGTCCCTGCTCTGTGTCTTGGGGGAAAAGCATCACTCCCACCGCCAGTGGGGCTCGTGGCTCTATGATGCTATCGGGAATAATAGGATTTAGTAGAAAAATCCCTCTTTCAAATGAAATTGATTTGGGTTCCCCCACAGTCCTGGTTTCAATGCACCAGCCGGCTGCTGGAAACACTTCCTTTGCGACAGAAAATCTATGGGAAAGTAGGCAGCCTGATGAGGTATTCATGGAGATTTTTATCATCAGCTTTCGCCCGCTGCAAAAAAAAAAAAAAAAAAAAAAAAGCAATCCTTATTTTTAGTGAGCTATGGATACAGCTGTAATAGAGGAAAATTTCTCTTTTCCTACCCAAATCTGCACGTGACAGATCCAGGCGTTTGGTCACTGGGCTCCCCCCGGGTAGCCCGTCTTTGTGCTGGGCACAGAAGGGCGCGGGTGGGCGAGGAGCCAGAGACCTGCAGACAGAGGCTTGGGTCCATTTGCCTTCGCAGGGACGGCTGGAGGTCGGTCAGAGGGGAAACGCTGGCAGCAGACACCTCTTGGACTAAGGAGCATGACATAGGAAGGCCGGTGCCTGGAAACCGAAATGTAACAAATGGGCTAGTAATTGTTTCCTGTTTTATTCCGGATTCATTAGGACAACTTAACGAGGCTGTAAGAGATCCTCTGCTGGTAGTGGTGCTCGGGATGACCCCGACGCCGCAGCCCAGCCGCTCCTGCTGGAGCCGAAGCAGGCGAGGGTTTGGGCAGCGCTGGGCCGCTCCCGTCCCCGTGAGCGGTGTTCCCTTCCAGCCCAATGATCCCCGAATCCCAGCCTGTCCTGCAGAGAAAGCACGGGAATGAATCACATCTGATGAATTTGCCATATCCAGAAGAATCTCCCTGCATTAGCAAATGTTTTGTTTTATTTGTTTCTGCAACCAACGTGAAAACATCCTACAGAGCCCGGCATCTGCATCGGCGCGGGTGCCAGCCGGCCTGGAGCGCGGCAGGGTGCGGGCAAAGCCGGCCTCTGCTGCTGCGTTGCTCTCGCTTCTGACCTAAAATGATCTCAAAATGCATTCAGGAGCCAGCTGAGTTCAGCCGCTGCCTCCCCTGGTGTTTTCCTGCCGCATCCCCCCGTGGGCACTGCTGGCTGGAAAGTGCCCAGGCTGCGCCCAAGATGTGCTCTGTCAGCAGCAGATGCTTAATCTGATTAAAAATAAACCTGTCACTCTTCTGTGACTGATGGGAGCCTGTTACAGCAAATCCTATTGTAGAATAGAAGTGAGCAATGTGTGCTGAATCTCTGCATTTTCTCCCTGTTGAACTCCAGGCAAGATTTGATCCGGCTCACCACAAGTCCCAGGAGGAGCTCCGTGGCTCATGTGTCTGCGCTCGTTAGTGCCCATTTATAGACACAGCTAAAATAACACCCAGCGAGGACAAGGAGACCGGGGGCCTCTCTCTGCAGGTGTGACCTTGGGCAGATCGCTCCTGTGCACCTTCCCGGGGCGGTGAGGGCGATGTGTGTGCCTGCAAAGACACGCTGCATGGAGAACGAGGCAGAAAGGAGCAGTGTCTGCACTGCGCCCACAGGCGAGCAGGCACAGCCTCAGCGAAGCTGCTGGGGGCCGTGAGAAGTGGGACTTGTCCCCTGCTAAACCAAGGGACGGCAGGAGTTGGGCTCGGCACGAGGGGGATGCTGCAGGTCAGCAGGGCACTGGGGGTGCACACGGGTGTGCAGGCACACGGCCGCGGGCACGCTCCTGGGACAGGCCCCTGCCGGGCGCTGTGCGCGGCTCTCGGTGCCGGTGGCTGCGTGGGACCCCTCGGGCAGGAGACAAGAGCTGGGGACAGCAGGGCCTCGCCAGGTGCTGCAGCTCCAAAGTCGTTTTTATAGCAAGAGGTGGTTCATGAGGCTGAGGCTGACGCAGCGCTGCCTTCCCAGGAAGGAGAATGAGGGTGCAAGGAGGTCTCTGCCCTCCCTCTCAGCTAATCAACCCCCTGCTGATGGAGACGTGTTTGCTCTGGGACGCTGGTTTGCTGCAGTGATGGGGCAACTTTGCCTGACCCTGGGGCACTCCCTGGCTGCCCTGAAGGGACGGGGAATTGATCCTCACCTCGGGATCTGCCCCCTGCCACTGGCTGCTCTGCTCAGCACGTGCTGCTGCTCTCCAGGGGTGCACAAGGCTCCTGGCAGGAATCTGGCCCCAGCTGCTGGATGTCTCCTTCTCGGGGCCACTCGGCCCTGCACCAGCATCCTGCCTCAGCGGCTGGGTGTCCTTCAGCTGGCCAGCTCCCTGCCCTGGGCACAGCAGGGTGCTGTGCACAAGCCTCGTGCAGCACGGATGGTGCAGCAGCGTCCTGGCAGGCGCTGTTTGTGCGAAGCAACGGAGCTGTGCTTCTGGGAGTGGGGCTCTCCTCTCGGTAAACAGATGTCTGCAGACAATTGGCTTCATCTGGGCTCTTTGGCTTTGTTTGTGGAGCACTCCGGCTGCAGCGGTGTTTGAAGGATGCAGGAGGGCTGCCCAGCAGCTGTGGGCATCCCTGGGTGCCCTTGGTGCAGCTAATCCCCCCGCTGCGTAAGCAGCTCACGCAGAGCTGAGCGCTCGGTGACGGGGGTGCCAGCGCTCCCGGGGGGGGACTGACCAGTTTAACGAACGACACCGGTGCCCTGCCCACAGCTGCCCATGCTGTCTGGCCCGTAGCTTTGCCTGCTACAGGGCTTGTTTCACCCACCCAGACCCAGACGTGTGGCTCCTGCACCTTGCACCATCACTTCTTAGCGGGTACAGGAGCGCTTCATCGTCTTGTAAGTCTGCTGGTAGAGAGACAGGGAGAAACAGTTTCTCCACAATGATAAGTAATTAGTTGCTTCCTGGGATTCAGTTATTAAATTCTTAATTAGAGATGGGCTACAATGTGTGGTAACATTGGCCTCAAGCTCCCAGCTGGCAGCTCTGTCCCTGGGAGCACCTGCAGCAGCAGCATGCTGTCCTTGCTTCTTGGGCTAATCCTGGTGGCCCTGGGGATTATGTGCCCAGGCACGGTGTGTCCAGCCCCGGCACAGACTGTCCAAGGTGATCCAGAGACGCTGCCCAGCACCTTCCTGCGCCGCCACCAGCAAACGCGCCTGAGCTCAGCAGCTGCTGGCCTCGGGGCCTCTCCTTGGTGCCTGGCTGCCAAAACCTCTTGTGGCACTAGCGCAGCTTGTTACCCCGTCTTGTCAGGGGCTGAATCACCCTGGTCTTAATTTTCAGATACCTGCATGAGAGCAGTTCTGCCCTGCTGAGCGTGCAGGGCTGCCCCGCGAGTGGGTCGCATCGGAGGTTTTGCAGCAGCCTCGAGAAATGCCTGTCCTGGGTCTGGGGGCCGAGCAGGGGGCAGGCGATGCCCCAGAGCACCCCGAGCCCTCCAGGCCAGGACTGCCTGGTGAGATCCGGGCAGAGCTTTGCTGTTTTCTTTCCTCCCAGCTGTGAGAGCAGAGCTTGGTTTTCCAAAGCATCCAGGGGGATGTCAAAAATAGACTTTGCCAGATCCGCTTTTAGTATTGCTGAATAAAGGTCTGGCGTGCTCTTCAGAGCATGGAAGGATTGGAGCCCTCTTTATCCTTCCGTGAAAGCAGCAAATTGGAAAAAAGAAGGAAAAAAAAAAAAAAGCCCTTATATATATGTATCTTATTTTGGGGATTGCTAGCCACTGAAATGAGCACTGATTTACTGGCTTTCGCTGGGAGCAGCTCTGGGACCTGCAGCACGCCACCGCAGAGCGCAGGGCCCAGGACCACGGCCCTGCAGGCACAAGCGCTGCAGTTTTGGCAGAGTGCTGGGTGCCTGCACAGCAGTCCCACGGGAGGAGGGGGCAGGACCCCCAAAGCAGGGCCTGGGGAGCCCCCAGCCCGCACCCTGCCCAGGGCTCGCCCCTTGCCCAGGCACTTCCCGGGGGCTCCCCGCGCTCAGCGAGCTCCCTGCCGCAGCCGGGGCCGTGCTGCCTCGTTCAGCTCCTTCCCTGCTCCTGCAAGTGCCACATTTAACACCTCATCAAGTCTTTAATTGTTTGTTTACTCCTTTGCTAGTAAGATGCAATATTAGTTTAATTAGAGAACAGAAAGTAGCGCACTCCTTCTTGGGAGACCAAAGTTCAGGGGAGGATTTGAAGCTGCGCTTCTCGGCTGTGCTCCCGCCTCGCCCAGCGCTCCCGTGGCACCCAGACCCCGGGGGGGCCCGGGCACCCGGCGGGCCCCAGTGCTGATACTGGCCTGGTGTGAGGGTCAGGGAACGGGGGAGCTCGGGTCCACCTTACATTTCAGCCTTAATTTTCTTTCCCCTGTGATAGGTGGCTTCACCCCCACGCACTGTTGACTCTGAAACCTAATGAAGGAAAACACGCGGAGCTATTCCTTCTGCAAATGTCACCGCGCCGTGCGCTCAGGAGGCAGAGGGGCAGCTCTAGCCTCGTTCTGCAGGATGGGAAGAGCTGCCGTGCGTGCACTGGGGGGCGATGGGGAATCCTGGAAACGGCCTCCCACGCTGCCAGATCCGTGGCAGCCAGGCAGGCACGAAGGAGGCGTGAAGGGGCCTTGAAGGAGGACAAGCTCCGGGTTTCTGCAGGAGACTGATATAACCTGAGTGTTATGTGCTTGTTTGCTGGAGCTGTCTCCTCATGCAGCAAATATCTAAGTGTCTAGAACGCTCCATCCTATTACTGACAGAGCTGAACCACAAAAGCACGATTTTCGTGGCGCTGCTCGCTGCGCGTACCCAAGAGTTACTAAAGCTTCACCGGCTGCGTTGGGAGTATCCACGGGTTTTCCTGCAGACTGTCTGAGACTTCCCACAGAAGCAGAAACGGGGATTTCTGCTTGCTCCCATCCCGTTGCTGCTGGGGAGCCCAGTGCTGGTGCTGGGCGCCGGGGAAGATGCCCCTCGTGCTGCTGCTGCTGCCCCTGGCGGGACGCGGCGGGGTGCTGGAGCTGCGCAGCCGCGTTTGCTCCCAGAGCTGCCATCAGCAGCTCGCGCCATCGCCAGCGCGTGGTCAGTGGGGCTGTTTCCACCCGGCCCTAGCAGGGTGCAGTGCCTTGCAAGCAGCGCTGGGGGGGAAGCTGCCTGCTGAAGCCTGGCTCTGGCGGCGCACCCGAGGGTGGCCGGTAGAGGTTTTACCACCGCGGGGTTGTTGGGTGCCGAGGCCTCCCCCCAGGCAGGGAAGTGTCAGACATGCCCAGCGGTCCCCCAGTACTGACCGTGTCTGTGCAGTGTGCAGGGAGTAAACGGACCGGGAAATCAGCAGTAAATATTATTAAGTACTTCTACTTCTTCTGCCTGTTCTCCAAATGGGGAAAACGCCCTGGTTCAGCCCACAGTTTTGGCTATTTTCCTCTCAGCCGTCCCTCTCCTGCAGGTCCTCATGGGCTCTGATACACGACGGAGCCCGTAGACTCCCGCAGATGAGGCAACTCCGTAAAATGCAATCCTGTGCCCGTGGGAGGTTTGACAGAGGCTCAGCGCTGCCAACAGCAGCTCAATGCGTCTGTGCCAGGATGGGCCGGGGGGAGGATAACGTCTGCCACGAGGCCTCCCCCTCCCCGGCCAAAACCGGGGGGGTCGTGGCCCTGCCTAGGGGCTCCCCGAGGCATGCGGGCGCTCCCCTGGGGGTGCCCAGGGGACGGACCCGTGCGGGGCTGGGTGACCGCGGCACAGCCCGGCTCCTGCTCTGCTGGCACGGCGGCCGGGAGCGCTGCAGGGCGCAGGGTGCCCGTCCAGGGTCGAGTCCTGAACTCGGACACGGGGCGGGTGGGGGTGCACCTGAGAACACCCCGTACCTGTGGGGACTGGAGGTGGCTTTAAACGTCTGCAGCTGTGATTTTCAGGGGAGGTTTCAGTGTCCTTGCGTCTGTCGTGTGGCGAATATTGCCACATGGCCGGTGAAGTACAGGATCACACGAAAATACAAAATGCATTTTAGCTGTGGTACATTCGGAGATGCTTGTAAAACACTGCGGTTTGTCTCAGAAATGCCTAAAAATAACATTCGGTTACCAAACCACTGCTGTATGTGCAGCAGCGAGCCGTGCCAGGCAGCTGGGGGAGCTCGGCAGCAGCAGGGTTTGTGCCCCCGCCGGCGTGGTGCTGGCAGTGCCAGCCCTGGCCCCCCCAGGGACACGGCCCCCCGGCTGCGGCTGCTGCTCCCCCGGGGGCTCACCGTGAGTAGCGATGGTTCGCGTTATCTGATTGCAAACCAGGGATTTATTCCCTGGGCCATGGGCGATGTGAACCCTCCTGTGCGAGGAGCAGCCGCTGGTGCGTGCAACAGCCAGGGGCTGACGATCAGCATCTCGGAGCATCTGCCAGGCAGGCGGTGCCAGTTTCCAGCACTGCGTACCTCGGGTGCCTGTGCCGGGCTGTGTAGGTGCTGTGCCATCGTCCCAGCGGTGCAGCGTGGCAGGGGGACGTCCACGGCTGGGTGGAGGGGGGTGAACAGAGCAGCTCCACAGCACCGGATGCCCCCCAGGCTGTGTCCCCGGGGTGCCAGTGGCCACGGGCCGCACCGACCTCCCCAAAGCACGCCAGGGAAGTAACTGCCCTGTGGGTCCCCGAGCTGATGGTCATGGCCAGAGCACTCAGTGCAGGGCGATGTGCTGCAGCCCTCGGAGCACTAGAGGGGCAGGGACAATCGCAGTGGCATGGTGGCACAGCGGGCGCTGTGCTGCCCGGCCACGCTTCGGCTGGGACTGTGCTGGGGGTTCTCAGCTATCCGAAAAAGACTGTAGCTTCCCGGGTCAGCAAAAAGATCTGTGGAGACAGCAAATCCCTGCCAGAGTGCTTGAGCCAGGAGAGGAGGCAAGCAGCCCCGCGGTCTGGTTGGCGCTGCCCTTGCCGTGCCCTGCTGGGAGGCTCGGGGCGGCGCGGGGCTGAGCTGCCACCAGCACCCTGCGGAGAGCAGGGCCCGAGCAGGGCTGGTGGTCGGGGGGAGCTCTGGGCCCTGCCAGCCCCCACCCTGCAGCAATTTCTAGTGCAGAGCTGTAATTCCTGGAGCTCCTGCCGGCGCTGGGAAGGCTCCATCAGCGCGGGAAGCTGCCGTGTCTTTTCCAGGCTCTGTAATTATACTCGCTGCCTGCTTCATCTGCTTTGGTGCTGGCAGGGCCCCGCGGGGCTCGGTGGCTCCCTGCAAATGCAGGTCCCCGATGCAAAAACCCACACCGTGCCCCCTGCTGCTCGGCCCCCCGCTCCCTTTCAGCAGGGGAAGGGCCCCAAGCGGGTCTTTACTCCGTGCAATACGGAAGGCAGCTCTTTTCTCCCCCGTATTTCAGGTGAAGAAGCTGGCATCCAAGCACTGCATAAAGAGGAGCGAGGAGCTGTGCCAGCAGCCCTCTCTGCGTGCTCTGAAAGTGAGCGAGAGATGCTGGCATAAATTACCACATTGTCATCCCCGGCGCTGAGATTCCCAGAGAATAGCTTAGCAGTTCAAAGGGCTGCTGAAATAATTTTGCACAGCATAATAACAGTTCTTAAGCTTTCCATTTAAAAAACGTCAACAAACACATGATTTCCACAGCGTGGCTGACTCCCTGGCACCCATGGGTCACGTGCAGCCAGCCCCTTTTTGACACCCGGTGCACGTGGGTTAGTTCTAAGTGACAAATTAGCCTAATGAACTCACAGCATCCTTGTGCGGGGAGCAGCCCCGATTTATCCATCCCTCTCCCCCTCAGCACTTCTCGCAAATGTCTCTCTGCCGTCTGCTCGGCCGGGTGCTGGTGGTGGGTGCCGGGGGGGGGGGGGCAGGACCCGAGCCCCCGCGCTGCGGGACCAGGAGGCGGCGTGTCGGGGCGGCCGGAGGGGAGGCAGCTCACCCCAGCCCCGGGCTGCACCAACAATTTCTATTTTAGCCACTAGATGGGAGAGCACTTGGTGATGAAACCGTTCCAGCCTGGCACGCCGCGGCACCTCTTGGAGCATCTCGCGTTTCCTCCTCTACCGAGTTATTTCAGACTCCTCGCTGCCGAGAGCCGCTCGCTCGGAGCCATGTGCACACCAAGCCTGTGCTGTGCGTGTCGCCGAGCTGTTTCCAAGACAATGATGCCACCCAAGGCACCGGCTGCACGCAGGTCCTTGGCACCGGGAACGATCTGGTGTGTGGGCAGAGGGAAGTCTGCGGATCACAGGGACGTGGGAGCAGCGGGCGTGCAGCGGGAAAGGGCAGGGGCTGCTCTGCGCACACGCTGCTGCTGCTGCGGGGTGTGCTGCTGCCTCGTCCCCCGGGAGCCCTGCACGCTCCCAGGGTGACAGCAGAGTGTCCCCAAGGCACGCACGGCCCCGGGTGCCGGGCAGGCCATGAGCTGTGCTTTCCTTTGGTGTGAGAGGCTGGCGGGGGGCAGGATTTGGCCAGGGAGGCTGCAGCTCTGCTGGCTGAGCTCAGGGTGCTGGCAGAAGGAAGGAGAAAGGCAGAACCTGGGAAGATGAGGAAGGGGTGTTGATGAAGGTGCGGGATGACGGCTTTCTGGGGCAAATTGCCCTCCTCTCCCCACTCCATCAGGCAACTGGGACCACTGGGGTGCAGCTGGGGAGCCCTGCGTGGCACCAGCCCTGTGCCCAGGCCAGGGCTGTCCCCAGCTCCAGGCTCTGTGCTGCTGCCCCAGCACCTTTCTGTCCCTGTCCCAGTCCCTGTCCCCGTCCCAGTCCCTGTCCCCGTCCCTCGGCACACACAAAGCACTAACACACGCTCCACCGCCGTACCCGAGTTCACGCCCCTCCTGTGCCCCAGGAGGGCAATGGTTTCCCAATACCTCCTGGCGTTCTTCAGCCAAGGAGTCCACGGGCATCTCTAACCCACGTCTCAGATTTGCAAACCCTTTAAATGTTCGCAAATAGCGAGTGAAATTGCCAAGGTTCGTCTTGATTGCCCTCCTGGCAAAATGCTTGTTAACACAGCACAGCACAGACAGGGCGTAAAGGGCCCTTTACGGCCACTGAACACACATTGCATTGTAAATGCTTGTAAACCAAACTGTTTGTATCCGTGATTCACACGTCCAGAAGCTACGGGTTATTCCTCACTGGAGCTCTGTTCTGGGCACTTATGGCTCTACAGCTTTGCGTGGACATTATTTGCATTTTTACATAATATTATGAGTTGCCTTGCAGGAAAGGTAGGAGGTTGATACTAGCTCCATTGTGCTTGTGGAGAACCTCTCCCCACAGCGCTTATTCTCTGGTTTCACTGGCCATTCAAAACAGATGAAGTGCCTGGGAGGTTTCCAGAAGCCTTTGCTTTTGAACCCAGTTGCTACTGAGGGATTTATAACACGGAGGAGAAGATGCTTTTCCCACGTAAATCACTTGGCAAATCTGTGTTCCTCCTATTGTTTATTTCCAGGCGTGGGGAGTATTACAGATTGAAAGTCGATATTTCACGGCGACTGGAGGTGCCCTGTCCTGTAGCCTGTCCATCAGCCGCCGCCCGAAGGAGCGAGCTGGAGGCGCAGTAGGTTACGGCAAGCACAGTGGCTAAGCAGGAGGAAAACGTGTACAACGAGGAGGGGTGGCTTACAGAACGGCGGCACACGTGAAGCAGCTCTTTGGCATTTCCACAAGCATTTGCTTCCAGCCTCTTTGCGAGGAGTCTGCCCGTGCCTGCAGATCAATGCCATTGGGGAGCAACGGCTTCGTCTGCAGCCTGGGGGAGCTGCATGGAGAACCCCCCCCCCCCCCCCAGCGTCCCCACGAGCCAGGCTTTATCTCTGCCCTGGGGCCACCTCTGTCGGGCAAGGTTAAATGCATGATGCCAGCGACATGCACCCGCTCTGCCAAAATGAAACGCTGGATGGGGCCAATTAGCAGAGAACTGTCTGCAATAACGTGCTGATGCCGGTGTGTCAGAGAGGGCATTGCTCACCAGCCCGCAGCACTGGCACTCTGCTTGGACATAGCAGATATCTGCTGACACTTTGAAACTCTCTTCTCTGTCCTGCCATTGCCCTGGCAATATTTTTAAGAACACAAAGGACAGAGCATTCGAGCTTTGCTGGGGAATCGGATAAAAATCAAGGGCACACTTGAGAGGAGCTGTAGCTGAGGGCGCGTTTCGAATCAGGTTGCTTTGTCCTGTCCCCAGAAGCCCCGGTACACCGTCAGCTCTACCAGGGCGCCTTGGAAGTAAATGCGAAGTTACTATTCCTATCCTTCAAAGTTTTCGGCTGAGCTAAGAACAGAAAAGCCTTGCTTGCCTTTACACTACCAGCTGCTTTGCTGTGCCTCCCTGCTACCAAAGCGCCGTGCCCTTGCACCCGCAGATCGGCTCCCCGAGCCCGGCCGTGCAGGAGCAGCTCAGACCTCCCCGACCCGCACACGAGCACTTTGAAAGCCAGCGTCCCTGCTGCACGCCTGGTGCAGCTAAATCGCGCTCGTACAGCCCAGGCACCCGTCCTCCAGATTGTTTAGGTGCAGATCCAACTTGCTCAACAAAAGGTGGGACTTTCAGGCTTGCTTATAAGATTTGGGAGCCCGAGCCAACGGACTTGACTTTGAACACAGCTTGGGCTGATTACTTTTGGAAAGCCCAGCCTGGGCAGAGTCCAACGCGCTTGGAGTCCTCTCTAGCAAGTACAAGCTCTCTGTGCACATGCCGCAGGGAGAAGAGGAGCTCTGGGGGCACGGAGTGAGTGCCCACTCCCAGCACTGAACGTGAACGTGTGCCTGGCAGTCAGCAGCTCAGAGCAGTGCTGTGTCCTGGGGACATGTTTTGACGACACAAATGCCAACACCTGCCCTGTTTCCTCGGCCACTTCTGCAGCCTGGGCTTGATGCCTCTGAGCCTGTCTGTATAGAAAAGTGCCCACTTTCCTCCCAGCTCCAAATGAAGGAAGCGGATCTGTCACTGGAAGCACAGCCTCCCACTGCTGGTCTCAGTGCTCTCAGGCTCAAGCTCGTTGAGCAGCGCCCTGGTTGTGACTTGCCAACTGCCCCTCTGGTCCCAGGAGCACTGCGTGGGGTATATGGGAGCAGCTGATGAGCACCAGCTCCCCCAGCACCCAGCAGCAGGGGGGCAGCTGGGGAGGACGTGTTTTTTTCTTGTGCACATTTTGCTTCAGCATCCTCAGCCCATGAGAGGTATCTTGCACCCAAGGTGCCAGTGGGAATCTGAAATCCCAGGAGAAAGGAGACAGGAGGGCTACAGGCAGGAAGCCTGACTGCCGCAGGAGCTGCTGGGGCACAGGAGGAGCCGAGGTGTGCTCACAGCATGCCAGCTCCATCCCACCCCTGGTGAAGGTGCAACTGCTCGCTGCGGTCCACGCTGGCACCTGGCGAGAGGACCCCGGTGCTGGTCCTGGGGGCTCCTCCCGGGGCATCTCACCCCCCCGCCAGGCGAGGCAGCTGCCAGAGCCAGCCCTGCAGTGAGTGCGTTCACACCGAGACGTTACTGAGCGAGCGGGCAGCGAGCCCCCGGCACCCCGTCCTGCCTACCCTGCTACAGCTGGGTGCTTAGATTAACAAGTGATTTCCTACATTCAGGCTTGAAAGAGGGAGGAGACTGTGAGGGAACTGAACTGATTAGGAGGATGCTGGCATATAAGAGCATCTGCCATCAGCTGAGTCAACGCGAGCCCAGCTAATGCAAAAGGTGGAAGCAGGGGCTAAAACCAACAGGAGCCACCTTTTACACAGCTGATTATTTTGGCATGGAAATAAGAGAACGTGTGTTTCACTGGAGTCGGCACCCAGCAACGGGCATCGCACCTGCCCGCATAGCCACAGCAGGACGTGAAGAACGAGCAAGCCCCCGTGCTGCAGTGCTGCTGCCTCCCTGCGCAGGCAGCTCGCGCAGAGCCCCGTGCTGTGCTGTGCTGCACCGGCGGCTCCGTGCTCGGCCGGCAGCTGGCACCCCCCGGCCCAGCAGCACCTCTGGTGTCACCCCACCTGCTTCACCTGCTCTGTTGGATTCTCCCCAAGAGCCCGTTACCGCGTGCTCGGAGCTGCCGGGAGCACGGCGTCCCTGCTGCTGGCCTTCCCGTTCCTGAGAGCGCGGGGACTACGGCAGGACGGGTGCCCCGTTCCCGTGCTGGCTGCACGGGGCCATGGCTGCTTGGGGCATGGCGAGCGGGCCCGTGGCGCTGCTGCAGTGACTGCTGCTGCTGCACGCAGCTATACTCGGGCTCAAGCCTGGGCTCTGTGAAGGATGCCCATAGGAACTGCTTTGATGTTTATTAAACACTTAAACGGAGAGAGAAGAAGCTGTTGCGATTAAAATACTTGGAAATGACGAGAAATCTTAACTCTGGAAAAACTGCTCGTCTCTCCATGGCCATCAGCAGCAGGTCTGACTCTGTATGCAGCACAGCTCGTGGGAGAAGTGATGAATACTTCACCTCCGCTTTCCCAGAGCACAAGGGTCACACTGCAAACGCCTTAGAATCGATCGAAGCAAACGTCACACTCAAAAAATAAACCTCCTTTTGTTTTAGGAAATCACAGTTTCCATATCTGCGCCAGCCTTGGAAACTATCAGCTGTTTTTTCCATTACCCTCCATATCACCTAAGGGGAGTCCGGGTTAAATTAACGTGTGGCTGGGGACACAGGGCAGCTGCCATTCCTGCTGTGGGCTCCACCACAGCCAAATGCTGCTCCTGCTTGGTGCTGGGAGCTCTGCTCTCCCCCAGCAGCCTGCTCGGGCTGGTGGGGCGTTGGGCAGGGGGCAGCGGGCAGGGGACCCGCCACATCCCCAGACCCGTCCCTGGGGCCAGCCGCTCCAAGTGCGTGGGACATCTTTTCCTCTGCTGCTCCACTCTGCCTCTGGGCTCCCCTGGCGTGGGGCTTGGCTGCACGGGGACAGAGCCAAGCCCGCAGCACGTTCCCTGCTGAGCAGCGCCCGTCCCTCCTGGCCTGGGAGTGCTGACGCGGAGACCTCGCTCGGCACACTGCCCTGCTGCCCGTGCGTTCAGTGGGGTATGCGCGTCCTTTCCATCCTTATGCCGTGTGGGCGCTGTGGGCAGTGCTGCCTCCCCAGTTATTTGATCTAAGATTTTGCAGATTCCAGGAAGAACGTGACTGCACCATTTCGCAAGCAGCAGGTCCTGCCTGCCTGCCCCTGGCACAAAAGCAGCCCCACTGCCCGGGGCTGGGTCTCTGCGACAAGGAGCTGTGCAAGACCCCGACCCCACAGCCAGGGCCCTCGCTGCCCTGCTCGGCCCCGTGACGATCTGCAGGGAGGCAGGAGGGATGGGGGCTGCCTCAGTTCCTTCTCTGGGGCTCACCTGGATCAGCGCTCGGTTGGCGGGATGGGCCGGCCATGGGGGAACGCCTTTAGCTGCACGCTTTGACCCATTTTTATCTCAAGCAGAGAGGCCGGGTGGTGAAGCGGGACGCGGGAGCTGCGTGACCAGGCTGGAGGAGAAGGAGCGGAGAGCCCTGGCCCCCAAGGAGAGTTGGATGTGCAGGTAGGTCCTGGAGCTTGATGGACTCTACCCACCTGCAACTGGGGTAATGCCGGGAGAACTCGGCCAGGAGGACAGAGCCCTGTCGGTCATCTGGAGGGGCGGCCGGGCACGGGGTGCTGAGGTGCTGAGGGTGCCCTGCTCCCAGCCACTCTGCCCCTCCCGGGCCTGATCCTGCACCCAGCGGGCACCCGCACCCTGTCCCATGGCGAGCGGCTCTGGATGCCTGGAAATGGCAGCACCCTTCCCAATTCCAGCCCGTTCCCTCTTGTTGCCATGGCAGCCTGTGACCTCACTGAATTCCTTGGAGATGTGCCAACGTTTTCAGAGGAAACAAAGCTAATTAACACGGTTTTCCTGATGCCCTCCCTGTCTGCTTGGTCACACGAGGCTGGGGCCGGTTCCTCTGGTGGCGAGGGCAGGCGGCTGCCCACGGGCAGGTGGGCTCACGCACCGCCCCGCAGCCACCCCAGCTCTCTGCGTGCCCATCACCGCGGCGTCTGGCCGACCCAGTGCCCACCGCGGTGGTGTCTGGCCGACCCATTGCTCCTGGCAGCAGGGAGCCCCCAGGATGCGGGGAGCACCAGGGCCCTCCCTGCCCCGCACAGGCTCCAGCTCTCCGCAGCGCCCAGTTTTGCTGTGCTCTGCGAGGCACGCCAGGCCCACGTGGGGAAGAGGGATTACGGGAAGACAAACAGAAATAAATGGAGGCCTTGGGTCCTCTTCTCCCACGTGTGACCTCTGGCAGTGGCTGTGCAGGCAGCAGGCGGAGGGCTGGAAGGGGGAAGGCTGCTGGAGGGTGCTGCTGCCTCGCCGTGCGGTGGGACCAGCCCAGCCTCAGGGACCGCAGCGTGCAGGGGCTGGCCGGACGGCCGCCTGCCGGGCCCGGGGGTGCAGGCTGGGCACGGGACCTGGCCAAAGCCACGGGTGGGGGACAGGAGCGGGGACGTCCCGCGGTCAGCAAGGAGCCCCGGGCCAGGTTTGGGGGTGCTTCCCCGGGAGGCCCGAGGTCGGAGCGCCCGGCTGAGCACCCCCCGAACCGAGCCAGTGAGCTCTGAGGTCGCGGCTGCCCCGGGGGCCCGGCTGCCCCGGGGGTCCCACCTAACCGGGCCCGGTGCGCCGGGGCTCGGGGCAGGCCCGGGCTCCCCCCGGGCCGCGGATGCGCTCTGCGGGCGGGCTCCCCCCCGCCTGGGGGTCCCGCTCCGCCGGGGGGGCCTTTACCCACGGCTCCCTCCCGGCGCCCCGCGGAGCCGCTCCCGGGCCCGGCCGCGCCGTTGCCCGCCGGGGCGGCCCCGGGGGAGCGGCGGGGAGGGGAGAGGAGGGGAGAGGAGGCGAGGGCGGCTCGGGGCAGCGCGGCGCGGCCGCCCCCGCGGCTGGCGGCGGGGCAGGGCCATCCCCGGCGCGGGGCGTCCCGGTGCCGCCGTCCGCGGCGGCGGCGCTGGCACCGGCGGGGCGGCATCACGTGACGCGCCGCCCGCGGGGGGACGCGGCTCCGGGACGCGGCGCTCCCCCGGCACAGCCGCCGCGGGCGCCGCGGGAGGCGAGCGCTGCGCGGGCACGGCCCGGCACCGTGCGGCTCGGCACGGCACGGCCCGGTACGGCTCGGTACGGCACGGCTCGGCTCGGCCCGGCATGAGCCGGCGCGGCGGCCGGCGGCTCTCCGGGGGCAGCGGGCGCCGCTGATGCGGGCGCGGGGGCTGCGGCTGCTCGGCAGGTACCCGCCCGCCCGCTGCCCGGCGGGGACCATGTGAGGAGCCGGCGGCGCCGCCACGATGCAGAAGGGGATGCGGCTCAATGACGGGCACGTCACCTACCTGGGGCTGCTGGCGAAGAAGGACGGCGCCAGGAAGGGCTATCTGAGCAAGCGGAGCTCCGACAACACAAAATGGCACACCAAGTGGTTCGCGCTGCTGCAGAACATGCTCTTCTACTTCGAGACCGACTCCAGCTCCCGGCCCTCGGGGCTCTACCTGCTCGAGGGCTGCGTCTGCGACCGGGCGCCCTCCCCCAAGCCCTCCCTCTCGGCCAAGGACTCCCTGGAGAAGCAGGTGGGTGCCCGGGGCCCGGCCGCTGCCGGCGGGGGATGCCCGGCGGCCCCGCACCGGCCCCGGCACCGCGGGGCCCGGCCCCGGCCCCCCCCCCCCCGCCCCGGGCTCCGCCGACGGGCACCGCGCCCCCGGCAGCGCCTTGCCCCGGAGCGGAGCCGCCGCCGCCCGGGACGTGCCCACGCGTGACCGCGGCCGGGGATGGAGCGGGGGTGTCGGGGGGTGGGTGCGGGGGGCGCTGCCCCGAGCGGGCGCTGCCGGGCCCGGGCCGCGTTGGCGGCGCGCCCCGGGGCGGCGGGCGTGAGTTCGTCGGGGGGGGGCCGGGTCCTGCCCGGAGCCCCCCTGCCCGCCCCGTCACGGCTAATTAGCTGCCGTTAATTGGCGGCGGGGCTGCGGCGCGATGCGCCCCCCGGCGGCCGCGGCCCGCGCTTTGCGCAGCGAGGCTCCACGCGTGTCCGCGGCACGGAGCCGCCTCGCCTCCGCGCTGCCGCTGGCACCTGGCCCCGGCGGAGCCCCGGGTCCCCGCGGGGCCGCTCCGTGCTCGCCAGGGGTCGGCCGTTCGGCTGCAAAATTTGCCGGCCCGGTGCAACCGGGGGTATGCAAGAGCACCCACGGGCGTGGGGCTTCCTCTGCCACGGCTGGCCGTGGGTGCGGGCTCGGCCCCGGCGCTTGTGAAGGTCCCGGCGAGGAATCCGCAGCCCGGCACCGCTCGGAGCGTGCGGCTCGGAAATGGGAGCGCAGCGCTCAGCACGGGGGCGGCGCGGGGCCCCACTTTCACGGGGATTTCAGCCCGTGCCTGCTCCTTGCCCACGCCACGCTGTGCCTCTGCCACGAGCCTGCCAGCGAGCGCAGCACGGCCGCCTCCCGGGGACACGGCAGAAGCCGGGGGCTCCACATGCCACACGCAGGGCTGTTACTTGTCTGCAGTGCTCATCGCCAGATGCTAATGTCTGCAGGTGGAAATGGCACTGAGGGAGCACAGCCGCTGCCAGGCCCCACAAGGAGCGGGGTCCCCTGGGCTCCCCGGCAGCCCGCAGGGCAGGCTGCTCCCCCCCGGGTCAGTGGGGTGGCCGCTGGCAGCACCGCGGGACGTGCCGGAGACCTCTGGCTTGCTTGTCTGGGGCCATTTGCTGGAGTTTGGTCCATCCAAGCACTCGGGCAGTACAGGGCTTTGTGTCAGGTGGGCAGGGGGTTTCTAACCCAGGGACACAAATCCCCATCCATCGCTGCCACTGTTTCCAAAATTACCTCCAGTCTCGTGGAGGTGGACAGGAGCTGGCTCGCTGTGGATGAATTCAGCCCTCAAACACGTTGTGTTGCACCAAGCCAAGTGCCCCCGTTGGAGGGCGCAGAGAAGCCCCTCAGCAGGAGCAGTGCTGGCTCCTTTCCCAAAGCCCAGGCTGCGTGCTCACAGGAGGCACCGCACATCTTGAGTCCAGCTCTGCAGGTCTTGCATAATTTTGGCTAAGCAGGCTCACGGTGAAACGGTGGCGAGCATGCCTGCAGGGCTGCGGGACGGACCCCGCAGCGACCCGGCTGGGCCAAGGGACAGGCTAGAAGGAAATAAGCCACCTAATCGCCTCTGGCTGATCACAGCGTGCTCAGCACTCCAGAAGCCCTGCCACGGCACCGAGGCAGTGCAGCACCACCGGGCCCTGGTATGCCTTGGCACTCCCAGCAGGGTCACTGGAATATCTCACTGCTGTGATTGAAATACCATTGTGTTGGTTTTTTTCTCACAGTCCTGGCTCTTGCATTCAAGTGGCCTCCTTCGTGCTACGTGGTCTGCTTCCAGCAGCAGCGAGGGGTGTGTGTCCGCAGGGGGGTCACGCTGCTGTCCTGTTTTGTCAGCTGTGCCCCTGTGGCAGCTTAATAGATGCTGTTGCTCGTTCCTCGTTTGGCTTAAATCAGGCTTGCTAGCCAGGTTTTGACTCTTTGTACAGGAGGGATTTTCTGTCAGGTAAACACTACGGGGAGGCTGTCACCATCCCTTTCAATTTCAGAATGCACCTGGAAGATTTACCTCCGGTGTAAACGAGGGGCTGCTATCAGACGGTGCAGTGAGCTCCTGCCACACAAAATACTTGCAGGGCCACCGGGCTAGCCAGGGCTAGCACCTGGCTCGTGATTTTGTATAATTCGTTGGGACAATTTTAAATGAAAGTGCTCAAACACTTGAATACCCACTGCTTTGCAAACCAATTAATTTCATACCAGATGAGATAAGCAGCAGCATATTCATGGTGCAGGTCTGCAACCTGGGCTGTGCAGGACGGCGAAGGCAAGCAAACGGCAAGCAAAGCCGGCAGGTTTCTGAGAGGAAGGTGTCAGCTCTGCAGAACAGACGTGATGTTTTCCTCCAGCTCACCTGGTGCTGAGCCTTGTTCAGCATTGGTGTCTCTCTGGAAGGAAGGTGCTAAAGAAATTTCTAGCATTGCCCATGATCACCATTAATTGTTTTCTGAGGGAATTTATCCGTCCAGGCAGCTGTGGGTCAGGCCAGGAGGACAGGGTTCCCTTCACAGAGGAGGTTCACATTCAGAATCCTTCTTAACGGGGGTAACACCTGGAAGGTTTCAGATTCTCCACAAAAGAGAAATTTTAAAAAGTTGCTCTTCCAAAACCCTCTCTGTTTTGATGTTCATATATCTTGCCTTGGTGTGGATTTTTTTTTCTGTGAATGCAGTGTATTTTTAGCATGCAGTACATAGGAGAATAAAGGAGCAAAGTTATGTGAAAAACTGAGGCACTGAGCAGGGATTTGGGCACCTCTGGAAACTCCTCTCTCTTAGCCCCGTGTTTCTGCAGATGAAATTTTCTTCAAATCGCTTTGCTTTTGCGAAATATTTCGTGTCTGGGTGGGGCACCGGGCTCTGGCCCCGGGGAGGGCCTGCTCTGCCGCCGGGAGCTGCTGGGGGGGCTCTGGGGTGCGGTTCTGACAGGGCGATGGGCAGGTGTCCGGCCCCGCGGGGTGACCCCCCCTTGTGCCTGGGCTGGGCGCTCCCCTGGGACCTGCCGTCCCCGTCCCCGCAGCCAGCGAGGATGTTGGCGTCGTCACATCGCGGCCGTGGGAGGCGCGGGGGGCAGAGGAGGAGGGAGGGGGGCGCACATGGAAGTGCCCCCGGGAGCTCAGCAGGAGGAGCAGAGCGGGAAGGTGGGCTGGGGGCCGGAGCGTGCCTGCCCTCAGGGCTGTGCCGGCGCCCCGAGGCCCCGCCAGGTCCCTCCCCACGCGGAGCAGAGCTGCAGGCACCACGGCCGGGCTCGCCCATCTCCTCAGGTTCGAGGCGGGTTTGCGGGCCTGCACCCGGTGCCATGAGTTGTTCTCCGCCAGCAGCCCTCTGTGGCTCAGACGAGAGCCGAGATGATGCTGAGTCAAGTGGCAGCGCTGTGCGAAAACCCTTGACTTGAAACTCGGGAGCACTCTGAGGCGAGGAGGCTTTTTTCCCACAAAGACGAGGCTGCTCTTGTGAGCACACAGCCTATAACTCTGGATTTTCGTCCCCCATCTCTTAAGCTTTTGCCAGTGATAGGCATAAAATTTATTGTCTGTGCTGTCGGGGAGGCAGTGGAGACCGGAGGAAGCATTTTGTGAGGAGATGCGAGGCTGGAGGGGAGCTGGCCGGCTGCTGGCGTGCGTGGCTGTGGCTGCCCGGTGGGGCCGCGAGGGCCGGTGGCAGCAGCTCCCTCCAGCCCCTCGGGGCAGGTTTCTGCTCCCGTCCATCCCACCCTGCTCGTTTATTTCCCTGCACAGCTGAGGAGGGTGTGAGGAAGCCGCGTCTCTCCGCAGCACCAGCAGCACAAGGAGTCAGTGCCAAGCGGAGATACCGTGGGCACCAGGGCACCCCGTCTGGTGGCACCGTCCCTGCACCATGGGGCTGGAGGGGAGGGGTGCTGGGGCAGCTCCAACCCCCCGAGCTGCCCTCCCATGGGTGCTGTCCTCTCATGCTCCTCGTCCCCGCCTGCCCTCGCCCCATGTCCCCCTGCAGGGTCCCAGCCGGTGCCCACGGAGCGCGCGCTGCCCTCACTGGGACGGAGCGGCCCTGGCCAGGCTGGGGGCCACGGCCGAGCCCTCGGCCCTGCCTCTGATGGACGGGGAGCCCAGGCAGAGCTCACAGGTACAGAGCCCACAGAAAGGGGCAATAATGGATGAACTGGAGAAAAGGTGCGAGTACAGCCGCGGGGAACGGACAAGCGCCCGTCTCGGGCACCTTTGCCACGTCCCAGCTGGCGGGGACCACCCGGGCCGTGGGCAGTGTGCTGGGTGGGAGTGGGAGCAGCGGCAGGGGAGCCGCGAGCTGCTTTGAACGTGGTCCCAAAATGAGCGGCAGGAAAGGGAGAGCAGCGCCGGGCCTGTGGGCAGGGGACACGGCTCCTTCCTGCGGAGCAGCTCCCCGCTGGGACCAGCAGCTTGTGCAGGGACGTGTCCCGGGCACGGCTCCGCGCCGGGGGCAGGCGTGGGGTGAGGACGCTAACGCAGGGCGGCTGCCAGCCGCAGCAAAACAAAACCAGTGGGTGCCGGGCCGTGCGGCAGGGCTGCGTGGAGACAGCACTCAGCGAGCCGCATGGAGATGCTGTCATTGGCCCTGAATCCAGCAGCAGCTGAGTTTCTGTACCAAACACGCTTTGCACAGGGAGGTACTGCGCTTGCCGTGTTCTAGAAAAGTCTGATTTTTCTTGGGGGTATCTGTCTGAGCCTGCTGCTGTCTGATTGCAGTCTTTCTGATTATTCACATTATGCTTATTCAAAGGACAGGATAATATAATGTGATCTGTGTGACTGATCGCGATGAAGCGATGTAGCTGTGAGTGAGCGCAGGACACCTTGCCTCTGCGGTAACTGGCTTTGTCATAGGATAAAAAGCCATTCCCCAAATTTCTCATATAAATCCAAATAAGGAATTTTGGGGACAACATGGCCTTCTTACAGATGTTCTGCGAACAAAGGAGCTAAAGTCATTGAATAAATTATCCCCCCAGCAGTAAGCATAACATGAGCCGGTCGGAAGGACAAAGCTCGCTGCGAGCTGGCAGCCGGTGCTGCCGGTGCTGCCGGTGCTGCCGGTGCTGCCTGTGCTGCCGGTGCTGCCGGTGCTGGCTCTGCCCGGCTGAAGCCTGGACCATGCCGGCAGCGGGGTCCCACGAGCGCCGGTGGTGCCTGTGGC
This sequence comes from Anser brachyrhynchus, assembly GCF_964034855.1. NCBI lineage: Eukaryota > Metazoa > Chordata > Aves > Anseriformes > Anatidae > Anser > Anser brachyrhynchus. The sequence goes on along the minus strand of NC_137706.1, from coordinate 22,056,781 downwards.
CAGGCTGAGCAGGGTGCACACATCAAACAGGCATCTGCTGGTGGTGTTCGGGGCTGTGCTCGTCTACACGTTTACAAATGTTTTTTTAAAAGTCTCAGATCCACCTAAATCCACAGCTCGCACATCATCAAAAGAGTAAATGACGTGCTGTGTCACGGCTTCCTTTGGCCTGGGTATTCCAAGCTGGTGTTTTTTGGTGGTGTTCCGGGTATGTTTGGTTACTGTGTGGTCAGCAGTAAGTCCCCAGCTGTCCCAGCCACGGAGGGGTGCGGGCACTAAATGTCTCCCCAGGGTTTGGCAGATCCAGTCCCGAAAGTTCAGCACTGGCGGCCCAGATCCCTGCTGCCCCGGGAGCTGTCAGGTTGCTGGGTTGTTGAAAAAAGTGGTTTGGTGCGTAAAAACCCTCAGCTGAAGTCATAAAACACTCATTGGGATATTTTCATCACCAAAGACTGGAAGTCAGTAGTACACTCTGGTTTCCGATAAAGGAAAAAGGCCGAGAGCATTTTCACATCTGAAAAAAAAAAACAAAAGATCTGAAAAGCAAAACACTATTCAAAACTTAAAAGCATTGTTTTTTCAATGTGATTTTTGGGGGGGTGGGGGGGGGAATGTATGGACTGCTTCAGAACAGGAGACCTCCTGGTCCACAGACCACTGCTTGGCTTCTCCCGTCAGCTTCATTCACTTTGGCTCATTCGGTCTCTGCCTATTGTCCGGCTGGATTTTATAAACCTGGAGTTAAAACAGTTTTCTAGAACCATGTGCTTTTAGCCAGGCTTTCTGCAATGAGATGAACGTGGCAGTAACTCAGCCTCCATACCCGAGGCAACCTAAGCGTATTTACATGAAATCTGAAGTTATGAACATAAATTACGGTTTGTGAACTGTACAGCTGAACTATTCACCAGTCTGCAGATGGTCCTGATGGCTTTTGTGTTTTAAGCCTGATGCCAGTCCTTCCCTGTTTTTTACATGTTCTTGTCCAAGAGATCTGTGAAATCTGCCAGAGGGGCAGGGGAAAGGAGGAAGAAACCTTCCCCAGCACGGTGCCTCGGCTCAGCAGCTGGAGGTGCGTGTTCTCAGCCGCACAGACACAGCGTGCAGATTTCCCACAAACACGCGGGCACGGAGGCGTTGCAGCGACGGCGATGCTCATACATGGAGCTGGGCAGAGGTTTGCATCTCTGCTGCACCCCGGGTCAGGAGTTTTGGGTGCCGCCGTGCCCTTCGTGCCCCGCTCCAAGGCCGAGGTGACGGCTGCGCTCCCTGGCTGCGTGCCGGGGCTGCTGGGGGTGCCCCGGCCGGGCAGAGCGGCGCTGCCGCTGCTCCTCGGGGCGAAGACACGCGCGTGGTGCTCCCGTCCTGCCCGGTCCTGCCCGGAGGTCGGCACCCGCCACATCGGAAACAAGGCAGCAGGAGCAGCCAGGTGTGAGGACTGAATGGAAAAAACCAGAGCTGATAATCGGTGTGCCAGAGAGCAAAAAGCAGATTGCCGTTTTTAAAAGGTGTTTCTGGACAAGAGGGAATGACTGGGGTGGGACCACGTGGGGGAAAGCCCCCTCGCCTGGTGCCTTCCCCCTCCTGGGAGCGCGGCTTCAGAGCCTGCCCGAAGTGCCTGTGTGTGAGCCCCTTACAGCACGTCCTGCGGCAGGGGAGAGAAGCTGCTGCCTCTGGTTTTTGTGATAGCTGTCTGTAAGCCAGCGAGCTGCCCGGCCACCCCTCTCCGTCTGAGTCACAGGTCCCGTCTCCCCAGCGCCCATGGTATGTAGGTCAGTGAAGCTAAAAGCTGCCGTTGCTGGCTGTGGATTTTTAGGCTCATCCATCCAAAGCGGGACGTTTCTCCTCCCTTGCCCTTTATGTCGGCTGCAATAACCGTCAGCGGCATGAGCAGGCGTCCGCATACCTGTGTGCCACGGGCGACGAGAGGACGCGTGTGTCCCCGTGCAGGGGGCAGCACCCCGCTGCGGGACGTGGGGCAGCGCCTGCCACGGGTGGGGAGCCCCGCGGGACGGCCGGGCCGGGCAGAGCCGCTCCACACGGCAAATTGCCGGCACCCGCTGGGAGCTGGGAGGTGGCGCTGGGCACACAGAGCTGCTGCCTCAAGTCGTGGCTGCTAATTAAACCTGCGCCACACCTGAGGCATCGGAGGGGCTCAGGGGGCCTGAGACCCGCTCCCAGAGGCACCAGGGCTCAGTGCCCCAGCTCCTGCCTGCACCCCGGCATCTCGCTGGGCTCCTCGGCAGAGCTGGGCGAGCGTCCCCAGCCAAACCCGCCTGCACGAGCGGTGCCCGGCTGAGCCAGCAGCAGCACCCAGAGAGCTTTGGCCGGCTGTTGCCAAAAGAGCCCGGCTCCGAGTTCTACAAAAGTCAGGAATGGTTCAATCTCCTATTTTTGAAACAATGCATAATTTTAAACCTTTGATTTTTTTTAAAATATGTTTACTTAGTAAAAGATAAGAAACAAAACCATTGAGGAGCGTGGCTGGGCCAACAGCAGTGCTTCTGCGTATGGCAGGACTGACCCTGCTGTTCCCTTCTCCTTTCTTTGTCCTGAACACTGGAAACCGGGCTGTTTTGTCCCCAGTGCCCGCAGTGCCGGTGCTGTCCCCAGGTCCCACGGTGAGGCCGCAGCCCCTTGCTCAGCCTGCCCTGGGGCACTCGGGGGGAGGTGACAACCACGTCCTGGCCGTCCTCGCACAACACGAGCATGGAGGCGTCGCTGCGGTCTGCACGGGACCCCAGGTGCAGTGGCACACACGCTCGCTGCGATCATCTCAGGGCCTTTTACTGAGGAGGTGGAGGATGGAGGAGCCCGGGCATCCCAGCCACGGGGATGGGAACAGGACACAGGCGTGGGAAGAGGCAAAGTGGTGGCCCTCGACTGCTGCCGGGGTCAGGCTCCAGACCTCCCGGGCTTACGCTGAGCCCCACGGAGAGCTGGAGTGGGCTCGGGGCAGGCACGGCCCTGGAGAGCCCCGCACGTTGCTCCCCATCTGCCTCCCTTGAAGACCACCACGTCTCAGCACCCTCCGGTCAGCAGGGACCTGGGCTTTGGGGTGTGCAGGGCCCTGGCCGCGTGGCACAGCCGCAGGACCAGGGGTCTCCTCCCTCCCGTCTCTCCCCCAAATGCTCCAGCCCCTCAGGGAGGGTCTCAGCAGTCGGACCTCACACACCGGTTCCCTGTTAACGGCCCCCCGGCGCAGCCCCTGCGAGCGGTGTGTGCACACCCAGGCCCTGCCTCTACGGCACGCTGCTTGGCGGAGGGCAGAGCCGCCGGCTGCGCTAACAGCGCCAGCCCGGGGACATCAGACGTGAGGGAGGACATTTCTGTGGAGCTAGTCCCTGCACATTAATCACCCGGGTAGTCTCCTTCATTAATTCAAAGTCGTTTGTTGAGATTCTGGAAGCAGAAATAGCTCCCAAGCAGCATTTTGCTATTGTACTCTTGTCTCAGTAAAAATAGCCACGCTGGCGCTGGGGACCTTGCTGAAGTGGCAGAGGGCGCGGGCTTCTGGAGCGGGGCTCACGGTGCTGGGGCCGCGGCAGGTCCCGGCCAGGTCCCTCCCGGCTGCGTCCCTGCTCCATGCCACCGCGGGGCCAAGGGGACACCTCTGATGGCGGGGGACAAGCGGGGTCCCACAGGTCCCCGCAGGAGGAGGGGTTGTGCAGTGGAGACGTGGTCCTGGCTGCGTCCTGCCTGCCGTTCCCACGCTCAGCACCCAGCAGCAACGCTCAGCATCCAGGTGCTGGGCTTTGCCAGGCTGCCGGAGCTGAGATTTTTCATGCCGGCGTCTGCCTCGGGCTGCATTATCTTGATATGTTTGAGTTAAGTGTTTTGGAGGCTGAGGCTATAGCAGAGTGCCTTGTTTGCCTGTGTTGAGAAATGCTTGCGGCTGCCTCCCTGTGACGCCTGGGCGGCTCGAGGCTCTGGAAGAAGGGTCCAGCTCCTGCAGAGCCCTGCCAGGGAGGTGGTGCTGAGCCCGGCGCAGGCTGCAGGGAGCCTGCCCCATCCCCAGGGCTGCACAGCGGGCTGGGCTCGGCGGGCAGAGAGGGGCGGCCACGAGGGTCCCTGGGCAGCACCCACGGAGCGGGCTCTGCACGTCGGGGCTTTCGGGGCCTGCAGAGGGCAGGTGATGGCCGCAGGGCTGCCTCTGTCCCGCTGCGGGCACAGGGCTGGTGGCGTTCCCTGCTCTTTCTTTCAACGTTTTGCTTTGTGACCTGAAATGCTCCCGTGTCGCCCTGCAGGCAGACTTGCTGCCCCCCCCCCCCCCCCGCCCAGGGATAAAACCTCCGCAGTGCTGGGGGGGGAAAATGCATCCTGCAGCTGGCACCCAGAACCTGCAGGCTGCAGAAGGCACCGCAGGGACGGGGGGAGGCTGCAAAATGCCCCATAATGAGGGACTTAAGGAGCTGCATATGTCTCGTTTCTCAGAAAGCAGAGTGAGTGGTGGTTTGATTAAAGGTGATTTGATTTGTAAGTACCTCTGCAGCTGTGAGCTAATGAGGTCTTCAAATGAGCAGGAAAGGGACTGAGAAGGAGCAAATGTGAGCTGCAGTGGCGTGGGGACGGTCTGTCCGCCTGCACAGACCTTGCGGGGAGCTGGGCTGGGAGGTCTGCCTGCGGGCAGGGGGACAGGGCAGCGGGCAGGGGATGGTGCTGTGGGGAGGGCACGGTGCTGCTCCGGTGCCCTCCCAGCTCCTGCCCCGTGCCCCAGCCCTGGCGCGGGCTCCAGGCGCCGCTGGAGATGTTCCCGGGCTGTCGAGTGTGATGTGTCGCTGTGATAACAGAGAAGGCTCATAATTCAGGAGGAGATAACAGGTGGTGGGAGTTTTATTATTCAAATATAAAATAACTTCCTCCTTCCGAGCACGCTGCACTTCCTGGGTATTGTATGGGAACAATGGGGTGACAGCGTGAGCTGCGCCGTGCTCGCGGCTCCCAGGACCCGGCACTGGAGGGCACGAGGGCTGGCTGGGGGGCAGCAGCCCCTCGCTGTGCGGGGGGCTCGGTGCTGCTTGCTGCGCACACCGCTGCCTTTTGGGGCCGTTTGTGTTGTGAGCCTTGCCCGGCACCAGCCTTACGTCCTGCTGCAGTGGGGGCTCCGGGGATGTGGGGGCTGAGCTGGGTTTGCCCCCACTGCGTGTCCTCGCGGGCAGGCAGCGGGGCCGGGAGTGCTGTGGCCGTGCCCCTGGGGGGCTGGAGACGCTCCTGGGACTCATGCTCCTGGGGAGGGTTTCTGGGCTTGTGAATCGGACGAGCTGTTCAGCCCTGTTTGCAGGGGAAGGGGCTGTAAGAGAGCTGGGCATGCACCAGAGAGGCCCAGCGACCTGCCCGGCTCGAGAAACCAACAGCTTTAGGAGAATTTGGGCTTCTTGGGCAGAAGTGTAGGAGCTCGTGCTCGCTGCCTGCCATCCTCAGAGCCGCGGCTGCAAGTCAGCCCTATTTTTGTTGGGTGTTGTTTTTTCCCAGGTACCCGTTAATTCAGGACCCTCGTTAAACTTAACGGCCTAGAGGCTCGTGTCAGGAGGAGCTGCTCCCAGGGGGTTTCGCCTTGGTCCAGCCACCGTCGGTAGTATCCGGCGCTGCCGTGTGTTACCTGTTTCCTAGGAGACAGCAGAAAGCGCACGAACGGCACAAACCCCGAGCCAGCGCGGGCTGCCACCGCCAGCACAATTAACACAAATACTGTAAATGTCAGGGGAGGCTAAATATAGCTGCTGTGCCGAGTCCTGCTACGCTGCCGGCCGCGAGAGCCGCCCGGCGCTGCCACACTTGGGGCCGCGGCTTCGCCCCGGCGCGAGGGGACGCGGCGGGTCCGGCACCGAGTCCTGCTCGGCCCCTTCCCCGTGGCGAGGCTCTCCCCAAGGCCTGCGGCCTCCCAGCCGCGGCTCTTCTACGCGGTTGGAAACAGTGTTCGCCCAGCAGGGCGTCACCTCCCAGCATTTGGTGTCTCCGTCAGGGCCCGCGGTGGGGCTGAGCCGCCCGGCTGGCAGCATCTTTCCACCCCCATGGCCCCACGTCCCGGGGACTTCCAAGGGCTTTGTTTAAAACCAAGCAGCGTGCGGTTGACCGTAAGGGGCCTTCCTGACGGCCCTGTGAGCGAGCAGTGACTCCCCCCGTTTGCCCCCGCAGCATTACTTTACCGTGAACTTCACCCACGAGAACCAGAAGACCCTGGAGCTGCGGACCGAGGACGCCAAGGACTGCGACGAGTGGGTGGCGGCGATCGCCCACGCCAGGTGAGGGCTGTGGGCCCCGCGTGTCGCCCTGCGCTGAGAGAGGTTTGGCCATGATATTTGTTTTGTTTTATTGCCCTGCCGTTCACTTAAAATTTGCATTACCTTCACTGTCTGAAACCCTCCCGCGGAACCCAAATCCTCTCCTCCTTGACCCGTCCCAAACCGAAGTGTCCTGTACGTGGGGCTGGTGGCAGTGAGCGATGGAAGCGCCGCGGCAGCAAACCTCGGCTGTGCCATCCTACCCGTGTGTCCCCATGAGCGTGTGGCAAACCCACGCTGCCGGGAGGGCAGGATGTGGCCCCAGCCAGCCCGAGTGGCTCTTGGGGGGGTCCCTGGGGGGCACGGGGGCCGTGGCGGGGAGCTGGGAGCCGGGAGCCGTGCTAACGGCCGCGTCTGTCTGCAGCTACAGGAACCTGGCCACGGAGCACGAGGCTTTGATGCAGAAGTACCTCCATTTACTTCAGATCGTGGAAACTGAGAAAACTGTTGCCAAGCAACTTCGACAACAGATTGAAGATGGGGAAATCGAGATCGAGCGCCTGAAGGCAGAGGTATGGAGCCTGGCTTCGCTGCGCCGGGTGCCACGGCTCCGGGGGCTCAGGGCGGCCGTGTGGGCACGGCGGCGGTGGCACCTGCGCCAGCTCAGACCGTGGGCCTGCGCGCACCTCGGTCATGTTTTTACACTTGTTTTAGTGATCCCCAGCCTGATCCTCATGCAGAGAGGGGTGAGGGTGTCACGGGCACGGAGCTGTTTCCAGAATTTGGGGTTCCTGTTACATGAGTGGCTGTGACTGCCGGGGCAGGGGAACGTTTGCTCCATCAGAGAGGGCTGGTGAAGGGGCCGGCGAGTCCTGGTGTTAGGTACTGGGGAGAGATGGGGACTCCTTGCCGTAACATTGTGCCTTCTGTAATTTTCATCGTACACACCGTGGTTGGACACCTCTGTGCGGGCTGTGCCTGGTGTTATCGGGCACTGCAAGCTGCAGGAGTAACAGGAATGGGAACGGGGAGGCTGGATCGCCTTGGGGAGGGATGCTGCCTTTGCCAGCTGCAAGCTGCAGCCGTTCTGGTAACCTAAATACATCAGGGAATTAACATAAACCGCGCTGTAAACAAAACAGTTCACTCGGAAGGGGTTCTCTTTCCAACGGGAGCTGCTCACGAGGCCTGCTGCCCGGACCTCTCCTGGTGGCTGGCACGCAGCAGCTCGGCCGTGGGCAGGCTGAGTGGCACGGGCGAGGGCAGGCAAGGCTCCGAGACACCGCCGTGACTCAGCAGCCAGCTCCAAGGGCCGAGCGCGTCCCCCACCACCCGGAGCCACCCGCCTGCCCCCCAGCAGGGCTGCAGCCCCCGGCATCCCCTCGCTGCAAAGCACGGGTGCCGGTGGGGTGCTGCGGCTGCCGCCCGGAGCTGTCGGCTCCTCGCCCCTGGGGCTGCCCTGGGAGCAGCCGCGGCACCGCTGAGCTTGTGCGCTCCAGCGCAGCAGGATCGGTGCCCAAGCTCTCCAACCCACTCGGTGCTTAAGTACGTGGCATCCCTGTCCCCTTCTGGGTCCACCCTGGGCCAAATTCCAACATGTCTCCCACCAGGATTAAGGCTTCGCTGCTGCCGCTGGTGTTTTTGCTCGGGGAGATGTGGGTGTCGCAGCGCCCAGCCCCAGCCTGGGGCTGTGGGTTAAAACCACGGGGCAGGGGCTGGAGGAAGCCGCAGCTCCCCAGCGCTTCCCCGGCACGGGTGCGTGGGCTTTTACCTTGTGCTGTTTTTTTTCACTCATCTGCAGGCTTTGAAGTAGAGATCAAATAATCAGCTTCTACTTTAATGTGCAAATTTTGCTTACTCAATTAAACAAAACAACAACAACAAAAAAGCACAAGACCCCGCAGCCCCCAGTCCTTTTCCCATGCTGTGTGTGTTCATCAGCCAAACAGTTTAAACTTCACTTCCAGCCCTGGGAAGAGTTATTTCCAGCCATTAATCGATGGGGAATCCAAAATAACCCCACTTAGTTTTTTAATAAGCTGTGTTTGATCAGCCCTAATCACGTGTCAGCTGCCAGCCAGGGTGCGGAGCAGGGGACGGTGCTGGCAGACGCTGAGATTCGAGGTGCAGGCGCTGTTTGGAGACCTGCGGCTCCGTGTGAGAGCAGAGGAGAGAGGAGCTGCCAGAGGCCTTGCAGCCACCTCTTCCCAAAAGCAGTTCTAGGGAAGGGAACAGAGGAAGCCCACAGTGATGCCCACGGCCGCACGGGGCCCTGAAGGGCCGGGGGGTTCCCCTGGTCACGGCTCGATCCGGAGCATCCACCAGCGCCGGGCTCTTCTGCAGAACTGCCACGGAAGGGTGGCTGCTGAGCTTCGTTCACAGGCAGTGATCAGGGGGACACGAAGCATTTTCTACCTAATGATCGCATGAAAAATGTAGCATTTTGTTAAAGTTTGGAAGAGGCAATTCATTTAAAAAGCTCAGAAATTTGTAGAAATAACTCTGCCTCTGCCCGCCCGCCGGGCAGCCGTGCTCTCACGGCCCTTCTTTCCTTCCTGCCAGCCCAGCTCCCCAAAGACCAGCGCACGCTTGGCACGTGTGACCCCTCCGGCTGCTCCCAATTCCTGCTTCACTGGGAAGCGGTCTCTGACCGAAAACTGTACCAAAACATTCCTTTTTCGTCCTTTCTAGCCAAAATCGGACTTTTTTTCCACAGAAGTTCTCTTGAAAACTGTTTCCTTTTTGTTGTTATTTTTCTATAAAATCAAATTTCACTGTTTTCCTGATTTTTATTTTCTGGATAGCACTTTTTGTTTTTTCTTACCCTTCCCTGTAGCTTTATGAATAGTTGCAGCGCTGGGGATAGGGCGCTGAGTACGGCAGCAAGAAACTGAAAATTCAAATGCGTAAAGCTAAAAATAGATTCAGCCAAATTTGTGCCGTAAAGCTGTGACTGAATCGAAGTTTGTCCCTCTCTGCAAGCTTCAGGGACTTTAGATATTTCTGCCACTTTCTCTCCGACTCACTTCTCGATCACGGCACGTGGAGGCGCTCCCAGCGGTGCAGCCGGCGTTTGGCGCCCGGCGAGGTCTCCAGTCCTGGAGGGACTCTCCAGGCAGGGAGGGCACCAGCACCTGGTGGGTGTGGGACACGTCTCCTTTTGGCTCTTTGCTGATGTCCCACTGACGACAGAGTCAGCCCGATGCTCACATCCGCAGGGCACCCCGAGCATGTGCCGGCTCGTGGGGGGCGGTCGCGCCGAGCCCCGCTCACGCTGTCCCTGTGCCCGCAGATCGCCTCCCTGCTCAAGGACCACGAGCGCATCCAGTCCGTGCAGAGCAGTGCTCCGAGTGACGACGACAGCGACATCAAGAAAATCAAAAAGGTTTGCCCCCCTGGGGGACCCGCGGGGACAGGCTGAGGGCTGGAAGCGCGATCCTTGCGCTCTCGGAGCAGCTTGCGGGGGAGCTGCAGATACCAGGGAACATTGCTGCTCGTGGAGACTGTACGGAGGTGAACGTGTCTTGTAAATCTGGGCGTCCTGCTGGCTGTTTGCTCTGTTGGGTGCTCTCTGCTCTCCCCTGGTGACCGAGCAGTCTTGGCCGGCTCACACACAAATCGCACCTTCTTACGTGTCACTTCTCCAGGGGCTGTGGTTAACCCTTTTATTTTTAAGAAGAAAAACCACCACCCAAGCAGAATTCTCTGCAGGAAGCAATAGCCCCTGCAGTGAAACCTGCTGCAAATCGGCTGCCCTTGGCGGGAGCACGCCGTGCTGCGCAGCAGGCGCCACTCGTTGCACGCCCCGCTCCAGCACCCTGCAGCACCCCGCAGTGGTCGGCGGCACGGGGCGAGCGCATCGAGGCGTGGGTGCTGCCCAGGAGCCTCTCCGGGCACCTGCGGGGCACAGGCAGTGAAACCTGCATTTAGGTTGGGTTCGGTGCCTGTTGTCCTGCTGTGGGAAGGTGCCTGGCACGGTTTCTGTGCAGTGGGGGGGCAGGAGTTAATGCAACAGCCTTGCTTTTCATAGGAGTTTTACATTCCCCTCTGTAAAAGGGGAAAGAGGACATTGTCTGCAATAAGGAAGTGCGTTTAAATGAATTACTGTTTGTTTCCTGGCCGGGAGACGTCACAGAAGTACAAATAACATTGTGCACCAGGCTGGGGGAGCATCACTAGGTGTCTCTGCCTCCCAAAGGCGCTGTGATGGAGCCCCCCTAGCACGACCATGCCGAGCGCAGCGCGGTCGCTCGGGTCGTCAGCCCGCGCCCTAACGAAGCCTCCGCTCGCTCGGCAGGTGCAGAGCTTCCTGCGGGGCTGGCTGTGCCGCAGGAAGTGGAAGACCATCATCCAGGACTACATCAGGTCCCCCCACGCCGACAGCATGCGCAAGAGGAACCAGGTGGTGTTCAGCATGCTGGAGGCCGAGGCCGAGTACGTGCAGCAGCTGCACATCCTCGTCAACAACTTCCTCCGGCCCCTGCGGATGGCAGCCAGCTCCAAGAAGCCCCCCATCACGCACGACGATGTCAGCAGCATCTTCCTCAACAGGTGGGCGCCAGCCTGGGGGCTTCGTGGGAGGGGACGGGGCAGGGGGGGCTTGGGGAGGCTCGGGGCTCCCAGGGACGGGTGCCGGGGTGCTCCCCGGAGCCCGCAGCAGGGCTTTGGGCGATGCAGGGCCTGGGTGGAGGTGTGCTGGGGAGATGTCTGCGGTGACAGCGCTGGGAGGGGGTGAAAATGTCCTGCAGGGCGCAGGGGATGGAGGCAGCGTGGCCACAGGTGGCAGGGAGGTGGCACGGTGCAGTGCAGCAACCGGAGCCACCGGGCAGGGCTGGGGGACGAGGCGCATCGGGCAGGGATGTAGGCAGGGCTGCCCGGCGGGGAGAGCACCAAGGTGATTTATCAGCCGCTGGAAATTAAACAAATCCAGCAAACAGAGGCGAGTTACCAGCAGAAGGCATCAATTTCCCAACGGGAGCAGAAGTGAGAGCAAAGGGGAATCCGGATCAGCTCCCAGCCTGAGCCGGAGGGACCGGGATTTGCAGAGCAAGGCGTGGGGCTGTGCACAGGGAAACTGACGGTGTTCGTGGGGCTGTGCACGGAGAACCCGATGTGTTCGTGGGGCTGTGCACAGAGAACCCGATGTGTTCGTGGGGCTGGGCTGGGAGGGGCAGGGGGCTCATCCCCACGCAGGGGGGGCCTGAGGGCAGCTTCCAGGTGGCTCCTGTGTCCTTGCCCACCAACCTCTGCGTGCCCCAGGGGACCTCCCTTGTAGGGCCATGTCCCTGGGCTACCTGGGGGCTCCCCTGTGCCCCAGCTGGGCTAGTGGTTTGGTCTAATTATTCATTGTCTGCTTCTCGTTCATCTGCCTTTCACCTCTGGGCTTATCTTCCAGCGAAACGATCATGTTTTTGCACCAAATCTTTTACCAAGGCCTGAAAGCAAGAATATCCAGCTGGCCAACGCTCGTGCTGGGTGAGTGCCCCCACCTCACCCCTGCTGCGGGTCGTGCTCCGCTCTCTGGTTTGCACTGCTCGTCCTAATGAGACGTAGCAGACTTTTTGCTAATCGGTGGCGGCAGTGCAGTGCAGCATGGCACATCGCTGTTAGCCCCTGAGCCTTGGTAATGTCGGGCATGGAGGCAAGGGCTTGAGCAAAAAAAAAAAAAAAAAGACAAAAAAACCAACCGGTTTCTGTGATCCCAGTTCTGCGATGCGAGTGCGCTGATCAATCCCCAGCTAGCAGCTGTCAGAGGCTCTTAATGGGGTGCATGCACTCATCCCAGGCGTGCTCACATCCCCATGTCCCGGGTGTCCCGGCCCCTGCAGCCCCAGCCCCGTGCTCAGCCGGGGGCAGACCCCAGGCCAGGCGGGGCTGGAGCATCGCGCCCACCTCCCTGCTGCGCCTCTCTGCTCGCAGCCGACCTCTTCGACATCCTGCTGCCCATGCTGAACATCTACCAGGAGTTCGTCAGGAACCACCAGTACAGCCTGCAGATCCTGGCGCACTGCAAGCAGAACCGCGACTTCGACAAGCTGCTGAAGCACTACGAGGCCAAGCCAGACTGCGAGGAGAGGACCCTGGAGACCTTCCTGACCTACCCCATGTTCCAGGTGACTGCGGGCCCCAGAGGCACGACGTGGTGGTGCAAAGCCCGAGCCCCGTGGGAGGCATCTGGTGGTGGGGAGGCGAAGCCCGGGGAAGGATCACCAGGGGCTGGAACCCGTGCGGAGCCTCAGCTGCTCGGGCACCGCTGAGCTGGTGCAGCACCCATGGGGCTGCTCGGAGATGCTTCAGGAGCATCGTCTGCCCCTGGTGCTGCCCCGTGCTGCCCAGGACAGCTGGGCTGGAGGTGTGTGGGTGACCCTGCGCTGCCAGGACAGAGATGGGGCACGGCAGGGTCCTGGGCAGACCCAGAGCCTTCCCTCCCGTTACTGAGTTTTAGCGCAAGGAGTTGGGGAGCTTCCACAACCTCCCAGACCAGGGGGTTGGAGGCAGCACCGGGTGGGGACGGAGAGCCCGCTGTGCCCTCCCTGCCCACCCGCATCCCCCCACTGCCACGGCTGATTCCCTGCTGTGGTTTGCTGTGCTGCAGATCCCCCGGTACATCCTGACGCTGCACGAGCTGCTGGCTCACACCCCGCACGAGCACGTGGAGAGGAACAGCCTGGATTATGCCAAGTCCAAGCTGGAAGAGCTGTCCAGGTCAGAGCTGCCGGGGTCGGCTCCTGTCAGCCCGCGCTGCTGGGGGGCCCTGGGCCAGGGGCTCTGGGGCTGGGCAGGGGGAGGCAATGGGGCAGGGGCTCCATGTCCTGGAGGCACCCGGGACTCGGTGTCTGGTGCTTTCAGCAGGCCGAGAAATGAAGCGTTGGCAGGTATTTCCTGTGCCAAACCCGCTGATCCTCATGTGAAGAGTTTCCATCCCTTTCCTGCTCCTCAAGGAGCAGGGACGTTGGAGGTGGTTTCATGATGAGGGGGAATTTGTCTGCCCAGAACCACAATTTTGCGATTTCCCAGCAAGAACAGGAGTGCAAGAAGCACTTCAATCTTTAGAAATCTAGAGGTATAATCTGGACCAATATGTAGGTTATCTCCTGAGCTCCAGAGCCTGTCTGTATAAATAGAGATGAAGGCTGTAATTCTCTTGATATCCCTTCATTTGTAATCCTACCTTGTGCAGCCCTCCGGAGTGTTAGAAGGGATCCACTGGGAGAGCTCGGGCACATTTCACTCCAACTGCAAATTTCTCTTCTCCCTCCTTCAGGATAATGCACGACGAAGTGAGCGAGACCGAAAATATTCGGAAAAATCTGGCGATAGAGAGGATGATTATTGAAGGCTGTGAGATTCTGCTGGATACCAGCCAGACTTTTGTCAGACAAGGTACCGTGTTTGTGCTGACGTTCCTCCCCTCCTCGCTTAATGCAACGCCGCCCGGCCCCCGCCCCTGGGCACAGCACCCCTCTGCGGCGCAGTCTGGCGAGCTGTGAAATTCCAGAATATTGCCCCTTTTCCACTTTTCTCTGCTCCAAAGCGCCTCACTTTCAGGCAGGCTCAGCGTCGCGGTGTAGTGCAGCACGGAGGCAGAGCGTGCGTTTTGCGGTTACTGCTCTCCTACCCCCACACAGGTGCCGGGCACGGGGGGGACCGGGTGCTGCAGCCGGTGCCCTCTCGGTCTCTGGGGCCTCAGTAACCGCTTGCTGGTCCCGTCCCAGCCCCGTGCTTGCAGTCACGCTTGCCACTGCCCTGCCCCAGGACCGTGCCCTATTCCCATCCCCATCCCCGCCGATGCCCGGTGGTGGCGGAGCCAGGGACGGGGCCTCTCTCTCGCAGGGTCCCTCATCCAAGTGCCGATGTCGGAGAAGGGGAAGATCACGCGGGGGCGCCTGGGGTCCCTCTCGCTGAGGAAGGAGGGCGAGCGGCAGTGCTTCCTCTTCTCCAAGCACTTGATCATCTGCACCCGGGGCTCGGGCGGAAAGCTGCACCTCACCAAGGTGGGCGCGAGGCACCGGGGGCAGAGGCCGGTGCTCGCCGCGGTCACGGGGGGGGTCTCGGGTGCCAGCACACCCTCGCGTGGCCGCAGCCCCCGGTGGGCACTGGGTGGTCGCATTCCTTCCACGTGGCCGGGCGTCCGTCAGCGGTGCGTGAGCTCTGAGCCATGTGCAAAGACGAGAGACTGCCAGCTCTCGGTAAAGGAAGGTGTGCTGCCTTGCAGCAGGAGCCCTGACAATCTATTCAGCGAGAAACTTAAATTACAGCCTAGGTTTGTACGCAGCACTCGCAGTCTTCTCCGCTCCCTTCCCAAGACTCAGGCTTTTGTTGGAGGAAGTTTTGCAGTTAATTGAGCAAGAATCGTAGAGAAATTGCTCGTTGCTGGCATTAAATTATCAGTTTGAAAAATGACAGTCCGTGGCGAAGAGTTGATAATTACAACAACAGACTTTTGGGAAATTTAATTTAAAGCTCATATTAAATAATTTATAAACAAACAGTTGATCGGTTATACAAGGAAAACTGACACCCCAGCAGTCAGAAGCTGCGTTTTTCCACTCAAATCTCTCGCCGCGCTGGCAGCGGCACCAGGAGCCCCGCGGCACCTCCCGGCCCCGGGCTGGGGAGCGGGGGCTGTGAGCAGGGGTCTGGGGCAGGGGTCTGGGGCAGGGGTAGGGCCCCCCCCCCACCCCGGGAGGGCTGGGGTTTGCCGCCCCACCTCTGACCTCCTACCCCTGCTCTGCAGAACGGCGTCATCTCCCTCATTGACTGCACCCTGATAGAGGAGCAGGAGAGCACCGACGAGGACGGTAGGTGCCCTCTGCGCCCCCGCGGCCCTGGGGGCAGTCGCAGCGTGCTCGGTGCTGCTGGTGTCCTCTGTAACTGGCCTGGAAATTCCCCCCTGGAAACTCCTACAGTCCCTCCGTACGGGGTAAAACCGACAGCACAGAGCTCCTGGAGGAAATTCAGGTCCTGAATAGACTCAAGGAAGTCATAATCTACTGGCTGAATGTAATTAAGTAAATTATTTACTGTGTACCAAGCAGATGCACACGTATGTAAATATAATCCTTCCCAGGCAGGCAGCGAGCATCGCACAACTCAGTGCTAGCAAGTGGAAAAAGGCAAAGATGCTGGATGTCCTCGGCCATGCCTGCTTAAGTACAGATTAGTTGTGGAGGGGCACAGGCCCCTTTCTCCTGTCCTCGTTACAAGTTTCCTAACCCTCAGCCGGGAGCCAGGCCCTCCCCTGGCACACAGCACTGGGCCCAAACACGAGGCCGCGCTGCGCTGGTGGCGTGCAGACTTGATGGGCAAACACAGAGCCTTTCCCCAGGAACCTGTCGTGTCCTCACCCCAGACAACCCTCAAAACGCAAGGAGCTCCTTAAAGCCTTAACACAGCATATCCCGGGGGAGAAAGGGGTGCAGAAATCTTTCTGAAATCACTGTTTGTTTTTTTTCTATTCCAAAGCGAAAGCGTCGGGGCAAGACATCGACCACCTCGACTTCAAAATTGTGGTGGAGCCAAAAGATGCCTCATCTTTCACAGTCATCCTCGTGGCATCGTCCAGGCAGGAGAAGGCTGCCTGGACCAGTGACATCAGCCAGGTAGGACCGAGCCGCCAAGCCCCCGAGGGAGGAGGCGCAGCCCTGGCCCTGCGGTGCCGCCCGCGGGGGCTGCAGGCGGGCAGGCCCCCAGGAGCGCGGTTCTGTGCGGGGTGGCCGGTGCTGGGAGGCACCGAGCCTTCGGTGCCCGGTAGCTTGAAAAGGAGGAGGTGGAGTAGGAGGGTGCCAAGGGCTGCAGCAGGTCGGCAGGGGCTGCGCTCTGCCCCGCTCTGTGCTCTGCAGTGGGTTCCTGCTCTGGGTCCCGCATGTGGTAACACTTTGCACCTGCTCTGCGCTTCCTTTGTGCAAATGACTTCAGAGACGTTTTTTCCCAGGTGGGAGGATGAGGAAAAGTTATCAAATAGGGGTTGCCTCATAGCCACCGTGTCCTTGCCTGCATCCCCTTGTAGAGCACCAGAGCCCGAGGCCCGCCGTGCGCAGGAGCTGGTGCCCACCCCCGGCAGGGAGCTGACGGCTCCTGGCTGCTGCCACCCCACAACACCCGGTCCCTTGCCCCGTGGCAGGACAATCCTGATGCCATGCGATGGCTCAGTCCTGGTCCTGCCCACACCATGGTCCCCAGCAGTGCCAGGGGGGAGCGGTGCGGCACCGCAGCTCCCCGCGTCCCTGCCAGGCGCTCTGCAGCAGTGGGGGCGCGGAGGAGCTCAGCTGGGGTGGTGAGGGGTGAGCGCGGGTTTCTGGGGTCTCCTGCGGTGCCCAGTGCCTGGCAGCACGCTGCACCAGCCGGGGCCTCGCAGAGCTCTGGGGAAAGTCAAGCAGGGCTCTCCTCGCCGCCGCTGCCTTCTCCCACGTCCCACCCGTGTCACTTGCAGTGCGTGGACAACATCCGCTGCAACGGGCTCATGATGAACGCCTTCGAGGAGAACTCCAAGGTCACCGTTCCCCAGATGATCAAGTGAGTGCTGCCAGAGCCGGGCACGGCTGGGTGCTGCAGGGCCGCTGCCCTGCCCCGCTCCAGCGCTGCTCCCTCCACAGCTGAATGTCCCAGTCCTGCCGGAATCACCGCGTGGCGGGTGGGAGAGGTGTGCAGCCCTGCCCGCAGCCCCCAGTCAGTGGTGCTGTAAGGACTGGCGCTGGGCAAGGCTCAGAAGGCATTATGGCCTGACAAATATTGACCCTTTCCGTCTGCCCGCTGAGCACCATGCAGTGTTTCCACCCATTTTGGGGTGCCGAATTCCTATTTTTCCCTGGGAGCGTTCCCATGGCACCCCCATGTGAGCGAGGCTCCTTCCCACCGAGGAGCCCCCACCCCCTTCCTGTGGCCCACACGTCTCAGGTGCAGCTGCTCACGCTCAGCAGCCCTTGGTTTCGTTCCAGGCTGGAACCACAGATATCTTGTTTCTCTGCAGGTCTGATGCCAGCTTGTATTGTGATGATGTTGACATTAGGTTCAGTAAAACGATGAATTCCTGCAAGGTCCTCCAGATCCGCTATGCAAGCGTGGAACGGCTCCTGGAGAGGCTGACGGACCTGCGGTTCCTGAGCATTGACTTTCTGAACACATTCCTGCATTCGTACCGCGTCTTCACCACCGCCCTGGTCGTCCTCGACAAGCTCATCACGATCTACAAGAAGCCGATCAGCGCCATCCCTGCCCGGTGAGGCTGCGCACGGCTCCGCCGCCTGTGGTGGGGACGGTTTCTGCCCCTTAAGGGCCTGCAGGGCGCACAGTGGGGGGAGGCTGCACCCCCCTGTGGTGCCCTCATTTGCCCCCAGTCCATCCTCTGGTTTTCCCAGTGGTCATCCCACCCCGTTGGTAAACCCTGCCCGTGCCCTGCCTCGGAGCAGGAGTGGACAGCAGGGGCTCACCCTGCAGGGGCCGTGCCCTGGGGCTGCCCCCACTGTGGCATGGAGCCCCCCCCAGTGCCAGCAGTTCTGGGGTGGCCCTGGAGCCACCACCTCTGCTGCAGAGCGGGTGCCAGCTCGCCCTTCTCCCCCTCTCTCTGCCCAGGTCCCTGGAGCTCCTGTTTGCCAACAGCCAGAACAACAAGCTGCTCTACGGCGAGCCCCCCAAGTCCCCCAGGGCCAACCGCAAGTTCTCCTCGCCGCCCCCCCTCTCCATCACCAAGTCCTCGTCCCCCAGCCGGCGCAGGAAGCTCTCCCTGAACATCCCCATCATCACGGGGGGGAAGGCGCTGGACCTGGCTGCGCTCAGCTGCTCCTCCAACGGCTATGCAAGCATGTACTCGTCCATGGCTCCGTTCAGCAAGACCACTCTGGATATAAACAAACTGTACGTGTCCAGTAACTATCCCAACAAAATCCCTGACGAAGGAGAAGCAGCCTCAGAAAAACAAGAGGAATTGCTGCCGAGCAAGCAGAGTGAGTCCCTGTGGGCTGGCGCGGGCAGGGGCAGGGGTGCATGGCTGTGGCACCGCGAGCAGTGGCCCCATCCTTAACGAGATGCTCCCCATCCTTAATGGGAATGGGAAAAGGCTGCAGCCCCCCCGGCTGTAACGTCTGTGCTTCACTTGTCCTGTCCTGGGCTGCCGGCCAAGCGCCTTCCGCGTCCCGCTGGAAGGAGCAGCCGGGTCTGCAGGGAAAACCTGGAAGAGCTGAGATGGGGCTGCGCCGTGCACATTTCTAGCGGTGATCGTGTGTGCTCCTCGCTTCTCCCAGGTTCAGACGTGTCTGTCAGGGAGGAGTCTGACACTGACCCCAACCAGAGCGACGAGGCGGAGGCTGAAACTTCCCCAACAAAGTCTCCGACTACTCCCAAGTCCATCAAGTGCAAAAACTCATCAGGTAACGAGGGAGCTGTGCGTGTCCTGCTCATGGGCCATTGGCAGCCGCCCTCTGCCTTCGAGCCTGCCGTATGGATCTGCTGAAAGACGCAGGCGTAAACCTAAGGCAGATGTGGAAAGGAGCAGGGCTCCACTCTTCAGTTAGCGGCAAGGGAACAGGGAAATGCCGAAGTCCCCGGCCCAGATCGCAGCGCTGGCCTGCATCCGCGCTCCTTACTGGGTCTTCTCTTCCCTCTCCCCCCGTCTCTGTGCTGATCTGGCATTTTAGGAGTGAGTTACACTGCAAAAACGTGGGCCTGATCTGGCACCCAGCACTGATTTATCTGATAGGTTCTCCCCTGTAGCTGCCCGAATGTTACCTACAGCACTCTGCTGGCTTAACCTCTGTTAAAGCTGTGCTGGATGAAACCTCACAGCGGTGCAGAACCCAGAGCCGCTCACCTCCTTTGGCAAGGTGCAGGCTGGTGAGGGCGGGGGGCTCGGCACGGGATGGGGACGGGGACAGGGACGGGGTGCTGCGGGGAGGGTACCTGCCTGGGGCTGCTGCCGTGGCTGAGTGCTGTTGTGTCCCCCCCAGACTTCTCCTTGTTTTCCTACAACAACGGCGTGGTGATGACGTCCTGCCGGGAGCTCGACAGCAACCGCAGCGCCCTGTCCGCCGCCTCTGCCTTCGCCATAGCCACAGCGGGTGCCAACGAGGGGACGCCCACCAAGGAGAAGTACCGGAGGATGTCCCTCGCCAGCGCAGGTACACGGCCCCGGGCTGCCCCGCTGCGGGGACAAGCTCTGTGGGCGCCCATCTCCGTCGTGTCTGGCCGTTTTCCTCCAGGAGCACTCTGGCTCTGGGGTCGGCAGTGTGAGCGGCCAGACCTTTTGCACCCACATTTGGCTGCGTGCACGGCCCCAGGCACCCCCTGCCCTGCAGCACAGAGCCTTGCTGGCTCCTGCATCTTCACGGTGCTCGGAGAGCTGGGGCTTTGCCTTCTAGCAATCCTAAAAATAGCCCTAAGCAATCCCGGGCAGAGCTGTGGCTGCGCTAAATGGTGGGCCATCCTTTCAGGCTTCCCGACCGACCAGCGGAACGGGGACAAGGAGTTTGTGATCCGGAGAGCGGCCACCAACAGGGTCCTCAACGTGCTGCGGCACTGGGTCTCCAAACACTCACAGGTGCGGTGCGGGGGGGCTGGGATGGGCACTGGGGGGGTCCCACGCTCAGGGGGCTCCCACGTGGCGCGGGGCTGGGGCAGCTCAGGGGCCTTGGTGCGCTCTTTGGGGTCGCTCGGCGCTGGCACAGGTTCGGCTGCATGCCTGTGGGCTCAGCCAGGCTCCAGCTGGAAAGGCAATTTGCCTTTTTTTTTTTTTAATTAAGCAAATGAGTGGACATGGGGAGGAGATGAAAGCTGCCAAGCAGGGGAGCTGGAGCTCCTCGTGCATGGCACGGAGGACGAGGTGGTTTGATTGCAGTGTTTGCATATTCAGTGTGCACGTGAGGAGAGGTGGGACCTGCTGGGTACCACGGCACGGGGCTGCTGGAAGTGGGCTGGCTGGGTTTGATTCCTGCTCAGAGGCTGCAGGATGCAATCAGGGTCAGAGCCCGGGGCTTCCCCTGCTGTCCCTTGTCCCCCTCTGCTGCCCATTTCTCTGGGCTGGGGCTCAGCTGGCTGGGGAGGGGCGCTGGGGGCAGGCACCCCCCAGTTGTTACTGGGAAGGGCCACAGGCTTCTCCCAGTCCAGGTGATGCCAATGCAGAAAGACAAAATGAGCCCAGAGCATTTCTTGCTGGGTTTCCACAGGGTGGGAGCAGCCGGCCCGTTGTGCCCGCTCCGTGGGTAGCGCGAGCGGGTGCTTAGTCGCGGAGAGGCTTTAAGCAGACCGCGAGGAGAGCTGCTTGGAACGGGCTATGATGGGAGTAACATTGATTGCAATTGTAACTGTGCCCATTTTGGCAGGACTTTGAAACCAACGAGGAGCTGAAGTTCAGAGTGATTAGCTTTCTGGAGGAAGTTATTCACGATCCTGAGCTCCTGACCCAGGAGAGGAAAGCGGCAGCCAATATTATAAGGTAAAGGGCTCTTGGTGCCGTTTGCTTTTCCTGGACGCTGTGCCAGGCTCTCGGCGGCTGCTTTCAGCCCTCACCCAGGATAAAAGCAGGCATGAAACCCTAGCGCAGGGTCCGGCAGCAGGTTCAGGGGGTGCCTGCAAAGAGGAAAGGCTCTCTGCGTCCCAGCGCATCCGAGCAGCAATGGGAGCGCGGGGGCCACAAGCGGGGCATGCCACCTCCGTCCCTTGTGCCTCTCACTGGTGCTTAACTCCGAGTGCTTAACCTGCAAAAACCCATGAACATGAAGTCACGCCGTGGCCCCGTCTGGTGCATGCAGGCCCATCGCTTCCCCAGCTAAGGCAGCGCTGCCTTTTTGTGCTGCAGGACTCTGACGCAGGAGGATCCCGGAGACAACCAGATAACCCTGGAGGAGGTGGTGCAGATGGTGAGTACGTCTCCCCTCCCCTCGCTCCCTCTGGTTGCTTGACACGGTGCCAGGCCAGCGGCGGCACAGCAGCCCTGATGAGGTCCTGTCGCTGCAGCTGGACAGACAGATGGACGGACGGAGGCTGCACGGGGCCCTGCAGGGCTTCTCCTGCCCCCCGGGACCTGTGCACACCCAGCCTGGCAGGGAGCAGCTCTCCGGGGCTGCTGTCAGGGCGTTACGGCACAGGGACAGGTTTCAGGAGGACGGGGCCAGCAGTGAGCACAGCTGGGTCTGCCGCTGGTGCCGGCAGCTCTGATCCTGCCCCAGCCACGTCTGTCCGTCTGCACCCGAGCAGTGCTGATGCAGCAGGCACGTGGACACATCCGCCCGAGGGGCGCAGGAGAACTCTGTGGCTCCTGGTGTCCTCGTCCTGTGCCAGCGCTGCTGCACACGGGCTCAAAGCAACGAGCGTTAGCACAGCTGGCTTCGGCACAGAGCTGCTCCCGCGAGCAGAGCCCAGGGAGCGTGCAATGAACTTACACACGTCAGGGTGGCTGCAGCACGGGTGCCACTTCTGCGCGTTTAGCAAAAACAAAGCCGGTTCCCAGGCAAAAAACAAGAGCCACTTCAAATGGGCCTGGTGCACCTGAAATAACAGTGCCTCCGGCCTTTGGATCTGCCTCCTGGTTTCTGGAGTTTTTGAGTCCCTTTAGGGTTTTTTAGGCTTTTGTCTGCAGTCACTGGTGCTGCAAACTGCCTTTGAAGAGGAGAACACAAACAAACCCAGGTTTTCAGTCTGCCCCTCCTCCTGAGGAGCCGAACTTTAAGGAAAACACCCAGGAAAGGCAGCGACCTGCAGGCAGTGCAGGGTTTTGAGGTGCATGTGTTAGTGGCAAAGCACAGCCAAGTCCCTGCGTGAGGTCCCTGTGCAGGGTCTGGGGCAGAAGTTGTGGCTGCGCCCCAGTCCCCGCGGTCTGGGTGGTGGCTGTGGGCACCTGGGCAGCTGCAGCCTGGGGACCAGGACGTCCCTGTTGTTGCTGCTTTTACGGACACCCCCTGGAAAAGCCATCCCGAGCAGCTCCGGGTCCTCGCTCTGCTGACCCCACGGATGCTTGTGGAGCGGCGCTGCTCCAGCTGGGATTCCCTGGTGCTTTATTAATTAAACAGATGTAGAGCAGAAAGGCAGCGGTTACAGAAATCAGCGTGCTGGGGCCTGTTCTGGAGCTGACGCCTAATTACTGCAGTCGAGAAGATTAGTTAATTTTGTGTTCGTACATGTGCACGGGTGGTAACGTGATTAAAGCTCCCCGGGCTGCACAAAGCCAGCAGATCCCAGTGCCGGTGGGACGTGGGGACCCTGCCCCGTGAGCTCCCTCCTGGCTGCTTGGTGGATTTCTTGGTACTGGAGATGCCTTTGGCCTTATTTTTTGTCTGTGAGTTGTGAGAAGTCTTAACGAATTAGCCCTAATTGTCGCCTTTGCTGTTTAGGCTGAGGGAGTCAAAGCAGAGCCTTTTGAAAATCACTCGGCTCTGGAAATAGCAGAGCAGCTGACGCTGCTCGACCACCTCGTCTTCAAGAAGATCCCGTACGAGTAAGTGTCCCGGGGTGGCTGGGGGGGTCTCCTCCCGTCCCCTGGCCAGTGCCCACCCACCCGCAGGGTCCACCTGGAGCCCAGACGCGGGGTCCCGGCCACCCATAGGGCTGGCAGGGCTCGGGTGCTGTGGGACGATGGGGAACGAGCCTTGCTATGCACGTTGTCCTTCACAGGGAGTTCTTTGGGCAAGGCTGGATGAAGCTGGAGAAGAACGAAAGGACTCCTTACATCATGAAAAACACAAAACACTTTAACGACGTAAGTGCGGCCATGGGGCAGGGAGAGGGTGCAGGAGCAGCAGCACAGCCACACCTGCCCCGGTGCTGGCCACGGCTGGGATTCACAAATTTATCTGCTTCCATCTGTGCTCGATGGATGCTCTGGGGGGCCACTGCAGGTGGGGCACCTCCCGGTGCAGGCATGCTGGCTCCCTCTGCAGCTATTGCTGCTGCAGAGAAGGGAAATCCTGTAAAAAAAGCTGGAGAGCTTGTAGCTGAGGGGGGAGGCTGCTGCCCGAAGCACTTGTGACAGCGGGCTGGGGCTGCCGTCTTCCTGCAGGTCAGTAACTTGATAGCGTCTGAGATCCTGCGCAACGAGGAGATCAACGCGCGAGTGAGCTCCATCGAGAAGTGGGTGGCCGTGGCGGACATCTGCCGGTGCCTGCACAACTACAACGCCGTGCTGGAGATCACCTCCTCCCTCAACCGCAGTGCCATCTTCCGCCTGAAGAAAACCTGGCTCAAGGTCTCCAAGCAGGTACGGCGCGGGGCTGAGCCCCTGCCTGGCCACCGGGTCCGTCCGTCCGGCGGGTTGGATGTGCCTGCAGCTAAAGGAGCCTTTTCTAAAGCGTGGTTGTTGCAGTGCACGCACGTGTGTGCGCTTCTTTAAACTGTTTTTTTGAGCTCCTCATACCAATTATGGATGAGCAAAATTAATTCACGTGTTGGTTTACTTGGTACAGAAATAGCTTGTATCGAGTCTGACTGAGCCCAGGGGCTGCCAGAGCCGCTGTGTGGGCTCCTCTCTGAATCTGAAACATCTTGTGTTGTGGTTTTTTTTCCTGCAAAAAGCCAAACCTGCAAATTTAGACGGGCACTGGAGAAGGAGCAGGTGGGAGGTAGGGGAGGGGAACAGTGCATTGCCTATCCTTGTTACATGCTGGAGGAGTTTTGCTTTCCAGTGCTCGCTCGGCTCCTCTGGAGGTCTCCAGGAGCTGCGTGCAGCACCCAGGGCAGCGGCTGCGGGTGTCCCACGGCCGGGCAGGGGCTGCAGCGGGGTGGGCAGCATGGGGCGGCCCCGGGAACGGGGTCCCTTCCCACACTGCCCCAAACCCTTGGGTCTCTTGCAGACGAAGGCTCTGATCGACAAGCTGCAAAAGCTGGTGTCGTCGGAGGGCAGGTTCAAGAACCTGAGGGAGGCGCTGAAGAAGTAAGTGGAGGCGGCGATGCCCCGCGGCTGGCCCAGGCCCCGGCTGAGCG
This sequence comes from Anser brachyrhynchus, assembly GCF_964034855.1. Classification (NCBI taxonomy): domain Eukaryota; kingdom Metazoa; phylum Chordata; class Aves; order Anseriformes; family Anatidae; genus Anser; species Anser brachyrhynchus. The sequence goes on along the minus strand of NC_137706.1, from coordinate 22,032,656 downwards.
GTGCGCACCGTCCGGGAGGCTCCCACGTTGCGCGGGCACCATGGGCTGGGACCTCGCTCACGAGCTCATCTCAGAGCCCGTGCTGACGGGAGGTCTCGTCCAGCAGGCGCGGGGCAGCAGCTTGCAGAGCAATCCCAAACAATGCGCCGCTCCTTTGAGCAGCGGTGCGGGGAGACGTGAACAAAAGGGCCTCCCGTGCGATTTTTGTTAGTTGTCTCAGCCTGCAGGGAGGCAGTAGGGATGAGCTCTGGAGTCCCTGTGTGTTACAGAACCCTTCAAACCCTGACCTCTGCGGGGCCCGGCCCTTCTCCCTCCCCTCCAGAGCCCAGACAAGCCCCGAGTAAGGATGTTTTCTCTCTCGTTTGTTTCCGATTCGCTCCTGAAGCTGCGACCCTCCTTGTGTCCCCTACCTGGGGATGTACCTGACCGACCTGGCCTTCATAGAGGAGGGGACCCCGAATTACACCGAGGACGGGCTGGTGAACTTCTCCAAAATGAGGATGGTGAGTGCTGTGGCCCCGCTGCGCCAGGCTGTGAGACCGGTGGGTCTGGGCACCAGACGGGTGCGAAGGGGACCGGGCGGCTCCGCTCCTGTGCTGGGGTGGAAGGATGCGGGCAGGGCGGTGGCTCAGTGCCCCGCTGGTACCGGGATGTGGTGGCAGTGCTGATGGCAGAACCGTAAACAGCAGTTTTTCCTCTCCCTGGACAGATTTCCCACATCATAAGAGAGATCCGCCAGTTCCAGCAAACCTCCTACAAGATCGAGCACCAGCCTAAGGTACGAGGGCTGCACGCTGCTTCCTCTCCTCATGCCCCACCTGAACTGCAGCGCCCGAGCCTTGGAATTTCAGCAGCTCCTTTGGGGAAGATGTGGGACTTCTGTGCTCCCTGTGCTCAGAGTGGCCAGAGAGTGTCAGAGCCACGCACAGAGAGGGGTTGGGTGGGTTTCCTGGTGGGTGGGTTCACCCATGCGGGAGAGCTGCTCCTGGGCAGGCACTCGGCCAGAGCTCGTGTTTTACCTGGGGCTGAAAGGAGGAATGAGTAACAAGTGGCAGTGGGACCGCGTTTGGTGCTCCCTTGGTGTTTGCTGCTGCAGCAGAAGCGTGGCTGGTGCCTCCCTGCTGGGAGTGGTGCTGGTGCTGTGCTGCAGGCGGCCAGCAGGGCTGCAGGGACGGAGGGCAGCTGCAGCAGCTCCCCTGGGTGCTGCAGGGGAGGCGTTGCTTCAGACAGCTGCCACGCCTGGATGCAACAGGCTCAGCACCGGCTGAGCATTGACCTTTCTCCCGATGTGGTTCCTGCCATCGTGGACATTGGGCAGAGCTGGGGTCGTGTCCAGGCTGTGCTCGCTCAGCACCCCATGCACCCGCGGTGCGTGGCTAACAGCACGGGACCTGCGATGCATGCACCAAGGGCTGCCTTGGCCAGCTGTGTGCGGGACGGGCAGCGCGGCGGTTAGCAGCCAGCACCCTGGGGTGCTCCTGGGGCTGCTTGGAGTGTTTATAAAGCGCGTGCACTGCTTGCTCACCTGGACCACAGTGCAATGCACCACAGCAGCTGTGCCCTCCCTTGGTGATACCACTTCCCTGCAGCAGCTTTGCACAGAGCTGAGCTACTCTGTGTCCTCCCCGGTCCCCCGAAAGTTGCAGCTGGGCTGTCCCAGCCCAGGCTAGAGATGAGGAGGAGTTGCCGTGCCAAGGGCTGCGGGCTGCCAGCACAGACCATCCCACCCATGCAGCCTGGCACTGGTGGCTTCTGCCATGCGGTGTCCCCCACATGTGTGAGGAGGTGGCAGGTTGTGGCCACCCTCGTGCTTCCTCTGCTGCTGCACAGGGGAACCACTCAGGAAGCATCGTCTTGGTGCGGGGTTTCCGCTGCCTGCAGGGCTGTTGCTCTCCAGAAGCAGCAGGGCCCGTCCTGGAGCGGTGCCTCTGCGCCGCAGCCGTCCGCTGGGCCTGTGCCGTGCCCTGGCCGCAGCACCAACCCCCCGCAGTGCTGGGGGCTCCTGGGGTGGTGGCAGGAGCTGCCCATGTTCCTCCAGACCATGACCCCCAGCTGGGCTGGTGCAGGCTGCGGGATGCAGGCTGTGAATTTCACTTCTGCAGCGCTGGGTACCCACGGCCTCGTACCCGCGAGGGGCCAGGCTGACGCTGCAGCCGGGTCTCACCGGGACACACCAGATAAATCCCTGCCTCCTCCTGGCTGCCAGTGCCTGGGGAGAAAAGAGACGTGTCTGTGAAAGCTCCTCAGGCCTGAGAAACCCACTGAAAACTGCCCACCCCGAGTGCAACTCCTGCTGGTGCTTTGCTGCCAGCTGACCGTGACCCCCCCCAGCCAGCACCAGCTGTGCCGTGGCGCTGCCAGCGAGCCCAAAATGGCACTGGGGAAAAACTCTCCCAGAACTGCCAGCAGGTTTTCTGCTAACGCCAGAGCAAATGTCCTGCCCTGTCAGCAGCATTCCTGCAGCAAGAGCCTGCGTCCCCTGTGCTGAGGTTAGAGGGCCTTCATTATCAGGATTTGGTGTTCTCAGCTGAAGAGAGCTGCGCGGCTGATAAAACAGCCCTGGAGAGGACAGCTGGGCAAGAAAAGCAGAAGAGCAACTGAGGGCTGGATGACTTTGCAATCCTGGGGTGGGATAAGCACGTGCAACGCCTGTGTCCGTTGGCAGGCCCTTCTCGGCCTTTCTCCATTCCTCATTTCAGCGTTTCTCGCTGGCCGCAGCGCGAGGCAGAGGTGAGTGCAGCTGCTAACGGTCTGACTCCGTCCCCAGGTGACGCAGTACCTGCTGGACCAGTCGTTCGTGATGGATGAGGAAACCCTTTACGAAGCGTCTCTGCGAATAGAGCCCAAGCTGCCTTCCTGAAGCCCGAGGGCGGCCGGCGGCTGCTCGTGTACACACGCTATACCATACTGTACATAGCTCTTTGTTTATGTCGGACGCCCTGGAGTGACTCCCACGTATGTGCTTCTCCGAGCAAACCCAGCCCCTCGGTGTTAGGCCACAGTAGCCCTCGCGTAGGATTTCCCGCGTTGTTTGAGGTTTCACGCGTTGACACTTTGCTGGAGTCCCGGTTTCTTTTCGATGATGTTATTTTTGTCACTTGTTCTTCTCGAGGGGGTCGGGGGCGGCGGGACGTACACGAGCGGCGCGGGCACTCGCCTCCCTCGCCCAGCCCGGCACGGGGAGCGGCTGCGTGGCGCCGGGCTGCAGGGCAGGGGGACGCGGCTGGCGCCCGCGGGTGCTGTCCGCGGCCCCGTCTCTGTAAGGCAGTGGAACAGCATCCATTAAAGTTATCCCGCCGTGTGAAGCTGCCCTCTCTTTGTGTGCCACCGCCCCCTGCCAGGGGGCTCCTGCGCCGACCTCCCGCTGCGAGCGGGGAGAGGAAACGGACCTCGTGCCCTTAGCTGCGTTCTGCTCCTGCAAGCTCCTGTTGATATGCTACAGCTCCGTATTCCTTGTGACAGCTGAGTAACATGATGTAGAATTAGACAAAATGACCGAGTGTTTTTATTACATATACTGTAATCCTGTCTAACCACCTTCTAGCAGGAATATAGTAATGTAGTGCTTATTCTGTGAATATTACCATGTATTTTTTACATTGTACAGTATATAAACACAGTTTAACTTTAAAGTGGCAGGCATGCTCCACTATAACAGACAGAAAACTTTTGCTGTAAGCAATACCTCGTGGTATGAGAATTCTATTTCAAGCCCTAAAATATTTCAACTTACAGCTTGTTTGGAAAAATATTTCCATTTTTGTAAAAATATATGTTTCCTGATTACCTCTTGCTAATAAATCTATTCTATCTCAGGGTGAACGCGGACTGCTGACGTTTTTATCAGCCGGGGCCAAACGCCGGCCCCGCACGGCTCGGGGAGGGCCGGGGGGGCCGTGCCGGGGGGGGGCCGGCGGCGGCGGGTCCGGCCCGCCCCGGGGAGGGACCGGGGCCCTGCTCCGCCCCGCGGAGGCTCGGCACGGCACGGCACGGCTCGGCACGGCTCGGCTCGGCTCGGCTCGGCTCGGCGATGGGCTGCTCCGTGCTGCTGGCCTTGGCCGCGCTCCTGGCGCCCGCCGCCGCCTCGGCGATCACGGCTCAAGGTACCGGGAGGGGACGGGTCGGCACGGGTCGGGTCGGCACGGCTCGCTGCGCCGCTCCGGGTGCTCGCCGGGCCGCGGCCCTGCCCGAGCTGCTCGGCTGGGCTGGGGCGAGCCGAGCCGGGCTGGGGCGAGCCGAGCCGGGCTGGGGCGAGCCGAGCCGGGCCGAGCCGAGCCGGGCTGGGGCGAGCCGAGCCGGGCCGAGCCGAGCCGGGCTGGGGCGAGCCGAGCCGGGCCGAGCCGAGCCGGGCTGGGGCGAGCCGAGCCGGGCCGAGCCGAGCCGGGCTGGGGCGAGCCGAGCCGGGCCGAGCCGAGCCGGGCTGGGGCGAGCCGAGCCGGGCCGAGCCGAGCCGGGCTGGGGCGAGCCGAGCCGGGCCGAGCCGAGCCGGGCTGGGGCGAGCCGAGCCGGGCCGAGCCGAGCCGGGCTGGGGCGAGCCGAGCCGGGCCGAGCCGAGCCGGGCTGGGGCGAGCCGAGCCGGGCCGAGCCGAGCCGGGCTGGGGCGAGCCGAGCCGGGCCGAGCCGAGCCGGGCTGGGGCGAGCCGAGCCGGGCGAGCCGCCGACACGCCGCTCTCCTCTCTCCCGCAGAGGAGCAGCTCTTCAAGGCCTGGATGCTGCAGGTAACGCTCCGCTGCCGCCGGGGGCCGGGCCGAGCCGGGCCGGGAGCGGCTCCCCGGGGGCGCGGGGCCGGGGGCGGCTCGGGGGGCGCCCGGCGGCGGCTCCGTGGCGGGGCGCTGCCACTGGTGCGCCTCGTGGCAGAACGGGAGGCGCTACGGGCCGGCCGAGTACGGGCACCGGCTGCGGGTCTTCGTGGGCAACAAGCGGCGCGTCGACGAGCACAACGCCGGCAACCACAGCTTCGAAAGTAGGAGCTGCCTCTGCCCCCTGCCTCGGCCCCCCCAGCGCCGGCCTGCGGCGAGTACAGCTCTCCTCCTTCCTCCTCTTTTTTTGTTAAGTGGGCCTCAACCAGTTCTCCGATCTGACCTTCGCGGAGTTCAAAAAGATGTACCTGTGGAGAGAGCCGCAGGTAAGCTGATCGGGAGCCCGTGCCGCGGGGGGCTCCGTGCCGCGGGGGGCTCCGTGCCGCGGGGGGCTCCGCGCCCACCCGAGGGCCGGCACCCGGTGGCTGTGTGGCCCGAGCCCGCAGCCCTCCCGCCTCGCTGGCAGAACTGCTCGGCCACGAAGGGGAACTTCCTGCGCAGCTCGGGGCCGTATCCTGACTCTGTCGACTGGAGGAAGAAGGGGAATTACGTGACGCCTGTGAAAAACCAGGTGAGGAGCGGGAGCGATGGGCAGCGCGGCAGGAGCGGGCCCGCAGGGGGGACCACCGCTGCGGGTCGTTTTCCCCGGGGAGCCCCTCGGTGCTGGGGCAGGAGGAGGCTGCGGCCTCCCAGGCAGAGGCTGAGCCCGGGTGGAGGCTGCAGGGAGCGCCGTGCCCCTGCCGTGCCTCCTGCCCTGGCTGCTGACCCCGCCGTGCGTTACAGACCAGCTCCTCTCTGGCTCCCAACGCAGGGCCCCTGCGGGAGCTGCTGGACCTTCTCTACCACGGGGTGCCTGGAGTCGGCGATCGCGATTGCGACGGGAAAGCTGCTCTCCCTGGTAAGAGAGGTCCCTGCGGCGGGCAGAGCCCCTGCAGCTGCACGAAGCCGGGAGCTCTGTGTCCCTGGGGATGTGCCCATTGCTGTCCCTGCTTGTGGTCCGAGTGCCTCGTTGCTCCCAGCCTTGGGCAGAGCCTTTCTCAGAGCAGGATGAGGCCGCGAGGGCTGAGCGTTGAGGGCTGACGGGTCCCTGGGAGCGGGTGCTGGGGGCTGGAGCCGGCCTGTGGCAGCTCCCTGCTGCGAGAGCTCCGGGAGCAGCGCGGGGGGACGATCCTGAGCTCCTGGAGCCTTTCCGTCCTGGAAGGGCTGGAAAGGCAGCAGCCGCTTAAGTGACTTACCCGAATACCCGAGAGCTGGATATACGCAATAAAAACAAACTTGACCTTTGAAAGAGATCTCAGCCAGTGCCTGCGGGCCAGGCGGTGTCAGCAGGCCGGAGAAGGAAGGCACCTTCCCCAGGGAGCCGCCTGCCCCCTCCTCTTCCTCCTCCTGCTGCCTCAGGCAGCACCAGCTCTGTCCAGAGGGGTGACTCCGGATCGCACCGGGCTGCACCGATAGGAACAGCGCTCAGATGTTCCCTGTTGTGTGTGGTGTGTGCCCTTGCTCTGAATGCAGTTGTTTGTACGTACTCTGACTCAAAACCCTTGCCTGCAGGCGGAGCAGCAGTTAGTTGATTGCGCTCAGGCTTTTAACAACCATGGCTGCAGTGGGTAAGTAAGATGAAGTAGTGAAGAATAAACATTAGCATCTTGTGGTCCGTGCTTGACAGCCTTCTTCAGGTGTTAGGATCCTTCCAGACCCTGGAATTTTTGTTCCTTTGAATCTCTGAAATGTTGTTTCCCCTGGGCTGAGACGTATCAGGGAAAATGGTTTGGGGTTTTTTGTTTCATTTTTTTTTTGTTTTAATTTCACCCTCTCTGAAGGTTAGAATGTTTCACAAAGTCTCCAACGCTTCCTAACTTCTGTTGTTCCTCCTGTTTATTAGTTTTTCTTCTGACACTTGTTTTTTTAACAGATACCAGTCACGAGTGCTGTGTAGCTAGGCTCTAACATGCTTAGGGAAAGCAAGGGAAGTTTTATCTATTGCATTGCTCATGGGTCACACATATCTCATGGTGCTCTAAGGAACCCACAGAAACCTCTGCTTCCCCTTTGGTAAATTTCTCTTGGCACTGCTAAAAGAAGCAGAAAATAGGGTTTTCTGAAATCTTTTTTCTGTAAGATAAGTGGTCCCTGAGGAATGCTCAGAGAGCTGAGCACTTTGGTGCATTTTCTCTTTTATGTGACTCGTCGTTAGCCCTCTCGTTGTGATCACGCCCTGGTCGCGCTCCCCTTTCCTTCCCTCCCCACGTGCACCCCCGGGGGGTCAGGGGGCTCCCGTCCACCCCAGGCTGTGCTGTGGGGCCCTGGGTGCTGCGTCCCGGCCGCAGGCTGGGCACAGGGCACGGAAAACCTCCTCATGGGAGGGGAGGCCAAAGTCCCCCCGGCGGTGGAGCTCGGTTGGCGGGGTTAGCGGTGTGGCCTTGGCCCGGTGGCCTCATGCCTTCGGGCTCCTGTGTTGGCGTTGTCCCCAGGGAGCCCTGAGAAGGGGGTGTTGGGTGCCTGTGCAGGACCACGTGTAGGACCGTGCCCAGCAGCGTGACGGGCTGGGCCGGGGCTCCCAGGCGAGGAGATGCTGCGGGAACAGGCCAGAATTTGTGCCTCAGAGGGTGCAGGATGCACGCTGCCCTCCCCCTCGCTCCCTCTCCGTGTCCATAGGGTGGTGGAGGAGGCTTTATGGTGTGCTCTGCAGAAGCTGCCGCGTTGCTGTCCTAATTAATCTGCATGCTGGCTGTGTTGTTTTGCAGGGGCCTGCCAAGCCAAGCTTTCGAATACATAATGTATAACAAAGGGCTGATGGGGGAGGACGCCTACCCGTACCGGGCTGAGGTACTGCCGGGCAGCTCGGGCGTGTTTCGGCGTCAGGGGGTGCAGAGCAGGCTCTGGCACTGACTCCTTTCTGTCTGCACAGAACGGCACGTGCAAGTTCCAGCCGGACAAGGCTATTGCGTTCGTCAAAGATGTTATCAACATCACGCAGGTAAGCCCCTGAGGGTGACATTTCCAAACTTCAGGGCGTTCGTTCATGCTGTGCCAGGCCTGACCTGGAAAGCACTCGGCTGCGTGCTGCTCCCTGCGGCCTGCGCCTCCTCCCTGCTGTGCACCGCAGGCGTACGGGGCCTGGCTGATCTCGTACGGGCCCGGCTGACCTCGTCCCCAGCTCGTGGGGTGTCTGCGCCCCCCTTCCCGCAGCAGGGCGTGCACCCGCCAGGCTGCAGTGAGCTCTGGCACCCATAAAGCGTGCAACCAGCTCCAGCGCCTGCAGGGAGGCGTCCGAGCGGGGCTGGGCAGCGTGGCGGTGACGGCTGCCTCTGAAAGCTGCTCTCCACCGGCTTACGTTGCTTGGCAGCAACACTTTGCATCCTGAGTGCGCCTGTGGGGGCTACTAAAATTCCCCTAAAAGTCCTGCTGCTCCCTTTTCTGAAGGTGGCACCAGTGGAGTGCTGCAGTCATGTACAGGCAGTAGGGTGTCTGCCTCCTTTCCACAGTGGGTGCACCTCCAGAAAATAAGAAATTATTGGTTCTTGTATTTCAGTGCCCAGGAGAGGCACATTTCTGCCCGTGAGCAGAAAGCCAGGATTGGCCACTGTGCTCTGACTGCTGGTCCGGGGCATCGTGACTGGTCCCAGTGTAACCAGGAGATAAATGACCCTGGGATCCTCTTCTTGCAGTACGATGAGGCTGGCATGGTGGAGGCTGTGGGGAAGTACAACCCGGTGAGCTTTGCATTCGAGGTGACGAGTAACTTCATGCACTACAGAAAAGGAGTCTATTCAAAGTGAGTATTTCTGAGCCTGGAGGGTGAGAAGGAAGAGGGGCTTGAATCGCTCACATCTCCATTTCTCCTTCTTTGTGGCACTGGACACGGGGCTGGACTGTATTCTTGCATTTCCTTTTAAACAGAAAATTGAAAATATAAGCAAATTGAGCCTTGAAATGCTGATTTCCCAGGGGTAAGAGGGCAGCGTGAGGAAGAGGGAACAGCGTGCTTGCAGACAGTTTACTGCTGGGAGCCAGTCCGACCTCAAGGCCAGGCTGTGTTTGAAACACAGGTCTATAGCAAAGGCAAAAAGCTACTTAAAGGGCTGATCAGTATACCTTAGGAAGACTGTGGAAGCTAATGGTGACAGGGTAGATTTCTATTAGGCAAGAAATGGGAAAAGTGCATGTTTGGAGAGAACTAGAAAAACGCTTTAGGGTAATGAATCCCCAGTCACGTAGAACTGCAGGGAAAATTAAACGAAGAGTCTAAGCATGAGTGATCTGCCCCAGGGAGCTGCAAGGGAAAGAGCAGGCAGTGTCGTGAATTCAAGTGGCTTTGCTGTTGCAATAAACACAGTAAGTGTTTACTTAAAAAAGTTGACTGCCAGCAACAGGCAGATGTAGGGTGTGAAAGCAGGGAGACAGGCAAGATACTTTGTAATAGGACTCCAGTTTAAGGAACACATCAAGTAAAGTTACCATGTCTAAGGTAGATTTAAAGTGCAAGTGTATAGAACAAGTGGTGTCCCAGGGGTTACAGCCTGTGCTCCACAGACCAACTGTTAATGGATTCAAAAAGAGTAAATCTTTAGTGGTGGTTATTGATCTTTTAGTGATCTGCAATTTGAAATTGTGCAAAGACAGTATTTGTGGAGATGGGAGCTTGTGCCTTGTGTTGTCTTGATAGCAAGGCAGCAACTTTCATTGAGTGCAATTTAAAAACAGGAAGTGCAAAGGAAATGCAAGAAAATGTGTAGTGAGATTGAGGGGCTCACTGTTGCTTGTGCAGCATGTGAAATGCACTAAGAACTTTGTTTTTCATTGGAAAAATTCCTTTGCTTTTTTTTGTGTGTTTGTGTGTGCGTTGTAGGTTGTTCTTGTGTGACAATGTTGATGTTAATTCTGAACAAAAGGCCAGACCAGGTGCTAGGATCAAAGGTCCATATAGCCTAACACCCTGACCCCTCATACAGCCGGTAACAATTCCTGAGTGAGAAAACAGAGCTGTATCTCCTTTTCTTGTCATTCCTCCCTACTCGCCACAACTGGAAGTTCAGAGTATCCATTAGTTCTTTTTGCAGTTGAAGTGCAGTCAAAAATGCTGGCTAATCCATGATTAACTACAGGCTATTGTTTTATGTAAAAAATCTGCATTATTTTTCTTTTGCAGCCCACGATGTGAGCACACTCCCGACAAGGTGAACCATGCTGTCCTAGCTGTTGGGTATGGAGAAGAAAATGGGACTCCTTACTGGATCGTTAAGAACTCTTGGGGCCCTCTGTGGGGCATGGATGGGTAAGGAGGTCCCAGCTTTGCTAAACACATCACGGTCTCCCAGTATCTGGTAAAAGAATGTCACACGCATGGGATTCCACCTGCCCACGTGAGCTGCCAGGTCACCCCGATGCTCTCAGGCTGAAATTTCACCGCTGTTTCATAATCTGTGAAAAGGCAGGTAAATCATCTGAGCCTTGGGAGTGAAGAAGGAGAGCTGGTTCTGAAAACCGGTCTGGGGTGACTGGTTAGGCCAGGCCCTCAGATCAGCTTCTGGGAGGTCACCAGCGACCAGGCCAGCCGTACAGTTGATGCACCTGGCTGCTGCGGGAGCTGTGTGGTGGTGCAGTGCCTCTTCTGTGCTCACACCGCCAGAGAAGAACAGGCGGTGCTGCAAGTTCACTCCAGCTCCACAATATCTTCTGTATTTCCAGATACAAGTGAAACTTTATAGTTGGGTGCTAGCTTGCAATGTGGGGGGACAGGGAATGGCATCTCCTGGTGACCTACTGAAGATAACAGCTCTGTGACACGTATCTGCTGTTTGCATTGGTGTGAGAAAGGAACTCGCACGCATGACAGCAGTCACCGTATGTCTGTGTCAGGCATGCTGACTGCTGGAGGAGCAGGGAATACTCGCTCATACCTGTTTGTTTCTCTTTCCAGGTATTTCCTAATTGAACGTGGCAAGAATATGTGTGGTCTCGCTGCTTGTGCATCTTACCCTATTCCCCAGGTGTAAGAGGAGAGCGCAGGCTGGGGAAAGTGGATACAGAAAAAGGAATAATTGATCATGTGTGAATTTCTAAATGCTAAAATCAAGAAAGCACGAAGAAGAAAGAAGTCTGCTGATATTTGTTACGTGCAGGTGGATTCCTCTGCTTGCACAAAGCTTCTTGTGGTAGGCAGATCTGTGCCTGCTCTCCCTACCCAAAACCAAGCGTGCTCCTGCACCGACAGCCAGAACCCGTGGCTGCAGGCGGTGTGTGCCGGGCTCCCCTGCGCTGAGAGTGAGCACAAGGGGCGGGGGAGATCCAGGAGCACGCAAGGTGAAAATGCCACGCCGTCACCCAACGTTAGGATGCCATACCACAACCTCACCCCTTCCTTGTGTCAGTTGTTTCTCAATCAGCAGACGCAACGTCTGGGGACTTTTCCTTTTTTCTCTGAAGGCAATTTTTCCTTTCTCTAGAGAAAGATGAGTGCTGTGATTTTTAAGCTTTATCTGTGCTCATTTAATGTTTTTAGTATTTTTGTAAAAGATGGAAAAAATGAGGCTATTTTAAGGAAAGCATTGAGGGAATGGATGATTTTATGAATCAATGAAGAAGCAAAAAGTTTATTGCCGTTTCAAAGCAGGACTGTGAGAAGCCCTTTTGCCAGTAGAGGGCACTTGTGTGTTATTTCGTGCTGGCCTGCCGCTGCCCCCGCTCCTGACTGTTGATTAAACGAATAAAAACGACCTCTACCTTTCCCCCTAGTTAACAGATGTGTTAATTAATTAGCTGCACGGTCACGTGTGGGAGATGCTGCGCTAACATTGGAAGCGCTGCTTTCTGATCATGAACATGGATTGAACGTGGTTGAAAAACAAAAAATAAAGGGCCCCGTCACTCCGACGGGCTCCGCATGGGGTTACCAAAACCACGGGGGCCGCGGCCCCCTCGCCCGGCGCCGCCATTTTGTGGGGGAGGCGGGCGGGGGGCGGGGCGAGATCCCCTCGCCATGGAGACGGAACCGCCGTGTCGTCACTTCCGGCCCCCCGCTCCCGTCCAATGGGGAGGCGGGCGGCGGCTGCGCGCCCAATGCGAAGGGCGCGAGGGACGGGGCGCGCGCGGCGCGGCGGGAGCGGGCGGTGAGGGGCGGCGGGGGGCGGCGCGGTGAGGCGAGGGGCGGTGAGGCGAGGCGAGGCGCCGCCCGGCGCCGCCCGGTGCCGCCCGGTCCTGTCATGGCGGCCGTGCCGCACAACAACCTCTGGGAGCAGCTGCAGCTGCACTCGGCCCGCGGCGCCCTCAGCAAGCCGCCGCCCGCGCGGAGCCGGCCCGGGTGAGTACCGGGGGGCGGCGGGGGGCCGCCGGGCTGGGTGACCGACCGGGCTGGGTGACCGCCCGGCTGACCGCCCGCCCTTCGCCTCTCTTCCAGGGGCTTCACGTTCAAGAAGCCCGCCCCGTGCGGCAGGGAGCGCAGCGGGAGCTCGGCGCTGCGGGACAAGGACGTGAACGCGGCGCCGGCCGGCGGGCAGCGCAGGAGGCCCGCGGAGCCCTTCCCGGCGGGGGGCTGCGGCCCGAGCACGGCCCCCGCCGCGCTCTGCCCCGGTCCCTGCCCGGCGTCCCGACGCCCTGCTCAGGAGCCCGTCGGGGCCGGCAGGAGGCCGCTGGCCGCTCCCGGCCGGGCTGGGGGTCCCGCTCCGCAGGGGGGCCCCCCCGTCGCCGCGGACGATGAGTGGGACGATATGGACGACTTCGACCTGTCGGGCATCGAGAAGAGATTCTCCAAACCAGCCGTTTTGTCCCCCAAAGGCCAGAGGGCCGCCTGCAAGGCTCCCCAGAGACCGAGCTCCCGTGTCGATAAGCTGCCCGAGACCGTGAATGGCGACGCAGCGTCCCCCAAACCTGGCGCTGGGGAGCCTAAAGGAACGCCTCCCGCTGAGGAAGAGCAGCCCTCATCCCAAGGGTCTGTCATCTGTCTCGGGGACTCGGTCCACTGTGGCAGCGACAAGGTTGTGGGCGAGGATCTTCGGGAGAATTTAACTACTGACGTGACTTTGGATGATGAGAGGGAAGAGGCTCGCACAGGTAAGGGGTTGGGTTAAAGCATCGATGAACTAGAATAAAACGTGTTTGCGTTTGCACACCTGAACACTTCGCTTTTCAGAAATATAGATCTTGCGAGCTCTCAATGAAATCAGAGGGAGCTGCACACACCTATCTGACAGCAGTCTTAGGCACGTGGATTTCATGTTGGTAACTGTGCTTTGCAAATGTGCGGTGTTGCAGATAGTGGAGAACTGTCTCTGCAGCAGCAGGTAGCATGGTACCGTTGGAGGTGCAAGTCTTTCCAGATGGCATTCCAGAAATACATACCAATAATCTGCAGAGATGTTACAGGGGGGAAAAAAAAAAAAAGACAATTTTATAATTCAAACAAAAGAGATCTAAAATCAACTTATGCCTAAATGAAACAATGAGAAATATTAAAGCAGAAAAAGATCTGTGTTGATTTTTTAAAAACAAGCAAACAAATGAAAAAAACAACCACACATCAATTATGACCAAAAAGTTCATGGCCATCAGTCAGTATGCATCTTTGGCAGCTCTCTGCTTCACTTAGCTTTTCTGTTTTAAGTTTCTTAGTTGTTATGGTTTGAAACTTGTGGTCCTTATTTGTGAAATTGACGTCTTGATGCAACTGATTAACACTGAACACTGTTTCTTGACAATTTATTTCTTTGCTGTTTAAAAGTCAGAAACTATATTAATCTATTGTTTTGAAATACGGCTAATAGTTTTTTCCTCTATTCCATTGTGTTTCTGTTTACACCAGAAAGAGTTTTCAGCGTTGCCCAACAATATCAATACACTTCTCTTTCAGCTACCACTGATAAAAGTGGTGGAAGCCAGAAGCTAAGCAACAGTGAGAAAAACAGCCAACCAGAGACGGATGAGATCAGCAACGAGCTGTTAGCAAACATTGAGCTTGAAGAGGATGATTACTTAGATGTAGTTCCACCTTCCCCTGAAGAAGAGCTGCCTTCCTTCTCACCATCTGTAAAAAGCATTAGGTAAAACAAAGCTGTCTTTTTAAAACTAACAAAAAAAAAATATGAAACTAGCGCTTGTTAAAAAGTTACCGTTTGAGTTGGTTTTGACTGCTTCTGGCTTGGCAGGTTAGCAGTTGACAGCTGCTATTAATGTTTTCTGAAACACCTTAAACATTGGTCATAACAAATGTGGCTTTTGCTTCAGAAAAAGCAGAGTTATTTTTCCTGTCATAGTGAGAGGGAAAAAAAATTATTGAAACAAATCTCTACAAATTGGCACATAACAGTTAGATGTTAGCTTACTGAGCTTACTGATGTTACTTAGATGAGAAATTTATCTTTTATACTCAAATGCTGCTAGTCCAAAAGATTAAGTTCTTTTATGGATTTTTTGTAAGATGTCTGTAAATCCAATGCGTTTCTGTATTTTAATGACTTTTTGTTTTAATGTTAGTAATATTTTCAAAGAATCTCCTACTGGTGGAAGATCAACAGCAAATGGCATTGAGTCTAAGCCTGAGAAGATTACAGCAAAACAGCCTGTTGCTGCAAGTGATTCTAGGGCAGAGGATGCAGGTACGTGAAATAATTTGAAATCTTATGCATTCGGTTTTGGTGATGGTTTGCAACTTCTTGTTCTCCGATGTATCCCATGTAATCTGAGAGCTTTTTCTGATAACAACTGATGAGGACGAGGAAGTATGGAACAGAGTCTTGTACAGAATTTTCAGATGTTGCATGAGTCGTGTAGATTCAGAATTGTGTTGATTCTGGGTTTGTCAGCACCAGCTTGGGATACTGCTCAGAACTCCTTTTCAGATCTTAAAAGCACGCATCTACTAAACAGTTCTCGAAGTCCACTATGACAGAAAGATGCGTCACTAAGTTTGAGCTGGTTTAGTTCTTCCATTTGATTCCTACAGATGCTGACTTTGGAAACTACTGAGGTAATGGGTTTCTGAGTTGAACTTGCAGAATAGAAAGTTACCGAGTATAGGTGTAGAACAACATGGTTCTACAGCTGCAGATTCAGATTTTACTCTCAAGATTCATAAAAATGCAGTTTGTGCTATAATACACTATGACCGTACCAGTGTCATGTAAAATTTTGTTTATAAATGCCAAAGTAGTGTCTTTGTTCGTATTTTAACAGTATTTTTACAGAGAATGCAGTTTGTGAATGCAGTTTCTTTATGCCAATGGGCTATTAAAATATATCAAAAGCAAACTATTTAGACTTACGTGATGTGTTCTGTCTTTTGGGAGAGAAAGTGAGATCCTCTTGTTACTTCATTCCAATAAAAAATAGTGTTACTCTTTGCTGAAATAAGCTCTGTCTTGCAGATGAAGGCCCGCATTTGGAACAGGAACTTTACAGCGTCATGGATGATATTTGTAAGCTGGTAGATGCCATTCCTATTCATGAGCTTAAGTCGCTGTCGTGTGCAAAAGAACTGCTTCAGCAAAGGGATCTCCGGTACATTTTAATAAGTAGTATTTCTTATTGCCAAGTTCTGTATGAAACCATATCGTGCCTCTAGGTGTCTCCATCACACTGAAAACATGATACAGAAAGTTGGTTTTTTTTTTAATAAAAAGCCTAAAATAACTGACCAAATAAAGTTTTAGACAAAAAATCCGAAGACTTTCTGGCAGAATCCTGGAATTGTTAATACTTTCAGAAGAAAGAATCTGATTCCATGTTCAACCTGAGGCACAGGTAGTGCTGTTTCTTTTTTCTGGAAGGTAACTATCACCAGGTGCTTCTGAAGAAGCAGAGTGGTGCGATATAATCTGCTAAGTGTCATCCTGATTTCTTGTAACCTGAGGCGTTAATTTAATGTTCTCTCTGTGAGACTCACCATCCCTGACAATAACGATTTGTGACTTCTACCAGTATCTGCATACCTGTCATCTTTCAGTTTGAGTATTGCTACTACAGGCTGCCTCCTCCCGTATAATTCGGTGACACTGTACATAGACAAAATACTGAGATCTGGCATTTTGGTTTGTGTCTTTATTGGGCTGAAACAGTGCTTTTTCTAAACATTCTTGGTAAAACTATTTTTTTCTATTATTACTGTAGTCAGTGATAGTCTTCAGAAAGTACAGAAAAACAATTTGTTTCAAGCGTATTTTTTACTTCTTTAACTTTGGGTTTGTGCCTTTAAGAACTTTATGCTCTGTGTTGCCTGAATCAGTTCTTCACTATTAAGAATTCCTTTATTTTAATACTTGTGGTGAACGCATATTAATTTTGCAATTACTGTGTTCAACTGAGTTCTGGTATTATTCTCTCTTCCCTAGATTTGTTTGAAATATTTTTAAAATATTGAGTTGTAATGTCCTGTGTTGGACACAAAAAACAATGTAACCACCATATGTTAATATTTTAATTAGGAAGAAAAAGACAAATGTTTAATGTATGTTGTAGAAAGTGATATATCATTGCTTGTGACTTAAATATTCATTTTCATTCTTCCTTCCCTTGCCATCTCTTCCAGGAGAAAATTGTTAGCTAGTTCTGTCACTTTGAAGGCAAGAAGCACAAACAACATTTTTCCTAGAGATGGGAAGGCATGTGTGCAACAAGACTCCTCTGTGCGTTCTGGTACTGCTTTGTGTTCTGGCCCAAATAGGAGTTTTGTCAGAAACTCACCAAAATCTACAAATCTTTCATCTAAGCTTTCCGGGACTGTTAATTTAAGCAATTTTTCTACAGAAAATGATCAAACACTTGATGACTTGGATACCTCTTATGTTTCGAAGCAAAATGTTCAGGAGGTCATCTGCCTAGAAACTGCAGAACTTTCTTCTTCCAAGGTGAACAGCAAAGACAGAACGTCTCTCAGCCATCCTTCGGAGATGTCTTTCAACAACAGCTGGTGTGAAAAAACAGCGGTGAGAAACGGTGAACGCTGGCATCTTCCGGAGAGGCCCATTACGAGCACTGCCGTGAAAGTTCCGAGCAAAGCCCCTGCTGGCACTGCTGCATCAGACTGTTTAGATGTAAACGATACAGACTTTGATCTCGATAATTTTGATATTGATGATTTTGATGAGGGCTGGGAGAATTCAGTGACTGTTTCGGCACCTGAGACACCATCTGCGCCATTGTATCAGCCGGTCAGGGAGGGGCCACCTGCCAAATCCCTGCTCTCAAAGATCATCTCAGCAGCCAAAGGATCTCCTCCTGTATCAAATCCTGTTGCTCCAAAATCAAGCTGCTTGACTGCAACAAAGAACCAAACAGGTAAATTATGCGAATGAGGATTACTGTTTTTCCTTTTTAATTTGTGTGTATTTATGCTAAGTCTAAGACCAAGTAATTTACTGTAGATGACATCAGTGCCTTTTTGGTCATATGGAAATTTGTTTTTACTTCTCTTTGTAAAGATGACACTGCAGAATCTTTCTCCTCTCTTTTTCTCCTCAGAGTGTTGCCAAATTTGAATATTTATTTGCCATGTAGGTTACAGACTGCTGGGGAGATGAAGTGCTGGGGAGATG
Source organism: Anser brachyrhynchus (assembly GCF_964034855.1). Classification (NCBI taxonomy): domain Eukaryota; kingdom Metazoa; phylum Chordata; class Aves; order Anseriformes; family Anatidae; genus Anser; species Anser brachyrhynchus. The sequence goes on along the minus strand of NC_137706.1, from coordinate 22,015,333 downwards.
AAGCTGCTAAAATTGGAAACTGGAATGCTTCTGTGGTTTAATTAAATGATGACTCTGCAGTTGTTAATTCAAAGCCATACAATAGTCTTAGCTGCTTATACAAAACATTCAAATTTGGGTACTTGTTGAAGTAAACCTAACCCCTCTGGTGCACGAGTGTAGGTCAGTATTACCAGTTCTTGCAGGAACGGGGAGGTGAAAGCAGAGGTGTTTTTAAGTCATGCAGGCTTTTATCATGCTGTAAGCTTACTCAAGCAGTTGTTTTTGAAGACCTAACCATGCTGAGAGGTGTTCTGACTGCAGGTTTACTGTCTGAGTAGGCACGCTTCTCTGCTGCTGATGCAGCTGGCTTCTAAGTAGCACTAGTTAAATACAGGGAGAGTGCTAGTAGTTTTGTGGCAAAGATAAAGTTTTACAGCATAAGATTATGCATTTTATACAGTTGCGGGCAAGTTTGTTTAAAAAAAAAATCAGAGATTAGTGTATAATCAAAATTCATACTTTAGCCAGCCTTAAATTCTAGTTGTATGCATCTTCTTTATTTATATTAACTTACGATTTTAGTTTAAAAGGTTTAAGGAGTTGAAGTGTTCGCTAGGCAATCTGTTACACCAATGGAGTTCTGTGTTGAAAGAGGTAAAGTACAATTTGGTATTGGAACTTATTTTAAGAACATTTTCTCTGTCTACTAGAGCCACTGGTTAATAACCCCGCACTAGAACGTTTCAGGGGTATGAAATTTTCCCACTCTGAAGAAATGATGACTATATTTCACAGAAAGTTTGGTTTGCACACTTTCCGGACGAATCAGCTGGAGGCCATCAATGCTGCTCTTCTGGGAGAAGATTGTTTCATCTTAATGCCCACTGGTATGTATCTACAAACATCACACGGCTACAGGCTTTTGAGATCTGACATGCATTCGAGAAATAAAGATCTGTAGTTCCTTCTGCAAGGCTCATGACAAACTATTCTTTCTCTGTGCCTTTATGGAGGTCTTGCTAAATTGTGCTGCTTGAATTCTGTAGCGACAGGATTTCTGGAATTTTGAATGCGCTTGGGTATTTTGAATAAGGTGATTAGATTTGGTAAAAGTTTGTTTCTTAAAGCACTGTTAAATGGAAAGTAAGAAATAGGACTGTTTTCTTCTGCGCTTTCTCTGCCTTGTCTCCCTTTCCTCTAGATACCTAATATTTGTTGCACACTGTTTAATTCTTACAGGTGGTGGTAAAAGTTTGTGCTACCAATTACCTGCTTGTGTCTCCGCTGGAGTCACTATTGTTATTTCTCCGCTGAGATCGCTGATAATAGATCAAGTTCAGAAGCTGAATACTTTAGATGTAAGTTCAAACAAGTTATTTAGTTAAACTGCAGATAAGTGCACTAGAAATCTGAAATATTACAATAAATCTTGTGTGTCTCAGATATAAACTCCAAAAAATAATTAGACGTAAGCTGTGAAGGCACACCTGTTAAAGTTGTCTAGGAAGATCTACATTAGATGAGCTAGAATATATGTGCAGTCTAACTCATCAGTTTATTGATGCTCACGTATTTGTTGTTCAAGCTTAGTTTTCAAGAAGATGTACCTGATTCTCAGATTCTAAGAGTAGTGTTTAGACAAGTAAATAGAAGTAGTCTGGGACGGTAGAAGAAGCGAGCACTAATAATTCCTGAGGTAAGAGGGTTCTGAAGATGCTAATCATTTCTGGATAAGTAATATTTAGACAAAAAAAAAAGTAAGTGAAAAGTATCACGTCTGTTTTCTTTACTGGAAAGAGTTGAAAGAAAGTAGATGTACCCTCTAAGTCAGCTGTTTGTTGGTAGAACTGGGAGCAGAAGAATAGAATTTGGTTTATAATCCTTTGGCTTTATCATCAGAAAGATAATGCAATGGCTCCTGTACAGCAGGGATTCAAATGCTATCTGTAATAACATTTTCAATGCTTTCTTGTGTAATGTTCGCTAAGGGTAGTAAATGGATATACTTTTTACCTGCTTTATAACCAGTTATAGGACTAGCATTTGAGGATACTTTCATTTTGCACACATTAAAACTTAATATACATATTTATTTTTTTACAGATTGCTGCAACATACCTGACTGGTGATAGAACAGATACTGATGCTTCGAACATATATATGCAATTGTCAAAAAAAGATCCTGTAATAAAACTTCTGTATGTTACCCCTGAGAAGGTTTGTACTCGATCTGAATTGTAAAGTCCTGGAGGCAACAAGAGGAGGATTGCTATAAGAATAAGGGGGAAACATAGAACTTAGAGTAGGCTTCTTGGAAAAAAAAAAAAGTGTGAAATACTTTAATAGAATTCAGTAAGTCTCTATATGGATGCAACTACATTCAGTCAGTAATTAACCAAGAATGAGAACTGAGCATAACGTCTGCAAAATTTAAACTCTTAAAGCAAAAACGCCATTTGTATCATCTTCAATATATCATAGCATGTACTAGTGGCTGTCGGAATCTAGGCTACTCTGAACAGGATACTACAGGGTAGGAACATGTAACTACCAAGTTGGCAGGTGACTGTCAAAAGACTGTCTTGTAGTTAATTGTATGCTGCCTTTAAAAATGATATTCCACAAGAGCATTGCGAGAGGGGACTACTTAGTGTGCTGAATGTTTCTTCCTACAGCTTTGCCTTTCCCTGTCTTCTATGACATAAGTCATTTAAATTCAATCAGATTATTGGACCTCTGGGTAGCTGGTCCTAGAGCTTTGTGGCAATCCCACATCAGCTGCTTCATTGTCAATTAAAATCAAGGTGATTGCCATCACCTTTATGCCTTCAGGCTTTACATGTGCAGTCCAGATGAACTTGGCTGTACAGAACAATTGTTTCTGCAGTCTTAGCTAGGGTGACACTTGGCTTTGTTTGTTTGCTTTCTAATGCCACTGGTGGGTGTTTACTTAGGTCTGTGCAAGCAACCGACTGATGTCAGCCCTGGAAAATCTTTACAACCGGAAACTCCTAGCACGTTTTGTCATTGATGAGGCCCACTGTGTCAGCCAGGTGAAAACCTTGATTTGTTTTTCACAATGGCAAAAACTTGGTTGGAGCATCGTACTCAGTTATTTTTCTTTTTCTTTTTTTTTTTTTAACTAGTGGGGTCATGATTTTCGAAAAGACTACAAACGACTGAACATGCTCCGCAAGAAGTTTCGCTCTGTTCCTATGATGGCTCTTACTGCCACTGCTAACCCAAGAGTGCAAAAGGATATTCAGAATCAGCTTGAGATGCTAAGACCACAAGTGTAAGTTGTCCAGCAGTTTCCTGAAACAATTTGAGCTGCAGAACGTTTGAATGGAAAACTTAAGAAAGCAAGAAATGCATTAGAGGTCCATCTGAAACACTTACATAGATGTATCAGATTAAATTCCACGCATGCATTCTCATTTAATCAGACTTAAATGCAGATTATTAAAATAATAAGAAATCTTGCCAAACTCTTCCTTGCTTGATTAAGGAAGCTGTAAGTGTGCAAGTTACATTTTAGAGTGCTTTTCATGAGAGTGCTGGAAAATCCAAAAGTAGGAAGTGTTTTTTAGTTAATGTTGGCAGTAACTTAGATTATGAGTTACTGTTGGGTCTGGATTCCATTTTAACATTTTCAGTGTACCTGATGGAAAAGTAAAGCACTCTGACTTTTTTTTTTAATTTTAGAAATACGGTTTTGTTGACTTTTCAAAAAAATTTAGAAATCTGTGTGAATGTTAGAAAGACAAGCATTTCTTCCATGCTGACTTCCACGGTGCAGTGTAGCTTTCTTTATTTTCCAGCCACAGGAAAAACAGAAATCTTAGACCCAAAGTGTGAGTGGTGTGAATCTCAGTGAGGATAGTGGAACAGTAATTCCTATGCAGGTGGCACAGGACTAGTAGTAATGACTTGAATTTGAGACATTCCAGTCAATTCCTAGCTTGTTGAATGGACTACTGCACTCATAAAATTGAGTATCAATAAGATGTCTTGTTTTTAGGTTTACAATGAGCTTCAACAGGCATAACTTGAAATATGATGTATTGCCCAAGAAGCCAAAGAGGGTGGCAATGGATTGCTTGGAATGGATTAAAAAATATCATCCACGTGAGTACTGAGCAATGTAGTGTGCTTCTATGCATTTTTATGAACTACTTTATAAAAGCTTTTCCTATCTCACAATACTATATATATTAAAAAAAAAAAAAAAGCCTTGTGCCTTTTTCAAGCTACTGGTACATTTACAGAAACAACAAGTAGGAGAAAAAATATTGCTGATAATGAGAATCAGATTTGCAGACATCCTAAACTTAAGAGTTCAAGATAAGACGAAAAAGGAAATTATGGTAGTGCTCTGAGTAATCTATCTGGAGGTTGCCAGACCTTTTAGTGTCATCTAATACCCATACAGTTTTAATAGTTTAATTCTGTTTGTCTGTGCTTATCTGTGGTTGCCCTTAATTATATCTTTTGTGAGCCATATCTGTCTGTGCTCTCATTTTGGAGTCCTGCACCTCCTGCTGTTGGAAGTTGACTACACAGAGCTCCCTTCATAGCTTCTCTAGTGCTGTAACCTAGTAAATAAGTGAGGAGTTGAATGAGGAGAAACTAACTAAACCATCTGATATTAACAAACTTACTTTGCTTTATTGAGCAGTTACGTTGATTCCAATAGGGGAAAAATGGGTAAGTGTAATGCGGTATTGTCTTGACACAGGTATGACTGTTACAGCTTTATTCCCTATCACCTGCTTTATTCTAGCACATCTCTTATATTCGCAGATGACTCTGGAATAATTTACTGCCTTTCACGTCACGAATGTGACACGACTGCAGCCATTCTGCAGAAGGAAGGTCTTTCTGCGCTTGCCTATCATGCTGGCCTCCCTGACTCCAACAGAGATCTTGTGCAAAAGAAGTGGATTAATCAAGAAGGATGCCAGGTAAAAAAAAAAAAAAAAAAAACAACCAAAAAAAAAACAACAGGGAGGGGAAGGAAGTATTTAGAGGAAAGTATTTAGCGGAAGAATTTAGAGCACTTGTATTGCTCTTGGCCTAGTAAAGGCAAACAAAGTTGTGTAACATTGCAAAATCAGATGCAGGGTTAAATAACTGATCATAAGAGATCTGCCCAAACCTGTCAGTCTTCTTTTCATTGTGACTTTTACAAATCAAAGACCTCAGTACTGCACCAAGGTATGATGCTCCAGGAATAAGGAACTGAGCTGTGCAAGGCTTCTGAAACAGCCCTAGGCACTCTTGCTGAATTGTATCTTGAGATTCTCAAATTTGGAGTTTTCCCTCTATGGCAAAAAGGTCTCCTAAAAGAAGGAGAGAGGGGCTTTTACTGTTCTGTACTTGTCTTGCAGGGTTCCAGTTGAAATTCTCTGTTCTGCATAATTTCATAAGCCTGATAACATGCCTGGTTTTGGTGCAGAGTACTGCATGAATGGTTTTCGTAACTCTGCATAACACAGTGTGATTTCTTCTAGGTTATATGTGCAACAATCGCCTTTGGAATGGGAATAGATAAACCTGATGTACGATATGTTATCCATGCTTCCCTTCCTAAATCTGTAGAAGGTTACTATCAGGAGTCTGGCAGGGCCGGACGAGATGGTGAAATGTCTCACTGTCTGCTCTTCTACAGCTACAGTGATGTAACCAGACTTAGAAGGCTCATACTAAGTAAGTGATTTTTTGTATTTGTAGCTTAATTGAGACAATAGTAAAAAAAGTCATGTAGTTGCTGGTTTCTGTTTCAGTTAGACTGGGTTATTTTCTCACTTAGAAGTGAAGTGGTGTATGGTATTGCAAAGATGGGAGAACTGTGCACCTTTGTTTTATTATTTACCTGAATGATTTTCTGTCGTGAAAGATTTTTATTACTTATGCTTAATTCTAGTCAAAGCCATTTTTCTTTATATGTATTCATCTCTTGATTTTTATCATTATAGATTTTTTTTTCCCATCCTTTAAAGCTTGAGAGGTAAAATCTGGTTTAGGTTAGTTCTGTACTAAAGTACTTGTCCTTTTTTAAGCAACAGAATATTATGTTTTGTCTTTTTGTCTATCTGATAATACGTAAAAAGACAGAAGTGAAGATAAAACAAATATGATTGAACTTATTGCATTTCAGTGGAGAAAGATGGAAACATTCACACGAGAGAAACCCACTTTAACAACCTGTACAGTATGGTTCATTACTGTGAGAACGTAGTTGATTGCCGGAGAATTCAGCTTTTGGCCTACTTTGGGGAAACTAATTTTAATCCTAACTTTTGTAAAGATCACCCAGAAGTAATTTGTGATAACTGCAGTAGAAAGAAGGTAAAAATCAGTTCTTATTTATAGTGCTGTTAAACTGATTTTGTATTTTTCTGCATTTGAAAAATGGTAACATTACACTTGGGAAGGTAAATAGAGAAAATGAGTAAGATGCCTTGTAGTTTTGTGATGCTGGATGCTTTGAATTGTTTTCAGAGTTTAAATGAGAGTATAATTATGTAAACTATCCATGGACTTATGCTGTTGTTTTGGCCCAGGGTGACTAGTGAGGTATAAGGATGTCCCTTAGTGTTGCTTTTTGGCCACTGTGCTTATTGGAGACAGGAACTAATACAAGATCAACTGGAGTGGCTCTGATGTTGGCTATGAATGGCTATGATGGCTATACCTGATGATGTTGCTTCTCAAGCCAATGTTTGTAGCACTACCCTATACATAAAATCATAGAAAATAATACGTCTTTGATTGTAACAAAAATTGACTAGAATAATGCAGATTTTGTCCAGCCTTCTCATTTTAATGTGTGTAGGAAGTGTAAGTTCTAGTGCATGGCAGCAAAAAATTACGGGAATGCTTTACGAACAATTTACCTTGATCATCGGTACAGACTCAGCAATCTTCCAGCTCTCTGTGTAGAATTAACACACTAAAGGTTAGATACAGTCAGTTGGTATGTCTTTTGTCTTGCATTTTTCAGAGTAATATCTAACCTGTGACTATATCACTGTTGCTGTACTAACTAGCAAATCACTGTTTTCGTGTTTGGGACAAAATGAATTCATGACTGGAAAAAGCTCAATGATGAAAAACAAGGTTGTCAGCAACACAACTTGCATTAGGATAGAACCACATCCAGTTGTTTCCTAATCAAGTCTATTTTAATAGGATTACAAATCAAGAAATGTAACCGATGAAGTGAAAAGCATTATAAGATTTGTACAGCAACATTGCGGAGAGATGAGAGGAATAAATGCAAGGAGAAATGCAGGTTCTGGGAGATACACATTGAATATGATGGTAGACATTTTCTTAGGTAAGTATTGTTTTTCCAGAAACACCACCTAAATATACACGGTGCATAAACTCCTGAGTATCAGGAGGTCTTTGTAATATCAGCAGTGGTTTAAAATAACATATATTTGGCAAAATTATTCTTCCCAGTAATCTCTTGATGGTTAAATGATTGAAAATAAATGAGACTAAAGCTTTAATCTCTTTCAGGTTGCTATAATGATATTAGTTTTCTGCTGGTGCTTGGACTTTCTGGTACTTGCATGCTGTGTGTGTGTGCATACGCGCTCAAACCACGGAATACTCCTGGGAGTCTTCGATGTGTTTCTAAACACATACCTGCGAAGGCTCTCTAATTGCAGGCTAATCCTCTGACTTCTGTTGCACAGGTACAAAGAGTGCGAAGATTCAGTCTGGAATATTTGGGAAGGGGGCTGCCTACTCAAGGCATAATGTTGAAAGACTATTTAGAAAACTGGTATTGGACAAGATTCTGGATGAAGACTTGTATATTACAGCTAATGACCAAGCTGTAGCTTATGTAATTCTAGGAGAGCGAGCGCAGGCTGTGCTAAATGGATCACTACAGGTGAGTAACAATTTTTTTCCCTTGAACATACTGTTTTAAGGAATATGCTACAGTTTTTGTGCAGCATATACCTTGTGTGTTTTTTTAACATAGTTTGAGTACCGACTGAAGTACAGTAACTGATCTTTAGTAAATTCATGGAGCAGAATCTGACAATCATGACCTGTGGTCCAGTGTTCTAATAGTAATGTCGTGAAGCAAAAGGTGAGTTTGAGAGTACTGGAGAGGGTTAAATCTTTCTGTTCATTCTCCTTCTGCTTGATTCCATCATGACAAGAATGCAAGATTTTGGGACTGTTCAGCCTGGAGAAGAGGAGGCTCAGAAGGGATCTTATTAATGTCTATACTCGAAGGGAGGGTGCAAAGAGGACAGAGCAAGGCTCCTCTCAGTAGGGCCCAGTGCCAGGAGGAGGCAATGGGCACAAACTGAAACACAAGAGGTTCCGTCTAATCATCAGGAAGCACTTCCTTACTGGGGAGGTGACTGAGTAGTGGAATGGGTTGCCCAGAAAGCTTGTGAAGTCTCCTCGTTGAAGACTTGCAGGAGTCAGGGGGATGTGGTCCAGGGCAACCTGCTCCTGGTGGCCCTGTTTGAGCTTGGGGACTGGACCAGATGATCTCCAGAGGTCCCTTCCAACCTCAGCCGTTCTGTGATACTGACCGACACAGAAAGTGCTAGCTAAGGAGGAAGAAAAATAAAAAGGAACAGCACTACTTTATTCTGCATTTTATGCTCTATTTTTTTCCAGCCATTGATGCTCTCTGAAATAAAATGCACTCCTCCAAGAAGGTCATGAAACCAGTCTCAGAATTGCTTGAGGCAGTACCTCGTCTGCATTAGTGCTGTGTTTGGAGAAGAGAAGAGCCCTCAGCAATAGACCTAGTGACCTCTGTTTAAAGCTAGCTGCATGTTGGTTTCACAGGGCTTTTTCCTGTGTTGTGTATACTTGCTTTGCTTGTTCTTTGTAGAAGAAACTTACAGGTGGTTGAGAATGGGTGCTTTATCAACTGGCCTGTAAAAAAGATCACTGTAAAAGTGTGTACTGGGTAAACAGCTTTTTTTGGTCCATCAGAGAATACTTTTGGCTTCTTTCACTGTTCTTCTGCGTTACCAATCTATGCTCTAATGACTACTCTGCAGCAGCTCCCCTGACAGAAGTTATCGATTGGCTTATCTTAACAGGTGGAATTTCATGAAACTGAAAGTGCCAGTGCCATTAGAAAACAAAGGGCTTCTGTGACAAAAATGTCACAGCGGGAAGAGATGGTTAAAAAGTGCCTCAGCGAACTTACAGACATGTGCAAAACTCTTGGGAAAGTCTTTGATGTGCATTACTTCAATATTTTCAGTACTTCAACTCTAAAGAAAATAGCAGGTAATGTCAACTGTTCATTAACCCCCTGTAGGCAGCAGACTGCATGTGCAACTGTAGCCTTTTCTGAGAGAAAATCTATAGTTTCCTAAAGTTTGGAGAGAGACGCTTTACCTATACGCAGCTGAGTGAATCCCATGCAAGTAGCATATACAGCATACATTCCCCTGGTGTGTACTAAACAGCTGGGAGTAAATCTGTATAGAAAAAAAGGCTTGCTTCCCTGGGGAATTAGTGGACACTGTGGCACTAAAAGGGATGGATTTCCTCCAGAATGTTCTACCTTAAGAAGTTACTTTGATGTGTCTAACTGGTACCTTGTTACCTTACAGAAACCTTGTCTTCCGATGTGGAGGTTTTGCTGCAGATAGATGGAGTCACAGAAGATAAACTGGAAAAATATGGCGCAGAAATAATTAAAGTGATGGATAAGTACTCTGAATGGACCATACCAGGTTTAGTATTCTTTGCATGTAAATGTGTGTTCCAATATAATCCTTTTCCCTCCTTCTCTATATAAGAAGTTCCCGTGAAAAGTCACCTGGTTTTAAACACAATCACTGTTTCTTGGAGTTTAATGATTACAAAAAAGGGAGCAATTTCACATTCTCAGAACGTACAAAGGTCTTTGCTGTCTTCTCACTGGTTAAATTCAGCATAGTTCTGACAGACTGAAAAAGGAAAAGAAAGACTAAACATATTTCTGCGCTCCTTCCCTGTTAGTTATTGGGGTTTATGTAATATACTTAGACAGAGACTTCAGGGCATTCAGGTTAAAAATCTTGCCCCCCCCCCCCCCCCCCCGCGTATTTTTCCATCTGAATCTACTATGTATTGGGTAGTGCCGTAGCCTGGCAGACCATCAATAACTACTGCCTTTTATTTTTCATAGTAACTGAGATCAGCAAGTCCAAGTCTACACTGACTAGCTCCTGCTGAAATGCGAAGAACTTTCAAAACTAGATGGAGGGGGCAAAAAAAAAAAAAAAGGCAAGCAAGTCAGTATGCCAGTATTTTACAGTCCCTTTTTACAGCTTTTAACCTTATACACAGAGTTCAGCTCAGGGGAGAATTAAGCCATGAGACTAGTAAATCTGGCAGTGTCACGAGCGTAGCATGTAGCCTGTGTTGTAATTAGAATATTTTATATAGCTTGGCCATCAGTTTAAAAGCGATTCATAGTTTTGTTTAAGGAGGCTGTGTTTTCATATGCTGCAATGTGAATAAATTCATGTCTACAAACCTCACTTAAGTGTTTCATTTGACTGCCTGTGCAAAGAATCATGTCCTTCTCGCTTACAACGGATTGAGGAGGAACTCTGAGCTGTCTGAGCCTTTCAGTGTCTCCTGGTGCTGTTTTAAAAACAAGTGCTGTATTTCAGTGTATTATTTATGGTATATTCCATAATTCTTTCCAGCTGACACAGGGAAAAGAGTGTAAAGGCAGAAAGCGCAGTGCTACCAAAATAGTTTAGAAAAGAAGCCAAGCTAGTGAAAATAGGGCTGGTCTTTTTTTTTTTTTTTTTAATCATGATGAGTTAAACCAAAACTGCCTTCTGTCTGTCTTTGCGTTACAACAACCTGAGAAATGCCTTTAGCTGAGCCTGGAGCATCACCAGGAGGATTGTGGTGCAAGGAGTATTTGAATGGCAAGGACAGAAGTTTGGCGCAAATAGCGTGCTCTAGCTGACAGTTCTGGCTGCCCCAGGCAATGTTTTGATTTCATTAGTTTTAATTCATCGTCTATCTGCAGAAGATGCTGCCTGCCAAAGTGTGGACACAGCTGCGGGGAGTACTGGCACACCTGAGAGTGAGGAAGAAGCAGGAGATGTAGTTACAACCTCAAGCTATTTTTGCAATAATGCAAACCAAAGAAGGAAAAGGAAAAGGCCGCCAAACTTCAGAGAATCCAAGAAGAAAAAGACAAGCAGTGCTGGTAGCCAGCAGTTTCATCCCAAAGGGTATGTTGCTTGTGCTCAGTTGTAACTTTTGTTTTCCCGAGGTGATGATGATCCCAGAACTGCACTGTTATCTTAATGCATTTTCTTAAGTAATTGTATGGGATTATATGTAGGTTAGTTCATCAAATACTGAACTTTAAAAATTAATTAAATATCAGTTTCAGGCTTCTCAGGAGGAGGTGTACCACTATGCTGCTGCTGCTGCTGCCAACGTGCTCTTGCTTACCTTTGCCATTTCTGTGGCGGGCTATTGGTATTCCTCAAACTAACGTGCTAAGTTTCAAAGCTTATAGCAGGAGCAGAATTTGCTGCAAAAATAAGGCTTAATTTTATGATGCCCCTTTCCGCTGTCTGAAATCTTAATATGCAGGGCAAATTAGAGGTACGTTCTCAATGTACTTTCATACTAACACTTATTTGCCTGTAATTAGATTATGTGACTGCACTGGAATGAAACTCACTGCTTTCTGCCATTGCTTTTTTTTTTTTTTCAGGTATATCTCCTTTTATGTACTCGTTTTCCTCACTCAGTTATTTTTTCTGCTTGTCTTGCTTTGTTTTTTTAGGAAATAGCAGTTCCAGCTTAGTATGTTTTATTCCTCTGCTTTCCATCTACCTAAAATATTAGTCATTAAATGCTGTTGACCCTGAAGTGTCATTTAATGTTGATACTCTAATTAGATTAATAGGAGTTAGGTTGGTTTAGCATTCTGTGTTCATATTTCAGGCTGCTTCTTGCCCTTAAGCAGATGTCAGAGCAACAGCTACACTAAATTTACATTTCAAAGGTATTCTTGCAGCCATGTTTATTTAAAAAAAAAAAGTTCAAAAAATATATAGTTGTCTAGAAAATCTTACATGGTGTGCAACTGTATAAATACACCACGGGTAGGGAATGTGGCAAGTAAACCAAATGTTTGACACACAATACTGTAACTTCTCTCTAAATATTACAGTGGTTACAGCAAGTACCGAAGGACCAAAAGGCCATCCAACTCTAAGACTCCACCTTCATCTGGCTACAGCTCAGCATCTTACGGTGCCACACAAGGAACTGTTGGAAAGCTGGGGATTATGGCACCACCGAAGCCGAAAAACAGGCAATTCCTTCAGCCTTCATATTCGATATTGTAACTAGGAAAATGTAAATACTGTATAAAAGCATGCCATGAAGCTGTAATCATTGTTTATAAATCTTTATTTGATTTGCTGAACCTTCTTAGATTTGTACATTTGTGAAGTCCAAAAGTTCGTGTTAAATAAATATTTTTAAGCTCATAAATTTATTCAGACCTTTTTTCTGCTACAAACAGATATCAGTTCTGACTAGTTCTAGATGCCCTACTGTTTCAGGGAAAATAATCCCTGTAAGCCTGCATTAAAGCTATCTCTGGGATACACTTGAGATCACAAATCAAAAGCAGTTACTGGAACGGTGAATCCCAGAGATGTGGTTGCCTCTGTTCTTCTCCCTTGCTAGATGTCTAAGTAATTCAGAGCTACATAACAGAGGAGTTCTGAAAATTTAAGTCTTGGGATGTTAACCTGACATAAAATATGATTAACAGTTGTAAGCTTCCTTTTTTTTCCCCCCAGATACTGGGGCTCGAATGTCTGCTGAAGCGCCAGGTGCTGTCCTAGATGTGCTCTTTTAGTCATCCTGTTTGTTTGTTTTTACAGTGTGGAGCTGTGTGATCACCATGGCTGTGATAAGGGCATTTGATATGCCCTTCTTTTACCTTCCTGCCTTACATAAGGCAGCCCTGATAAGTTCAGGAGGAGTTTAGATGTGTATCTGTTTCTACATGTGCATTTCTATGACATGCCTGACACTGCAGGGGCAGAACCAACTGTTTTTTTGCTTGACTGCAGCAAAGGATTCCATCAGCTGTTGCTGAGCAAGGAATCTGATAGCAAGTACTTTATATAACCCATCCTGTGAGTCTGAAGTGTGCTCAAGGCTGTTTCAATTAACCTCACTGTTAAAAAAAAAAAAGTACACTTTTTCTATCCTGAACATGTCAAGCTGCAGCATAAAGCTGCAGAGTATAATTAATCACTTCTCTTTGCTGTCCAGCAAAGATTCTGATCTCATGCATCAGTCCTGGGCCACCAAGTGCTAGGTGCCCGTGTGGACTGAGTCACAGAACAGCACAGGTTGGAAGGGACCTTAGAGGTTATCTCATTGCAACCCCCCTGCCCTGCGTGGACAGAGATACCACCCACTGGGTCAGGTCACCCATCCAACCTGGCCCTGAACGCCTCCAGGGACGGGGCATCCACAACCTCTCTGGGCAGCCTGTTCCAGTGCCTCACCACCCTCTGAGTGAAGAATTTCCTCCTAACCTCTAATCTAAATTTCCCCCCGTTTTTTGTTTTTTTTTTTTTAAACATTCCACCTTGTCCTCTCATTATATGACTGTGCAAAAAGTTGCTCTCTTTTTTTTTCAGAGCCACTTTCAGGTACCGTAAGGCTGCTGTAAGGCCTCCTTGGTTGTCTCCTCCAGCCTCACCAGCCCCATCTCCCTCAGCCATCCACCCAGGAGAGGCGCTCCAGCCTCTGATCGTCTCCGTGACCCCCCCTCCGACGTCCCCACACCCTCCTTGTGCCGGGGTCCCCGCGCCTGCCCGCAGCGCTCCCGCCGGGGCCTCGGGAGGAAGGCAGAGCGGGCTTCCCGCGGCCCAGCCGCGCCACCTTCCCCTCGGCCGTGTCGAACCTCGGTCTGTTCCCCGCCCTGCCCGGCTCCCTCTGGATGACATCCCTCCCTCCCGGTGCGCCCGGAGCCCTGCTCGAGCCCCCCGCTGCTCGTGGAAGAACCCCACACGCGCCGGGGGCCGCCCCTCACGGGGCGGGAGGCGGGAGGCGGGAAGCGGCGGCCTCGCCGCCGCTTCCCGCCTCCCGCCTCCCGCCCCGTGAGGGGCGGCCCCCGGCCTCAGCTCGGCCCAGCCATGGCGCTCTCAGAGCCCGGCTCGGCGGTTCCCGAGGAGCTATCGCCGCTCAGCCGGCAGCGGGAGCAGGTCCGGGGCTGGGGGGTGCCGGGGGGGGGCGGCTCGGGCGCCGTGAGGAGGGCGGCCGGCGGCTGGCGGCGGGGCCCGCTCACCGTTCCCCGTTCGTCCCCTCAGGAGCGCACCCCCACCGGCGGCGCCGAGCCGCGGCGAGGCCCGGAGCAGGGCGAGCGCCGAGCGGGGCCGGGGAGGCAGCTGCGGGTGCTGCTCACGCCGCTCTCCGTGGCGGGCCGGCGGATGCCCCAGAAGCGGCTGCTGGGCGCCTACGGCGGGGAGGAGGCGGCGGGGAAGAGGCTCCGCGCCGAGCCCCCCGGGACGCCCCCCGGCAGCCCGCCCAGCCCGGCCCCCGCCGCCTCCCCCGCCGGCAGCGGCTCGGAGGGCGGCTGGGACGCGGAGAGCGACGGCAGCGACGGCGGAGGAGCGGCGCAGGTGAGCGGCGGGCGCCCCGCGGGGCCCGGGAAGGCGAAGCCGGGGGCGTTTCGCCGCGTTGCGGGATCGTTTTCCCTCTTCGGACCTCGGCAGACCGCGTTTTACCCCTTCGGAACGTCTGAGGGGTGAGAGAGGTCCCGCTGCCGGCCGCAGGCTGTGCAGCCCGGTGCCAAAACCACCAGCGCCTTCCCGTGGGCCATAACCACCGCCCGGGGAGCTCTGTGGCCGGGTAGAGATGAGATACAAAAGTTTTGTCAGCGCTCGTTCGTGTTTAAATCACCGTTTCAATTTGCCCGGGCCGCCTCTTCCTCTAAAAGACAAAGCGGAGCAGAGCTGTGTTCTGTTCAGGCGCCGCATTGGCCGTGTTGCTAAGTCGTAAGTTGCGTGTTGTTTCGCTCCGGTTCTGGTTCGGTTGTAGGAAGATTGTGATGAGCGGGCCCTCTTGCAGAATCGATGCTAGCAGTCGGCGTTGTAACACGTGCTAGTACCTCTATAGGCTGGCATTGGTAGGGGATCACCCCAGTTAGTGTGCCTTTTGTTTGTTTAAAAGTACATCAAACCACTTCTGCACAGTCCAGACAACCAACTTAGAGGCTCACGGCCCAGAAGCCTGGGCCGCCTCTGGCGTGCCATGTAACTATGCTGAGGTCTGTCTCGCTTTTCTTTTTGTAGGATGGATACCCGCAGTTATCAGCTTATGAAAGGAAGAGACTAAAGAACATTACAGAAAACGCGAAATTCTTCGCTGCCTTAAAGCTGCACGAGGTTTGTGTAGATCCTGCCTAGTGCCGCTGTGCTCCCTCCCGACCGTAAGGACGCTCATGCCCCAAGAAGCAGCCTGCCGCCCCTGTCGTTGTGAAACCCTGCCCTGATAGCACCAGGGGCATCAGGAGAGGGCATCAGCACTGCCCTGACTGGATTAAACGTTGGCACTTTGTGTTGCTAGTTTGCTCCCTCCAAGGGGGGGAGGCAGTTAGGTGACATTACGGAAAGCTGGGTGAGCAAAATCCCCTTGGTGCCCTGTTCCCAGCAGGGCCAGGTGAGCACCAGCCTGGGGGCAGTCGAGCACACTGCTGCAGCTGGGCCTGTCTGGGAGGCAGTGAGACTCCTTCCTTACCACTAAGACTGCAGCTTGAGTAAAAATAACTCCTTTTCTTCCAGTTACCCTCAGAGAGGTCAGCAAAGGCAGGTCACAGCGCTGCCTGCAGGACGAAGGCCAGAGCCATCAGCTAGGGTGGCCCTGGCCGTGGGTGCCCAGCCCCAGCAGCGCCTGGAACCGCGCGCGCCAGGGGTCGTGCTGCTGGGCTGCAGGCGTGGAGGGGCAGCGGTCCTGCCGGCGGGCTGGACGTGGCTAAGCTTTCCTGCGGTCTGAATGAACTGAATGCACATCTTCAAAACGTGATGACGAAAACCTTGTGAACCTAGGCCTGTGTGGTTCCGTTTTCTGCTTTAAATGTCTTTCTGTGTCTGGTGCACAACATTTGGAATAATCTCATTGTTTTGGGAGGAAACGGCTACAGAATGTTCAGGCTCTGCTGTGCCCCGTTGCACCGTTCACAGAAATGGGGGAATTCTTGCGGGTACGCGGAAGACCAGTGCAAAGCAGGAAAAACAGTCTGATATTTAACAGTCCCTTGTTGTTACTGTTATGAGCAATTACAATATAGTTTACTGCAGCCTTGCAGCCTTTATACAGGTTGACCTTTTATGCTTGTTAGATATATTTTTAATCTTCTTTTTTTTTCTTTTTAAGTCAGCTGCAAGACTTCACAAAATTGCAACTAAAAGACAATCTAATGTCACTAAAAGGTAAAACAACTGCGTATGAGACTCGTATCATTGTTCCTTCATTGAGTTTTAACTGTTTTAGCGCTACCACCTGCACTTAGCAGATACCAGCAAGAGGGAGAGCTAATGATGAGTCACTCTCCAAAGCTGAATCTGCATAACTGATTATCCTAGGCTGTATGAATTTGTAGATGGGTAGCTCCTCTAGCTAGTGGCTCTCCTCTGCCATCCTATGGAAAGAAAATGCTAGTATGAATACCCTTTTCATCAAATTACAGAACTTGCTATTTTTATGAAATTTGTATTAAGGTAATTTAAGTGTTGGTTTTTTTTTTCCACTTGTGATATTTCTGCATGATGGCTAAAGAAATAAATGTTACATGATGAGAACAAATGATGGGAAAGGGCATGGGAAAGAAAGGGTTTGGGGGGAGAAACAGATGCAAGGGATAGGATAAGCAATTGTTGAAGAAAAGACATTTGGCAGTGCCAAAGCAGTGTTAGGCAAAGCCGAAAAATGAGCTGAAATGCAAAAGAGAGTCAGATAAGCAAGGAAAGGAGAGAAAAAGGTGACTAGATCAATGAGTGGAAGGACGAATTATAAATGAGGGTGGGGAAGAAAAGCAACAGTGGCAGGATGTATTACACGGGAAACATAAATGTCATCAGTATATATGCATTGCTAACTGCTCTTTTTGTTGCTGCATCGCTGAAAGAAAAAGTAATCGCAATGCTCCTAAAGTCGATCAGAACACTGCGGTGTCAGAGCTGCAGATAAGAACCTATTCCGTAGCGATTTACTTAAATGCTGAGGGCTTACGTTATCTAACTGTGTTAATTTTGAAATGTTTTACTTGTTGTAGACCTAAGTCTAAGAAGGCGGAAGATGAAACAGTACGGCGAAGATCTATGCGCCTGCAAAAAGTAGAGCCGTCAGGAGCCCCAGTGCTGGAGCTGCCTGCCCAGCCGGGAGCAGAGGAGGAATATGTAAGATGGGGACGGGTTAGAGAAGCCTGTGCATATGCACAGAAGCATTACAAAAAAGGTGCTATAGTGAAGTAGATTCATAACACTTGCCATTGCTAAGCTTATTGTAAAAACCTTCAGACGTTCGGGAGGGTGTGTTAGTGTCAATAACGAAGTAAATTCTTGAGGTAAAATCTTTTTTTTTTTTTGAAATGTTCTTTTTTGAAATGTTTCTTGTATTAGAGTGGATGTGTTCTCAGAATATCTGGTGTGCAGAAAATAACACTTCACCTTATTCGTAGTTTTAGTTGATTTGAGTTACGAAAATTGCTAATGTCATTCCACAGCCTCAGGTTCCAGCCGGACCTCTGCCAATGGTTCCAGAAAATCAGGTGGAGAACAGCAAATTGACAGAGGATTTACTGGCTACATGGATGAAAATAAGCGAGGTATTGCTAGCTATAATTAGTGATTTTTAGATTACATAAATTAATTTGGCTTTGAAGTAGTCTAATTCTGATATTATAATTTCTTTTCCTTTCAATCTGTAGACGAAACCCAATGATACCGAAAAGCACACGTGTGACATGAAGAGGTAATCTGAAGGCAGCAGCTAAAAACTGGGTCTCGTCTAGTTCTTTCTTCTCTTTCACAGCTCATATTTTAATGATATTCTCTAGATACCAATACAGCCTGAACAGTATGGTCCTCAGCGAAGATAATGTCAAGAAGGTTGTGAAAAATCGAGTATGTTCCGTGGCCATCCATCCTTCTGAAAGCATCATCTTTGTGGCAGCTGGAGACAAGTACGGGCAGATCGGCCTCTGGAACGTCGTAAGTCCTCTGCGTGCTCCTCGCCTGGCAGAAGTGTCTGTGGCAGGCTGGGCGCGGGTGGGGCACAGGCTGGAGCGTCCTTTTCTTGGCTTGAAAAGGTGTTTTGTACTCGTTATTTTTTGCGGATAACACCAGGGTGTCTGTTAATTTGAGGCTCACTGGAGTTGTTCGAAAAGTCTGGTCCTTCGCAAGCCCTGGTTTTGTGGGAAGAAACTGGTAATTTTAGGGAGGAGAGAGGAAGAAAATGGATCGCTAGCTGAAACCCAGTGAGGGTTAAAATTACAATTCACAGCTGAAAGATTCGGGATCTAGTTACAGTACCCCGTTAGCAATACCATAATTAGGTTTTGGATAGTGAGGGTAGATGGATGCTCAAGTATTTGGGTTTTTATATAAATTTTGGGTAGATGCAGTGAGTCGCTGTGTTTCCAGATAGCAGAAATAAAAGTGGCTGTACTAGTATATGCTGACACATGTTTACATACATTGCCTCTGAAAAATAGCTTAGCATTTGGGAATTTGAAAACTGCTGAGGGCTTTGCAGATAGCCTCATTATGGATTTTGAAGTGCCTTAATTACTCCTGCAGCAAGAATCTTTGTTCATGCCCATGACTTACACCTTTCTAGCCTCCCTCCCACCCTCTTCTCTGATCCCACGTCATCTAAACTAGCTGCTTGACGTTTGCACACATACAGATTTTCTTTTCGTTGTTTGCAATGCTATTAACCTTTTCTGTGGAGTTTCTCTTGAGTCATTTCAACTTTGACAGATTCGGGAAATTGATTGACTAGCTTCAGCTATGAGACTCGGCTCAATTGTGAAGATTTTTAAAGTGCAGCATAGAAAGCTGAGACTGCAGAGCTGCTGCAGCTTCCTATTGAGAAGCATGATCTGGTTGAGGTTTCTGAATGCCACAGGCTTTCTTTGTGACCTTGCAAAGACATTTCACGTGGAAGCCTAGAAATGTTAAAATTACTGTCTTCCCTCGTGATTTCCTTTTTTCTTTTTTTTTTTTCCCCTTCATGAAGGGAGTTGCACTTTACCAAGTTGGGAGTAGTCTTTGTGGAATGACTTGTTCCAAAATGAGCGCTTGGTTTCTTCTAAATTATCGGAGCTGGAAGGATACCAAGGTTTGAAGAGAAGATACAGGAGATGGTGCTTTACGTTCAGTTTGGGTGAATGTAGTTTAGCTTGAGCTGTAAGCAACTTAGCACGTCCATGTTCTGCTGTTAAAAGCATATGCATGTATCAGCATACTCAGCAAGGGGTTCAGTGGTAACTTGGCGCTCTTTTGAGTTAAATTACTTATATAGTGGTGAAAATGGTACTGGAGGGAGGCCCAAGCCTGTCAGCAGTGTGCTGAACAGTGCACGTGAGGACAGTTCCCTCTTCCTTGCTAAGCTGAAACTCCCTCGGTCCCAGTGAGACGTTAGCCTGGGCAAGCTGTGCCCCAAAGCAGCCTGGCTGCCTTGCTGCCTGCACTGTGCCTCCCCTCACCAAGCACCTGCTGCCTCCTCCGTACAGCTATTCAGGGAAGACAGCGTTTGAAAGAGAGACTTCACTCTGAAAGTCGTGGTAATTAATAGGAAGAATGAATTAATGGAAATAATGATCTGTACGTGTCCGTCGACTCGCTTTTGTTTTTCAGGACTGTAAGACTGAAGAAGGAGCACATGTCTTCATTCCACACAACTACTCGGTCAACTGCATGCACTTCTCTCCATCTAACCCTGCTCATTTGCTGTCCCTAAGCCACGATGTTCTGCGATGCGGTGACGTGACTAGGGCGATCTTTGATGAGGTGAGGGCTCCCTCGCTTGTGCTGCAGACTCCGTAGAAATCTCGTAGTGTGTGCTGCCAAGTTTTAGTGTCATTGCACCCGAGTTACTGTTTGATGGTTGCTAGCATGAAATTTTAACTTTCAATTTCCACAAGGGCACGTGAAGGAACCTTTAATTACCATGGAAGTATGGAGATGCTTCCCAGTCAATAAGACTTGGTAACAAGTTGGTCACTCCCAACTTGTGGGTGAGGCAGTTGCAATTTTATATTGAATTTAGTTTCCTACCTCCTTACTTAGGCAGTATGCGCCTCTTTCCAAAACCAGTACTGTTTAGAGGTAGGAAATGGGTGGTTTAAAGAATCTCGTGATACCTCAGGGAGTAGTGCTGCCATTGGGAATGCAGCTGTCAACGGGGAGAGTGTCTGCACACCCAGCCAGAGCTGGAACGTGGAAAGCTCCTGCAGTGTTATTGTACTTGGGGCTAATCGCTGCTTTGAGGGGAAGCTGCTGTGCAATAGGATGGCTTGGCGTCCCGACTCATCTCCCAACTTACGGGAAGCCTAATTCACGTGTCCGCACACGATGAAAAGGTTTCTGCAGCACTGGAGAAGGGAGCGCAATCATTAGTCCTCGCTCACGATAACAGTTGTTGGATTACAGGAACACAGAGGCAATAGGGTCTTGTGAGAGTTTTAACAGAGAATTCACAACATGCTGTTGTCAGGTTGGTCTGGATGGCTAATTATATACGCTGTAATAAGGATACTAGTTTGACAGAAAGGTTACCTAAATGGATAGCTAAGGCTGGAGTCATCAAATTAGGCAGTTGTCTTTAGTATTTTTAGTATATTTAAAAAGCAAAAATGCCCACAGTGTTTTGGGTATTGTGAATGTGTATTTAGTTGAATAATTTCAGTTTCATTTGACCTTTTCTATATGCAGATATGCAGAAGTGAAGGAAGCTTATCCTCCTTTGATTTTTTGGAAGATAACGCCTCCACTGCAATAGTAGGGTACTGGGACGGCAGCGTCGCTGTTGTGGACAGACGGACCCCAGGAACATCTTTAGAGCTTTCTGCTAACATTGGCTTCAAAATAACGAGGACAGTCCACGTTCACCCAGTGAATAAACAGTATTTCGTTGCTGCTGGCTCAGTGTATGTAGCTCAACATGAACTGCAGTTATTGTGTATATGAAATGTTCCCTTTGCATCGGTGTTTGACGTCAGCTATAAGTGGCAGGTTTGGAGAGTGGGACCAGCTGTTGGGGAGGGAGGCAGGTTCTCAGTCTCAGTACATAGTTCGTTTTTTTGTGTGTTGTTTTCTTAAAAAAAAAAAAAATTTTTTAGTTCTTAGCAGAGTTTAAAACTTAATATAATTTGACTTATCTTCACCTTTCAAATAGGCTTTGGAGTCGCTGTGTTTTGGTGGTTTGTTGTTGTTTTTTTGTTTGTTTTGTTTCTGTTTTTTTGAGAGATCCCAGTGGAGAGGTGTTTTACTGTGCCGTTCATTTGGGGTGGTTTTGGTGCTCACAAAATCCTGTAGAGCCACTCGCTGTTGTAGTTGTTGATATGCATTGCTGAAGTAGTTCTAAGCACAGTTCAGGTAAAATGTGTGGCAGTCTTTTGAGGCTTTTTTTGGTAAATGGAAAATAAAACCACTGGTTATTTAACTGCCACCTGGTAAAGTGCTCTGTGTGGTGTGTTACAGGGATGTTCGTATTTATGATGTTCGATACCTGAAGTCTGATGGGAACAAGCCTGTGAGCTCTCTTAATGGACACACAAAAAGCGTTGCTTCTGCATACTTCTCACCTGTAACTGGCAACAGAGTCGTGACAGTGTGTGCTGATGATAAACTGAGGTAAGACTGTGTGGGAAAGAATAAACATTATGGAGAATACCAGTCGATAGAGTTTGTTGTTTCCTGCCTTCGTTACCTGTCTTTGAGAGTTGATTTGGTTTTCTTGTGTAGGCATTTTTAATGCTGCATGATTTTTAATTTTTTAATTTTTTTTATTTTCCTGAAGAATATTTAACAATGAACCGGAAAACCTACAGGTGCTGCTAGTCTTCACTCAGCAGTTTGCTGAACTTGCCCCAGGCCGCTGGGGATCCTAAAGATTTACAGGGGGTGAAGGAGAGCCCAGGATTGCTGTTGATGGTTTCTCAGTCAATCGAGCTCACACCTGGCTGAGGAAGTCCTGACACTGGAAGCTGTTAACAGTGTCTGTGTTTCCCTTCTCTTGCATTTTTTTCCCTGGGCATCCTTTTTGTGCAGTGACTAAATAGACAAGATGCTGGGCTAGAGAAACCTTTCATTTGTTGTAGCAAGCCTCTTTTCTACCTTTCTAATGACTTTGAGAAGGGATGACCTTCAATTCTAGCTAAAAGCAAATCCATTTTAGAAGTATTTGAAAATCGCAGTTGGGACGTTAGCGCTCGTACCCCAGCTGGACGGCTGTGTTCTTTGTCGCTGTACTCCAGTCTTGCCTGGTCTGGGCCGAGCTGATCCGTGCAAAGTGCTTTATGGGGAAAGGGCTGCCTTTTTTAACACGTTCCTCTTACTAACACACTAATTCATTTTAAAGGGTCTACGACACCAGCTCTTTGTCGTCTACTGTTGCAGTTCTCAGCACTGTCAGGTAAGCTGAACGCGTGGGGCTGAAGAGTTGGCCCTCAGCAGCAGCTGTGGGAGTGCAGCGGGAGGCTGCAGCGCGGTGCACTTAGCTGCTGCTGCAGGGGCACGGCCGCGGAGCTCTCCTGGCCTGAGAACTTGCCCTGGTCCCCTGGGTCGCCTGCGGTGGCTTTGTTCGTAAGGCAAGGCTGGAACACAGCCTGCCCTTGAGTCCGTGAAGTCTGCAGGAAAGCTTTAATGTCTGCTGTGTACCGGGAGCAGACCTTTTTGTGACTTCTGAAATGTTTTGTTTCAGAATGCTTTTTCTTTATGCGGTTTTTGTTGTTTGTTTGTTTTATTTGTTGTTTTTGGTTTTAATATCAAAGGTTACTTCTTAACGGTGAGGAACATGTTCCTGAGTAGAGTCTCAACACTTGCAGAATAGGTTTGTTCTCCGGAAGGAAGAATTGTCAGGCTTGCCTCACTAGGGCACTGGTCAGTGACTGGCCTGAAAATTCTTAATTTGCAGTTTATCAAGAGGCTTGATGCATTGTTAGCCAACTTTCCCTACAATGTGCAGCTGTAAGTCTAACTGCTCGGACAAATAATCATTCGTGTCAAAGTATCGCTTGGTTTCTCTTGCTCCCTTATGTTTCTTTGTCATGTCCCACCCGTCACAGGACAGCGATGCCCTGAATGGATCTGTGCAGTGTTTGAAAGTGGTGCTGGCTGAGGAGGCAGGGGAGATGGTTTGAGCAAATATGATGTAAATGATGGTACTGAATTCAATAAGAATATTTCTCTCTTTCTTCCTATTTGTTTCTCTGAAGGCATAACAATAACACAGGACGCTGGTTAACTAGGTTCAGAGCGATATGGGACCCCAAACAAGAAGACTGCTTTGTGGTGGGCAGTATGGCACGGCCGAGACAGATAGAAGTCTACCAAGATACTGGAAAATTGTTGCACTCTTTTTATAACGTTGATTACTTGGGCTCGGTGTGCTCCATTAATGTTGTCCATCCCAGTAGGAACATCTTAGTGGGCGGCAACTCCAGTGGTCGCCTTCATGTGTTCAAAGAACAATAAATGCTTTTTTTTTTTTTTGCATGATATGTTTAATTTTTATTAAGCAATTCTTAAGCTAATTGCATTCTCTCAGGACAAAAGTGTATTTTTAAAAGCTCTAAAATAAATTTTCTAAACTAGCTTTGGCATTCCCTTCTTTAATTAAAAACAAAAACTAATCCTACTACTGCAGTCAATTACAGTGGTTTGTACCAAAACGTGTTTTTCCTCAATACTTAGGTCATATTTAAAAAAAAGAAAAAAACACTTGCTAAGTGTATGAGACACTGCTTAATGATTTTCGTTAAAGAACTTGCAGCGTTCGCTCGTGTGCTGTTCCCACCACAAGGCTGGCACGCCTGCAGTGAAACCCATAAGGAAGCTGCCCGGTGCCTCCTGGTGTCCCTCCTGCAGGGGGCAGGGGGAAGGTCCCTCGGCTGCCACCACGGTGACCAGACACAGAAGCCCCTGGGCGATGAGCCCCGAGGTGGGCGCGGAAGCGGAGCTGTGCTCCTGGGCTATGGGGTGCAGGGCGCTGGCCCCGAGCTCCCCTTCCTGCACCGGGAAGTGCTCCACCTTCAACGAGCTGCCCTTTCACGTGCCACGTGTGGCCAACACCAAACGCAAAACACGGGTGAGAGGCTGCTGGGCTAGTACGGCCGTGCTGCGTGCCAGCCCTGCGCTGATGCAGCTCCTGAGGGCGAGAGCCTGCCAGCCCCTCGCTTCGTGGCGCCGGCTTTTGGCTCTCCCTGGGTTGCCCTGAGCCCCGGCGGCCGGCCCGGGCCTCTCGGGGCAGCCAAATTCTGCCCGCACCTTGCGCTCGGGTACGGTTTGTACTCGAGCAACGAACACTGACACCACAAGCACTGAACGACTCTCATACCAACTCCGGGTTTTCATGATATTTAAATATTTATTTAAATTTAAAAATACTTTTCATGGCACCAATGATTTTATGCTAACTAAGATATTGAGTATGTAGAAAAAGGTACATTTTTGAAGGAAAATGTAACTTACAGTATTTGGCACATGAAAGGTTAATTTCTAGATTTTTCTTTTTATGAAAACTAAGAAATTCACATTTTCAGGTATTTTACTGTCTACTGCTTAAAGATGCAGTATGCTATTACGAGATATTTTTTTTTCTGATATAAGAATCTATGGAAACAACATTTTAATATAAAGACAGGTAAAACTAACAGGTAGTGAAACACAAGACATAATATGGAACATACAGGAAAAACATACAATGAAAAATTACCAGTTCTCGTGGTTTTTGCAGTAAAATGCTGGGTGAAAACTGCAGAGGTAACCTAGGTCTGGCATTTATAGCTATCCTAAAGTAAGCTGATGGAAAAGGTTTCCAAGGTCACTACTCGGACGCATCGCGTTTCTTTCGAAGGAAGGTGCCTAACGTACAAAGTATTGAGAGCGGGGCGGCCGCTGGGGCAGGCGGCACGCCGAGGTGACACCACGCGGGTACGGCAGCAGCTGAAACAAGGGAATACTGCATCTTTAACCTGGGGTGAGAAATGTCGAGTTTGAGACTATCACGCACTGCATAGAAACACCATTAACTACAGACTGAGGTAGGAACACTACACTAAGAGTTAATTTCGCTATGTTGCATAAAACAGGGTATCATGTAAAAACCCATCCTCCGGCTCCTGGCAGCGCTCGGGACTTCACCTGTCGGCTCAGCGCCACCGCGGGACGCCGGCCCCCTCGGCTCCGGGCCGTGAGCGGGCGGCGTCGGGGTGAGCCGTGACCGCGCCGTGCCGGGCGCCGCTGCCCGGGGCCGCCCCACCGGGGATGGTTGGCGGGCCGCTCGGGCAGGAGCGCGGGAATCGGGCTGCTTAAAACTGCAGTTATGGCCCCAGCTTACGTAAAATCTCTCCCTGAGATGAAATAAAACTCGCTCGTCTGGTCTCCCTGCGTTGAGTACGTCCAACTTCTCGTCCAAAACTTAACAGAACTGGCTTTTATTGCTCCCTGTGTAAGAGACTGTTACGCTTCCCAGGTAACTGAAGGTCCCGGCGGCTATGTCACAAGTACAATGAGCTATTTTTTTTGTTTATTTTTGCTTAAGAATAGATAGGTCTAATGGTTGTCCATTGGCTTTTCCAGTGTTACCTCTGCTCCGGTAGGTCTGTCCTTTTTATCTTCAGAAAAGTCATAAAATTAGAGCTCCTCTCTGTATTCCAAAACTAGTAGCACGTTAAACTGATGTTAGGCTTCCAGTCTACAAAAACATTTACACCATTCGCTCGGCTCCAGCCCCTTGGTACAGCGCACCGCGTTCACCCAATCCGTAAAGTAAAAAAAGACTCGGTTAGGTTCAATAACAAAATAGCTTTTCGTTGTTAAAATATACGTTGAAACAGTCTCTTTGTTTGTACAAAAGGAGTACAGCTTTCCGAGGCTGGCTGGCTTCCTAACCATCCCCAGCCGTGCGCCGGGGGCTGGCCGAGCTCTCGCCCACCGGTGCGGGGCCCGGAGCCGCGGCAGCGAAGCGCGGTGCCGTGGGCACCCGGACAGGGACCGGCCACGGCGCGGAGACAGTCCCAGGAGGCCGCGCGTGGCGCAGGGCGAGGGCCACGGCCGCCTGCGTCAGAAGGAGCCGGCGTGGGGGCGAGGCCGGCCGGGGGGTGCCCCCGCGGGAGGCTCCGGCTCGGAAGGAGCGCTCTCTGCAAAGCGGTGCTTGGCGGGCGGCGGCGTGGCGCACAGTGGCGGATTCGACAACGTAACGATACACGAGTGTTTAAATTAAAACTCAGTAGCACCATTGCTAAAGCTCCTGCGTAATACAGCATCTCTGGCCTCTCAGCCGCTGGCTGATGCTCGTACAATGATCAGTGGTAATAGTAAAATAAATTCCTCTCTTTATTCGGTACTTCCAAAAGTAACACACGCGGCTGTGAAAAAATCAAAACTGAAACCTTAACTTATTCTGCGGGCTCCAGGGGTGGAAGCAGCGGCCGAGCAGGCTAGGGAAGGGCAAGTGTCTGGTCTGCGTCTACCCCTCTCGTCCTCCTGGAAAGAAACGTCCTAGGCAGCACTGTACTCGGGGTCATGGGAGAAGGAGTTATTGCAAGAGCCGAAGGTGCCACAAAGGTCCCGCTTGCTGGGGACAGCAGCAGGTCTCTCCCGAGTCCGCCTGGCTAGTTTTGTGGCGGCTCCTGCCTTCAGGTGTCAATGAGCAGGCTTACCACGGCGCGGACTTTGCAGGCAAACCATCGCCTGAGGGGACAAAAGTATTGGTAATGGAACTGCTCGAACTCGGGGGTCTGGCGGATATCGCGGAAAAAGGCAGTGTCAAGGTCGGACTCGGTAAGGACGATCAGGAGAAGGAGCAAAACAAAGAGGAGTCCAACTGTCACAAGGAGCAAACGGAGGACACTTAAAACAAACTTATTCACCTGTTCCGCCCGTGTCCCGCCGCGGCCGCCGGCGCCCAGGCACAGGGCGCGGAGCTCGCCCGGCTCCTCGGCCTCGGCCGCGCTGGGGGTGCCGGCCTCCGACTCCTTCTCCTCCTCGATGCTGCACGGGGCCCCGTTCAGCTGCCGCGACAGCAGCATCAGCTCCAGGCTGTGCTCGGCCACCGGCGTGGGCAGCACGCTGTCGGCCGGGCTGTAGCTCTCGTCGGCGATGACGGCCACCCGCTCGCTGCTCTCGGCGCGGCCGCCACGGCCGGGGGGCACGAAGGCGTCGCCGTGGGAGGCCGAGCGCACCGGGGTGGAGTGGGCGCTGTCACGCAGCGACTCCAGGCCTGGGCGGGGAGAGAGGTGCTCAGTGGTGCTGGGGGGCCGGGAGAGCCCCCCCCCCCACCCCCCCAACACCGCCCGCTTGCCATGCGCTGCCCCCAGCCCTACCCGGTGTCCCCAGCGCAGGGTGGGCGCAAAGCACTGGGTGACGTCTGGGAAAGCAGCCCATGGCACCCTGTTCGGCTTTTGTGTGTTTTTTACTTATTTTTTTGGGTGGTGGTGGGTTTTTTCTTTTTTTTTTTTTTTTTTTTTATTTATTGTTTGGTTGGCGGTGGGTGGTTTTTTTTTTTGACACCTGCAGAGCAGTCCGGGTCCTGTGCAGCAGCCCTGGGCAGCGCTCAGCCCCTTTTTTGTGCCGCTTGTGACTGCAGAGGCGGCTCCCCGGCGGGCGCGTGACTTGTCACCGCCGCGAGCTTTTCGCCTGGACCGCGGCCAGGCTGCTGGCAGGGGCCCGGGTTTGTCATCAATCACCACCGCTTCGCAGTGCTGCAGCCTCTGGCAGCCTGGAGGGCGACAGCTTCCCCTTGCTCACGGCTCGCTTAAAGGCACCCCTGCCAGCCGCTCTCAGCGCAGATAACCTTCAGCTGGGAGTGAAGCACGGCACTGGAGAAGGACAAACGCCTGCTGCCTCCAGCCCCACGTGCCCGTCCCTAGACACCTCCACCTGACAGCACAGGGCGTCCTGTGCTCCCGTCCTACTGCAAGTGCCTCACGGAGAAGCCTCTGGCTCATGTGGAGCCTTCCCGCAGGGAGGAACCGGTGGCGAGCAGCAGCTCAGGGCCGCGGCGAGGCCTCCTTAATGCCAAGGTGGCTCCGGGCTGAGCCCAGCCCCGAGCCCAGCCCTGGGAGCAGCCGCACGTAGGACGGGGGCTGCAGCAGCACCAGGTCCTATTGATGCACTACAAAAAATCTCTTACACACACAGAGTAGCAGAAATAGCCACGCGGCAGCGTGCCCTGCCACATGCTTGGCAGAGCTAGAGTTACAGCCCAGCCAGGGCTGCCCTTTACAAGGCTGAACCCTGCGTGCAGGGCAAGGGGGAGCTCTTTCTCCTGAGTAACAGAAAAAAACAGAAATACCAAAAGGACCTGCAAAAGTGCCGCTTGTTTCTTGCAGTTTTCACAGCAAGAGAGGCAGAGGTCCCCAGGGACCGCGGTGGGGGGGAGGTGCTGCCACCGCAGCGTCCCCTGCACGAAGGAGGGAGCTTGGCGCGGTGCTGGCCAGGCTCAGCGCAGCCCCATCGCCGCCCCGCAGCCGCTGAGGGTGACCGGGCTGAGCCGGCCCCGCTTCGAGCCTCAGGGGACGCTTCCCCAGGTGGGGAGGACACCGTGCACCGACGCTCTGTGGGACAGGGCGTCCCTGGCTGCCCCGGCCATGCCCCCTGCCAAAACGTGAAGGAAAGGAGCCCAGCGGCCGTCCTGCCCGCATTCCCCTGGGCTTTGCCACCTCCCGCGTGTAAATCCTCCCCGGATGCCTCCGGATCCTGCCGGGCTTAAGGCGGGTGCCAGCGGAGGCACCGAGCGTGGGGGCAGCTGGGGCGCTAAGCGCAGCGCAGGAACCGGCGCCTTCTCACCCTGACAGCTGCTCTCTGTGTCTCATAAAGCAAGCACAAATATCCCCTCGCTGCTCCCGCTGCACCCCCGGTGGGATCACCACTCAGCGAGAGGCGCTGCCCCCAGCCCAACCGCTCCTGCCACCTCCTTGCTCCGTGGGACCGGCACCAACAGCTGGGAAACCTGGGGAAAGCCGGGACCAGCCCCAAAACTGGGGCTGCTGAGGGTGTGTGCAATAACGTCCCATCGGAGGAGACACCAGGCGCTCCCCACATCCTGGCCCGCATCCCGCGCCCCCCTGGGGCTGTGGCTGTGGGACCCCCCCGGACACCCAGACCCGCCGCCTCACCTGGTGCGTGCCGAACATCGGGGGCAGGGAGAGCGGGCAGGAGAGGCAAAGCCCCCAGAGCCCGGGCCAGCAGCCGCGGCCCCAGGGCCAGCACCCGGACCCGCACCTCCCGGCAGCAGTGGTTGATGAGCCGCAGGTGGACGCTGACTTTGGTTTTGATTTTGACCAGGCACTTCACCATGGTGGCACGGGGCGCCCGCGGGGGCCGAGGAGGCGCGGGGCCGGCCGCCCGGCCGCGGCTCAGCTGAGGCAGGCAGTGCTGGTGCCGCGGGCTGCGTGTCAGGGCTATTCTGGGCTCCGCGCTCTCACGGTACCCCGCTGAAGTGAGAGCGACAAAACGCAGCTGCCAGGGCAGGGTGCGAGCTGCCAGGCGCCGGGTGATTTATCGTGTGGGGCTATTTAATGCCCTCTCCATTTTGTAACGGCACCCATGGGAGGTGAGGAGAGGGCGCTCACTGTTAATAGGGCAGCAGAGGTGCCCCAAAAATCAGCACGGAAACCAGCCCCGAACTCCCCCGATGGGCACAAACCCTGCTTCTGCTGTGGGGGTCCTCTGGGCAGGGGGTGCCCCAGGCTCCGGGCCGTCCCCTCCTCTCCCTCACCACCCTCCCTGTTCCCCAGGCGGGTGCCAGTGGTTTGGCAGCAGGGCTGCAGGGCAGCAGGGCAGACCCTGCGGCGGCTGGGGTGGCAGGAGCTGGGTCTCGGTCGCCTTTGCATTAAATATTTCTGAGCACAACCTTACTGGCCAGACTTCAGAGACTCTAAATGCCGAGAAACAGAAGGCGACAGCTAACACAAGCACACCTGCAGCCGTGCAGAGCACCCTGGGCTGCTCTCCGCGCCCACCGGCAGCTAGCTGTGCTCTCCAGCCCCCTTTGGGGCCGCGTGCAGGCACGGTGCTGTTGGCACGGCCCCAGCCGGGGCGGCGGTGACAGGCTGCATTTTGTCAGTGCTTTGCTCGCCCTGGGGACACTGGATGAGATGAGCACACACAGGCTTCTTAGCTGGACATGCATTTGGGTGTGCATCTGCTTTTTTGTGTGCACGTGCCTGTGTATGTGTGCGCCTGTGTGTGCCCATGTGCGTGTGCCCGTGTGCAGGGCCGCGCTGGCTGCAGCACCCAGGAGGTCGCCCCGTGTCCTACCTTCCATGATGGAGATGTGAACGGCTCTCCTGCGGGTGCGGGGCACGCTGCTCAGGCGGGGGCCGTGGGTGATGGAGGGGCAGCTCCGGCTCGGCACCAGCCCTGCCCTGAGGACAGAACAGGGACAGTGAGAGCCCGCGGGCTGGACCCGGCATGGCCCAGACAGGGACATCTCCTCCTGCCTTCGGACAGGTCCCTCCAAAACGCCCAGTGACGCACAGATCTCCCTCTGCTCTGCTCCTGCCCCAAGCAGCGGTGGGGCCATGCCTGCCCTGGGCTCAGGGACGCCCGCAGAGCTACGGCACCGAGGGACAGGGCTGCTGCGGGAGGCGGCTGCAGACTCTGCCTGCGTCCTTCCCAGCGAACACAGCCCGCACCACGAGCTCTTGCAGCTTGGAGAACGCAAATAGGAGCGAGCTTCTGAAAACCTTTCATAAGCGTTCCCTCCCAGGGCTTGGTCTGACGGAACAGGGCTGAGCAGAACCCAGCAGGGCCCAAGGGACCCCTCTGCACCCCGAGCAGCGCGGTACCCGAGCCCCGTGGGCTGCAGCCTGCCGGTGCTGCTGCCGGGCTCTTACCGATGTATCTCCGGCGGCTCCCGCTTGATCTTGGCGCTGGACTCCATCACTTCTTTTGCAACGCGGCCACTGCAGGTAGGTGAAGAACAGCAGCCGTGACCAGGTGGGCAGGACCCCGCTGACCTGGGGGCTCTGCCTGCCATGCGGGCACAGTGCTCCCCCCCCCCACGGGCCCCTCACATCCCCACACACATGGGCTGCTCCCCACAGGCCTGGGGGAAAGCAGAAATATTTGCTGGTATCAAGTGGGTTATCGGAAGAGCAGGGACAAGCCAGGCTGATGCCTCCCTTGGCTGCTTCTCCTGGCGTGGAGTGCTGGACACTGTGGGGCCCCCTCCCCTCTAGGGGGTCCTGCCCCAGGCATCCAGACCCTCCCGTGCCAGCCAGGAGGGAGCTGGCACTGCAAAACCCCCAGAGCTTTCCCTTCCTCTTCAGCCCTGTTCCTACAAAAAATAGCTGGAGAGATGAATGTCAGCAGTGAAATAGGGAGAACGTGGTGATGGCCTTGCCGCGGCAGCAATGGGTGGGTGTCCTGCTGCTGGAGGACCCGGGGCTGGCACCACAGCACCCGAAGCACAGCCAAGGGAGCATCCGAAAGCACGCCCAGCAGGGACTCGCAGTCGTTATTCACCTGTATCGGAACCGGCTTCCTTTGAAGAACAAGTTGCTGCTGGACACCGTCCGGACCTGGCTCGACTTCTCCAGCCTGCAAGGCACCGAGAGCCGCGTGAGCGCCCCGCGCTGCCGCCCCGCTGCTGGGCACACGGGCACGGTCCGTGCACAAGGGCAGGGCCCTGGCTGGCTTTGCTTTTACACCTGCACCCAGAGCTGGGGACTGATGGCTCTACGGGGCTGGGGAGTGCAGAGGGACACCCATCGGTGCCTTCGGACAGGAGCCCCCAGCCCCATCCCAGATGGGACGCACGGATCGGCCCCGCACGGGCAGGCTGGCGGCTCTGGGGCCGCTCAGAGCAAGGAGCCCCTGGGAGCAGCCCCCCCTCTGCTCCTGCTCAGTGTCAGGAGCCCCAGGATGCTGATCCCCCCCCTCTGCTCCCACCCCAGGGCAGCCGCTCCCTCGCCCCCAGGCCGGGGCCGTTCGGCACCGCCACAAGCCCGCAGTCCACTCTGCTGGGCACGTAATGCCGCCGTAGTGTGCTGACAGCATTAATCATAAAAAGATTTGTAAAGCAATATTGCAATTTCATTCCATGTTAATATAATGAGAAATGAAACCTGCTGATTGCAGCTGCTGATTGCAGTATTCCCAAAGAGAACACATTAGACACTTTATCTCACATCTCACTGATTAGAATAAAACTCATTATAAAGCACAAAGACGGCTATTTTTAAGTAAACCACCGTACAGTAAAACCAAGGCGTTCTGCCCTGATTTCTCAGCAGACAGCCCAGCCCACAGCCTGCCCTGCAGCCCCTTGTGCTCACTAACCCGACCCTTTCTGGGCAGCCCAAACCAGAGTGGGGACCCAGCGCTCTCCAGCCCTGGGGAAGAGCAGTGACCTCGCTCCAAACCCTCCCCAGACCTATTTTGAAAATCCAGCCCTGAATCTTAGGTCAGACAACATTCCCTGAGTCCTACCACCACCTCCTCTGCTGCCTTTGCACCCCCAGCAGCCCAGCTGGCCACAGGACAGCAGCGCAGGTAGCAGCCATGCGCCGGCACACCCTGACTGGCACCGAACGAGCCGTGATTGACAGGAAAAATGCTAAAACACATCTGGTGCTCTGGACAGGACGTGTGCCGGTCGCTTCGTGTTAGAGGCTTAACCTCCAAACAACTAATTTTAATCTCCTGATTGAGGGTTTGCTGCGGTGGGATCAGCCCCATCGCCCAGCAAATGGGACAGAGCCTCCGGGGGGCACGGGCACTGTGGAGGCCGGGGGGGCTGCCAGGGCCACCCGGAGGGGGCTGCCCGAGCCCCCCACACCTCGCCTTGCCCCGGGACTGACTCACGGGAAACACAGAACAAGGCGCACGGACGGATGGCCGTCCTTGCACTCACTTGTAGAAGGCTTGGTTTTCGATCCCGCACTTCCAGAGGTGCTTGCAGGCTTCTGGCGTTGGGGCAAAATAGGTGAGGACAATTTTCTTTTCCTAAAGGAGAAAGAAGTCCATGGGGAAAGGAGTGAGTGGTGACCAGCAGGGAATGTGGTGGGGCCTGGAGCAGCGGGAGCCGAAAACCTGCACGGACGGGGTGCGAACCCCCTGCAGGGACACTGCTGGGACACGGAGACGTCCCCTCACACAGGTAGTGGGCAGGCCTGCACTCCGGTCACCTGCCAGCCCCCCACGCACTGACACCCAGACTATTTGCATTTTGAATGTCCACAGGCGCATTTTTAACACCCGTGTGGCTGGCGTGCACGTTGGAGGCTCTCGGCAGTGCTCTTAGGGTGCCTCGGTCAGCCAGGGGTGTCGGCGGGACAGCTGGGCTATGGCACGGCTCAGCCCCATGCTGCTGCTGAGCTCCCCCCGCACCCCTCTCACCACGGCCCTGCCGCCTCCGGTGCCCCCAGCAAGGGGCAGGGGTAGCACGGGGCTGACCCCAGCACCCGCACCGCGTCCGAGGCACTGCAGCCATGGGGAGGGCCAAAATGGGCTCAGGGAGGGCCAAAATGGGCTCAGGGCAGGCCGTGGGCGCATCCACAGCGACGGCAGAGCTGCAGCCCGTGCCACCCACCCTGCAGGGCCCCTCCGAGGGGACGGCCGGAGGCTGCAGCCCCCCGGGTGCATTAGGAGCTTGCTGCATGCCTGGGAAACGAAGGAGGCCGTGCTCAGTAAGACCCAAGATAAGGGAATGCACTCACCTCCTTCTGACTTACGTACAAATAGAAAGTCTTTCCCTCAAATTTCATTTTGGTCACCTCATTCCTGCAAGGAATGACAAGGACAAGGACACGCACATGAGAGGCTGCCTGGCCCCTCTGAGCACGCGGCCACGCAGCCCCCCCGCAGCCCGGCCGTGACGGGGATGGCCTGGAGATGGCTGGTGGCACCGGCCAGGCCAGCAAGCAGGGCGGGCGGCTGGGAGACCGACACTGCCGTGGGCAGAAACCCAAGGGCCTGGGGGGCAGCGGAGGCGAGGAGCCGTCCCCACCCTGTGCGCCGGGGCAGTCCCCAGCTGAGGCATCGCCTCCACGAGGCTCGCTGCGGGGCCGTGCGGTGGTGCTGGGTGGTGGTGGCAGGATGGTGCAGAGCAGCACAGGCTGGGCGTTCCCACACCCAGCACCAGAGCTTTTGGGCAGCAGGAGCTCACAGGTGCACTGGTGTGTGCAGGGCACAGGACGGGGCTTCCAGCTGCCCACATCGCCCCCTTCCCATCCCCTCCTCGGGCCTCGTCCCCGCTCAGATGTGCCCATGTGGCCCCCTCACCGCCATCCCTGGGGGCTCCACTGCCTCCACCCAGCACCCAGCAAGTGCCCGGGGAAGGCTAGGAGCACCCGAGCACCCCTGCCAGTGGGATTCCAGCCCCGGCGTCCCTCCAGCACCCTGGGGTGACACGGGCACCGTGACGGTGCAGGGGGAGCAGGGCGGAGCAGGGCCCGCTCACCATTTGATGAAGTGCACTCGCTTGTTTCCCTGCAGCACCACGAACCCGAAGGGCGTGAAGGCCAAAAACGCCGCGTTTCCCGACACGTCCTGGAAGGCAACAGCGGCTCCTCAGCAAAGCGCTGCCAAGCCAGCGACGTTCACAAGCCACCGTCCACCCCCAGCCCGTATCGGGGCCCCACAGACCCCCCAGCCCCAGCCCTGCACGGAGCATCCCCCGGTGATGCTGTTCGGAGCGGGGCACCGCAGCGGAGCACCGGAGCCGGCTGCTCCAGCAGCACTGAGAAAAGGCAGGGCAGCTCCCAGCCCTCGTGGCCCCACCGATTCACAAGTAAGCAATAAGCAGGGAAGATGACAGTGCTCAACCAATCCTTCTGCTAATAATTAAACAGGAAAACGGTAAAAACCTGTTAAACTTTTGACACCCTCAGAGCCCTGCGCAGCCAGTGCAGCTGGGCAGCACCGAGGCAGTTTAGAACCAGTAATTAGTGTCGTGTGCGGAGCCAGGCGGCGCGGTAACTTAATCATAACAACCAGACTCCAGGGAAGCGATCATTAACTGCACTGATGCTCATGAAGAAAAGCAGATATATGCTGAATTTTAAAAATATTATAAAATGGTTGTGGCTGCTCTTTAATTGTGAGGCTTTTCCTCAGCCCGCAGACGCTTGCCCTGCGCTCAGGCTGCTTTAGCAGGATGCTGAGTGAGGGGAGCGGGCACGACAGGGGCTGGCAGGAGACACGGGGTGTCCAGAGCACTGGAAGGAGAAGCAGACGCAGGACTTCAGAGGGGAGGATGCCCGCCTGGTGCCTGCCCTCCTCCTGCAGTGTGCTGCCCAGGCCCCACCGTGTGGCCGCAGGCATTTTCTCTGAAGGGTCACTTCCACCCTCGTGGCACAGCTGCCAGTCCTTGGTTCCCGGCCCGGCACAGAGATGCCACCTGAATGCACATCAGAGGGGTGCAGGAGACAGTTTTCCTGATATCTTCAGAATTTGTGCAGAGAACGAATCGGTTTTAAATCCAGAGTAGATCAAAATCCATTTTAATCTGCCAAGGGTGAATGGCCAAAAGCAAGGAGCGCTGAACCTCCAGCCTCCTGCACAAAGCAAGGCGCAAAGCCCCCAGCCGATCGTGTCCAGGTGGGTGGTGAGGGGGACGAGATCCCCGTGCGGCTCCGTGGGACCGGCAGCGCCCGCAGCCCGGGGCTGTGGCTCCTCGACGGAGGTGGGAGGTGGAGACCCCCACCCCCTCCCCACCGCTGCCCCACACCGTCCGGGGGGCACGGCGGTGCCGGGCACAGCACCCCGCTGGTAACGGGGTGCCAGAACGAACGTTATCAGCAGGGAGCCAAGTGTGGGCGCAGCTCTCCCAGTGCCAGCCCCTCGGGCTATCGGCACAGCTCCGACGCGCTGTGCTCTCCGTGCTGTGCTCTCCGTGCTGTGCTCTCCGTGCTGCGCTCTCCCACTGTTTGCAGCCCCAGCCCCAGCCCTGCCAGAGTGCAGGATTTTGCTGTCTTTTGGGCATTTGTGAGCCTGGCCCCTCCAGCACCCCGTGCTGCAAAGCCGCACGGCACCCAGCCACAGGGGCTGCAGTAGGACCGCAGGGTGCTGCCCGCGTCCTCTGCCTTGGTGATTTTATTTAGGCTCAGCCCAGCTCCCGTGCCAGTAAATGGCCGGGCTCCCCCCGCAGGCCAGGTGTACTTGCTGTCACCGGGAATTTACACGGTGTAACCCCGTTAAAGGCCTGGAGGAGCTCAGAGCAGGCGCTTCCCTTACGGTAAAACTCCCCGCCTGCTTTGCATCCCATGTCCATCTGCATGTGATGGGATTATAAGGGACCACGGAGAGCCAAATGCAATGACATCTAGAGTCAATAGAAAGCATTTCAAACAGAAAATTCGATTAGTGGCCAGGGAAGAGCAGAGAGTTAGCCTGTCTCTGGCAGATTAGTGGTTGTTGGTTTCTCAGACACATTACTGACCTTGCTGCTGCCTCCAAATTACACGCTTTTGCAGATGATCGGCCATTGTTTTTGCAGTTGTCTGCATGTACAAACACCTTCTTAGGACTTCCCTAAATACTCCTCAGGAAGGCCCTCGGGGCAGTTTTCCTCCCTGCTGCCCCCTGTGCACATATTCCCCTTCGGGGCTGTTTTTTATGGCAGGGCAAGGGCTGCACCCAGCGCCTGCCACACTCCGCAGTGCTCCCAGTGCCAGAGCCCCCCGGCAGGTGACACATGGCTGTGCCTGGGAGCACCAGTGGCACCTCTGCAACGTGGCACCTGCCAGCGTGAGAACACAGCGCCGGAACAGCTCTCAGGAAGCCGTTTTACCTTGCAGGGGTGTGGGTCAACTCCGTAGGTCTCCAGAGTCTGGGCTTTCCTTAGGAAATTCAGCTCTGAAGTAGCTGGTGTCTGCCCGCTGCAGGAGGGGAAAAAGGGGGGGAAAAAGAATATTTCATGGGAGGTACGCATGTGAAAAACAGTCCTCAGCTTCGTGGTTTCTGTGAACAAGGGGCATCGGTCCCGGCCTGTGTCGGTTACACCAGCGAGCACAACCTGCGGCAGGAACCAGCGCTGAGAGCCCGGCGCTCCTCCTGCCAGCTCGCTTGGTGCACGACAGCGAGCGAGCAGCTCGGGAAAGGGCCAAGGGTAAGGAGCCCCTGCAAGGCCCAGCGCTGCGTTACGGGCACTGCCCAGCTTCAATCCAGGCGGGAGGGGAGGGCGCTGGGGAGGGAGGCAGCTGCTGCTCGCGGGGAGCTTTCCTGTAAGGCCTGACCGAGCACCTTTCCGAACCCCCTCTGCTCTATTTCTGCTGCTACCAGTGCTGCCAAGAGCACCGCTGGCTTTCAGCTGCACACGATGCACAAAGCTCTAAGTGCCCATCCCGCGGCGTGCCCCAGTGTCCTGAACGGGAATAAAAATCAGCGGAGCCTCAACAGCATCCCCGTCCCCGCGCCACGGCGCCAGCCCTACCTCAGCTCCGACTTGTGGATCTCTGCGATTTTCCTCTCCAGCTTTTCCGAGTGCTTGGGGAAGAACTGGAACTTGGAGCTGTAGCCCTCCGGGTGCTTCCCCGGGTCGTAGTCCCCGATCTCGGCTGGGGGGGACAGAGGCGATGAGTGGCCGTGCACGTCCCCGGGCCCTGCGGTGCTGGGTGCCAGGCGTGGGGCCGGGGCTCGAAGCACCCAGTGCCAGGGCAGCAGGGGCACGCTGCACCGCCACGGCCGTGCGTCCCACCGGGAGGGCTCATTTGTCAGGCATTAACTGCATCCAATTCATTTCACCGTTTGCTTGGGAATCGCCCGCAAGCAGATGGTCACTGTCCCACCTTTATTAATTCCTCAAAGTCTTTGCCAAATACCCCAGAGCTGCGCCAGGCCCATGTTTCAGCACGAGCCCCCTGGGGCTGTTGGCTCCAAGTGCCACAGGGGCACCCCCGTGGCCCCCCAACCGGCACCAACGCTGCCGCTGTCCCCTGGGAGCCGGCAGCGGTGGCAGCTGCGCTCCAGCCCTGGTGCTGGGCAGACCACCCCAGCCCCTCGCAGCGGCACCGCGTGCTGCATGGCACGTCCCGCGGCTGCACGCCTCCTGCCATCACCTGCGGCAGCTCTGCAGCCCCTCGCCACCCTGATCTCATTTAATTCCCTCCAGCCTCAGGTCCCAAGGGAAATATTACATAATTTTTTTATGCTCCCTGCTTAAGACACTAAAGGTTTAGGAAATAGACTGGCTGCTTTGGAACTGAAGTGTGTCTCTTTTGCTTGCAGAGGCGCACGTACCCAGCTTCCCAGGGACCCACCTGCCTGCCCAGGGGCTTCAGTAGTGGCCCTGGCAGGGCGCCAGGGTGAGCGCTCCCAGGTCAGGACGTCTGCACCTGCAGCCCCCCCAGGTGCTTGCCCTATGGATGGGGTCCACCGGCTGCATCTCTGCAGCAAGGTCGTGCACGCCACACACTTGGCATGGCGATGCTAACGGCCCTTCAATGTGCTTTTGTGTCCCTCTAATGCCACCCAGCTCTCCCAAGGAGCCTGGAAAGCCCACGCCGAGTGCTTTGGGTGCTGCACCGTGCCAGCACCTCGGTGCTGTCGGTGCCATGGGGTGGGCAGGAGCAGGCAAAGCAGCGCGGCAGGAGCACGGATGGGAGAGCGGGTCAGCAGGAGATGGCTTTCGGAGCTTTTCCCACCTCCTGCTCTGAACTCCACCAGCGCCTCTGCAACTCGCTGACAAAAGCACTTTCCCTGCTCAGGCACCCAGCGGCCAGCAACGAGCTTACACAAGGACATCTTCATCCGTTCCAGGAATCAGCAGAACTGCATTTACCTCTGATCTGCAGCTGCAAACCCCTGGGGCTGCCAGAACCACCGCAGGCTGTGCACGGCCCCGGGAGAGGAGGAGTGCTGCCACGGGGCCGCTCCTGCAGAGGGGCAGAGCAGGCATGGGGGGTGCAGCTTGGAGCAGCCCACGGCGGTTTTGCTGACCACTTTGTGACCCCTGCATAAAAGCCACTGCACAATCACAAGAAGGAGACGTGGACTAGGTGAGCCATGGGCCCTTTGCGGCGATGGGGCAGCTCAGAGAGCAGATGGCCGCGTGTGCTTCTGCTGCGGGTGAGACCACGGCATCAGTTCCAATCCTCCCCCAGCCCAGCACAGCACGACACGAGCAAGTCTTGAAGTATGAGCCCTGCACTGGCTAGGTGACATTTGTATGCTAGGTGCAGTGATCTGTTGTAAGTGAAATAATGTAATCAGTACTTAGCATGAAAAGCAAATTTATCTTGTCAAAAAGCATTACCTTGAAGGATATAGGCGGCCAGCAAAGCAGCATCTGAAGTCTTGCAGAGGAGGCGGCCGTGGTAGAGATCTCGTTTGATCTGCAGGAAGACTAAATACCTGAGGACAGCAGAGAGAGTCCAGTCATTAAGCAAAGTTTAAATTACCTAAACAGGCAATTTAGGTGGGGAACATCTGCCACAAGACGCTGGCAGTAGCATTTCTCTCCAAGCAGCCCATTTACAAGACACTCCTCCTGCTTGGGAACGGCCGGTGGCACAGCGCAGCAAACGTTCCTGCCGCACCCGGTGCGCGCCCGGGTGGCTTTGTGCCCTGGCAAACCGCAGCTTGCATGAGTCCCCTAAATAAAAGCTTTTTAAGAAAAACAAGAAGTATCATGTGAGATCTACTCCTAGTACTTCTGTGCATGCCTGTATAAAAAAGACAGATCGATCCTATCCAAGAAAGCTGGTTACAGCACATATCCTGCTGGCAGCAGGAACACTTGCATTCTGGACACAGAGACCCTTCCAAACAGGCTCCGCAGATAAGCACGGTGCTCCTTACAATGCATCTCATCCCAGCTACAGTCAGACCCCGGAAGGACCACAACTTTCTCACTCTCCCAAAAAAATCTTACGTTTTGTTTTTTGTTATTTTTTGGGGGGTACCTTCTGTGGAGCACAAGCAAAGCTCTCATTCGTTTTGTACATCATCAAGAGGAAAGTAAACTTCAGAAGACTTTTCTGAGCACCTCAGCATCTTCTATGTTGTTTCCTACTTCATCTGCCCACTAAAAATATGAAGATTTTATAAATGCAAAACTAAAGTAAAAAGCTGAGCAGACTGCAAAATCCCAGAGATCCTCTGTCATTGGCTGCCTGCAAAAATAGACTGAAAATCCAAAAAGTGAAATCCTGGAATATATTTAGCTATATCAGTAAGCCGACTTAAACCTCCATGCGCTTAGCACGGACCGTATTCTTCCGGAATATTTAATGGCACACAGAGCTTGCGATCCCCCAGCCTCCAGAAGCTGATGGAGAGCTCCCAGCCCGGCTTGGGGCTGGCCGTGTGGGGCTGGCTGTGTGGGGCTGGATACGTGCGGAGATTTGGTGCTGCCCATCCTCGGGCTGCTGAGGCCAAGCAGGGCTGAGCAGGTGTCACGGGCCGTTTGTCACCATTTGGTGCGTATTTGGTGCGAGAGCAGCTGATGCTGGCAGTCCTCTAATTTGCAGTAGCTGCCTGTCTGCAGTGTAAGACGGCTTTTCTGGCCTGCTTTGAAAGTAGAAGGAGAAGCTCGTGCTATTTGTCCCTGTTTTTAACAGGTAAGATGAAGGGGCTTCCCTTGCAAGGCAAACCCCAGAGCTGTCCAGCTGCAGGACGTGGGGGGCGCCGGCTGGGACCAGGGCAGCCCAGCACCTTCGTTGGCTTCTCCCTTGGAGCACCAAAGACAACTGAGCAATTTGCAGCAGTAACGGCAAAAGGCACCAGGGGAGGAATTTGGAAACTTGCAGCAAAGGACGGCCCAAGCCTCCAGGCCGGGGGAAGTTTTGCCACGGACCCACAGCCGCGCTTTGTTTTGTGCTGTGACCTCTCGGCGAGGGCTCTGCACATCCCGCACACCCGCCCTTCCTTCTGGCAGGAAAGGCAGCACAAAGAGCCCCTAAAGATAGAAACTTGATAGAAGCTCTGTCAAGTTTGTGAATTGCCGTTCATCATCCCTTTCTTCCACAGCATTCATGCCCCTTACATAAAGGGGATGTAGGTAATTGCTTCCAGGGGACTGCAAGGGAACTGGCAATGCTCAAACCCTCCAGACAGCCCCAGCACGTGCAACAACCGTCTGAGCAAAGGATGCGCTCAGGCAGCTGCACAGAGAGCTCGTTTAGAAGTGGCAGGAGTGTCGGGAGAAGCAGAAAATGGATGTGAAGGGCGCCCTGCTGCTCCAGCCGGAGCCCTCCACGCAGGACCAAGGACTTCCAGCTGTAAGGAGAGGTTTCGGGGAGCCGCAGGGAAAGGCAGGCACGTGGCGCAGAGCGGGATCCGTTCTGCAGAAGCTGCAGTGGCCCTGGACATTACGATGGGAAGTGTGGCACCCTGAGCACTTGGGGAATGGGTTTGTGCAACCACCTGCAGACATCCAAGCCGTGGGCTTCAAGCAGCACCTAACGCCCCCTGCCAGGCACGACGGCACTAAATGCCAACACAACACACACGGAGGGGTCCCACACTCTTCCCCCAGTTGTGACAGTGCGGTTTGGAAATCCTTGGCGC
The DNA here is from genome assembly GCF_964034855.1 of Anser brachyrhynchus. Taxonomy (NCBI): domain Eukaryota; kingdom Metazoa; phylum Chordata; class Aves; order Anseriformes; family Anatidae; genus Anser; species Anser brachyrhynchus. The sequence goes on along the minus strand of NC_137706.1, from coordinate 21,973,610 downwards.
TCAATGTCTGTCGCTGTAACTCAAACACGAAACCAACACCCGCAGGCCCCCGGCCACCCCCTCCCCGTGCCCGCCGAGCCCTCGCGGTGCCCGCCTCACCTGGTGATCTCCTCCTTCAGAGCCGCGGGGTCCGTGGGGTAGAACTTGACGCGGAAACACATGGTGAAGGGCGGCTGGGCTGCAGCGAGAACAGCGACACCGCCGTCACCAGCCCGCCGGCCCTGCCGGCCTCGTCCCCCCAGCACGCGGCCGAGGAGGCGGCCAGACGCCACGCGGGGCATCTGCACGCCCGGAGCGCTGCTTACCCCTCATCTGCTTCACAACCGACTTTGTGAACTCCAGCCAATGCTGAAACGAGAAGGAGAGTCATTTAGTCGGCTCAGCAGCAAACACTTCCAATTAATAACACTGAATGTTCAGGGCAAGATTAAAGACACGAAGCACCTCTGCCTGAAATAAAAGCCTGCTGCCCGGGTGACCCGTGGGCTGCACGGCGAGGAGAAGGCAGCGGGGGCCAAGAGGGAACGGCCTCAGGGCTCATCTGCCAGGAGCGCCGTGCCGCTGTCACTGGATGCGATTTCAGCAGCACTCCCTCAAGTGACTGTGCCCGTAGAGACAATGCATCATAATGCATTATGCACAGCGTTTCATTCCCAAATTTATTTAAAGAGGCTATTCAGCGCAACGCATGGAGACAAAGAGCCGACACAGGCGGAGCAGCAGCACACGACCTGCCCATGATGCCGCCAGCAAAACGCTGCGCGGCACAGCCAGCACCGGCGCCAGGACAAGGGGGACCAGGGGACGGGTCCTGCACCGGGAAGCCTGGGGGCAGGGGGCAGTGGGGCCCTGAGCGGCCCCCTCCCATGGCAGCAGTGAGGGAGCAGCTCCTTGCTCAGCAGCTCCTTGCACAGACACAGCAGAAGGTGCCTTGGGGAGCAGAAATTATTTGTTACGGTGGCTTATATCGATCAGCAGGAGACACAACACAAGCCCGTTATTAATAGCTCCGCCTGTGAGCACTTTCACAATGCTCCTCATTCACAAATCTCAAGTGCTCTAATGGCAAGCAGCGACTGAACACGTTTGTGCAGAGCTCGCGCTCTGCACGCCTTTTAGAAGGAAGATTAATCCGGCGCTCGGAAGGAGCGGCAGAACTCAGCCGGCGCTGCCCTCCCAGCTCGCTGCTCTGGGGCCGACCTGAGCAGGATGCGGCCCGAGGGCACTGCTCCTGCCCCGTGCCAGGAGCTGCCCCACGAGGCCAGGCCGGGGCTGGCGGTGCGGAGCTGCAGGAAACCCCGGCGCTGCGCCCTGCAGCACTCACCCTTTGCTTGTCGGGGTCCACAAACCGAATGCCGAAGTAATCCTTCTCCAGCAGGTTCAGGTGGTGGCACAGAAGGTCGAACAGGTACTGACCCTTGGCATCTCTCTGCAAGACAAGAAATGGCATTTACAGAGCAGCCGGACAGGGTGGCTGAGCCGAGGAGCTCAGGTGAGATTCATTAGTGCAGAAAGGAGCCAGGTGGGGAGGCAAAGGCATTAAACCTGTAGTGTCACAGCAGGGAGGGGAGATCCCACCAGCTCCCCCGGTGTCACAGCGACGTTTCCAGCTCAGACAACCTGCTCCCTTCCAAGCAATGGGAATGTACTGTGTGCCAGTGCGATGTACAGACAGCACTGCACCAAACGCTAACAGGGAATTTTAAAGTATTATAGACACAAAATTTGATACAGCTCAAGTTCGTTAAAAACTCCCCTTCTGGCACTGCAGAGACTGCACCAGAGGCTTTGCTGGGTGCCCTGCGAGCTGCCTCACAGCAGCACTGTGCCCAGGACACGCAGGCCTGTCCTGAGTGCGGCGAGGAAACAGCATCGAGGGCACCAGGAGCTTGGGACCCTGGAGACGCCCAGGCCCTTCCCGCCAGAGGAGGCGTTGAAGCTGCCCAGGCACTGCTGTCTGCCCAGCTGCAGCAGCGCAGGCCCGAAGGACGGACACCTGTGTTGTGGGGCGGCTGGGCTGTGCTGGCAGGATCTGTCCCTGCGGCCGGGGCATCGGCTGGGCCTGCGGAGCAACCCCGGGGGTGGCGGCACTGCAGCCCCACACAGCCCGGCACTGCAGCCCCACAGCCCGGCACTGCAGCCCCACACAGCCCGGCACTGCAGCCCCACAGCCCGGCACTGCAGCCCCACACAACCTGGCACTGCAGCCCCACACAGCCCGGCACTGCAGCCCCACACAGCCCGGCACTGCAGCCCCACACAGCCCGGCACTGCAGCCCCACAGCCCGGCACTGCAGCCCACACAGCCCGGCACTGCAGCCCCGCACAGCCCGGCACTGCAGCCCCACACAGCCCGGCACTGCAGCCCCGCACAGCCCGGCACTGCAGCCCCGCACAGCCCGGCACTGCAGCCCCACACAGCCCGGCACTGCAGCCCCACACAGCCCGGCACTGCAGCCCCACACAGCCCGGCACTGCAGCCCCACACAGCCTGGCACTGCAGCCCCACAGCCCGGCACTGCAGCCCCACACAGCCCGGCACTGCAGCCCCACACAGCCCGGCACTGCAGCCCCACACAGCCCGGCACTGCAGCCCCGCACAGCCCGGCACTGCAGCCCCGCACAGCCCGGCACTGCAGACCCACAGCCCGGCACTGCAGCCCCACACAACCTGGCACTGCAGCCCCACACAGCCCGGCACTGCAGCCCCACACAACCTGGCACTGCAGCCCCGCACAGCCCGGCACTGCAGCCCCGCACAGCCCGGCACTGCAGACCCACAGCCCGGCACTGCAGCCCCACAGCTTGGCACTGCAGCCCCGCACAGCCCGGCACTGCAGCCCCACAGCTTGGCACTGCAGCCCCACAGCTTGGCATTGCAGCCCCACAGCCCGGCACTGCAGCCCCACACAGCCCGGCACTGCAGACCCACAGCCCGGCACTGCAGCCCCACAGCTTGGCACTGCAGCCCCGCACAGCCCGGCACTGCAGCCCCACAGCTTGGCATTGCAGCCCCACAGCCCGGCACTGCAGCCCCGCACAGCCCGGCACTGCAGCCCCGCACAGCCCGGCACTGCAGCCCCACACAGCCCGGCACTGCAGCCCCACACAGCCCGGCACTGCAGCCCCACACAGCCCAGCACTGCAGCCCCACACAGCCCGGCACTGCAGCCCCACAGCCCGGCACTGCAGCCCCACACAGCCCGGCACTGCAGCCCCACACAGCCCGGCACTGCAGCCCCACACAGCCCAGCACTGCAGCCCCACACAGCCCGGCACTGCAGCCCCACACAGCCCGGCACTGCAGCCCCGCACAGCCCGGCACTGCAGCCCCACACAGCCCGGCACTGCAGCCCCACACAGCCCGGCACTGCAGCCCCACACAGCCCGGCACTGCAGCCCCACACAGCCTGGCACTGCAGCCCCGCACAGCCTGGCACTGCAGCCCCGCACAGCCCGGCACTGCAGCCCCACACAGCCCGGCACTGCAGCCCCACACAGCCCGGCACTGCAGCCCCACACAGCCCGGCACTGCAGCCCCGCACAGCCTGGCACTGCAGCCCCGCACAGCCTGCTCGGCAGCGACTCGTCTCCGCAGATCAAACACCGCTCCTGACAGATGACACTGCTCCTTAGGAGAACATGGGTTTCGCTTTTCCTACAAATACATTTAACGTGTGCGTTATCTGATCAAACAAGCACTCAGCAGACACAGGCCGTGCAGTCGGGGAACTCCTACGGGTCTGGCATTAACCCGTTCCTGGAGTGTGACGTGCTGCTCTCGATGTCGCTGGTTTGAAACAAACCGCGCCACTGGCAGAGCACGGCAGCATGGGCTGCAACCAGCTCTGCACTGCGCTGGCACCGCGCTGACTCTGCCCCCTCTGCCCACGGGACAGGGCCGGCAGCGAGGCCCCGTGCCCGGGTGTGCCCCGTGGGGGCACTGCTGCCAGCACTGGGGCCGTAACCCCCGGGTGAAAGCCTCAGCGCCCCCGGCACGGGCGGCTGCTGCAGCGCGCTGCTGCTCAGCCACTGGAGCAGGTTGGTGGAGGGTTTGGGGCAGGGACAAACAGAAGTGAGCAGAAGTGGACACAGCAAGGAGAAAGCGGCTGTGCCGGAGATGTGGGGTGTGCAACGCTGGCCCCAGCCCCAGCTGCAGTGGGGGAAATGGGAGAAATGGGAGAAATGGGGGAAATGGGAGAAATGGGAGAAATGGGGGAAATGGGAGAACCAGCCCCCGCGTCAGGTGGGGCAGCAGAGGGAGGGGACCGGTGCTGCCAGCCCTGCTGCTCCTGGAAGACAACGATGTGATCTGCAGTGCGATCCCGCAGAGCGGGTTGGGACATAGCTGGTCAGCAGGCATTCCACTGAAGGCTTAGAAAGTGGCCATGGCTGAAGTGGCTCGTCCTGGGGGAGGCATGGGCTGGGCTTTGCTTGATCTGTGAGCAAGCAGAAATGTAAATGACATGCCTTAGGGCTCTAACTGTGCTGCACACACCTTGAAAATAACAGGGGGCAAGGAAACATACATGGGGCAGCGCTGTACCCATTTATACAGGCTAAAACACTTCCATTTTCTTCAAAGAGCCCAATCTCACTGCTGCAATTATGTTCTGGTCTGCTCACCAACAAATAAAGCAGTGCCCTGAGGGCAGGATTTCCAATCTAATGAAAGGTTGAAATGGTTAATTAGTTGTTCAGAGTCACTTAAGAGAAGTGCCCGGTAGGCAGCGGTGCAGCGAGCAGCCCAAGCACCTGGCCGCACGGTGCCACCAGGGCCGCCCCCACCTCCCTGCGCCCACCCTTGCAGCAGCCGTGGCGGTGCCCCCCCGACCCTGTGGACACTGAGCTCTGCGTCCCATCGTCGCCCACCTCCTCGCCCCTGCCACACCTGAGGACTCCTAACTGTGGATGTGGGTGCCGAGCTCGGAAAACCATGGCCTAGATTTTGCTTTATTAATAGGCTAATTGAGGCTCCGGGTGTATCATTCATCACTGTCAGCCACCGCCCGGTACAGGCTGTTCGCACTGCTCGGATACAAGGGCACGAAGTGCAGAGGAATAACGGAACCTGCCAGCAACCGGATTCCTTCAGCCTCAGTTAGAGCGAGCCGTTGTTCTTTACTCAAACAACAGGGTTTGTTTTCTCAGTGGGAGAACTGAAGAAGCAACATGGAGCTCGAGAAGAGAAACTGCAGCAGCATCCTGTGAGCAGGAAAGCAAACAGCAGAGCTTGGCTCAAGTATCAGGCCCCCAGTAACCTTCCAGATCATCCGCTGCTTGTGTTAGGAAGCCCGGACCTCTTCCCACAGCACAGCATTACCTAGAAAGCAGCACTAAATAAATGCTGGTTTCAGTTTCTTCTGATAGAGAAGATTACTTCCCAGGCTGAATGAAAGGGACGCCGGACATGGCCACAGAGGTTAAAAGACCCGACCGTGTAACAGGAATCGCAGTTGCATGAACGAGGACACACTGGTGTGCTGCCCCGCAGCGGGTGGGGGCTGGCAAGCAGAGGCAGCCCTGCAGCTCCTGCCTGCTCTGAGCCCCCCTGCTGCGTGAATGCTGACTGAGCTTCACACCCTGCTACAGGCACGGAAATGCCAGAGGAAACTGCAAAAAGTGACTCTAGCTCGACAGGACCAGCAGAGGAGATGTCCCTGCCGCAGCATCACGCCCCTCACCTCCCGCAGCCATTTTTCACAGGAATTTGCTACAGGCTCTTCTCCCTTTCCCTACCCGTGTCCCAAATTGGTGCTAATGTCTGCATAATATTTTCCTCTGCAATTTTAACACAAAGAAATCGCAAGGAAGTGCAAAGCAGACGTCCCCCCCGTCCACCGAAACACGGTTAAGTGTAAAAACCCAAATGGCATTACAGGGGAAAATGTTTTCTCTTTGATCTCTCTAACTTGAATTAAACATATTCTAAATTAATCATTATGAGGATGTCTTTCAGGAAATTATCCGAGCTGTCTTTACAAATCATAACTTGAAAGAGCTGTCTATTGCGTAATATCAGCTTAAATATTCTCTGTTTTGATCTTTATATGTTCTTATAAAGTAAGGCTTATATCTGTCCTAGCATCTGCAAGTTTTTGAGGCCAGCCTCTCAGGGCACCGCAGCCTGACGGCAAGAACATCGCTGAGTGCCACCACCGGTAATCCCTGCTCGCACTGGGAGCGCCGCGCTAAGCTGACACCACGCAGCGATGTTCCCTGCTGGCACTCCTGCTGATAGCTGCTCTCCTCTGTCTTAAACTTCAGTTACAAAGTTGAGGAGCTACAGATAAACCCAGCATCGCGTCCCAGGGACGGCCAGGCATGGCAGGGCAGCATCACCACTCCAGGTGTCAGCGCTCCCGGCGCAGGCGGGCTCAGGAGCCGCGGGGGTGCCGGCAGCCCACGCCTCGTAGCGCTGCTGCGGGCGGCTGGCTTCAGCGCCGAGCTGCGAAGGATAATGCGGAGTGCCAATCACTGGCGGCGTACCACGCGGCATTGTTCTGATTCATAATAGTTCCTAATTTTGCCTGGTCTCGTGTTAAATGAGACGAAGATGTGCTGCTGTTTGCAGAAGGCTGCATCGTGGCACAGGCGCTCAGAAGATCTGCAAACCCGAAGCCTTCTGTGGGGCTGCCGCCGGACGGTCACGCCGCACTGCTGAGCCACAGCAACGCCTTGTGCCCGAACGCCTTCTGCAGAGTGCTTGGCCCTCCGAGTCTTAATTCAGATTTTACCCAGCGATTACTGGAAGAGGAGTTTGGATGTCGAGCCGAGCACACAAAGGCTGGCTGTCCACGGGCTCACCCAAGGGCGCACCGCGCAGCCGGGTGGGAGAGGAGCTGGCGAGTGGTGGGGACAGAGCCCAGGGACTTCTTGCCTCGCAGCCACCCTGCCTTGGCAGCCAGCGGAGGATCCCCGTGAGGGCTGCCGAGCATGCTCCCCGCTCCCCAGGGCTTGGGGAGGCTCAGCCAGGTGTGAGACAGCAGGGCAGATGGATGGACAGACAGACGGACACGGGTCCGCTGCTCCGCGGGTGGAGGAGAGGTGCGAGAGAGAACCCTGTGCCACATGGGTGCTTCGGGGTCCGTCCCATGAGGCACCCATGGGTGCTCGCTGGCAGTGCAGGGAGGACGACGATCTCACCACTGCTCACGACCTCCATGCTGAAGCCACTTTGAGTCTTAAAAAAAATTGCAAAGATAATGTTTAAGCAACTGCGATACTCTTCTCTGCATAAAACAAACACGATCGGTAGCTCACACGGACTGCACGGGGGTCGGGTTCCACATCTCCGTGTTCCTCATCAATCATTCACCAGGGGATGAAAGCAGGATTAGAGGACTGCTGCTTGAGCAAGCACCGCTCTCCTATCGGGTACGGCACCCTGCTGGCACGCAGGGCACCCGGCGCGGTGGCGCAGCACCCGGCAAAGCAGCTGAGGTTCTCTGAGGAACATCCAGGGCTGAAGCGAAGAGCAGCGGGCAGGCAAGTACCGTTGGTACAGAAAGACACGGATCCAAAAGCAGAAAACATAAAATCCTTCTGGAAAACCACAGCAATTGAAAAGGGGAACGAGGAGGTCTCACCTTCAGGTGCTGCACTGTAAATAAATACAAACCAAACGCCTCGCAACAGCACAAAAGGGATGGGCCGGGGGAGCTGGTCACAGCACAGCGGGACCCTCCTGGGGTTTTCCAGCAGCAAACCCACCAAGCCGGTGGTGTGGTGGCTCACACCTCTCCAACATGGTTTATTTCTTGAAAGAGGTCACAAAACTTCAGTTCTGACCAACTTGGCCCCAGGCCTGCAGCACGGCAGCAAGGATGCTGGCAGCCCTTGTCTCGGTGCCCGCTCCGGCACATGCAGAGGAGCCCACGAGCACCTTGTCAGGATGAGAATTAACATCTGTAACATATCTGTAAGATGTAAAGTGCACAACTCTGATGTGTGACACCCACTAGTGCGGAGCAGCTTTGTGTGACTTACTGCAAAACAGAAACAAGGCTCCCGCAGGGAGATACGTGCTGCACGCACTATCAAACAGAGGAATCCCAGATGATTTTTAAACTTTAAGACGATTAAAGTAACCTTGCATTCTTAGTTTTTCTAAGCTCCTCAGCCAAAATTAGGGTCATCCACAGCTAAAATAAAATGAGAGTTAATAATAGCAGCTCATCTGCAAATGAACAGCGTTCCTCGCTCCTGCCAGGAGCGTGTCCCGGCCCACAGAGCACCGCGGTCCCAGCAGCACGTCCCTGAGCCCCGGGAGCTGCGGCTCCAGAGCCGTGCCCTGGCTGTGGGGAGGGACGAAGCCTCCGCGGGGAGGCTGCCGGCTGCTGTCTCTCTCTGGCAAGACCCCCCGCAGGGTGCTGGCTCAGCACCACGGTTGTTATTGAGCACAGGGGCGCTAGCACACGGCACCGGCGTGCTGCGGGAGCAGCTGGGAGTGCCATCGCACCGCGAGGGATGCCCTCGGCAGAGCCCTGCAGAGGCCCAGCAAGGACCAGCCCAGGCTCAGTGCTCACCACGCCGGTGGGAAAGCCAGGTTTATTCTCGTGGACTTGGCAAGCACAACTTCAACATCTCCAGGGAGGTCCGGAGCCACCCCACGCTTCCAGCCGGCACTGCCTGAGGGACCGAAGCTTTGCCGCTGCGGACCAGGGCGCTGGGTGCAGCGCTGCCGTCTCGGTGCTGCACGCACATGGCAGAGGACTGCTGGTGGGCTGATGGTGCCCAGCCCATCACCAGCTGGGCACAGACACTGCCAGAGGGGGCAGCCTGGCTCCACTGCACCTTCCCCCCCAGCTGCCCAGCCAGGGACGGGCGCTGGAACCAGAGCCCAGAGCTCCCCCCGTTTCCTTCTCCCGCCCGGGGCTGTGCACATGTCCTGCTCTACGCGTTTCTGCGTGCCGTGGTTTTATTTTGTTGAATTACTCCTCCGAGCAGCCTGAATGTGTTACACTTCATCATTTAATAAATTATACAAAGCTGTATTACACAGCGGCAGGGAAACTGCTCACCCATGCGTTTTGTGGCAGAGATTCAATTCACCACCACCACGGCACAGCCCGGCTAGTGAGCGCGCCTCCCCCGGCACCCAGCAGACGGGGGGACCTGTGCTCGCTGGTCCCCAGGGCCAGACCCAGCCGCCTGCAGACAAGGGCTCCCTTCCCACCACAGCCTGCTTTGTAACGGGGATGCACGATGCCGTGCAGGCGATGGAGAGGTCTTCAGTGTGTGATTTGTTATCCACCGGCCTGTTGCTGCTTTGGATCATAGCCGGTAGACTCTGCAAAAGCTTTGCTCGGATACCACAACTGATTTTTCTTATTTTCTCTACAGAACACCACCAGGCAGCCCCAGGACGTGGTGTGGCAGTGATGGGCAGTGCCTCGTGCTGCACAGCCAGACCCAGGGGTGCCCGAGTGCCCTGCCCGTGCTGGATCCCCGCTGCCGGCAGGGATGCGCCAGGCTCACATCGCCCTTCATGCTCCATCCAGCAGGGCCACGGGAAGCGGCCGTGCCAGGCTCCTGCTCCGTGTGCGGCCCCAGGGCCGCCCCAAAGCCCTGCTCCCACCCGGGCAGCACCGGCTGCGGCCAGCCCAGCCCACGGCAGCGTTCACCCTCCTCGAGCTGAAATGTTGAATTTCGGCACCCGCTCCAGGGATTAAGTGCAGGATTTGTGAAGGAAATAGCAGCGGCTGAACACAGCTCCTTTCTGCCCGACTTGCTTCTGAAAATCTCATTGTGGAGATGGCCGTTCCTCCCTGCTCCATGAGCTTAGGAGAAGATTATTTTTTAAAGGAAACTGTCAAAAAAAGTCTATTCTACAAAGTGAAGTTGAAGCTTAAATCTCTTTGGCAGCAACATCTGAGCTGGGAGAGATCAAAGACCCACCAGCTCTGCTGCCAACACAAGGAGATTTTTCCTAGCAATTTGATTGCAATATTGTGGTTTAAATGCCTCATTTTCAAAATTCTGCATTGTATTGTATGAGCCTGGGATTTATTATCCCTCAGACAAAGTTAATGTTCCATTTGCAGGCAGGGCAAAGTCTTCCTGACAGCTCTCTTAGCCCTCAAAGTAAGCCGGAACCTCATCTGTGGCATGGGGAGAAAATGGGCAAAAATGTGCTTGAAAATGGGCAAAAATGTGCTTCACATCCAGACAGGAGGAGGAAGCCCAGCAAGCCCCCAGCGGGGCACTCTGCTCCTCTCCTCGCAGCCCCTCCCCACGGCAGCACGCCGCCGACTCCTCGTGCAATCCGAGCATCCTCGGAGATTGCTGGTGCAGCACATCTTCCAGGTGTGCACTGAGCGCAGCAAGAACGGCAGCTCAGATCACAAATCCTGCCCTGCTCATCCCCTGCAATATACCTAAGTATCTGACAATTGCCTGGCTGCGTATCACCGGCTGCAAACCGCTTCACAAGGCCAGGCAAGGGCAGTTCCACCCCGCGCCGGCTGCAAACATCGCTGCAGCAGACGTCCCTCAGCACCAACACCTCTCCCCGGGGATGCCCTGAGCACCCACCAGTGCAGCCACCCAGGGGCCGGGTCCCACCCGCCCCAGCAAGGTGCCACCAGGCGATGGGGCCGTGCTGACACACGCAGGGACGGGCAGTGACGCTCAGCCTCGGTGGCCCTGCTGCCCAACGCCAGCTGCTGCCTCGGAAAGCCCTTTTGCAGGGAGGTCACCAGGCAGCCCGTGCTGGCATCACGCCATGCCTGGCACTGTGAGCGAGGCCTCTGCTCAAGGCCCTCTGCGCCCACGCTCTGCTCTGGGCTCTCCCAAATGCCCAGAGAGCAGCGGAGCCGTGCCCCAGCTCCGGGCACCGCAGCGTCGCTGCATCTGCCCACGCTGCCCAGCGGGAAATGACGGCTGCTGTGCACCAGGGACGCCTGGACGGCTTCCAGAGGCAGCCCCAGCGAGCGGGGAAAACGGGGATGGAAGGCAAGGAGAAGGCAAGGAGGGGCAGGTGGCTCCGCGGGACTGCAGACGGGGGGGCGCCGACCCAGGGGAGCCAGGCAGAAGACGCGGCTCTCACCACCACGGCACTTCCCGACTCACCGCAGGCAACGCCGCTGCTTCCCTGCTGAAGCCGTTTAGCAAGGGGGTACCAGAGCAGAACCCCCGGGATGCTCACGGGGACATGCAGCCGGTGCCCCACAGCCTGACCTCAGCCCCCCAGCAGCAGCCATCGGCACCCCCCACGAGCAGGCAGCCAGCAAGGGGAAGGGGCTTGATTCAATACCGGAGTGTAATCCTGGTGTATTTATAGCACGTGCATTTTGCTGCTAATTCCCTGTTATCTGTAATCCTTCTTCCTAGCTGACACAGTAATTTCTGTCTTCGGGACTTACCATGGGAGTTTGCTCCAGAAGTTTATGAAGCTGTTGGGCAGGAAAGTTCCTAAGGAAGCGACTTGGCAGCCTTAAGCTCCAGACGATGGATTCCCTGCCTTAATCCACACGCGGGTTTTTGAATACCTCCGATGTGCTGGGGTATGCGAAAGGGCCTTCACGGCTCTCCATTGCCGAATTCCAGTCGCTGTAATTTCTGCTTACGTCTCCATTTCGGAAAGGCCCAGCTCTGGGACGGCGAAGAAGGCAGGAATCCCCTCTCAGCCGGGACGCAGCCCCCGCAGAGGTGTCCCCCTTCCAGCGAGGCGTCCCCGCAGGGAACCTGCTGCTCTCCCCCAGCCCCGCAGCCCCCAGCCCGGCAGCACGGCTCCCGCGGGACCGGGTGCCCGCACGTCACACGCGGGTGCACAGGGGACCGGCCGCGGCCACCCCGTGTCGCACAGCGCCCGGACAGCCCGCTGCTGGCTGCACCATCCCAACCCGCCGAGAGGCAGCGATGGGAGCCCCTGGAGAGGCGTGAGCTGCGCCCTAGGCGTGGAGCAGTCTCATTTCTGACAGTGAAACTGGGAGCATGGAAATTTTCTCTCCGCCGAAGGCCCGACTTGGCAATGCGTGCAGGAGCAGTGGGAAGTTAACGCTGTGTAATGGAGGTCTGCATCCCCTATGACAAATCCGAGTCCTGAAGCTCTATTTAATTTTTAAATGCAAACTCCATTGTTACTTTTACTTAGTTTTAGCACGATCTGGACAAGCTCTGTCCGGATGAAGCCTCCAGCTGGCTCACCCCAAGCACTCGTCGGGGCTCTCCCCGTGTCCCAAGCTGCGATGTGCAGCGGGTGATGCCCCATGCCTGCGGAGCTGGCAGCAGACGGGGATTTTTTTGCACCAAAATAATGCAAAAATGCAGCAAAGGAGCCCAGGCCATCACACAGAGAAGCCCAGCTGGTGGCACACTCACAAAGCTGCTGTGGCTTTCTGCCAGTCCACCTGCTCACCGGGGGGGGACCCGGGGTCCCTGGGTCCCTGGAGCCTGCGGTGGTGGAGCTGCACCAAACCGGGGCTGGGGCTGGGGCTGGGGCTCCCTCCCCGCCCGTGGCAGAGCCCGGCCTTGTCTACAAGTACTCCGTAGCATCAGTGTGCAGCGTGGCAATGGGAACCCAGCCAAGGGTGGCTGGGGACGAGAAAAACAGATTCTGCTCTGCGAAGCCCGAGGAGGCACTGACATTTTATTTCACGAAGAGTCCACGACCCTGGCTCATGTGAAGCAAGAAATAGCTTTTTCCATTTGCCCCACACACCCATGGGGCCACCTGGAGTCCCGGGACCGCTCCGCGTTAGCCATTTCTTCCGTCCCCAGGAACCTCTCCCCCATGCCCCATCACCAGCCACCACCCCAGGACGCCCCAGCTGCCAGCCGTGGTGACACCCCGGTGGCACCAGCACGGCGCTGCTGCAGAGCCTCCCCCCGAGGCTGCACAAAGCGCTCCTCACCCTGAGCACAGCCCCGGAGCGAGGCACGCACCGAGGCCCAGTGACTGATGACATGTCGCCTTACATTTAGGTATTTATTGCTGCTGTGTAACGTTTATGAATTAAACTGGGAATTTATAAGTCTATAATTTAGTGGCACTGAAAACCTCCCTCCATAAAAGCAAATTGGTTTTTCCTATAACTCAAACTCACTTTTTTCATTCATGCAAGCTTGGAGTGGCTCCATGTGTGCTCTTGTTTAAATTGGCACCCGTTTTCCATAAAGCATGCAAAATATTCTTGGTGCAACTAATTCTGGTATGCATTCTTTGGAGGCTGATAAACACGTTCAGAGTGATCATCTGACGATGAGTGTTGCTTTGTCAGAAAGTGAGCCCTGCTTGCTGCACACAAGAGGAACAGACTTCCAAGCGAGTCGTGCTGTGAGTAGCACGTGGGAGCTGAAGGTGCTTCAGCTACAGCTGCACTTGCAATGGCTGCATGACCAAGGGGACAGCAGAAGTGCCTAGTTTTGTGCTGCAAATGAAAAACTGGATCACTGCATCTCCAAATTCACATGAGAAGCACCTGAAGTCTGTCCCTGGGAGTCATGCTGGCTGCAGAGTAGCTCGAACAAACTGCTAACAGGTTTGTGGGCCTGAGCCATGCACTCTCAGGGGACCCCAGAGCTGAGCTTTGCACTTTGTGGTCAGCACCGCTGCACACACAGCTGATGAAAAATAAAAAAACAACCAAAAATATAAGCTGTGTGTGCTACTCACAACCAGAAGAGCAGGCACCTTCGGCTTCCTTGGCAACATTCCTGCTGAGCAGCTCGCTTTTCTTCAAGCAACTGAATGCAGCAAAAAGCTCACAGGAGGAAAAAAAAAAAGTATAAATGGTTCATAAAAAATTTACTTTTCATGAAAGTGAAGCGAGGCGCTAGAAGAAACAGAGCAGCAGTTACAGAAAGGCCCAGCGAAGCCCTGCTGCTCTTCTGCCTCACCCTCTGCCACCCCAGGGCACCTCCCGAAAGCTGGCACCCGACGGCCACTGCAGCACGACCAAAGGCTTGGGGTGGCAACTGGCAGCATTCCAATACGTGCACAGCCTCGACATGCCTCCTTTTGTATTTCTGAAACACGAATGTAACCAGATCTTTGTGACAACCGTGCCGTACCTGGTTACACGAGGCCCATTCACAGTGGGGCTCATTGTATTTAACAGCTTTTATCTGGTTTGCAGGGATTGCGTCTCAGTTTTTGATGTAGATTTGAGAAAAGTGGACGATTTCTGCCCATTGCTTGTATAACCACACACGTTGTTTGCATTTCCAGTCCGCATTTTATCTCCAGATCTGCAAACAACGTGCAAGCCCCGGGCAGCCCCGGAGGTGCAGTGCGGAGCAGCCGGCGGAGCCGCAGCCGCTCGCAGCACAGAGCGAGCTGTTTAATTGCTGGTGATCCACGTCGAGTGCCCACCACACTTGGTACTGTACTGAACAAGGCTCTGAAATAATTCTCTGTGAGAAGCCAGACTAACAGCTCCATGCCAAAAGCTTCTCAGGAAACGGACACAGGACCTCTGGTACCCCAGTCCTCCGGTAAAACTAACGCTGAGGTTTACGACTTCTTCCAGAATTCATTCCCTGAAAATAAATTCATCTGTGCAGTCTCCCGGATAGAGGAGAAAGTAGTACAGCTAATGCATCTAAAGACTGAAGAAAAAAAAAAAAAAAGAAAAAAAAAAACACAATAAAACAACAACAAAGGGCAAATCCTGATTTCAAAAGAGTAAGAAATTCAAAACCCTGATTCTGAATCAAAACTAAAAGCAGGCTCAGGAGCAATTAATATTTAAATCTCCCTGAATTGCAGCTCAAGAATAAAGATTGTCACAGAACGAACTGACAAATGCAAGCCTTGTGATTAAGGCAAAACAGATCTTATTTGTGTGCTACAGAAATGACCATATGTGGAATCCTTTTGGGAAACTGTAATCAGTCAGATTAACATGATAATGAACTCTGATTTACTGAGCAATAGGAAGATCTTTGTCCTCAGAGGCATTGCATTTCTCACTGAATATTGAGAAAGATGACTTTTTTTATAACCACGGATATCAGTTGAGTGCAAGATTGTTAATCCTCCCCAAAAGGTGATTTCACAGGGAAATAAAGGAGAGCAATTTTAAGACATAAATGATCTACGCTAATAGAGGGGCAGACAGTGAAAACTTTCAATAAATCTGACACTGCCTTCAGTGGGAAGTGAAATCACAAGCAACGCATGACGACGAGGTTATTTTACCTGTAACACCACAGAACAAACTTCAGGTAACACGCTGGGCACGACGCAAGGAGCCCCCCAGTTTCTTTCCATCGTCCCCCCTCGGTTAGAGCAGTCCCTCTGCGCGGGGCGCCTTCTTCGTATCTATTCTGGAGCAGCTTAAATCGGAGGAAAACGCTTTGCGAACCCTCCTAGCACAGAGGGGGACAGGGCAGGCAGTGCCAGCACCCCTCTGCTCCACGCACACCGGGGGGGTCCCGGCCCCCCGGCGCACAGGGGCTGCTCCAGGCCAGGCTGCGGGGCTGGGGGCACCGAGCTGGGGGCACGCTGCGGGACCCGGGGTGGCAGCACCGGGAGCCCATTGCTTGTGGAGAACCGAAATCCTCCAAGGAGCGGGGGGCACCAGCACCGAACCACCACCCCTGCCGGGCGGGGAGCTGCGGCGGGGCGGCGTGGGGAGGCGGCAGCACGCCCGCTCACGGCCCGGCTCCTGCACTAAGCGCTCAGCAAGCCTGTTGAGCAGCTGGGCGTCGACATCAGAGCGCAGCAGAGAAGGGTTGTTTTATTCATCAAAAGGCTGGGGTAAGAACATGTCCAGTAAGAGCCCGTGACGGCAGCGGAGCACCGTAACTGCTGGTTTACGGTGCCCACCCCTCTGGAGGCACGCGCTGGTTTGCACGAGAGCGCTGCCCACACCTCCCCCGGGCAAAGCCCCTCTGCTGCGCTGTCTCAGCAAAGCGAACCCGCGGCGTTTCCATCCCAGGGAGAAATAACTGTGCAGCTCTTGCAAGGAGTAACTCGCTGCGAAGGCAGATTAAAGGTCAGCTCTCATCTTCCCAGTGCACAGAGCGCTGTCTGACACCCGCCGAGCTCTGACGGGAAGGAAAAGCTCGGAGGGAAGGCTCGGCTCTGGCTGCTGGGAGGAGGCCTGGCAGGGACTGCCGCCCGCCAGCCCAGGGAGCAGGGCCGGGGCGCTGGCACGGTGCCCCCGGGCAGCTCCAGGGGTGCTCCCGTTCCCAGCCTGGGCTGCGCACCCAGACCTGGAGCCACACAAGGGCCTCCCCAAAACCCAGTCCTCCAGCCCCAGGCACCCGTCCATGCTCTGCCCCGAGCTTCCTTGGCACACCCGCAACTGCAATTAACACCTACCAGCTCAGGTCCAAAACGAGCCACTTGACTCCAGCTGGCTCTCAGGTGGTTGTTTAATTCAGGGAACCTCGGTCTTTGCCTTTGTTTCCTAGAAATATTTCTTGGCAGCACAAGATGCCCACGGGGCAGCCGCTCTCCCCTGCCAGCAGGAGCGCTCGGCTCGGCTGCAGCCCGTTTGCTTCCCTCCCAGGCTGCCCGGACGGAGCTCACTTGCTCCCCACCCATTTTTCTCTGTTTGTCAGGATTTTAGGATCCAGGAGAAGCTGACCTGGAACCGCAGAACAGTCCCAGGATCATTCTCTTGCACATCACATGCAGACCCCACACACCTGCCAATACTTCTATCACCTGAAGTTTTCATAGCACAGCTCCGCACAAGGAGTGAAGTGTTTACAAATGGCTGTGGTTTTCAGAAATGAAAAGGAAGAAAAACTACTTCAGCTGACGTGTGGTTTTACTTCCAAGGGCTGGTTGGCATAATATCAGGAGCAAGCACAAGAAGTGATGCGTTTGTCATCTCCACAAGGCCTTTTTTTTCGCCTGTGGGTTTAATGTCTCCAAATACATATTCATTTAAATGCAAATTTCTGGTTTCACCTGGGACCCAACCAAAGCTTTTGCTGAAATGAATGCTGTACTTTCCTATTTACCCTCCATTCCCTCCTGCTTTCTTCTGTACCTCAAAGCCCGTACAGGTGACCCGGACCTTCAGACCTCGCCGGGAAGAAAGCACAACAGGGGACGGGGAAGGAGCCCCAGGGCTGCTGCTGCTCCTCAGCACGCCGCTCACCTCTCGCCGTGCCCAGAGCTGGGGCCGTTTTGCCGTTTTGCTGAAAATACACAAAAAGCATGAGGCTGCAGAGGGCTGAGCCCAGAGGAAGGCTCGCCATGGCGCACTTGCAGTGCCAGCGGGGCATTTCCAGCTGCAAGGGGATGGCACCTGGGTCGGTCGTTGCCTTTTTTTTTTTTTTTTTTTAGTAAAGAAAGCCCCAAAAAAAGGTCTCAGTCCTTCCAGCCAGCAGTCACATGCCAACGTCACATATGACCTTTTTCAGATTAACCCAAGAGGGCAAAAAACATTTCCTCGGTAGTGTGATTTGGGGAACGGTTATGCGGGCTGACATCTTCCACTGAAAACACCCACAGGCCACGGCGCGGCGGTATTTTCAGAAAGCACGTCAGGAGACTCCAGGCCGATCTGAGCTCGCAGCAGGCACCCGGTGGGGCCGCTTCCCGGTGCCAGCCCCTCGCTGCCCACCCCGGCCCCCCGCCTCCCCCCCTGCACCCCCCGCAGGGGCGAAGCACAGCTCTGCTCCTACAGAGGCTACAGCACACCTGTAACTGCACTGGGAAGGGCAGTGGAAAGTCCCGTGAGAAGACAAGAAGCCCTTTGCACGTCCCCGAATCCTATGGTGAAGTAACAAAGCGGTGCCCTGCGAAGAGGCCACGCACCAGAAAAGCAAACAGGAAACAACCTTCATTTCTAGAAGCAAAAGCAGTTTCTGTATCATATTCTGTAAAATAAGTGATCTAATCCCTGCTAATAACATCACAGGCAGTATATTTCTTTCATCACCATCTATAATAATCTAATTCCATATGTACAGTGGGCACCACGCACATACTTCCTGAATGCTAAGTGCTCGTGTGGGTTCAGATAATGGCTGGGAAGGAAAGGAGGCCCAGCCTCGCTGCATACTAAAATCCAGCCGCGCTAGAAGGATGCCTTCGCAGTAACTTGTTTACTTTCCATATCAAAAAAAAGACAGAATAAAGGATCCTTAGCTCCACTCGACAAAAAAATGTTTGACAAAGCATCGTGTTTAGAGATGAGAAACAGTGAGACGGGCGGTCTGACATTTTAAAGAAACGCTTTTGCTGCCTTTGCACAAAAGACAAGCGGCGGCAGCAGCCCTGCGCGGGGGGAGCCTCTCGGGCAGCCCGTCAGCAGCGCGCTGAGCCCCCACAGCGCTGCAGCCGCCGCCCCCGGGCTGCGCAGCGAAGGGGAAAACACAGAATAGAAAGGAAGCACTGCCACATCGCAGTGGGTAGAAGAGCAAGTGTGGAAACAAACCCCCACCCGAGAAGGAGAAAGCCCCGGAGGGCAGGAGCTGGCCCCCACGGAGACCCCCAGCCCAGCTCCAGCACCTCCTGCCGCAACCCAGAGCCGAGGCACTCAGAACCAGCAGCGCCTTTGGAAACTGCAGCAGGAAACAACTTGGCCGAAGTGGCAAACAGGCCCGGCCCCCGAAATGCCAGGTCCCAGGTTTCTGCCCGCTGTCAGCAACAGGCGGCGCGGGAAGAGGTGCGCGGGGAGCTGGGATCTGCCAGCTGCAGCCGTGACATTTCTGCGTAACCTTTAGTCACTACAGTTATAAAAGTTCCTGTGATTGAATTCCCACATTTTTTATTGTACCTAGGAGCAACACAATCCTGCCTCGGAAGCCATGAAGTTGTGGGGAAGAGCCCACGGGCACCCTTAGGACTTCCGCTCCCGGGAGCACTGTGCTTAGCAGGCTGAAGGGGATTTTGGCAGCTCACGGCTCCGTGCCCGCAGCATGTACCTGCACAGCAATCCCTCTTCCCTGCACGGCCTGGCCAGGCTGCCCATCATTTATATGCAAATTAAAGATCCCATCTTTGCAGCTCTGCGCCCTCCGGCAGGGTCGGGTACCTCGCTCACCGAGCACGGAGCCATCGGCGCTGCAGCTGCACAGGGCCCTGCGAACGCGGCAGGGGCAGCAGCATCCACAGGCACTGCATTGTAGTGGGTGGAGAAGTGGCTAAAAGCCAGAAGCTGCGGGTGCCCCAGCCAGAAAAGGCCTCAGGCCTCTGTGCCCACCTCCCTCCCCAGCCTCCGACAGCTGCCGCACACTTGGTGAGCCCTTCGCCAGGCACGGAGCTAGCACAGCAGGGCCTGGCCTCAGCAGGGCTTGGGACAATACTGCAGCAGAAAACATTACCAGGAGCTATGACTAATGCCACAGGAGTGAGCAAAAGCACTCCAAGTCACTGAGATTTTCATTTAGAATTGAAATCCAAAGCATGTTTGAATTCTGCATCATTGTCCACTTTGTGCAGTGCTGAAAAATTTGGGTAGTGGTTTCTCCAGCCATGTTTTAAAGGGCAAATATTTGCTTCTGCTGGGTATGGCCCAGTGGCTTTGCAGCAATGAGTTGCAGCAGCCCGGAGCTCACCAAAGGCCACAGCTGACCCCGGCCATGTGCACACGTGCCCAGAGCACGTTCCTACCCAGGGCTGCTGCTTGCTCCCGGCGCCTCCAGCAGAAATGGGGCCGTGGCACTGGGACAGGCAGCTCCACACGGGCACGTGGCAGCATGCTCTGACACGTGGAGACCTCGGGTGGGCAAACAGCCCTCAGCCCTTACAGCTCCTCCTGCCCTAGTGACGTCCCAGCACCACGAGGGTCCTGCCCCACGCGCTCCTGCTCCAGGCTCCCACCGCAGGCAGCCTGGTGGTGCGGAGAGCCCTGGCAGCACGCCAACTGCACTGCTCCAGCGCCAGATGTGAGGGCTGGGGCACGGCTGGGGATGTTCCCACCCCACGGCTCTGTCCTCCCCACCCCAGAGCACTTGCAGATGCTGGGGCAGTGCCTGGGAGCACCCCAGGAGTGATGCCAAGCACGGAGACCCGGCTCTGCCAGCCGCCTGCCAGCAGAGCGCAATCGTCCCGCGTGAGCTTGGCCATGTCATTAAACTGCCTCCGATAGCTCAAACTTTACCACTGTTAAAAAACAACTTCTCGCAATGCTGAGAAGCTCAAGCAAGAACAGAAAGGTCTTTGCTCTGCTCCCAGCACCCGCTCTGTGTTCACTGAGGTGGCCTGGACAGCCACGACAGCCTTGTCTGTTTACCCACTGCTGCCTGGCAATGGCGTGAGCTTGAAAAGCTATTTAGAGAGAAATTAATACTGAGAGCTAAAACTAATCCCCAGAAACACAGCCGATGGCTGGTCCGCAGGCTCAGCAGAAGCTGGATTTTTATAGAAACCTGAATTTTAGGTCAGATTTCTCCTGCCAGCAACAGTTCACAAGAGGGGCTGCCCATGTGCATCCCTGCGGGAAGCGGTCAGGGCCCCGGACACCCCCCTGAGCACCCATCAGGGGCCGACCTCAGCACCCACACCTGGGGCTCCCCCTTCCCGGTCAGGATCCGTCCCCCCCACAGCCCCCCTGTGCAGGTTCTTGCCCCCGGCAGCAGAAGCAGCTGCAGGGAACCCAGGTGCCACCCACGGCCCTTTGCATTTGCGATGAATTCAGACAAATTACTGATGAAATGATGTCAGGCAGGAGGATTACTCATGTTTGTGTAGAAAGGCAGTGCTTTAAGCCCAGATGGCTGCGTAAGCTTTACTGCAGCCGGGATCAGCGGATGAGAACTGCACAACTTAATGGAAGGAGACTTCCGATCGAGGGCTTGATTGAAGCTAATGCAAGCTGAATATCTAAACACGAAACACTAGATTACTTCACCAGTGACAGCTCAATAGTAAATACAGACTTTTCCTGGTCTGCTCCCCCAGAGCCTGCCTGCTGCAGTGCACACTTTTCCACCAGCAGGTTTGGGTGCCCACGGGATGAGCGTTGCCTTCAGAAAGCCTGTGCAGGGAATGGGATGCCACTCATGTGGCAACACCTGAACCCATCCCAAAAATCTGGGGAGGAGGGGGGAAACAGTAAACAAAGCTGTGTGAATCTGGAATTCAGAGGAACAACTAAAATCTCGACCCCTTAAGTAAAATGAAATAAAGGAGATGAAGATGCAACTCAGTGCATTGACTCCTGAGTTTATTTTAAAACACAGACTGTAGTAGAATTAAAAATAATTACCGAAATGAAGCCTGTCTGTGCCTGCACTACCAGATCCAGCTACTTCAAGCTGAGGAGAAATCAGCCCCCAAGGACGAGCCTCCCTTGGCAGTGGGGAGGACGCTGCTGCCCCAGCAGCCCGGGGATCCAGCAGTCCCCACAGCCACACTGCTGAGGTTTGGCTTTGTCCAAACGCTGCCATCCCTCCTCCGCAGTGAGCAGGAGGTCGGCACCTTGCTGCCCCCCCCCACCGCGGGCGAAGGCGCTGCTGCTCTTGCAGCTCCGTCACCCCAAAATCACAGTTCCGTCACCCCAAAATCACAGTTCCGTCACCCCAAAATCACAGCTCCGTCACCCCAGTTGGAAGGGAAGTCACGCTGCCACGAGCCGCCGGCTGTCCCCAGGGAGCCGTGCCCACCCACACCCTGGGGTCAGGGCAGCGCCCAGCGGGGACGCCCAGCACTGAGCACAGCCCTCTCGTGACAGCGGCCTTGCACTCGTGCAGCTGGGGACCAAAGTGTTCTTCCTCGGTCCCGATGGGAAACCTCAGGTGGCGATGAGATCAAGGCTTGCTAGCGCTGGTGCAGAGCTTTCCTGCCATCCGGCCAGCTCACGGCATCGCGGGGCGCAGCCCATGTTTGAAAAGGAAATATTTTTTTCCAGGGTGGGGCAGCGGCAGTATTCAGATGCACAAGGCGTACTTCACAAATGAAGTTGTAAGGGGCGTTGTACTGAAGTTTCAGCTGACCACAAAGTCCCTCATCCCTGCATATACATACAGCTGTACATGGAGAGAAAAAGTTCTTCAAATGAGCAATATCTGGGAGAAGCAGGCAAACATCATCTCAGCAGCCTTCAATCTTGCAGAACTGTGGTGTGCTATTATTTGGGAACCTAGCTTTTGTGACTGGCTTACTAGGCCAAAAATCAGCCCCTGCGAAAGCCTCCCAAAGCCAGGGAGATTACACCTGAATTAAGTCTGCTCTGCTTCTCCACAGCTCCTGATGTACAGCCCGAGATCCTCATTACCATGGCAATGAGACCAAGGCCAGGGATCTTACGGCACACTTTGCAATATCTGAGGGCTCCCTAAAGGTTCCACCTTTATACAATCATATGAAAATATGCACTTGAAGTATTACCGGAATATAAATTAATCTTATTTTCCCTACAACAAACAACTGCATGAATAACGAGCACCACAATATATTCCAGAGTCCCTGCAATTATGAGCAAACCTGCAATTACACACTGCTGTTTGCATGCAAGGCATGAAGTTCAACCCATTAATTTGAATGGAGGTCTCTTAATGAAATGGGCTTTGGAGAAGGTCTATAAGGCGGTAAAGCATCTGAATTCAGAGATCAATTGCTGCCTCAGATACAAAAACAAGGGTGGTGAAGCCCTTCCTCGCCGCAGCGATGGCTGCATCTACCCCAGGCAGCGCAGCGCCCATCTTCCCTGAGCCTGGTCCGTGCACAGCGCCCGCTTCCCCTCCTGCAGCACGCTGCCCTCACCTGCAAGGCACTCGGGAAGGACGCCTTCGGGCGACAAAAAGCCCTTTCTTTCCCTGACAAGTGAAGAAGCGAGGCTGGAAGGGGTAAAGCTGCGGCACAGCCCCACCAAGCACCCTGCACAGCGCGGGGACCGCGCCGCCTGCGTGCCCAGTGCCACTCCTGGCACTGCCTGCCATCCTCCCACAGGCAGAAACGTTGCCTGACAATAAGAAAGAATGATTTTAGGACACGTGTCATGGAAAGTGGCCTAGCAATATACTCAACTGGATTTAGGCCTGTTTTTTGCTTTCCTTCCTCCCATCGTGGGTATAAACATGGAATACAGAATTACATGGAAAAAAGCTCCAGAGATGTGAAGGGACTAATATAGAATAATTCACGAAAAATATGAATCAGACTAGTGTCGGGCTCACAGAGGTATTAAAAATTGATTTCAAAAGGCAGAACTCACACAAAGGCCCGGAACAGGAGAGTGCCTGCACCTGCTGCACGGCTCCGAGGGGCTGAGGGCTCCTGCTGTGGCCGGAGCAAGCTCCCTCCCTCTTCCCAGACCCATTTCTCTGCATAACGGGCCCCAGGCCTGGCTCTCGGAGCAGCAATGCCTCTTATAGTAACGCTCGGAACCGCAATGCCTCTTGTAATAACGTGATGCTCCGGGCAGTGCCCCTCGGTGCCCGCAGGCCAGCTCGAAGGAAAGGCTCCAGCTCCACACCTGAAAGCACCTCAGGGCTCCCCCATCCTCACAGCTGTGGCAGCACGCTCAGTAGAATCTGGTCAGAAAAAGCATCTTCACGAGAAACTTATCATTAATTTTAAAACATCTCCAGCTCCCGGGTCCAGCCCCACCACCGAGACCCCGTCCCCTCCCAGCCGCCTGCTCTGGGGCACCCCGGAGCCGCCCTCCCCTCCTGGGGCACCTCGTACTGCCGAGTGCATTTCCAATTACTCGTGTTAAACAGGCCCCTCAACCCACATCAGCAATATTTACCTCCCTTAATTAAAGATGGCAGTAATAAACATGAAATATGGACAAAAAAGGATTTTAATAAATACTGCCTCGGGGAGCTCGTGTATCCTTGGGAGTCGAGCTGGAAACGCTTAATATCAGATGTTGCATTGTTATGAAATTAAAACAATATATTGCCACATAAAAGTGATATTAAAAATAATTATCATAAATTAGGCTTGGGTAGGCTGAAACTACCATGGGCACAAAGCAGCAGCAGGAGGAAAAGTGGGGGGCAGAGAGATACCCGCCAGCGCCAGTGCTGTCCGCACGCACAGCCCTTCAACTGGGGGTCCCGGAGCCCCAAGGAGGGGTTCCCCCTTTGGAAGCAGCCGTTTCTAGGTGGCCCTGCTGCAGCAGGGGTTGGACTGATGCCCCCGGAGGCCCCCCCGCCCTCAGCCATGCCATGATTGAGCATCCCCAGGCTGCCCCAGCAGCAGGTGCCCAACGGCATCCCCAGGAGCTTGGCCCGGACACCGTTTGGAAGAAGCACCCATTTCTGCACTAACCCACTCGGAGGTGACCCGAGAAGGGCTGAGCACTCACCGCATGCCCCAGGTGACGCACAGTCGCTTTGTGCCTGGGTTCTCCAGGCTCCAACCCCACCAGGACGCACTGCTGGGCAGCTTGGCTGCTGCGGGATGCTCCGGGGCCAGGCACGGCTCCGCAGGGCCAGGCACGGTTTGGCGGGGCCAGGCACAGCTCGGCAAGGCCAGGCACAGCTCGGCAAGGCCAGGCACGGAGCTGTTCTGCCTGCAGCCCCCTCAGCACCGGCCAAGACACGGCTCCCGGGGGAGAGCTGCACCCGTGCCAGACCTGCCCCGTGGAAGGGCCGTCAGCAACCACAGAACCGAGCTGCTGCCTCCCCCAGCCCCACAACGTGCTTCCCCCCGCGTTCCTCACCCCAGTCACGGATTTCAAGGTGACCAAAACTGAAATAATTAGTCAATGCCTAATTAAGATTCTTGCTGCCCTGCAGGGCCCGCAGGGCGAGGACTCGGCTCACAGGTTTGTGTTCGATGACAGAGTTCAAATATTTACATTCTCAGGGAGTAAGCGCTCAGCAGACTCGGGATTTAAGCATTTAAATGGCAATTTCTTTGGGATACAGACTGGCCATCACTTGAGTTTCTGACTGTAAGAAAATTGGATAAACCCGATCTCATTTCATACCTCTGCATGAGGAAGCTCCAAAAGTCTGAAGGAAAGCAGCATTTTGCTGATAACTGAAAATGGTGTCAGCATGGGTAATCGTCGTCCTTCCAGCCCGACTGATCACGGGGAAAATAAAGGAAATGCTGATACCAGCTGCTGCTGCTGGAGAGCGGACGCCAAACACAGCTGATGAAAAATGAACCCTGTCAAATCTATTTGATTTTTTTATGATGAGTTTAAAAAATTGGTTAATAAAGGCAACAGTGTTGATTTAATATATTTAGACTTCCGTAAGACATTTAACCTGGTATCGCATGACATTTCGATTAAAAATTAGAATGACACAAAATCAACACGACACGCACTAAACGGATTAGAAGCTGACTGCCTGTCTGAAAGGCAATTAGAAGCTGAAACCACTGAGCAGGTGTTTCTGACGGAAGTCCTCCAGAAAACAGGTCCAGCTCCTAAGATTTTAATCAAAAGCCTACCAGAAAGCAAAAACACTGCTGTGAAGTTTGCAGACAACACAGAGCAGCAAACACCAAGATGCTCAGCCACTGGTACAGAGCAGCCTGCATTGCTCGGTAACTAAAGACAAATTAAAAACAAACATTTCCTCCCTGCCAAATGAAGTGCATACATCTGGGAATAGGAAGTGCATGCATACACCTCCTTCATCAAGGTAACGAAGCATCCCTGCCCCATGGCAGAGAAGTGCTGAGGACCACGGGGACGACGGGAGCCTTGCTCCGAGGCAGGGATGTCACCGCCTGCCTGCCGCATGCAGGAGCCTTGTCAGCCCCAGAACATCCAGAAAAATGTCACAAGAACACAAACATCCACCGTGGGCCAGAGCAGAGCTTCAGCCCTCCCTGTGCCCGCCCTGACACCCAGCAGGCAAAGGAAGCAAGACGCAGAGCGAAGGAGACAACCCTGCCCCAGGTACAGCGCGTGCAGGGGAGCCCGGACCCCCAGCGCAGGCAGCACCGTGCACAGCCGGCAGAAAAACGGCACCGAGGGCTGCCAGGTTCAAGAGCTATTTTTAATCTTCCAAAAACCCAGACGCTCATGACTCAGCACCAGACACTGTCCCAGAGACAGCAGCACTGGCTGCAAGTCTCTTCAGGAGCAACGAACAACCCATCCACTTCCACCCCACCACAGAACCAGATGGCCCAGGCAGCGCCACCACCCGCCAGCAGCGACGCTGACGGACCCCAGGGGCAGGGCTGGAGGGGAGCGGGAGCCCCTGGCACCACGGCACCGCTGGATTCAGCAGCAGCCCCACTGCCCGTGGCCAGCTGGGGCTTGGCCAGCAGCTGCTCTGCCCCGGACACCTCCTCCTTCCCACCTGGGGGCCATTGCTTTTCTAACTGGATTGAAGGGAAAACGCTCCTCTGCACCAGCTTGCACAACACGTGCAAGGGGACGAACCACCTCACCGTCTGTAGACACCCCACACGTTCCCCATATCCCCAGCTAACACTGGGTTACTTGGCACTCCCAAAGGGACCTCCTGGCAGAAGGCAGCCTCCGTCTCCAGATTTCCTTCTGCTACTTTTGTATTTCACCTCCAGCTCTGCGTTTCTCACAGTGTTGCCTTTCCAGGTTTCACTGCCAAGTAGTCCAAAACTACAAAAATTCAGCAAAGGCCGATCTTCCGTTCCTTTGGGAGTCCTGTGACAGCCACCGAGCTGCAACCCCAACTCACAATTCATCTCGATATATTGTGAAAAAGCAAAGCTACCTGCTGCATACAAACGACCGTCTTTTTGGGGGTAAAACAGAACTTTTCGGCACGGTTCATGCTGGAACAGCAAAGCAGCAGGCCACGGTCCTGCTGTGTGCAGCGGCTGTGACGGAGGGGACAGGGACGTTTCTCTCCCAAACCCACCTGCCCCTTCCTGTGGGGCACTGCCCACGATCACACCGCAAACCCTGGCCAAAAAGCTCTGCTTTTGGGTGCACGAGTGCAGGGAGAGCTTTCGGGCAGCAGCAGAGCCCGTCGCGGGCCGGAGCAGCGGGGCAGCACGGAGCAGGGTGCGGAAGGGCCGGGCTGGCCCCAGCAGCATGAAATGAGTCTGGGGGCCCCCGGGATGGAGCTGCCGTAAATGAGGCCGAACAGGAGAGCTCGGCTGGGGGCTCTGCAGCTCTGCGGCGGGGTGGCCCTCACCCAGCAGCTTCCTGGGGCTGCAGAAGGGGCCCACGGACGCTGCCGGCTGAAGTTGTTTGCTGTAATAGTCTGTGTTTAACAGATCTCTGGCTTCTGTGCCTTTGCCAAGACTGAGAGACGATGCCAGAGGTGCCAAATTGCTGCACTCCAGCAGCTGAGGCGACAATATCTGCTGATTATTTATACACAGAATAACATATGGCCCCTAGCAATAATTGCATATTAAGCAGTCTATTAAAGCAGTTCTACTCCATCCTTCGCGAACCTTTATCATCCAGCCGCAGCACAGATTATTATTAATCACCTTTTCTGCTCTGCTCCACCACAGGAGTCAATCAAACAGGAATGCTGAAAAATATTTTTCCATGATGGACCTATTTTACAGCTACTGGTGATATCCATCATTATTCTGCTATTACTGATACTTAACATTTCCGCATGAACCAGAAGTTGTGTATGTTTGCATCTCATGCATTTGTGGACAAAAAGGTAGGCCGTGGCTGCTCTCGGCTGCCGCAGCCCTGCCAGCTTCAGGGGAGCAGCGCGGGCTGGCCCCGGCAGGGCTCGGGGCTGTGCACTAAGGTCAGGCACTAGCACACGCCTGCAGGAACAGCCGCACACGTTCTGCTCCTCCTCTTCACCTGGATGAGACTGGGAAGAGATACCACCGCATGACTTGTCCCCCCCTTTAAATACAGTGCAAAATGTAGTTTTCATATACAGACGGTAACGTCTGCATGGCTGATGGCTGCACCTTCCAAATTGCTTCAGATGCAGCAGTGGGGGGGGGGGGCAGGGTGGTACACATTGCATCACATCGCATCACACCACAGCATACTGCACTGCACTGCGCCACACTGCGCCGCGTGGCATTGCATCACACTGCATGCACCACGCTGCATCACACCACATCGCACTGCACTGCACCACACTGCATCGCACTGCGTTACATCGCATTGCAGTGCGTCACACTGCACTGCACCGCATGGTACCACATCGCACTGCACCACATCACACCACATCACACCTCATGGCATTGCACTGCATCGCCGCTGCCACATGCAGCAAGAGCGCTCAGCTCTCGCAGACCAGCCTGTGTGCTTTTAACGAAGAGAAAGGATCAAAAGGATCCACCTCCTTGAAGATATTTCTCTGACCTCATGGATGACATCATCTGTCCCTGTGCAGTCCTGGGAAAAGGAAGACAAATGCCTCCTCGCTGTTTCCCTAATTCTGCCGGGTGTGATGAAGACGTTGATCTCAACGAGCAGCCCTGGCAGCGGCTCAGTGCGTGCCGACCAGCACTGGGTACATGTGAGCTGGAGCGATTCACTGCTGCTGTGAATTACAGGTAGCAAACTCCCACATTGCACAAAGAGTCACAGCTCCGTGACATATAAAAAGCATTAAATTGGCTGCAGTAAACTGGATTAATTCCATCTTGCCTCTTTGAAAAAAATCCCAGACAACTCCAATTCCCCTCAGCCTCACCGATTTTGAAGTCACAAGATAACTCTGACCACCTAACTCAGCCTTTTGAATAACATAAGCCAAAAAAAAGCCCACAAAGTGAAATGTGTGCATTAACAACAAGGTATGCTGAAACTAGGCCCAAGGCTTTTAGATAACTTGAATTAGGGAATGACAAAATCTCTTATCATTTCCCTTGGTAAATTCTTTACACACTTAAGTACACGCTCTGTTAAAGCAATACAAAATCCTTGCGATGTTGCGCTAATTTCAGCCCCCAGTTACTAGACCCTAAAGTATTCTGGGGACTAACTGGGATTAAAAATGCATTTAATATCTGTGGGGTTTTGTTTTGTTTTGTTGCATCATGAATGTGGCTCGGCCCCCAGCAGCGCCCGGCCCCGGTCACTGCGTCACCATCACCCGGGGGGGCCGGGGGGCCCTGGCTGGCTGCAGCTGCCCGTGCTGCAGGGGGGCACCTGTAACGGGGCAGGGACGAAGGCAGAGCTACAAGACCTGCCTTGGCTGAAGATCTCCACATCTCCCAAGGGCACAGAAGGAGATTGCTGCAGCCGCGACTCGAGTTCTTACCGGTGGACAAGTGCCAGGAACGGCCGTACCTCCCCGACATCCCACAGACACAAACCCACGGGCATCAGTAACTGTGTGACAGGGGAAAAAGGCAGGTTAAGGAGAGGAAAGGCAGGGAAAAAGGCACGTTAGCTTTGGTCAGCTTGGGTCAACAAGGAAACGCCCTCAGGAGAACATCTAGAGCGCAGGCCGGGGGGCTTCATCACAGCAGGTCTCCGAGAAGCAGCGTTTAAAAAGGCAGTTTGTTTTCTGAGGGTTTATTTCTCCTCTGTGCAAACACGGTGACTCAGAGGCTCCCCTGGGTGCGACACCGGCTGCCAGCCTCAGCCCCGAGCAGCAGCGCTGAACGGGAGCTGCTGCCAGCCCCTCGCACACGGCCGCCGCCACGGTGCCTTCTGCGCTGGCTTTGGGACGGGGCACAAGAGCGAAGAGAAATGAAGGTGTTTGGGAGTGGGCCCCTATTACTCGCAGCACCTGAGCAGAACAGAGCTGTCTTTCGGTGGCGTGCCCCGTCCGTGCTGCCACCGCCGGGCCCAGGACGGGCAGGGAGAGTGGGGTGAAGGAGGCAGCTTCCAAACCTCCCCTCAGGTGTCACCCTAAAGCTTCATTTATTACCAGCCACGGCACCTGTACAGAGGAGCAGCAGCTTCATTCCTCATGCATTACCCCCATAAGTCTATCCTTCAGCTGCAAAATTATTTTAAATATTTCCCTCTAGCTGTAAATATTTCTATCTGCTCTTTATGCCATTCCCATTCCCCTTGCACAATTAACCATCATCCAACCTTTCTCTTCCTCCTCCTCCTCCTCCTTCTCCTCCTCCTGCTCCTCCTTCTTCTCCTCCTTCTCCTCCTCCTCCTTCCTCCTCCTTCCCCACTCACTTTCTCAGGGCAACCTGAGCCTGTCTCACGAATTAGCAATACGCCTCAGCACGAAGTGTCCCTACACTGCGACGCGTACAGAACGACCCTCCTAATAGCCGAGCGTCTGGATGAGCCTTCAAGATAATTTCAGTGCCTTATGCTGAAGTGCTAACGTGCTTTGTCACATAAGGTGACTTTGCAAAGGATTTGTAAAGACACTAATATATATAAATACAGATACAAACAGAGCAGGCACGCACAGGCAGCCCAGTCCCACCATGGGTGCATGGTCTGGGGGGGAGGCTGGATGCTGGGGTGCCGAGGGGGAGCTCCTGGAACAGATTTTGGACAAAGATCAGGATTTGGGGAGAGGCACCTTTCGCAGCTCACTCAGCGCATGATGCTAATTGGTGCCGTGACCCCAGCGGGCACCGCAGACAAACGACAATCCTTTATTTGCCCAAACCCTCGGACATCCCATCCTGCCCGACCACAGCCCACGGCCGGTGGCTGTGGCTGCCCCCTGCCTCCATGCAAACGCCTGGCAGCAATCAGGTCTCACAGTGCTGAGACCTCTTTTGTCTCCCCCTCGCTCCTGGGGGAGACGGGCTGGGGATGAATAAAATTATTAACTGCACGCGACAATATGGAAATTCACCGCCGTGGGCGACACGGTCACAGATGCCCCAGATTCGGCTGTTGCTGGCTGCGGCTGTACGAAGATCTCAGTGGACAGGCTCGAGTATTTTTATATGAGCGTGACATCATGCGCAAACGTGTCACATTGTTTTATGTCACACGGACGTCCACGGAGGAGCCTGCACTCCTGCCAAGGTTAAGCAGCAATCTGTTTCCGCGGCCCGACCAGATGCAGCGTTACGAACAAGCCCACACAGGGAGGTGCAGCCCGACTGGAAACAGCCCGGGAGCTGCTGGGGCTGGTTGGACACGGCGGGGAGATGCTCTGAAAATTTCCCCTCTTTTTGGGTGGATGCTCTTGGGTCTTAGCACCAGCTCCAAAGCCCTCAGTGGGGCAGGTGCCGGGCAGCCGCAGCTCCCGTGCCCTGAGACCAGGCTGGAAAACACAGGGGGTCAGGCCCCAAAAAGGTGCCACGGGCCCTACACATCATTGGGGTGGATGTCACAGAACTGCGTAGCTCCAGGCCAGTCCACGGACTGCTCACAAAATGTCCTCTGTAAATGAAGTTTCTGATGGTACTTTTGGTTTTGATCCAAGTGGTGGCACCTTGGTGATGTGCATCACGTACGTCCATCACACAGCGCGTACAGATGTGCAGGTTGTGCCTTCAGAGCAGTCTGCACGAGGCTGGGAGGGTCTGGAGGCCGCTGCTGGGGCAGGGAAGCACGGCCGGAGCCCGTGGGGCTGAGCTGCCCTGCTCTCAGGGGCAACCGGCTCGTTTTCTGCTTAGCTCTGTTTCTAACCACGCCATTTCTTATATGTCACGGGCCTTTTCTCACTGTTCCACTGAGTTTATTTTCCAATTTGTTTGCTCTCAAGGCTCTCTCTGAGTTTTCATTTAAATTTTCACCTTCATTGCTTTCCCAAGCAACAGCCTGCGGATGAGGCAGGAGGTGAGAAACCCGCCAAGGCTCGTGGTGATGGCACCTCGGGGCCGCTGCCAGCCGTGGGACGGAGGGGTGCTGGCATGCAGCGGAGCCATGCCCCGAAGCTGCCCCGGCCACAGCCCTGCAGTGCGCGAGCCGCGCTTCCCCACCACCAGCAGCTGGGGACCTGTGCTGAGCCCAGCTTCTGCCGAGCACCAGCACCCGTGGGCCATGGGGTCCCCGCCGCGGGGGCTGCCCTTGCTGCAGCGACTGCCCGGCCATGTGCTGGGCACCCACACCACGGCACACACAGGGGTGGCTTCAAAAACCACACACGCTTGATTTTGCTATGTGTTTGTTCGGTGCTTGATGTTCCCAGGTGTGTGCCGGGCACGCTTTGTGTTCTGAAAAATAACAAAGTTTGTGCAAATGGGCACGGGGAGCTCGCCGAGGAGCTGGGGTCCCTGCCTCAGGGCTTCCCAGGCACCAAGGCTCGGCGCTGCGTAATTCACAGGAACAGAGACCTCGGGGCCAGCAATCTCCCTGTGTCTGAGAGACTTTCGTCTGAAATGACTTAGAACTGACATCAAACCACAGCTCCCTCCAGCACTTCAGCACTGCCGAGCATGTAAAGCTCAGCTCTGCGCTGGCTGTTCACCAGCAGCACTTTTGCAGGACGTTGATGCGTTATCAACTCACCATTCAAAGACACTTCGCATGAACATCACTTTTTTATCTCTATCACCTGAAATCCTGAGTGGTGTAAGCAAATAAACGTGCAGCAAAAATCCAGTTTTAAATTTAATTTTGCACATGCACCGATAGTGCCTTTGACCCCAAGTAGGGAAGGTGCATGCCAGACATCCATCGTCTGCTCCCGCCCAGGCAGGAGGTGCGGCAGGCACAGCACGGAGCTCATGGCACGGAGCCCCCCCAGCACCCGCCTCTGCTAGGAGCCACCCATGCGCCTGTCCCTTCTGCTGAGAAAACACCCACAGCAATAAAGATGCTTCTAACCTCTGCTGTTTCCCCTTTTCATCTATTCAATTTATCCCCTCTATATTTTTCATCATGGCTTGAAAGTAAATTATAGGCGTATTCTGCTGAAGGAAACATTTACACGAGCTTCTGTCTGTTCTCCAGCACAGAGAAAATATTGCCACAAGATTTTGCTTTACGCTGAGCTCTCCCATTCAGCCAAATAAAATGGGCAGCGTCAAGGATCAGGCCAGACCCACTGAGGCTGCAGGAGACGTTGGCACGGGGCACCAGAAGTCAGGCAGTCAGGGATTAGTACACAACGGCGTTAATGCCACGTGGCAGCAGACCCACGGAAAGATGCTGTCAAAAGTGATAATTGGAAAAGCGCACACAGAAACGCAGAAGAAGCCCTACCAGACTCCCGCACACAGGACGTGTAAATATACTCTTCTGACTGCAAACTGTTTGAGAGGAATCTTTTTTTCCTCCAAAAAATAGTAGATTGCTATAATTTACCCATTATCAGGGGGCAAGACCGCCTACCCCTGACCCACACGACCACCATCTGATGGCAGCACGCACAGGCGTGACCAGGTTTCCCAGGGGGAGCAGGCACAGCCCGGGGCTGTCACCCCCAGACCTGTGCTTGGAGACACCG
Source organism: Anser brachyrhynchus (assembly GCF_964034855.1). Taxonomy (NCBI): domain Eukaryota; kingdom Metazoa; phylum Chordata; class Aves; order Anseriformes; family Anatidae; genus Anser; species Anser brachyrhynchus. The sequence goes on along the minus strand of NC_137706.1, from coordinate 21,940,526 downwards.
TAACTTCACCTCCCTGCAGTGCCAAGCACACCCGTGCCCACGAGGAATTCATCGCCATTAAAGGCTGCTTGTGAAAGCGCTGCTTTTTGCAAGTTTGCTCTCAAGGAAAAGGGCTGGAACAGGCCGCGTGTGCCACAGGGCGATGTCACCAGCACAGTCACAGCGGCTCGGACCAAGGTCCCCATCCCCATCCCCTGTGTCTGCCAAGGGCTGCCGGGGACGGGCGCAGAAGCAGAAAGGACCTGCTGTGCTGCCTGCCTAAATGAGCTGCTTCTATAAAGGGGAAGATCATCACACAAAGCGTGCAACAAGTCTGCACCCCCGTGCTCCTCGGCTGCGCTTGCAGAGCAGGCAGCGCGGCGGGGGCCAGGGCACGGCGGTGGGGAGCAGCCGGGGGTGGCTGGGGGTGTCCAAATCAGCCCTGGGAGCGGGTTTCACTCTGCACAGCGTCAGCGGGCGGGATGCTGGAAGGCGGTGCCCTGACTCGATAGCTGCAGCACAAGGAGGGAGATGAAAACACCGGGGAGGGTGCAAAAAAGAGACAAAAATTGTTTGGGAGCTGGAGAAAATGCCTGGCAGTGGGAGTGCTGAAGAGCTCAGCCTCTCTAATGCATCAAAAAGAAGAGTGAGAGGTGACATGATTATCATTGGTAAGTGCCTTCACAGAGAGAAAACACCAGCTACTAAAGGGCTCTTCAATCAAGTGAAGAAAAGCATCGCAAGCAGCAGCCTCTGGAAGCTGGGAGCAGACAAATTTGAATTGGAAACAGGGGACCTTTTTTTTTTAAAATGAAGGTGATTAAACAGAGGAATAAACTGCACCAGGAGGGGTGGATCCTGCAGCTCACGGTGCCCCAAATCCAGAGCACGGCTGCTCCGAGTCCCGGCCCAGGCACCTTCTGCTTCACAAACCCCTTGTGCACGTGCGCCAGCACAGCTCGACCGGGCTTTGCCAAAAACAAGTACCTCTCCGTCACCTCCTGGTGCGACCACCGCCTGCACGAGGCAGGCACCGGTTTATGCACAAAAAGCAACAAAAGCAGAGAGCTGTGGGTGAAGGGAGCCAGGGAGGGGGCTGAGCACAGACCTGTATGGGAGCGAGCTGAGGCTGGAGGGATGGAGGTGTCTGCCTGCACCCTCGCCTCCACTGCAAGAGGTGGCCTTGGGCACCCACCGCCTGCCTGCCACTGCTCGCAGCACCGATTTTCAACCAAAGGCAAAGGATCCAACTCCCCGTGATTCTCACTTTGGAGGCAGCAGCCTGCACCCCCACCCTCCCTGCACGCTGGGGCGTTAGCACGCAACGCCAGCACGAGGCTGGCCGCCAGGGAGGATATTTCGCTCACACCAAGCACAATATTTTGAAAAGCAGGCACTAACAAGCAGGAACGCTTTGTGAGATGGAATTGAATCCGCAGGTCCACGGGAAGGCTCTCCCGCTGGTTTGAAATGCAAATACCCCCGCGGAGAGCTGCCCCCAGCCCCGCGCACGCTGATGCGAGCAGGCGCTGGCGGCACCAGCCGGAGCCGCTCGGAGGGCGCCGTAGCCATGGAGATGCGGGGCTGAGCAGCCCAGCACCAGCCGGGACACGCGCTCGTTGTCCAGGCACCGAGTTTCTCAGAGCAGTTCCCAGGGACTGCGTGTTAATAACAGTTGCATCCTATTTATCATGTGCCTTTATTGTCTCTTTAATGAGCTCTCCAGGAAAACCTGGAGAGAGTTTCCTCGGAGGATGAACGCCAGCCACGGAGCTCCGAGTGGAGCCGTTTGCTTTGCAGGCAGTTCCCTCCCTTGCCCACACGCTTTCAATCGCCGAGCAGGCTGATGCACTATTAATAACGGGACAGCTACAACAACCTTCCCTGCCCTGCTTTGTGCCACGTTGCTCCGAGCACACTGGGAGCGCGGGGGCTGCGGGCGCACTGGGGTGGCTGCACTGTGGAGCCCCATGAGGCTTCCCAGGTGCCACCCACCACAAGCACAGCATGGTCCCAGGCACAGCCACCTCCTGTTGCGCGCTCACCCTTGGCCACGGCACGTTTTGGGGCCGGCAAACACCACAGCAGTCACATTTCCACCAGACCCGCAGCTGCTTCTCCCAGTGCCACCAGTCCGAGTGACCTGGACCAGCTGGCGTGGCACTGGTAGCACTGGTGGCACCCCGAGCGCTCCAGCAGCTTGTGCCAGGATCAGCCCAGGTGCGTGGTGATGGTGATGATGAAGAATGACAAAGCTACCCAGTGCACCCAAATGTAACAGCCATGTGAGTGGAGCCTGGAACTCCCTTCCCACTCATAAATACGGGAGCTGTAATCAGACAGGGACGTGCCCCACGTGCTCTCTGCAGACCAAACCAAACAAACCTGCGCTGGCTGTTCCCTGCACTCGGCAAATTGGGGAAAAGTCCCCCAAGGTGCAGGGGACGGACTGTGCCCTGCCCTCACCTCCGGCACCCGCAGCACTGCCGGGCACAGCCGCCCCGGCACAAGCCACACCGCGCCTGCAAGACCTGCACGGCATGGGAAGAGCCTCTCGGGAGGGCAGGGGACCAGCAGCTATCCCGGGTGCTGCAGGATGGCTGAGGAAAAGCCACGCGTGGCTTACGGAGCCCAGACGGTGCCTGTACATCACACGTTGCCAGGAAGGCGGCACAGGGGCAGTGCTGTGGAAGGGCGAGCGAGCAGCCGCCCGTGTCTGCCTGGGTGATTTGCTGTGGGAAATAAAGCTGGCCAGGAAAAGTGCAAAGTGGTTTTCTGCAAGCATGTTCCATAGCACTTACGAGCACTGAACATCTTTGCATAAGAAAAATGTTTATGCCACCGCTGACTGATATTTATTTCAGTTACCACACCACTTCTGGGAGTAACCTCGTCGGATGGGTGCCGTGAGACTGCCGGCCGTATGGTCTGCGAGCAGGAGCATTTGTTCTGCTCCGAGGCGCCGCCTGCCGCCCCGCTCTGACTTGAATTCAGCTGGGGCACCACTTTCAGCACCCAGGGGGGCCCAGGGGAGCGGGGCCGGAGCACCCCCACCTCCGCACCAGCACGCTGCCTGTCGTCCAGTTTAAACCCCAGTGAGCGCCGCAGCGCTGGGGACGGGCCCAGCAAATCCCAGCGGCTGGGAGTGGCGGGGCTCCACCTCACAGCGGCTCCCCAGTTCCTGTACAGCTCCTGCCAGCTGCAGGGACTGGGCACTGGATTTGTTTCTGCATTCAGCATCTGCCACGCCGTGCTGTCGCCCAGCTCCACGCTGCGCTCCCAGCTCTTCATTTCACTGCTAGCCCAGACCGACTGTGGTCAGCAACCCAGCCACTGAGAAGTATGGAAAGATTTATTTTCTCCTTTAACCAACAGCCACAGCCACTAAAACCCCCTTTCTGGTTAATGCAGTTTTGATACATCAAAACACCTACAAGGCAATTCATTTATAACAAGCAAACTTCTAAGGCTTGAATTTTCCCCGATGGCACGGCTGGAAGGCTATAACGCCCCAGCAGGTCAACAAGTTGAAAGCCGCATTTTATCTGGCAATTTATTTAAATAAAATTTTTCAAAAACATGACAAGAACTAAAGGCGGAGCCTGTCAAGCGGGCTGCAGTAGCTGAGCTTCTGCGCAGAGCAGCCAGACACACAGAGCAGCAGCAAGGACCCGTGGGGCACCACAGCAGGAGCCCCGCTGCCCGCGTCCCCGGGAGCCGTGGCAGGGCAGGAGGCTTCACCGCAGACGTCTGCAGAGCTCTCAGCCAGATACAAGCAATAGGTTTAAACCCAGAAAAGCATTTTCATTAATTATTATCATTATCGCCATTGTAGTTCAGATGTTGTCCCTGCTATTGTAACCCAAAGCCACAATCAGAAGGACGGGAAGCCAAGCCCTTTGCTGCACCCAAAGATTTTCTCCACCAGCTCTCCCGCGCCTGCCCTGTGCCGCGGACGGACCCACGCAGCCAGGGCTGAGCAGTCCCAGCCCGGCGAGGTGATGAGCAGGGAACTCCGGCCCAAACACAGGCTTTCCTTGCATTGTCCGGGGGGGAAGGAGCTGGAACAAGTGGATGTGCCCGCTCTGGGGGAAGAACGGCCCCCTTGTGCGGCGCACATTGTGGGCATTGTTCCCTGCCCGCCTGTCCTCGCACCAGGGCTGCCCTGCAGCGCTGCCAAGGTTGGCGGCAGCGTGAGTCACCCGTCACGTCCGAGCTGCTTCCCTTCGTGCCACTGACTTCTCTCCGCCAACATCTCGCAGTCGTGGTCACTCACTCTCTCAATTTCTCTTCCCTCCTCACTGTGTTATGTTAAGGAAGGGAAGAAATGACAGAGACTGACTAACAACGCATACCGAACCACTAGAAGTGATGCTGGATTCATTGGGCACGCTGAAAATCTCAGCCTCACCCTAATTTGGCAGAGGGAAATGGATTTGGTAAGACCAGCAAGAGTGACTGGGACTGGTCTCTGGCTTAGAAAGAAATTCTGAAGCCTGAAGAAAAGAGAGCAGGTAGCTGCATTTTTCTGCCCATGATACATCTCTACCTGAACACAATAACTCCAGCAGCAGGCCAAAGCCAGACCCTGCCTGGTCCCCAGGGAGCGCAGCGCGGCACGGGGCCACTGGGACCCGTGGTTAGGGGAGAGGCTGCTCACACACAGCCTGAAACCGAGCGGCGATCCCGCAGCTGATGCACTGGCGGCTGTAGTGCAGATTAAAGACCGAGCAGGAGATGTGGCTTTGCTGTTCTTTCATGGAGCCAAAAAACCTGTAAAATCGGAGAATTCAAAGCTGTTTAAAATACTGGCAGCTGCCTCGGTGCGCCCCTGCTGCTGTCCTGCCTGCCGCTGTGCCCCCTGCTCCCGAGTCCGCCAGCTGCTCCCACGGCATAGCACAGCATGGCATGGCACGGCATGGCACAGCATGGCATGGCGAGGTGTGGCACAGTGCTGCATGGCACAGCATGGTGTGGTGTGGCACGGCTCAGCATCATGTGGCACATCACAGCCTGGGCAGTACAGCACAGCACAGCACAGCCTGGCACAGCACAGCACAGCCTGGCACAGCACGGCACAGCCTGGCACGGCATGGCATGGAGCAGCACAGCACATCCTGGCACAGCACAGCATGGAGCAGCACAGCACAGCATGGCACAGCATGGCACGGAGCGGCACAGCACGGCATAGCCTGGCACAGCACGGCACAGCCTGGCACGGCATGGCATGGAGCAGCACAGCACAGCACATCCTGGCACAGCATGGCATGGAGCAGCACAGCACAGCCTGGCACAGCACAGCATGGCATGGAGCAGCACAGCACAGCCTGGTACGGAGCAGCACAGCACGGCACGGAGCAGCACAGCACAGCACAGCCTGGCACAGCACGGCACGGAGCAGCACAGCACAGCAGGGCTTTCCTGCACTGTGCAAGTAATCGAGGTGATGCCCATTAGCTCTAATGGGAAGCTACACTGCCATTACTTCCTATTAGGGCTAACGGGGCGCTGCTCGCGTAACGTGGTTACGGCTGCAGACTGCAGAGATGCAGCAACTTCCCTTTCAGCTACACAGACTCTCAGGGTCAAGAGCCACAACTTAATTCTCTTTGATACAGGAACCAAATTAGTCCCTGGCCAGGAGAGCAGTTCATTACTGCAGGATGATGGACGGTCTGTGCTGGGCATCGCCCTCCCCGCCATGGCCCCACGCCGCCCCTGAACACACAGAGATCCCGGGCCCCGGGGGGAGAGCCCCGAGTCAGCCCACCAAAAAGCCCTCCTCGCCCCGAGACACTGGCACGGTGGGACCCTCCGACATCCCCACACCATGAGAGCCCCGGGGCTCCAGAGAGCCGGCTGCGGCCCCGCAGCGCGGTGCTGGGAGGCGGAGGAGCCCCGCGCCCGGTACCCGGCAGATCGGAGCTCTCCCTGCTCGTTTGTTCCACACGTTCCTCATATTCACTTCAAGTTAATTCAGCATGCCTGCGGGGTCATGAAGGGATTTCCACGTTTATCTCCGCTTACAAATTCAGGGTAAACCACAACTTTTTGTCGGGACGCAGGGGGTGGCGGGGGAGGAAATTGCTTTTCATCCTCCCAGGAACAGCCCAACCTGCCCTCTGGAGCAGTTTGCAAGGCTGAACTCTTGATCCTCCCCAAACATCTTGGATTCCGAACAGAAACTTGATTGTTTCTGGGTCTACTTTGATGTTATGTTTTCATAATGAAGCCATTTGCAGCATGAGAATTAGGATTGTGTAACGATCTATAGAGGAGATAACGGCCTTCCAGGGCCGCTAACTGAAAGCGCTCGCACTGAATGGAGCTCGCAGTGGAGGAGCTCAGCCTTGGGAATTTTTTTAATGTGTGAGTATTTACTAAAGAAGATTTTGATTTCAAATTCCAGAAAAATGAAGTAGCTGAAGAGATTTGCCAGCTTGATTTGGGCTTGCAACAGTACAAAATGGCCTTGAGGTAGGCACTTCTGCTTGGCAGGCTGATTATGCAGTCTGGTCACATCGGTGTTCTGCGGGCGATGGGAAACAATCCAGGATGCAAACCCAGGAAACGTTTAATTTCTTCCCTCCATAAACCTACTGTCTCCATCCCCAGAACGGGATATACAGAAACAACCCGTGCAGTAGGTAAGGTTCCCAGCTGCCTGAAGAAGTGTCAGGCACTTACCGCTGCCTCCAGCACCGATGTCTGCATTGCTGGAAAGCCCCAGCCCGGTGCTGCTGAACGGACGGGGTGGGAGAGACCCTGCTGCACGGCCACAGGTCCCTTCTGAGAGATGGTGGGGTCAGCCCCACGCGCCCCTTCCTCTCCTCAGCAGAGACACGGGAGAAACGAGCCCAGGAAACCACCGCAGCAGTGACCCAGCACGATGGAGCCAAGGGCACCACTGTGCCCACGGCACCGGAGCCCCCCGCTCCCTGCTGTCCCCCGGGCTATGGAGAGCAATGAGCACCCCACTGAGCAATGAGCACCCCACAGAAAATGGTGCTGGTCCTCCCTGGTGGTCTTGCAGTAGCTCGGGCAGCAGCTCTGCGGATAAGAACCGGGCTGATTTTGCCACGAGCAGGCTCTCCCCGTTCCAGAGACGATGTCTGATGTGAGCAGAAAACAAAGCAAAGGTGCATTGCCTGCAGCACACATCCCAGCACCCGCGGGGCTCCAGAGGCACAGCGCATCTCTGACGCAGGGGCACACCACTTGTTTTAGCAAAAAAAAAAAACCACAATATTATAAGGCTTGAGCACCTTTAGAGTAGCAGCATCTCAAAATCACCAAGCTCCTGTCAGATGTACGGCCATGCCAGCCGGTCAGCAACAGCTTATTAACCTCAGGGCAGCTACAGGGGCAGCTCATAAATTTAGGGATGCTTCGGACTCTCCCTAGAGTCGCTGCAGCCCCAGCCCCAGAAGTGGCAGCCGGCTGAAACCCGCAGGGCAGGGGCAGGGCACACGTGCGCCCGCAGCACTGCCACCGTCCTCCCAGGGCACGGGAGGGCCCGCCAACCCCACCGCAGCGATGCACACGGAGCTTCCTACTGGATCAAGCCAATAATCACAAATAAAAATAGGACTAGAGTTTCTGGGTTGCATAACGAGGAGTTGCGAGCTGAAAGAACAAGCCTTGGGGAGGCTCGGGTTAGCTCCGACCGCTCGTTACAGCTCCCGTGCCTTGCGCTTTGTTCTGTGACCTCAGCTGGGCTGGCAGTTGATCCCAAAAAGAGGACAAAAACGCTACCACAGTGCGGAAAGTTGCAGATGGCCCGGAGCAGGGAGGCGCTGGAGCGGCTTGGCTCTGCACGAGCCCAGCTGCAGGCGGCACGCGGCTGCTGAGCCCTCCCCAAGGGGGCACCGGGGCCAAGAGCCCAAATCCCTGCACCAAGGTGCAGCAGAAAGGGGGCTTGTGGGGAAGTCAGGGGAAAAATAAAAATGGGCTCTGCAAACTGGGGCAGCACGGTGAAATAAATAATATTGTTCAGAAGCTCTGCATCCACTAACATTGTTCAGAAGCCCCACGTCCAGTAATATTGTCCAGCTCAGTGTTGTCACCACAGTACACACACAATGTGCAAGTAAGTCCTGAAGCATCTTGTTAATCACTTAAATTGAGGACCAGAGTCCTCACACCCCTGGTTGTCCCTGGGACGTGTTTGAGGGCATCCCCTGGTTGCTCCCAAGCTGGAAGCAAGCCCCGCGCCACCCGTCAGCACGCAGCAGAGCCCCCTGCCCCCCGTAACCCAGCCGTAAGCCGGGGTGCCCGCTCCATGGGCTTCCTGCCCAGTGCGCTGTGAACTTCAGCAAAACGAGGAACATCACCTTGGCGTTTCCAAACCACTGCATCTGTAATCGCATTTCAGCGAACGCCTTGGGGCGCTGTGCCGAGCCCAGCACGCTGGAAGCAGCCCCGCACCGCTGCACCAGCGCCAGTGGCTCGTGCTTGTCTTATATCCTGTCGATGGGCAAGGCGACAGGGTGTAAGATAGGGACTCTTAATATAACTCCAGCTTTTAATTCCCCTCGCTGCTTATCAGAGGGATGCAGACGCCCGAACAAGAGCTTACTCCCATTCAAACCACCCTGCTTGTCACAGGCACTTCAGAAAGCAAATCACCCTCCTCTCCCCACGGCTGTGCAGCCATCCTGTGGCACATCCTATGGCACCGTCCTGTGGCACCATCCCATGGCACTGCCCTGGGGCACCCTCCTGGGGCACCCTCGCTCCAGCCCAGCTTGGGCTCGGGGTGCTAGACCACAGCCCGACACTGACAGACCCTGCTCAGGGCTCGCTGCAGATTTCTGCAACAAAAGCCAGGAATTTGCACTCTCATGGGAGCTGATTCCAGCAAGCTACCAGGACGAACAAAGCACCGATCTTTTTAAAGTCTCCGTCCAGCTTTCTGCCTTGTGCCTGTATTTTAGCAGAGCCCCAGGCGGCGTGGGCAGAACCTCTGCAACCGCGGTTCTGACATTCACCTCAAAGCACGACGTGGGAAGTTTATTGCCGTGATCTGACCTGGGGAACCTCCAAATCCTGTCTGAAGCTTAAGCACAGGCGCAGTGCTGGAAGTGGCTCCCCCGATCCCCAGCAGCTCGGCGCAGGAGCCCCTGCAGCCCGCGGGCACGATCCTGCTCTGCAGGGGGAGCTCGGGAAAATGCTGCCTGCTCTCTTCCCAGAAACAGCTCTCTGTTAAAGAAGCTTCTCAGTACAGGCAGCTCCCTGTACTATATTTTTTTCTATAATGTTTGAAAAGAGGAACAAGTGTGCCAGGGAGGGATCCGGCTCTCACGTGCCTCCCCTGTGCCTCGTCCTGCGGAGCTCTGCGCAAGGGCCTTACCTGGCCGGGTGCAGGAACCAAAGCAGCAGCTGCACAAATATCCTTCTGAAAATACGACACAGTTCTGCGAGGGGACAATTTAATTTTTAAACCACATGACATTCTTGAATTTTCCTATATTAATTCATTGCTGTCTCCAAGGTGTGCAGAAGCAGCTAAAGCTTTTCATCACTGTTATATAGAGAAAAATTGCATTATGGGCTGCAAATGTTCTTAGGGCAGTCTATTTAAATGGAATTTTTAATGTTTACTTTTTTTCCCCACCTTTCTGTGTAGTCTCTGAATCATCTCTGCTTGATTAATTCCTAATTTATTTTAGGAAGTCCGTGTACTCTATAGACACGTTAACCGAAATGTCTGTCTGTGTGGGTGAGGGTTACTGATCTGTCTTTCAATTTGCAAAGACAAATGCCTCATTTTTAATTGGGACATGTAAAATATTTAATTGAAATCTTATCTTTTCTGCACATACCTAACCAATCCCAGGAGAAGCCGCGGGTACATCTCCCCCAGATATACATCTTTTTCCCGCGTGAGAGGGTGCCAAGAGGCTGTCTCTGCAATAAACTACAGAACTTGTCTCAAGAAATTAAATCAGCAATTTAGAGCTTTTCAAGTGCCGTTTACCTGTTCCAAAGGAAATATATATATATATTATATATATAAGTATATATATAATATATATTTTATATATATATATATATATATATTTCTCTCAGAGTCTTTAAACCCTGCCATACTGGAGGTAGACACAGCAACGTACGATCCGAAGGCACTCCAAAGCCTCCCCGTGCTCGGATGGCTGCCACGACACCGGAGAAACTAGTCCAGCTCCCAACACTGGCAGGAGCAGAGAGACACAGAAAACAATCCCTCGTGAATCCTGGATCCAATTAAAATTATTTCAGGCTTAATGATTTGAGGTGCTGCTGGTGATGGAGCGCTGCAAAAGCTGATTGCAAAGCGGAATGCGGAACTGGGGACCAGGAAAGAAAAGGAGCGGCCTGCTGTGACCACGGGCACCAAGGCCCCGCGCCGCAGCCGGCTGCAGGGCCGGGAGCTGCTCCTGCCTCCTGCCGGGCCGTTCCTGGGCACAACCCAACTTTTAACCCCTTCCCCAGAGTGCAGCGATCTCCTCACCCCTCCGGGTCTTCTTCTCGCTCACGTTCCTCCTTCCCCTCTTTGCTGTGCTAATATTTACCCAGGCTGACGAGTCTTTACCCTTCAGCAGCTCCTGCAAACGCTTTGCCCTGAGCTCTTAAACCTTGCAGACGCCGCTGGGCCCCCACGAGCAAATGTTAGCGGGTCCCGCAGCCATCCTCTCCCAGCACCAGCTCCACCGGGACCTTCAATGGCACCCGGGGGAAGGATGCCCGATCCTGCTGCCCACCCCATGCAGCCGCCCACCCCGCTGCATCCCCCAGACAGCCCAGAGCAGGGAGCAGGCAGAGCCCCAGCCCCAGCCCCAGCCCCAGGTCTGGCCCAGGCACTCTGCGGGCCCCCCCTGCCCCCCCTGAGCCCCACCAGAGCCCCCCGGTACCGGGCACCCTTCCTGGCACCCCCCAGCCTTCACTTTCTCCATGTCTCTAACACAACTCTCCCTCGCTGCACCTCCAGCACGCAATTTCTCCCTCCACCCCGCTTGCACGCACAGACTGCGCCCTGCTTCCTCCTCCTCTGCAGCGACTCCTCACCTGCAGAACGAGGACACGGCACAAAAACACCTCTGTTTCACTCCCACTTCACTCTTTTTGCCCTCACGCCTGCCCCCAGCAGCACCCCAAGCCCCACCTCAGGGGCTGCTTTCTGCCACCTCCCTCCCAGAGCTTTACGCCCTGTCTGAGCTAAGAGCTTGCTCTGACTTCTGTTCTTGCACCCCGCAGAACCGCCGGTGCTGGCGGGGTGTTTCGGGGCTGGGACGGAAAGGGGCTGCCACAGGCAATGCAGAGACATGAAGACAGGGCAGAGAGCACACGAAGCACTTTCTTCATCATCAGTCCAACCGAAAACGATGTCTCAGCTATCCTGCTCCACGCTCCCTACTCAGCAGACTGGCTGCAGCCCCCGGGGACCCTCGGGATGTGTCAGGACTGTGACGGGACAGCTGCTGGGCATGCCAGCCTTGAACGTGCCCTTAGGAAAACCTGCCCGAATGAGCTGCACTGAAAACAGAGGGTAACCTGACTGGAGAAGACACCCGTGCTGGGCAAAAGGATGCATTTTTTACGGTCACTCCAAAGCAGAACTAGGGACTCTCTCTGAATAGTTGAACCTCATAATTTTCAAGAAGCAAGCGAGCTGTGATGTTTCAGATGTGGATCCGCGCATCCCGAGAGCACGTAGAGCCAGAGGTATCATGTCTACAGCTAGCACTCAGCCAGCACAGCGTGTGCACAAGACTCTGCTACTCAGGTTTAATGTAAAAAAGGTTCTGGCTGTCTGTTCCACTTACTCACATCAGACCACGTTTTCACATATGATTAGAGAGTGTCTCTGACGAAGGAAAGCAACGTTTTGTGAAACCTGCGGTAAGAAAAATAAGAGTACACCTAGGAAATGTTCGCACAGGCTAGAGAAATCAATGCAAGTTACACTAATCTGATCAAGAGTAAAAAATCTAATTACATTTTCCATTTGATGGTTTATGTGCAATGTAAGAACCCCCCAAGAGCCTTAGAACAGCGGGCAGCCCATACGCACGCACGGAGGGGAGGCAGAGGGAGGATCTTGCTCTCGATCTCGCTGATCTTGGCTGTCTGTCCCAGCCGAAGGGACCCCCTGACCCGTGGAGGACAGGGGACCCCCACCCACAGCCCCACAGCAGCACCTTCCCTCCTCCAGCCTGGGGGCCAGGAGTAACCCTGCCCCAGCCTGCACAGCTCAGCACCGCCAGCACTGGTCATGCAGCTGAGATGCAAACCACGCAGAACACCTCCATTTTTTTAGAAACTCCCAAATTAGAAAATTCCTGGGAGGTGCAGTTCTGCAAAATGAGATGCTCTTGCTGACAGCAGAGGTAAAAAAAAAAAAAAAAAAAAAATGCAACCAAGCGCTATTCTGCCTGGCCGTGTGCTGAATGAGTTGCACTGCAGCATGGCTGTGTTTCCCACCTCCTGAGGCACTACAGAGGAATTTGGGCTTAAAGAGCTGGGGAAGGGGAGTCAGAGAGGAGAGGGCTCCTTCACTGCCGCCAGCAGGGACAGGGGGCAGCGTGTCCCCGCTCACCCCCTGCACACGCAGGGACGCTGCTCATGGAAATACTTGGTGGAGCCATCCCACAAACTCAGACCAAGTTACACTGGGGAAAGGAGATAAGAATTAAAGTCACAAGGCCACATGAATCTCTAATCCATTAACAGGAGAAAAGACAGCACAGTAAAGCTTGCAGACAGCACTGGCACCCTGGCTGCTGCCCGAGACAAGCGGTGCTTTCTTGCAACACATCTGCATAAATACCGACGTGTCTCTGCGCAGACAGACACAAAACACGTGTTGGTGGCAGAGGAAGAGACAGAAATGATTTCTGTATTATATATGCAGTGGAGAAACTGCTGCCCATAAAAGTGATCTACGCGCACCTTATCACTTACAGGGCAGACCCAGCTCAGCCACTGTTCACGCCTGCTCCCGTGAAAGCCACAAATGCTGCTTTACCCCGGAGTATTTGTAAATCTCGGCCTTGCAGGTAGGTGCTGCCTTCAGGCGTACAGCACTGCGGGATCCCCACCCCTCGTGTCTGTGCAGAGCGGGGCTGCCGCGGAGCCTTGCCACCTCTAGCCCAAGGCCCGGGTGCGAAGTGCCGCCCTCCCCGTGCCTCCCGACCTGCCGGCCTCTCTTCAGTGAGCAGAGAACTACTAAGGAGTGCGGTCTGTTTTTCAGAACGCCTGTGCTTGTTCCCCTGGCCTTATTAAAAATCCCTTCCGCACGGATTTTCCCTGTCACCTCACGGCAGCTGAGACCACTTCAATTACACCTTGAAGATACGGATCCGTTCTCAGATGTTGCTCTCTATGCAAAAGCAGGAAAGGTAAAACAAAAATCGAGGGGACCGTCTTGTGTCTTCAGCAAAGGCCAGCTTAGCATGCGTGACTCACGCCGGGCTGGTTCCCTATTTCATGTTACTGACCTTTAAAACACCCTCAAGGACTTTTCAAATTGTGTCAGTCACTTGCCTGATTAGACAACGCAATCGTATTTCACTGAGCTGCACGGGGGCTTTTTCTGCTCTGAGATTTCATTTTTCCAGCTATAAGCGCCGTGTTTGCAGAGCACAAACCAAACCGGGTTCCAGAAGGAGCCTCTCTCTCCTCTGGGCTCAGCAGAACACATTTCCAGCACCCTGCCCAGGACCGTCCTTCACCTGCTCCTGGGGGCCGGTGCTGCTCCTCGGGACGCTGCCAGGCCCCGCGAGTGCCGGGTCCCCAGCGCGAGGTCTCCCCCGGGAGCCGCAGGGACGCCCGCAGCAGGGATGGCGCAGACGTGCCGGGGTCCTGGAGGACGGGCACTCACCGTGGCCAAATCCTGCTCCCTGCAGCGCCCCGTCCCCACGGTACGCAGCTGCGTGAGGCAGGCACCCCCCTGCCGGGGACCCCCGGGACCGTCGGGGGGGCAGGATGCGCGACCCCACGCTCAGACCGGGGCCGTCAGTCAGCCGCCGAACGCCCTGAGCGTGCACACCGCAAATGGCTCAGAATAAAAAGCTTTCCCTAAAATATAAAGTGCTGTGCCATGGCTTTTCAGCGCTGTTAGCTCGTACATTATTCGCTCAATTAGGTCCTTACTCTGCAGAAATAGATGGGTAAATAGATCGAGGAGTACAACCCTGTCGTTCTCAGCTCCTGAAAAATTAAGAAGGCTGCATGGTCAGTGTTGATTGCACGTCAGAAATATGCAGAGGAGAGAGAGAGACTCAAGCACAAGCATTGCTCGGCAGTTTTAAGATTTGTGAATTCCCCTTGGAATCAGGGCAGTGCCTTTCCCTGCAAGCAAACCTTCGTATCAGGCCTGATACAGAAACACATTTCCAGGCCGTTCACTATCTCCAAGATCCACTCGCTATCTATCGCTCAGACAAAGTTGCTGGAGTTTAGGAAAGGAAACAGAGGCTCTGGGCTGTCTGAGATTTAATTTAAAGCCTCTGTGAAGATGCACATATCTAAACCGTCTTCAGAAACACCCAGACTTTACAAGGGCGCAAAGCAGGAATATTTCAGCATGCCCAGAGGCACGTTTGCTTAGTCAGTCATTGGCAGAAACACTTCCTTCGCAGAGACTGTAAATGCAAACAAAAGGGGGGGGGGGGGGCAGGAGAACCCACCAAGGAAGCAGAAGCAGTCTCCTTCCCCTCCCAGTGCTCCCAGCTTAGCCCAGAGTAAGGCACAGACTGGGAGCAGCCAGAGGGTGCTGGCAGGGAGGCAGGCATTGCCATGGAGGCTGGCATTGCCACAGAAGCAGGCATTGCCCACGGAGGCAGGCATTGCCCACGGAGGCTGGCATTGCCCACGGAGGCTGGCATTGCCCTTGGATCCTTGGGACATTCAGGGGAGAGGAGCACCAGAGCCAGGAGCAGCCTGGAGGCCGCACGGCTTCGAAGAGAGGCTGCTCATGGGGCGCAGAAGAAGAGCGAGCATCTTTGTAATGAAAATAAATATTCTCAGCCTTTCAGGCCATCTTCTCCCAACACACCCTGAATCAAAACCCATTGGGGTTAGTGATTGCCAAAGGATGTCTTCCTGCCAGCAGGCTACCCAGCCAGCACTAAAAGCCCTCAAATTGGCCCTCAAAGCTTGGATGAAAACATCCACCTCCTGTGCATGCCAATCGCACGCTGATGGCAAGCACTCAGAAGCACAGCAGCCCACCCTACATAACATTGCTCTCAAAAAAAATGGGCTGCCATGGACTTGCCAGACACTCAGCGACTTTGCTCATTCCTAGACAGGATGGTTTGTTCCACCCAGGCAGCAGCTCGAGCATTTCATTACACGATGACAACGAAAGCTCAGAAATGAGGTAATGAAACCCGTCCTTCTTACCCATTCTCGGCTGCTTTGCCACGTGCAGCTTGGTTTTGCAAGCACCATGTAAGCGGGATGTCGCAGCACCACGGGCTGGCCCCGTGTGTGTCTGAGCGGGGTCGCAGCACTGTGCTCGCGGACCATCGCCGCCTGCCCTGTGGAGGAGGTGGTGCAGAGGTGGGGGCGAGGCTGGGGCTCGGGGCACAGCGAGGCTGTCAGCCGGGGGAAGGCCGGCTCCGGGTGCCAGCCCTGCATCAGCAATGCTCAGAATGCAAAATACTCAGAGCAAAATATCCAGGGCCTGGCATCGAGCAAACCCAGCCTGGAGCAGCAGCAAACCAGCAGGAAGATATTTTAGATAAGGTACGGAGGGGAAAAAAATAGAGAGGTTTTGTAGAGCAGCCTCTGGTTGCAGTTCCCCGGTCTCCGGAGCAGGTCCTGCCTGCCCAGGGACAGCACCGGCTCTCGCCCAGCACCCACGGGAAGGGCTGGGGGCGCAGGGGTGGTCGGGCAGAGGAGGGCTCTGCCCCCAGCCCACCGGGCTCTGCCCCCAGCAGGGACCTGCCGTGGGCGCTGCCACCAGCCCCAGCTCCGCACCCTTCCCAGAACAGCGGGAGGGGTGGATGGCACCGGGTGTCTGGTCTAAAACCAAGCAGTGAGAGATGAAGAGAGCAGTGCAAGGATGCAGAGCCTCCCACCGCATGCTCCAATGGACGTGCTCATTAGTATTAATTACTGTGAATGTCCTGCATCAGCCACGGTGCTGAAACGCAGCATTAACCAGCTAAAAGATAAAGATTTCATGCCTCGGCCTGCACGCATGCAGCCTGAAACAAGCACGTGCCATTGCCACTTCCCTTTGACTGCTAGGACCATGATCACCGCTAACACGATGCCTCGCTCACGTCGATAACACACAGAGCTGTCATTTGTGAGCAACATAAGGCCACCGGTGTTATTACCACGCTGACGCTGGTGTTGCAGGTGGCTCTGCCTGCAGGAGGGTGCCGCAGCCTCCACCCCCTCCCCAAGGTGCTGCAATCCGATGCACGCCCTGTGCATCGCACCCACCCGCGGGGCCGCCGTGGGCTCGGACCAGCGCCCCGTCCCCCCGTGTCCCGCTGCCTCTTGCTGCTGCCTCGGCTCCAGGCCCCGACCTGTCCCCACCAGCCCGCGGGGCACGGGGACACGCTGACACGGCAGGCGGGGGGGGGAGGCTGTTGGCATCAGCAGATAAAGTTGGGCAAACACATCCAGCCTTCCCGGCGACCTGCCAGGAGGAGCTCGTTCAGCGCGGTGCGTCAGTGCTTTTGTGCGCCTCAGCTCCGGCTGCCAGTCTGCCTCACGCCGCCCGTCACTCTGCTGGCTGCGGCCAGGGCTCCTTCGGAGGCCGGGGACGAGGGCGCGGATGCTCTTCCCCTCTGCGGGGATTGCATAAGCAGCAGGCTTTTGTCCTCAGAGCGCTGCAGCCAGAGCCGGCACGTCAACCAGCCCCGTGCGATTTCCTCCGACAGCTTCGTCCTGAAGAACAATGGGCACGACAGGGCTGCGAAGCCCGATTTCTAATTTTTTTTTTTCCTTTTTAAAGAAGGTTCTGCAAAATAATGCGCAACGCTGACAGTCCAGGACTTCAAAGATCACGTTGCTCACAGCAGCCCAGGGCAGATGCACGAGCGCGCGCGGTGCCGCGCAGAGGCAGCTCCCGTCCAAAGCGCCCCCCCGCCAGGCTCTGATGTCGGAGGGAGAGCCCCAACCTGCAGCCACTGAACTTGCTAACGGCAGCGGGGAGGGGGGCGGCTTTATATAAGCACTTTACAGGCTATAGCCACATTCGGAAAAAACGGAAAGATGAGGAAATACTGTCCCCATAAACCATGAGTTACGGCATTACAAGCTTTTCCCCTTGTAGCAACGACTCCGGCGCCCGGGGTGGCTGCAGGAACCTGGCGGCTGGGGAGGTTATGGGCCAGCATCACGGGGCCTGAGAGGAACTGCAGATATATAAATCTAGCTGTAATTGTGGCAATACGTTGGAGACTGAGATAAAGAAAAGCCACAGGATTACACAGGATTGGAAAACGCATTGCATTGTGAGATCGGCACCTCTGACTTACAAAAGGAAAATTGACTCAGACAAAAGCATTCTAAGTGGTTTACATTCTTAATATGCTATCAAATTAGTTACAAAGATGTAACAGCGGTAGATGTAATTTACCTATTCCTTGCAAGGACGAGATACTCTACAACACGGTAAATTGATTTATAAAGCTGGGAGGCAAAACAGTACTACGAGAGATGATTATTGACCCAGCGATAGCAACCTGCTGGGCGGGAGGGGAGCAGGAGGCATCGGGTCCCCTCCGCACAGGGCCGCGGGATGCAACGGCACCAAGAGCTGCCTGGGGGCGGGAGGGGGCCCCGAAAGGCACACGAAGTGGTGGCTTTTAGGGTCACCTCTTGTAGGGAAAAGACTGGTAGAGCGCGTGGCACGTCCTCCTTTTTCAATTTGCATCCTAAGTCCCATTAAGGCAACCCCAAGCTTTGGAAAAGCACTTCCAAACACCGGCTGGAAGACATTAAACACATCGGGCTATCTTTTACAGACGGGAAGCTGCGGGTGTCCATGCAGACAGCGCATTCCCATCACCTCGGCAGTGCACCTCGTTCCCGATGATGTTTGCCTTTCATTCATCCCCACGCACAGCCACCTTGGCACTGTGTATCCCAGGATCTCCCTTAAAAGCAGTGCACGTTGCTGAGGGGCAATGGGGCCATCGCCTCCCAGCACCGGGGTGCACCAGGGAAGGGCCCTGGTGCCGTGCGTGCCGCTGCTGCCCTGCCAGCACACGCCCCGTCCCCGCCACGGGGTGCCTGCCCCTAACGCAAGCACAGGACTGGATGGGCTTCTTGCAAACCCTCCCTTCTCCAGCCAAACACACCCTATCTTCAGCTCTTTCTCACCAAAAGGTAATTACCTTAAGAGCTCATTATGACTACAGGATGTGCAATTACTGCCTGGAAATAATGCACTATTTTTAGCACGTCAGAGTAAAAAGTGGCAGATTGACAAGAATTATCCCTCCAGCAACGAGGCAAACGGCTTATTGAAACTGGCTTCTTTTTGGCTGGCTAGCAAGCTCCTGTCCCTTCCGCAGGCGGGGCACCACCAGCAGACCTCGTGCAGAGGCAGACTTTGGTCCCCAGGGCAGGCCATGGTCCTGGGGTGTCCGGGTGTCACGGCTCCCTTCCAGGCTGGCGTGGAGCCCCGTGTGCCCCATGTGCTGTCCCAGCCCCAGTGTCACCTATCCTGTGGGACCAACCCTGCCTCCTGCGTGGCTCTGTGCGGAGCCCCGTGCGTGGCCAGGAGATGCTGGGGCGCGGCGCAGCCCCTCCTCGCACCGCCGAGGGCCCCCCGGGAGCAGGCTGAGTTCTTCCTAAACCCCGCTGCAGAGACACACAGCGCGTGGCTGCCTGAAGCCACCTCCTGCCGTCCGTGCAGCGATGCTCTCTGGAGCCTCTCCATGAGCAACGAGAGATAGAAACGCAGTGCAGGACGCCGTCCAATATGCTTAGAACGTGTATGGATTACAACACGGTAAATATTTTAAGGGCTGGAGTGACTCTGTTGCTAACCTGTACCAAGCTCCACTGGCCCTCGCAGCCCTTCCCTCTACAGCTCAGCCAAAAGCGCCGTATTTCCACCTCGGTGCAATCACCGTGCCTAACTGACACTCTAAACAAATGCCAGAATAATTGTAGCACTCACAAAAGAACCAAGTCCCTTCAAAATAGCCTCTTCTGGCTTCTGTAGTTTATCAGACGATTTTATTTTCCCAAACACACCTAAAAGACAGCATGCCGTAAGCACTCATCCTCTTCATGCTTGCTCTGTATCAAGTGTTTTAATTCATGCCAGCTTGCTCACTTGGAAGACTGCAACAGCAAAATGGCACCGTGTTTCCTCTGCCCAGCCAGTGAGAAAACGTCAGGAAAGGAAAGCGCACAGCTCTCAGCAATATCAACACGCCAGCACTCCACGCACACAGTACATGATGCACCAGCACAAGTTTGCCCAGGAAGCTGTCACAGATCTTAAATAATCCTATTATTTGCAGACAAGCTGTTACCGTCACTGAGAGCACTTCGGGTCAGCTCTGGCCAGGGCCAAAGAGAAATCCACCCTTTGGATCCGGCACACTCGAGCATCCAGCAAGAGCAGGATGCACAAATCCTGCCCTATAGCAAGCACAGGGCATCGGCTCTGTGTGTCCCAGCCTGGTGCCAGGCGGAGGAGCAGACCTCCACCCACCCCTGCCCTGCAACTTTTATCCAGGTATGATCAGAGGGACCCCAGGTTTTGCCGAAGCAGCCCATGCCACGCAGTATGCCACGTCCTAGCCCAGCCTGCCGAGCTCTGTGTGTGCGTTGAGTGTGTGAGAGACTGGCAAAAGAAGCAGATCCTTTACAATCATCATCGTATGCCAAAAATATAAAGATTGTAGCCACAGGTATGTAAAGCAGCCAACTACACCGAGAATGCCACCAGCCAGCATTTGGAAAACCGTGAACAGAAATGAGACAGCCTTTTAAATCACCAGGACTTATATAATGCGTGCGCAACTGCCTCCCCACAACATATGGCAGCCTCACTGTATCTACATACCCAGAAAAAAGCATCTCGGTGCCTGCCTCCAGGCTAGGAGTAACCTTGCTCTAGCTGGCAGCGAGATACCTGCTCGGGAACACAGGGAGCCAGCAGCCAGGTGCTCGGTAAGGCACAGCACTGCAGAAAGGGGAGCATCACAAACACCTCTGGTCCTGTTCAGCCCCCAGATATACGACTGCAATCATGAACTTCCCTTTCTCTGTATAATTCAAAGGATTCAATAGAACCCTTCAGATACACATTTTGTTTATTAGCATTGTAGCACAATAAATGTCTACGTGTGCATACTGTTATGTCAGCACAAAGAGAAGGAGGAAGCACCACCACAGCTGCGTGCAGTCTCTCCAGAAGCCCACCAGGCAGCGTGGAGCAGGAGACCACGTCGGCAAGGCAGGCGTGAAAAAAGTTCATAAAAATGTCCAACGGTAACTGGCAGGTAGCCGTAATTCAGCACGGGATCCACAGGACCTAAAGGGAAACCACACGCTGCGGCGCCCAGGCGCCATTTGGTGCATCCTCCTGCCGCACGCCTCTGCCCCCACCGCCAGCCCGCAGCGCAAAGCAGGCACCACGACGGGGATGTGCTCAGCACCACGGCAGTTACCAGCCGTGTGTGTAGTTCCTCCAAAAGTGCGAAGGGGCTGATTTATTGACTTCTTTGCATGTTTATTTTTACCTGCTTCGCTTGTTGTTACAGCGCAAGCCGGCTCCTTCCCCGCACGCCCTACGGATGCTGCTCAGCAGCAGCACTTCTTCGGGTGCCCTGCACCGGATGCTGCGGGTGGGCGCCCGCCCCCTGCCCTGCCACCCGGGGGTCCTGCTCCCCTCCCTGCCACCCGGGGGTCCTGCTCCCCTCCCTGCCACCCGGGGGTCCCGCTCCCCTCCCTGCCAGGCTCTGCCCAGGGGCACAGCACCCGGCGCAGGCACCGCCGCCTTCCCCCACACTCACTGTCAGAGCAGAATTGCTGCTGCTTTGCTGCTGGAAGTGTTTTAAAAACCTAACTATGCCAGGACAATAAAGTTTCAAGTAACAGCTAATTTAAGGAGAGGTTTATCTGCCATACCGGTTAATCTGACTGCATTAATTAAAGAAACGCTATTTCAGTGCAACTTACTTGCCTAAATGGTGCTTTAAACCCAAGCAACCCTTTCAAGAAGATTCATGGAAGCGTGTGTGCCCCTCCAGCGCTTCGCTCCCCCCGTTGGCACCATCGCCAGCAGCAGCAGGATCACAGCTCCTGACCGGCCCCTGCGAAAGTGCCCAGGAGCAGGGATGTTCCCACACTCACACTGGGGCTCAGCACCTCCGTGTCCCACCCGGATGCAATCGCAGGTGGTACAGAGGAAATAAATAAGGATCAAAGCGGAGGGACAAGATCCCATCCACGGGGGGCCGTGGGCGCCCCTCGGGTGAGCCCCCAGCACCACGTCCCCACCAGCAGCAGCAGGGCCGAGGGCATCTCCCAGGCTGTGCCTGTGCCCCACCGGCCGCGTTGCCCTGTTCCCACGGCAGCCCCCGGCCCCCGGCAGCACCGCGCCGCTGACTTTTTCTCCCTCTCCTTAGAAACCCGTGGAACAAAACCACACCAACAATCGGGCAGTGTCTGTGGGGTCAGCGCGCAGTCACAGCCTTCGGGCTGATTTACGGTCTCCCCAGCCCCATGCAGCAGCCAACTTGGAAGCCATCGCGGGCTGCTTTTTGTTTTTTTCCCTTCTTGTGGAAACGGCACGGAGCGCAGGACGGCAGCAGGCTCCGCTCCCCGGCTGCTCTCACTGCTCAGCAGGCGCCGCGGCACCACTGCCGCCCAGCCCGAGGGGTGCCTCAGGATGCACTGCTCCTCGTAGGGGAAGAACAAGCACACAACAAAGAGGGAAGGGAAGTCTTGTGTTGGCAGGACTGCTTAAAAGACGAGCCTGTGATTTCAGCTGACACCTGGCACTGGCGGTGGCTCAGCGAGGGAACACCAGCACCGTGGCACTCGGGGAAGCTCGGGGTCACGGCACCTGAGTGCTGGGAGGAGCGGCCCAGCTCTGGACTTGGGGTACAACACTCGCATCCACCCTGGGGAATCCAAATTCAAGTCAAGAAGAGCTCAATGAGCTGTAGCAGACAGAAGCCATGGAAGGAAGGTGGTGGCCTGGCAGAGGGCAGCTGGCGTCCTCCCATGCCCAGGCAGCAAGGCACCTAAAACCTGCCCAGGTCCCCAGGAACCACGTAACCCACCAGCAATACCCTCGCAGGGGACAGCAGAGGGCTGCAGAAGACCAGGGCCACCTTCTCGCTCCTCCTTGAGCTGCCACCCCATGGCCGGAGCCTCCCCAGCCGGGCTCCTCCAGCCCCGGCACCGCTGCTCCAGCTGCAAGGGCTCGCTGAGAGCTCGCAGCACACGCGTTAGGCTCCGAGAACACATCGTCTGCCTGCTCGCTGCTGGGGGGCGAACACGGAGCCAGAGGGATTTGGGAATTGTGTCTGGAGCGCGCAAGGCTTAATTGCTTACGCTATCAGTTACTAATGCACTCCTGTGGCAAAGCCCTCGCCTGCTCCCTCTTTGCCCAGCGATGTGGCAACGTAATGGAGTTGCAGGATTGCCTCGATGAGCGCTCCTGCAGTGAGGCTCCTGGGGGCAAACCCTGCCCCAGGCCCCAGCTGTCCCCGCGCTGTCACCGATGCCAACGGGGTTTTGACGCTGCTTCCCCCTCTGCAGCCATCCCACGTGGGGCACCCACTCGGCACGGCGGGGTTTTGCACTTCTGGCCGCAGTTCAGCCCCAGAAGGGATCATCCCACCCTCAGAAACGTCACACTCAGCCTTCGGGCGCAGAACGGCGTTTCTGGGGGTGGCACTGTCCCGGGTTACCTGCGGAGGAGGAGCTGGGAGCACCGGGCTGCCGGAGCTGCCCCTCGCTGGGGAGCCAGGGGCGCAGCCTCCTCGCCCAGTGTGACAAATGGTCAGGACACGTCCTGCGCTGGGACACAACGAGCTGTGCTGCTCTGCCTTCCCCTGCCTCGCTGCCCTGCAAAAGCAGTGCAGGCCTCGTGCACCGAACCGTCCCCGCTGCCCACCGCCCCGGCCTGGCCAGCCCAGAGGCCCAAGCACTGCACCAGGCAGCACGGGGTCCCCAGGAAAAGTTTAAATTCAAATCAGCTTAAAATGGGTCAGGCATTAAGCTCACTGACATCCTCATAACAAAATGCCACGTGTTAATTAAAAAACCCTATAGCAATAGGAACGCTCTCCGCTCGCCGGCACTGGGGTTTCCTAAGGAAAGCCTCCAAGCTCCCTTCTGTGCTCCGGGCCCTGCTGGCGGCATTTCTAATTCCGTGGGACGTGCCCAAGTGGCCAATGTAGATGGTGGAAGGCATCCCACGAGGGCAGAGAGAGATCACTGTCACCATTATTTAAGGCACACTACACTGGGATTAATATTGTATTAGCACCTTATTTATGTCTGTAACAAAACCAGATGCTAGGCTGGGGGACACAGCATCCAAATAAAATCAAAGCACTGCTCAGGCGACACGACAGCTCCAACTTAAGCCTCGGGAAGCAAGGAAATCCAGAAGGAAGGCTGTCAGTCACTGCTAATCCTCTCAAAGTGGCAGCTGCCCCAAGGACCCTCTGTTTCATTCTTAAGCCCCAGATGAAGAAATCTGTCATCTGCAAGCAGAAGCCACAACCAGTGAAAGCCCCGGCAGCGGGCTCAGGGAGCGGCTTCCGAGGCACGGTGACAAGCTGGGGAATCTCTCCCCTGTAGGTCTCGGGGTTTGGTACCAACCAAATAGGAATGGCACAAAGCTGTAAACATGCAAGTGATAACACAGCTGGACAAAGGAAAGCACGGTACTAACAGGGACCTGGAACAGAGCAAAAGGAAAATCCGTTCTGAGTCGGGAGAAGAACCCAAATGTTGAGGAACGGCCCAGGAATGCAATGATTTAGGCAGGAAATCGGCTCTGGAGGTACTTTCTGGGGAAGCTTGAGGGCACTGCAAACGGCAGGAGCTGAGCCCGCGACAAAGGCTCGTTGGGAACAGCCATCCCGGACGGCACCGGGGTTAGGGGCACGCAGATTTTCGGAGCTGTCCCGGTACGGAGGGAGGTGGGCGGGCTGGGGGGGGCAGCACAGCACGGGCACTGCCCTGCCTCTGCCCCCCCAGCCTGCTCCAGCCCCAGCCCTCACTGCGCCTTCTGCTGCCCTCGCAGCTTCTCTGCTCCACTCCAACAGCCCCAGGACCCCCCGAATTTCAGGTCCCAGAGACATTCTGTTCTCATTACACATTTCCTTTGGAAATCCATTGTTGTTTGCAAGCCAGAAATATTAGTCAGCATGCTCTATAGTGCAATGTTAATGAGAATTAAATCGATTCATGAGAAGTACCTGCTCAGCATGTTTATTATCTGTTTTTCAAACATAACTATATTGGATTCTGCCTTTTTTTTTCAGTCCCAATACACTGTCCATTCTATGAGTTAAGTAGATAGATAACGTATACTTAGTACCTCTATGAACTACCCAATCCATATGTTCCTAAAGTCTCTCTCTAGCTCCAGAATAGCTTAATCAATTTCTGTAATTTTTTATTAAAGAAAAATTTCATATAGGCTGCTAGATGGATATTTCCTTTGGGACCACAGCTTATGTGCCAAGCTAAAAGCCAATCTGATTTGAAACAGCCCCGTTATAAACCCTCTGAAAAATAGAAAGCCCTCATCAATATGACAGATATGCCACTATAATTAAAGTCTTTGGTAACAGATATTATGCAGCCAAAATTTTCTATTTCCAGCTGCAGCATTGATCAAATTTTGACATCCAATATTAAGTAGCTGAGCTCTCTCTGGACTCAAAAAACACAATGCCACAGAGCTTTTGTTAATTATCATTTATAAAAGCGCCTCTTGTGTCTGTTGAGGCACAGGCACCTGGCGAGTACCGGCCACTTCAGTGCGCTCCTTCCCTCAGCACCCCAAGGCGTCCTAAGGTTCCTCCCTGCTCTCAGGGGCCTGGTGATGAAATTCTTTTCTGCCATATATGAGAGATTACAATATGTGCCAACCTTGAATTTCCAATGAGATGCTCGGTCGATGCAGGAACCCGGCTCTCTCAGGGAAGAAAAATGGTTTCAGTGAGAGCGCAACCCAGCCGGGCGCGCAGGGAGGTGATGGGAGGTAGCAAAGACTGCCCGTGCTCCCAGCTCAGAAATTTAAAGAAAATATGTTAAAATTACAGCGGCCTGTCCTCACCCTTGTTTACAAGGCAGGCTTAGCTCACTCACCCCTCTGGCAGGGCCCTGTGGGGCTCTCACGTCTTTGGAGAGCATTTTCTGCTCCTTTTCCTCCCCCTGCCCGGGTCAGGCTCCAACACACAGCGTCCCCCCCAAAGCGGCACACGGAAACACCGCGCTGAAGGATACAAAAAGTTGGTCCTTAGGGCAGCAAAAAGATCCCGTGGCTTAAAATACGACTCTGCTCTAAAGCCTGATTATGTAAAAATGGCCCCATCTTGCTCAATAGCACAACTCCTGATGTGTACCTGGAGAGACAGCTGCTGACTTTATTGAGTGAAATAAGATTTTACTGAATTTTATCCCGGCTGCCTCTCTACAGATAACAAGCGCGAGGAAGCACAATGGCATCTTGCATTGTGTGCGCATGGAGAATGAACCACATTCCTTGCGAAATGTCAGCTGCCGAGTCGCTTCTGCAAATGAAGGCAATGGATACCAGTGAAGGTAATTTACACAGACTGTAATTGCCAAAGTGTAATTAAGGGCAAAGCATGGTCTGCGTCTTTAAAAATGATGATGCGGGAGGAACAAAGAGCCTCGCTGTTCCCAGGACTACGCGAGTTCATTCCACTGGCAGTTACAAAAATCCTATCTTTGCTCAGAAAAAAGAGCAATTCTCCACTGCCAGCTTGAAGCGTGGTTCACAGAACTTCATTCTCCCTTTTCAGAGAAGAATCAGACACTAAAGACCAGGTATTTTTTGCAGATTCTCAGTTTGGCCTTGCCCACAATTATACAACTAACATGAAAACGCCTGCGCCGTGTGCAGGAAAAGTGCCCAGCCAGCCCCAAATCCCACAGGTCGTCTGAGAAAAAGCCACAGCCTGGTGCATCTCACCCAACACAGAACTGGAAATCCAATCATCGCAAAACCGCGCCACAGGACAGGAAGATCACACAACCTCCGTGCGCCCACAGACCGGCACCGCTTTGTTCTGCTTCCCAGTCGCTGCTGCCGCCGAATGCAGAAGAAGGCATTTGCTCTTGCCCAGGAATGGAGGCACCGTAATGAATATTCAATATCTGCCTCCAACTGCGAGAACTCCTTGCGCCAACGTCCCAAAAAATAAAAAATAAGAGACAGACCTGTTCTAATAGGAGGCTGCTCGTGATGGCAGCAGGTGGAGACACACAGGATTTGAGTGTGACGCTTAAAAGCACGTTTTCATTAAAGGCGCTCAGGTCGGCATGTGCCTGCCCGTCCGGGCACGGCTCCTCGGCACTGGTTTCACAGAACGACACCACCTCATGCCAAGGACTGATGAGAAAAGAACCATCCCTCGGATAATGTATTTCGTGAGACTTCACTTCATTTTTAATTGTTACAAGCACAAGCTTTTAAAAGCAGATAAAGCCGTCTCATGCCTGCATCTGGTTTCTAGAAATGGCAGCGTTTCACACCAGGTGGCCCGGCGGGGACGGCGGAGCCCAGGCCCCTTGCCCCACCTGTGCAGCAAGACAGCAAGGAGCTCGCGCATCGCCGCCTCGCAGCACCGCGGCCGCTGCCTTCGTGCTCCTCTTCCTCACCTGGGCACACACACCTCTGGGAACGTCCCCAGCACGCTGCCCCCGCAGCCACGGAGCATCCATGGGCTGGCAGAAGGTTACCTCCAGAGGAAAACCTGGCCTGCATCCCCCGCCCAGAAGGACCCCGAGTTTCTGCACAAACGCAGACCACGTAACCCTCATTTTGATGCCCTTACTTGCGCGTGCAGAGTTTTCTCATTTAAAACACAGCCTCCTTCTTTCACGTGTCCTGTTTTGTCCTGGGCCTCTGAGCAAAGAAACCTTTGCTTCAGTCCTCTTCCCACCGGCAATTTGCTCTGTAGCTGTTTAGCCGTTTCTGTAAGGAATATAACAAAACCAGACTGCACAAGCTAGCGGTGGTTTGTGTAAGATCTAGGGCTGGTTAAGATGTTGCCATGCTGAGGTGAAAGCTCCAGTGAATATACAAAGTACTAATTCCCTCCTGTCCTGAATTAAGCCAGCTTTTGCCTTTCCCCTTTGTGCTCGTGCAGGCAATAGCCAGAGCTCTGCCGCCATGAAGAGACACAAGCAGAGGTCTCCTGGGACGATGAAGGCACCACGTAGATTTTAGTAGTCATAAAAGAAGTCACAAAGAGCCACATCAGCTGTAACGCTGCTGAGAGCACAAGGGGGAAATCCGCAAGAGGTGTCTGAGGTGAAAACAAATTAGGGTGTTTTTCCTGAGTTCTGACGTTTCTAAGAGGCTATGAAGAACAACCAGACCAATAAACGAGAATCCCACCACAAGAGGGGGTTTGGCCCCTTCCTTTCAAGCCAACCCCAGCCTCGGCAGGACAAACGCAGGTCCACGCACACCCACACGTTCACAGCATCTCTGCCGGCCAGGAACGACGTCCCCTTGCCTTGTTTGCAATGCAAGAGCCTCAGCCTCTGCAGACACTTGCTGTGGATTCATCAGCCTTGCAGGCAACTCCAGATCATCAATATGAAATTGCTTTCATACTGCTGCGATAATTTGCTCTGGAAAATTTTCAAAGAAAAGAATTTGACCTGAAACCTTCTTATTTGCAGAAACAACTCCAAAGCTTTTTGTAACTCAACAATAATGTTGTGTTTTTTTGACCACGACCAAATGGCTGATGACAGCACAGTTCAGTTATTTCCATAACAGCACCAACTTTTGACCTTTGCATTAACAAGGTACTGTCCGTTCTTGACAGAATTGGTAGCAAATAAAATACAGCACTTCTCAAGTGGCAAATCCCTGCTCGTTCCCCAGCCTTCCTCCGTAAGGAGCTGTGATTCGTAAGCAGTGACAGCAGTGCCACGCTTCCTCTGCCGTTTCAAAACTACCAAGTGGTGGCTTCAGAGCTTCTTCTCTCGGTGCCCCTGGTCCGGCGCAGGGCGGCCGAGGCACGGGGGGGTCTCCGTGGGAGGAGGCGGCTCTGCCTGAGCACGGCCACAGCCGTCAGCCCTGTCCACGCGATCGCTTTGAGCTCCTGAAGAGTGACTCAAAAATTAAAAATAAGTGGGCTGTTCGAGGCACTTTCAGTATTCCCCAGACAACTCTAAAGCAGCCTCCTACTGCGTATTACCTAATTTTTACATGACAGAAGCAGAAAATTTCTTCTTTCGTGACGCTGTAGGTACATATTTTTCTACAGTGGTATCACCTAGTGTGTACATATACATATATATTTGTCTTCAGGATCTTATATGGGAAAAGTGATAACCAAAGCAATTCTTTTTGGAAAACTGGCTCCTCCAAGGGGGATAGCTGGCAGTTTCACAGCAGGTAACGTTGTAGAACAAGTATGAAAAGTTAACAGAAAACAGACATTTCGGCTGGTGAAGAAATAGCAGCACTAGAAATATTTTCAACAGGTCTCCATAACAACTTCTGTTTCTGCCTCCCATTAAAATGTGAGCAAATATGTCACTAGTTTTCCAGCGGATGTTTAGTGGATGTTTTCATCAGTTGCCTTTTGTATCCCTTGTATTTAAAATTGGAAATGAATTTTAAAGGAAAAAGGAGATGAAACGCAAGAAACTCTCAGTTTTGACTGTTACTTTGTCTCCAAACTTGTGCATTTCAGGCAGCCCTCCTTTTTTCGGAGCCCACGAGCCATATGTATTTAAATGTTTGAGCAGGGAACGAAGGATGCTGCGCAGACAGCACGCCGTTCTGCAGAGATTTAGCTGAGCGAGATTGGTAGGTTTGTCACAAAAACATTTCCAACGTTATAAATAAAAACATGACTTCTGATGGAGTCAACGGCAAACTGGCAAAAGCAACCTGGCGCTGTGGCTGCCACCCCCGCCGGCACCCATGGGCTAGGAGGGGTGCAATCCCACATCCTCTGTGGCCCAGGAGACTTCACCAGAGACTTCCCACGGGCCAGGATTTCTCCTTGCCCACCACCACTGCCCTTATGGTGCCCTGAGGCCTTCCCCCAGCCCCGAGACCGTGCAGTGCTCAGGGAGCACCGCTGCCTCCCCTGGCTCCACGCGCAGCACCGGCTCTGGTACCGCAGCCAGGCTTCGGGACGAGGAGGGGCAAACGTCTCCACACATGAGAAGAAAGGCACTGGGAGCTGACACAAGCATCTCACCACGAAGCCTCGTGGCTTCCACAGCTCTCGGCAGCGGGAGGAAACCTCAGACACCGAACGCATCACCTGCTTCGGGCTTCTGACAAGAGGTCCCGCTGCGCACGCAGCGCTCCGCTAACCTATTTCCCAGCAAAGGCAATTGGAAACTATGGGAAGATAAAAAGATAATGAACAAATAACCTTCACAGGAGCTAGCGCTGCAAAAAGTTGAGGCTTCTCTCGTGTTGACTGCCTGTTATTAACGACCCTGTCACGTCTTCTAATGAACTTTGTGCTTCGTGCGGAAAACGCGGGTTTTGTCCAAGCACATGGCCAAGTGCTCTTTTTCTTTTATTTCCAGTCTTACATAAGAAAGTTGTTGCGTTTTGAACCCAGGAAACCTCGCTTTTTATCTATTTTCTCACTTCCCCACGTTCTCATAGTACGAGTGAGTTTTGAAACAAAATGCCAGTGTCTTTTCAGGAAAATACTTGATGCATCAAGCAACGGCAAATTGTTAATTATTTCAAGCCCTTTATACCACGACTGACACCACAGCGAAGAATTTAAAACATTTCCTCAGACAAGCAGCTCAGTCACACAGAAGCCGCAGCACAAGAGCATTTCTTGCTGTCTTCAATGCGCGCTTTATTCCGGTTGTTGTCAGCCCGCTCTGGCAAGCCGCGCGTTGTTTGCGCCCGGAGCCGTGGGACGCAGTGCGGCGAGCACACGGTAACTACGGCGCTGGACCGGAGCGTGCTGCTGAGCTGAGCCAACAGCCGTCAGCAAGGGCTGCCCACCGCCGGCAGCCCTGGGACACGGAGCGGGGACACCCCAGGAGCCCACCACGAGCTGCAACAGCTCCACGCCGAGGGGCAGCGCTGACGGGCACCGCGGCATTCCCAACTCCGGCGAGCCCCATGTCACAGACCACCAGCTCCACTGCTTCTAAAGCACCTCAGGGGCACGTAATGTTACCAAAATACAAGATTCTCTGAGTCCAGACAGGACGACATCTTCGTCTTCTTCCAGACAGCTGCTGGGAGCCCCAGGTCCTGCGAGCGGCTGAGAGGCACAGCCCTGCTCGCAGGCAGGCACGGCCCCGTCCCCACAGCACAGCGCAGCCAGGGCCGCATCCTCCTGCTCCCCTAAGGGGCAAACTACTAGAATATATAGGAAAATATACATATATATAAATACACATATATTTATGGAGGTCCAGACTCACTGCAAACACTCTCTGCCTCCAACAGATGTGGACCAACAGCACAGACACCGAGCTGACCCCAAGCGGGACGGATGCGGGAAGCGCTTTCAAGGCTCCTCTGTCTGCTCAGTTGTGTGTTTGGGAGTGAAAATTAGGACAAAAGAGATGAAGGACTCGTCCAAGCTCAGATGATGAACTGCTTGTTTAACAAGGGAATATTACCAAAGTAAACTTTGGATAATTGAATAAAAAAGGCTTTATTTAGAAAGAGAATATTCCAAGTTATGATCCAGCAGCACAGAAACCCTATTCACACGCCTTTTGTCAAGCACAGCCAGAGGTTAATTCTGTTGACAGGTTTAACCAGTGCTATTATCTGAAACATAAATAAGACCTCTTACAGTCAGATCGGCCTCTTGAGTGTTTTTTCTTTCACAGCGATGTGGAAGCCAGACAACACGTCAGGCTGGCCGCGGCTCGGGAGGGCAGAGCGCGCACGCACATCCTCGCGCCGCTGGCACCAGCGACACACACACACGGGCACAGCCGCACAAACGCACGATACAAACTTCCACCGAGCAGCTCCTCTCCCCAGATGTGCACCGTGATCAACAGCACTGCAGTCAAAAACAATGACTTTTGCTTTGGACGGTTTCTCCATATTTAAGTAAAAATAGAAATGTATGAATTAGAAACAACGGGCGTAGAAACAGCCTGGATGGGGAAACACTACGGATCTCAGCAAGACATGAAATATCGGCACTCGTGAGGGAATGACCTTCAAAACTCATTCACTGTTCCCTGCCTCTCCGTTGACGGTTTTTCTCACATTAGACATTCCCACTATGCATGCTTTAATTTTGCATGGACTATAAATACTTTGCTTATAAGACAGCATGAAAGCAATAGAAAACAAATATTTAACTATGGTAACCTTGATTGTGAGGGTAATACAGCTAATTCTGTATACCTTAGGTCATCCCTACTAAATACAAGGACTCGCTATTTACTATGCTAAACATGAAATCACCCACTGAAATACGTGATCAAGTACTATTTCCTCTTAAAAATAAATAAATAAAGGCACGCAAAATAAAGACACCTTGTTAAATGAAATTAAGGACAGAAAATCCAGATTTTTCTAAACTGCATTGCCTACATTTTCTCTTCCAGACTACATTTTTCCATCCCATTTGTATCAAAAACAACCTCCGAGAGACAAATGAGTTTGCTTGTGCAAAACGAGCGGGCTGCCACCCCAGCTGTTTACGGGGTCACACTTTACAACCTAGGTGGGGGAGGTGAGTGAGGAACGAGCGGCTTCAGCGTTCTTCGGCTGCTCTTTGCACAAACCACCAGATTTACCCATTTCAGACTATGAAAGCAAAGCCGACCGTGCCTCCCATAGCCCGCAGCATTCCTCCCTCACCATCCTTTGCCATTTTAAAGCACGCTTCTGCCCGCAAACTAAAAGGTGCTCCCTCCTGCTCGGAGTTGCAGGACAGCGGGGAACTCGGGAGATCCACAGCCCGAACCGGCAGGTGGGAGCTGCCGCTGTTTCCACGTTGAGTCGCCTTTACTCAGAAAACTCTGCCCCGAATTTTCCATTGCCCACGGACTGGAGCGGAGCCAGCCGATGCCAGCAGGGAACAGCCGCGGGTGCTCCGGCGCACGGGGGCTCCGCCGTGCCAGCCGCCCCCGGCGGGCTCCTCGCCGCCCCCGCCGCCACGGCCGGAGCGCAAAGCGAGGGCGCCGCAGCCGGGGCTGCCCCGCTCCAGGTCCCCGCCCGCCGGCCGCCCCCTGCCGCAGCCCGGCCCGGCCCGGGGCTCCGCTCGGGGGGCGGAACGGGGCACGGGGGGGCGGGCAGGCTCGGCACGGCTCGGCACGGCTCGGCTCGGCAGCCGCCCCCGGGCTTCCCTTCGTACCCGAGTGCTCCCCGCGACACGCGGCCGGCGGCGGGGGGCGAGCAGCGCCTCGCTCCGCGGGGCACGGCCGAGCCCCCCCCGAGCCTTCCCCGGTCCCGGAGTGGCCGCGCGGGGCTGCCCCGGCTCGGCGGGGCTCGGGCTCGGCTCCCCCTGTCCCGAGGCACCGGGCTCTACCCCGAGGGGAAGGGGTGGGGTGGGATGAGATGAGATGGGATGGGGATGGGATGGGGATGGGGATGCTCCGGCCGCTCCGGGAGCCACGGGAGCTGGGGATGGGGGGAGAGGCTGGGGGGGTCCGCGCGGCTCCGGGGCCGCCGCCGCTCCGCCTTTGTTCGCGGCGGCGGGGCAGGACCGGGCGCCTTTTGTCTGCCGGCTCCGTGCGGCGGCGGGGGCACCGCGCCCCCGGCCCGCCCGGCTCGGGGCTGCCCCGGCCCCGCGCCCCCGCTGCCCCCCGCGCCCGGCCGGGACGCGCCGCGCGGGGCTGCGCTGACCTGGATGGTGCAGGTGTACTCGCTGTCGTCCAGCAGCCGCACGGTGCAGTTGTACTCGCGGTCCAGGTTCCTGCTGCTGCCACTCATCCACCTGCTCAGCATCTTCCCGGGCGCGCAGCGGGCGCGGAGCGGCGGCGCTGCCGGCGGAGCCTCCGCTCACATCCCCGCAGCCGGCGCGGAGCTGCGCGGTGCTGCTCGGTGCTGCGCGGTGCTGTGCGGTGCTGCGCGGTGCTGCGCGGTGCTGCGGGCGCGTCCCCCCCGCCCGGTTCGGTTCGGCTCGGCTCGGCCCGGCCGGCCCTGCCTCCGCTGCGGGCGGAGCGGTGCGGAGCGGAGCGGAGCGCGGTGCCCGTGCCCGGGCCGCGGCGCTCGGCACACGGCGGGCGGGGTGGAGGCCGGCCCGGGGGGGCGCCGGCTGCGGGGGCCAATCTCGGCGCCGCGGCTGTGACGGGCTCCGCCGCAAACCAATGCGGCAGGGGCGGCGCGGATCCGCCGCCTCCCCCGGGCAGCCCCGCGCGGGTGGGGGCTCCGCGGGGGCGCAACGGCACGGGCTGGGGGGGGCGCCCCGGGGGCACCGGGACGGAGGCAGCGCCTGGCCCCGTAGCGGGGGCAGCGGGGCGCCCGGCGGGGGTGGGCAGCCCCCGCTCACCGCCCGCCTCCCCCCCACCCAAAAAAAGCCCCCCACTCCCACCGGCCCCGCCGCTTGTGCAGAGCGGCCCCCGTCCCGCTCCCCGCAGCCCGGGGCACCTCGCCCTGGGCCGGCCGGGGGGGGGGGAGCGAGGTGGGGGGCGGCCTCCCCCGTCCTGGGGGGGAGAGGAGGCTGCGTCCCTGGGGACGGGGGGTGAACAAGCACGGTGCTGCAGGCCTGCCGGGCACTGCCGGGCCGCCTGCGCTCTGCTCTGCTGCCGGGGGGAGGTTTGGGCGAGGAGGGGGCATTGCACGGGGGGGCAGCTGCCGGCCCTCTGAGCACAGCGCTTTGCAGACCCACCTGAGACAGTCCCCGGGGCGCACGGTCCTCTCCCGGTGTTCATTCCCTCTGGAAGGAAACTTTTGTATTTGTGGCTGTTGGGCAAAATGGACTCTAAAAGTGATCGGTGCTCACTCAGGTGCAGTTGGTGCTGCTCTGGAGAAGTGAAATTCGTGGTGGCAGCAAGTGGGGATGGAGCCCCCCAGCAGCACCGCAGATCTCCCCCCGTCCGGCCCTCGCTGGCCCCGGCTGGGCATCACGCTCACACCACGGCCACCCCTGCACGGAGCATGGCTCCCACCAGAGGGTTCAGCAGCGCTCCCACCACCACCCGGCTCTGCATGAGCTGACAAATGCCCACCTCGAACAGGCCACGACATGGGGCTGCGCTAAGCTGCTGGTCCGGCCCACGGCAGCACAGATCCCATCCAGCTGCGCCTTCCTGACTCAGCTCAGCTGTGCCCAGAGCTTCTTCCCCTCCAGCTGCGTTCCCAGGCTGCAGTGCAGCTCCTGTCCCTTCTTCATGCGCCCCAGCCTTAAGCTCCAACCATGCAGCTGTCCTACCTTGTCCCACAATAATTCCGCTCCACTTTGCTCATTCCCTGCCTTCCCAGCCAGAGCGATGGCTCACAAAGCCACGTTGCTGGCCTCCCTGCAGGAGCGGTGCCACTGACCCAGCACCGCTGCGGCGCATAGGGCAGGGTCCTGCGCTCTGGGGCCGTGCAGGCTGGGAGCTGTCCCCACTCAGGTGGCAGGGAAAGTCTTTCCAGGCCAGCCTTGCTGCTCCCAGCCCATCTGACTGCACCGGCTCTGCCTGCCAGGCTGGACACAGCCCTGCGTGCCCTAGGAGGGACCACGGAGGGGACGAGGCTGGGTTACCTTAGTATCCTAAAGACAATTACTCCAAATGTCCAACTAATGTGAATGGCAGAGTGGGAACGAGACGTTGCAGGTGGTTGTACTGCAGCAGTGAGACACAGACTGGGCAGCATCGTGGAGAGGAATTTATTCTGCTGGAAGAACTCAAGGCAAACCCAGAGGCTTGGCCTCCATGGGCTGCCTGTCGGGACCCCGAGCTTTGCAGCCCCCCGGGAAGGTGAGCTGTGCCCGGCGCGTTGTTGGGAGGTGTGATGCAGAGCCCAGAACAACAACGGCGCTTTTCAGAGAGAATGGGACTTGCTCCTGAACCATCTGGGCACTTTTACAAAGATGCTTGTATTCACTGAAGTAGCTGCTACTTTGTCATGTATCCCACTCTGCATAAATTGTTCATCTGCCTTAGAGCTCCCCCTCTGAACCAGCTGAACTGTTAATGAAGAATGGGATCCTCAGCATTAGCAGGTGCTGCTTTCATAAAGCACAGAAGCCTCTGAGCCAGCTGAGCGGCTTAATGAAGAGCAGCATTCATGCCACAGCAGCCACGGCTTTGTCAGGGAGCCTCTCACCCATGCCACAGCTCGGCTATTAACTTTGTTCCTCAACCAAATGAACAGTTTTGCTGAGATTCCAGTTTTCGACAGAGAAACTGTATTTTTTTAGAGCTCGTCGCTGAGGCGAGCAGGAGCCTGTTGGCCGCGTTCGTCCCCCTCTGCTGCCTCGGACTCGTCTCTGAACAGGGAGCAGCGCTGGCGACAGACAGCAGGGAGGGGAGCCTTGCTCTTCTCTCTCAACCTACCTAAAAGGTTTCCGCAGAGCATATCAGAGACTGGGAGATGCCTTTATAACAGTGTTCTCTGTTCCCCAGCTTTGATCGACAAGAATGCAGTTCGGATGAGTAATGTCATTTTTTCCCCTTTTTAATAATTAACACAGTAAATCCTACCAGTTCTCCATACTTGGATTCCCCGTGACTTGCACTTTTGAGCTCAAAAATCCAAAAGGCAGACTTCCAAATGGACATTTAAAGCAAAATCTGAGATGCGTTTGTTTTCTGGTCAGTCAGATTTCACTGAGAGCTCAGCCTTAAAACCCAGGGGAGGAGGCAGCGTGGCTGCCTTCGCTGCTCGCAGGGCAGGAGCAGAACTCCCCACAGGGGCAGAAGTGCTCAGCTGTCTGACTATTGAATGTTACCGAGGCCAAAGACCCCAAAACTGCCTTAAATTCAAAGCCATGCCTTACTCTTTGCCTATCTCAGGTATTTCAGTAGAAAATGTCACACATCGTATTTATCACCCGTAATAAACAACCAGCCTGGCACAGCCTCCACCGACAACTGCTCGTCTTAAGGTACGCCAGGGTTTGGCAGTAAGAGCTGCTGCTTGGGCTTTGGATGACCGAAATACAGACCTCTGCTTTCGCTGGCATTTCTTGTTTAACTGCAACCTGTTCTGTTTAGATACTTCCTGCATTTTCTTCATCCGGAGCTGAGAAATGAGGCTGTCAGCTTTGCTTTGCTTTTCAGCAGGCACCCCCACCTGAAACTACAGAAAAGCAATGGTCCTTATTATCTTAGCTCCAACATGAACCCAGTGCCATCCAGATGAGATGTCAAAATGTGGCCCAGCTCACAGGGTTTGCTCATCATTTAAATAGCCAGCAGTACCGTCATCACTGTCATTATACTTCCAAATCAGCTGAATTCACAGTCCCTGGCCTGTTCTCCCAGGCTATCTGCAGCGTGAAGCAGGCATCGGCTCACACTTGCTCTCAGTGTCTGTACACTGAGAAGGGATAGAAACCAAAGACCAAAATCTCTGCTATCCCTTAATTACTTCTTGTTGATGAACAGTTTTGGAAGGTAAGACTTAACCTCTTCCAGAAAGAGGCTCCCTCCCCTGCATCTGTTGCAACCAGCCCACTCTCACGTCTGAGTCCCCTTACATTGACCTGGTCCGAATCTGGAATAAATACTGGAATATTCCTTGTACTATTTTACAGTATTTTTCTAGAATAACGAGCAGTCACAAACACTGCAGTAACCAGCAAGGGGCCCATCACTGGCTCCAGGCCAGTACCTTAGGACTGCACAGTGCCTACAGCCGGGACACTTTGCCAGGGGTGCAGCCGGGGAGCGTTGTGCCGCCGGTTGGTCTTGGCAGAGCACGGGAGCCCCTCAGCACGAGTCTGCACGTCTCCATCCTCAGCTGAACACCAACAGCCATAGGAAACATTGGGGCCGGCAACCACCCTGCCTCCTCCAGCAGGTTTGGGCCAGCAAGCTGTACTCATTCAGGCACATCTGATGTCCCCCAGACCGCACGCAGCCCCTGAGGATGGGCTCAGCCCTGCACCGGGGCTGGGGGACGGCGGCTGGCAAAGGGTGCTCTCTGTTCCCAACCTCCTCAAAATGCGTCTTTGTGCAAAGATACAGCGTCTGCCTGAGCTGCAACTGGGAAAATGCTCTAACAGCGACTTACAGGCAAGGTGAATTAAGCTTGGAATGAATTATATTTGATACACGGGGCAGCATTGGCAGTCTGGTCCTTCTCCCAAGTGCTGGCCGGGGAATACATCGTCCCCAGGTAGGTGACCGATTGCACTGAATCGCTGCCTGTCGTGTGCTGGCGTGACCCCGCTAGCAGACGTGGGGTCCCTTTGTTAGGTCTGTATGTCCTGAGACCATTTCTAGCAGCAGCATCTGATGGGGAAGGGCTGCTGTGCTCGGCGGGGCTCCGTGTGCCACGAGGGACCTGCATCTCCCACCACGCTCCTGCAGGGTGAGTTTCCTGCTGAGCCAGCGAGAAAAGACTGAGGGCAAGGGAAGGTGAGGAGAAGAGCAGGCTAAAAGTGGGAGAAAGGGAAGAACAGGGGATGAGGGAGGAGAGCAGGGCAGTGAGGACAGATGTCAGCTGCAAGAGGGCCAGAAGTGAAAACGGGGCCGGAACCGTCCCAGCAACCGCCCCGCAAGTACCCAGGGGGGAATGGGCTGTAGCATCGAGCTTCCCAAATTGCAGGCATGTAAAATTTTAGCCATAATTTGTAATTATAACCAGAGGATAGCATTTCAGCCTGTTAGGAGGAGGTGGGAACCTGCAGGGCGATGCAGATTAATTACTGCTGACATATGGGGACAGGCTCATTAGGCTGAGGTCTCCTTCAGTCCTAGCACAAAGTTTTTGGCTTGAGGCGGGTATTTCAAGGAGTAATTACGGAGCTGTGCTGTCAGGCAGGTCACAGCAGTCAGCCCCAGAGACCCCTCCATGCCTCCTGGTGCTGCAGGGATGCTGGAGCAGCTCGCGGCGTGGGGAAGGGCAGGGCGGGCACAGGGCAGGTCCTCCCCGTGGTCACCCATTGCAATGACGGTGAAGAAAGAGGGGATGGGGGGTCCTGTGCTCAGGGACCCCATCACGGGTGCAGTGCAGGGAACGGCGTGATCCAGCCTCGGTTGTGAGCGGTGTGATTTGGTACCAAACAGCCTCTGCTCAGCAGGAACCAGCAACGAGCCTCCATAAACACCCTGGGTTACAGCAGTGCAATTTCCGTGCTAGCAGCGTTTACAAGGCTCAGCCTGGTGCCACCCCGTATAACACCCTGCTTCTTGGGCACGATCTGTCACCCGGAGCAGGAGCATCTCTCCGGAGGGCGTTAGGTACCGCACTGCCCAGCGATCAGCAGAAGCAGGCAGCATTTCATCCCGGGGGGATGCCTGCCCGGGATGCTGGGCTCTTGCAGGAGATGCGGTTTGTGCCACTGGTCACTGCAGCACCTTGCTCCGTCTGCCTCCCACCGTGTCTGCAGGCCAGTGCCTCGCGGTGCGGCGTCACCGAGCTCTCCTGCCCGTCCTGGGGGCCCCGCCATCCTCGGGCAGTGTGTGGGCTGCCAGACATCTCCCCACCTTCACTCCTGATCGCATCCAGCAGGGCTCGGGGCTTCTTGAAAAACAGTTCCCTCCTTTCTTAAGGCAGAGCCTGCAAGGTTCCCTGTGGGCTCCAAGCCACCAGCCTTTTTTTGGTCCTAGGGATCATCATCAGGCTCTCTGTGCATGGATTTCTTCACTTCACTTGCGAAGGAGAGAGACAGCACAGAAATGTGACTGCTTAAGCCAGCAATTCACAGCAAACAATTGCTTTGACTTTTTTTTTCTGCTTGCAGAGCTAATGATAAGTCTGTCACAAAAAGCTTTGCTCCATGTGCTCGCAGCAGACTCCAGATTGGAGGCACTGTTCTTGTGACTGGCTGGATGGGGCATGCAGGATTTTATCCTCTTTCTGAGTCACTGCTTTGGCAGACATTTACATCACCAGTCCTTAAAAGTGCAAATACAACTCTCGGTCTCCTTGGGTACTTATGGAGGTAACACCAAAAAATGCTCTTGTTGGTTTTTTGTCTAGCAAGGTACACTCTGTTTTATATCTAGAGAATACAACTGGGGAATAGTTCCGAATCCAGCCCAGCAATCCATTTAAAACATTCCTATAATTCTGTTTACTGGCTGCTTCTGTCAGCGTTGTTGCCAGCAGGTAGGAGGCCTCTCTCTCCCTGGGAGCACGGCACGTGCAGGCAGGACTCAGCTCGGCGCTGGGCACGCTGCAGAGGGGAGGGAGATCGAGCTGAAGGGCAGGGGATGATGAAGCCCAGGCCCTCCCTTGGAAGCACGCAGCACACGTTCAACTTTCTCTTGCATCGTTCTCCTTGCAGAGTAGCGGCTCTAAGACCAGAGCTCTGCAGAAGAGCCGTGCACAGCTGTGCAGAAGCGGGGTTGTGAAATGGGGGTCTCAGAAATGCACTAAAGGTGTGCGTGTCCGTGGGTGCTGGCACTGGGCATGGTGAGAAGCTGCATCCCCACCAACATGCCCAGTGAAAGTTTCCTGTGCCCCACCACCATGCCATGCACCCTGGCCAGTGCTTGTGATTGCTCTTATGATTCTCATATTTAGTGGTATTTTTTCTGAAAGTCCTGCTTCTTGCTCTCCATGACTAAGAAGTAATCACAGGCTCTGTCAACATATATATATATATATATGTATTTCTCTCTCTTGATTGAGAAAGAATGCTTGAAAATGTGAGGCATACACAGCAGAGTGCGCTCAGCAGGGGGTCAGAAATAAGACAGCAGGGAAATGCAGCCCTGGGGATTTTTGCTCTCCGTCCCATGATTCACACCCCTGGGTCCTGATTTTCAGGCATGAGGTCTTGGATTTGCTAATGCTACCACCAACATTTAAGAATTTAAGCACAAGTAAATACATCAGGAAGGGATTTTCAGGGAAGCTCAAGGGACCCAGAGACAGAATCCAGCAGGATCTGGGCACCACAACTCTATTAAGCTCTGCCAAAGCCCCATCCTTTGGGTGCCCGCGGGGATCCTGCTCTGTGCGAGGCTCCTGTCCTCCCAGGACCACGCTCCACCAGGTTTTAGCAGGCTCAGAGAGCTGCTGCACAGTGCGGTCAAGCCCGTGCTTTTCTACAGGAAAAAACATGACACATCCCGCAGCATTAATTCAAGGTTGCTCCTCAGCCCCATGAGCGGACGGTAGGGTACGAGCCTGCGGGAGCCCTCCCAAAATCTCTCTTGAGGTCAGCAGGGAGGAAAAGCTGCCCAAAGGCAGAGCAAGTCTGTTCAGCTGCAGCCTGACCCTATTAACAGCAACTAGCCAAATGCTGCTCCATCCACTCGCGGTAACTTCATGGGGTTTGACAAGCGCTGGATTTAATTTAGATTCAATCTCAACGACTCGAGGCATGGCTGCACTGGGCTCTGCCTGGTTCCTGCAGCGGTGGGGCTGGGGGTGCTGCGGCAGCTCCCGCATCCCGCATCCCGCATCCCACATCCCGCATCCCGCATCCCACATCCTGCACCCCACATTCCGCACCCTGCATCCTGCACCCCCCACGTGTCGGCAGGCACGCTGCACAGGTCCAACGCACTTCAACCCAACATTTACTGTGTAAGGAGCATGAAGGAAGCGAGTCAGAGGCCTTGCTAAAATGACCAGCGCTAGGGCATGGTGTAAGGAAGACGCATTTGTATGATGAGAGTGTTTCAGGCAATGGGCATCGCTTTTTTTTTTTTTTTAGCTTGCTTTTATTTTTCGCTTAAATATGTTTAAAATTATTTCCTTCAAAGCACTTCTAGTAGAACCCTTTTGTTTGAAGTAAATGGATTCCTGGGGTGCTTCTGCATCTAAAAATTCAACAGCCTGGGTTGAATATTTACTGCTCATCATCATCATTTAATATACAGATTTTTTGTCCATTTCAGCTGCAAGAGTACTGCAAAGATAATTTGTGTGTTTACAACCATGTCATTAGGCTGTCAATAGGGAGTGGATAATCCCTCGCATTTCCGAAGCCCGTGCATTTACTGCATATTTCGGGTGGAAACAGATAAGGAGGGTTGTGAAGGCTATTTAGGGGCCCACCTTGAGAGGCAGCAAATACACTATTTCAGGCACTGCTGCCCCTAGGAATTATCTTCAAACATTCCGGCATTTTGGTGGCACGACCACATTTGACCACCTCAGGCTGCACAGCGAGCAGAGAGAATAAAGTCGGGCTGGGCAAGGCAGCTGCTGAAGCTGAGGCCAGGGGTGGCACCACCGGCCAGCTCTTCCTCTATTTTGGTTTTCTTTGTTTTCTCCTCTTGCAAATGCACCATCCACAGAGCTGGCGCTGTTCGAGCCTAACAAGGTGAATCCAGTGTGTTATTCCCCAACCTTGAGTCTGCCAGAGCCGCTTAATGCTGTTTCTATTGATAAGGCTCTGGAAAATCAATGCAGTGATGATGCACACTTGTTATTCGGTAAATAGCCTTTTCTCCAGAAAACAGACCCTTTTTAGAGGTTAATGAATTGCAAGGAAAAAGATGCATTTCAGGGGATTTTAGCCACCGGAGGGGCTGGGGGAGGGTGAGAGCTGCGCAGCTCTCCGAGCCACAGCAGGACCATTCTCTGGTGCTGCAGTGGTGGTGCTGGGTAGCAAAATAAACTTTCCCTTCCACTTTAGGAAACCCTTGGGGTTTTGCTTCTGCTTTTGTGGATTATTTTTTTTTTCTTTGTGTAAAGTTATCCTTTTATTTAGAGTCAATATGAAATCCCCTTGTCCCTCCAGATTTCTGACTGCTGTCTGGGATTCAGAGATTGTGCTTAGCCGCAGAAAAGAAATTAAAGAGTAGGTATTGTGCATAGGAAAAATAAGTCATTCCCGTAAGAAAAAATACCCAAGTGGAAGAATATTTAGGAAAGCATTTGGCATCTATATTAACCAGTTTCCAAACCATTTAACGCTCATGGCTCCGCAAGCTGGGGGCAGCTGGAGCATGGCCCCAGCCTGGCTGCTCCTGCAGGCTGCAGGGACACCGGCTTCGAGGGACCGTGGCTGTGCTCATCCAGATGAGCACATCCCTCCTTTAATTTCCTATACACCTCGAGCCCCTTCACTGCTGATGTTGCACCTGCCCCCCCCCAAGCCTCTCCTGTCTCTTCCAGCTTTACAATACACCACGCTCTGCTCTCCCCTTCGACACACCACGCTCAGCTCTCCCCATCACACACCACGCTCTGCTCTCCCCATCATCTGCCCCCTCGCTGCCCTGCCCCAGCCCAGCCAGCGGGGGCCACATCCTGGCTCCAGCCTTCGCCTTGCACCACGGGCCGGCAGCTCAGGGAACAACAGTAGCAGCATGGGGACACCTGAAGTACACCCCAAAGGCTGCAGCTCTTTTTTGGCCTTTATTAGGAGGAACAAAGAAGAAAGGATCAGCGAGCAGGCTGTGCGTGGTTGCCTAGGGATCAGCAATCACGGCCTGATTGCATTTAGTGTGAGCAGAAGAGGGTGGTCCAGCCCAGGACGTGTGTATGGATGGACAGGCAGGTGTGCCCAGTGTCCAGACACAGCCAACGTCTCCCTGCAATCAGAATGTCATTCTGCACCAAGCCAAACCTCTACAAAAATGAAAGTGCATTACATTTACACAGTTGTATATAGTATGGTATTAAATACACCTATTAAATAAGTTTATTAAAGTCATTAACTGCAGGAATATTTTTATATATACTCGATGCTTCTAATCAATTGAGTTACGAACAAAGAGATTGAGAAGAAAACACAGATAGGAAAATATGACTGAAAGCTAACGCTGCTCTGTGAGGAGCTCAGCAGGCAGTCAATAACTGCCACTCTGCAATCAATAGTGAAGTATTTTTGAGTTAAAATGTCTTCTTGTTCTGAGCCTGTAGTCAGAAATGAAAA
The DNA here is from genome assembly GCF_964034855.1 of Anser brachyrhynchus. Lineage (NCBI taxonomy): Eukaryota > Metazoa > Chordata > Aves > Anseriformes > Anatidae > Anser > Anser brachyrhynchus. The sequence goes on along the minus strand of NC_137706.1, from coordinate 21,897,429 downwards.
ACCAGTACCTGGAAAATGAGAAATGGGGGAGCAGGCGTTAGCCGGTCAATTAAAAGTCATCCAAGGTATGAGGGGCGGAGGGCAGCGACCAGCCCAGGAGAACAAAGAACAAATCCGCGGCCATGGAAGATGTTAAACAGCAGCAATCGGGAACACCCGAATCTGGAAAGAGTCTGTTGACCCAATGATGTTGATTTTGAATACACCTTTGAATACTGTGAAAAATCCAGCAGATAGGAAAGTGCTGATGCCTTCCTGACATTCAAGCAGACTGGCAGATTTCTACAGAGGAAAACTAACGGAAAAAACGAGACATAATCAAGGGATACAAATGTAATTATTGCCAACACAGTTTTACAGACAACAGATTCTGTCACATAAACGCGATCGCGTCCCTCGGTAAGACTTCAACGACGTGAACAGTGCGGACGTGTGGTGGTGCGGGACGTGCCACGCGCTTGCTCTGGCACGAGGGGTGCCGGCACCGTGCGGCCTCTCTGCCGGGCACACAGGGGGGCTCCGCGGGACCAGGAGCTGTGTTTTCTGATCTGCAAAGTGTTGGCAAACGCGAGATCACTGCTGATAAAACACGCGGATGATGAACAGCCCGGCAGGACAGTCACTCTCAGGGAGGAGCAGCTGAGGCACGCTCGGGCCCGGCACAGCGGGGCTGCTCTGAGCACGGGGCGCACCAGGCACGCGGCCCCTCGGGCACACAAAGAGCAGGAGGGGGCTCTGCCCATGGAAAATTCAATTACCCGGGGTTTAGGCCGATGCTGGAAATCTGCATTCAGTTCTGGCATTTGAATTCTGAACAGAAACGTGCAGCCAGCGCAGGTGAGAATGAGAGAAATCGCTGAAAGGCTGGCGAAAATACCCAAAGAGCTCCATCTGCTTAGCTCATGAAGGATACTGCAAGCTGGCTTTATTAAGGTGTATAGATATGGTTATGGTAAGGAAAACACCTGGGGGCTAGAGGTTCTGTCCTCTAACACAGAAAGACATGGAAAAAAGACAGGGAATGTGCCAGTGGCCAGGAGCCAAACCAGAACAGTGCAGGAGTCGAGGCCCGCGGTGTGCCCGGCCGTGCTGTTCCCTTGGGGTGTGCGGCCCCAGCAGGGCCTCGCTGCCTCTCAGTGCCCCCAGCCCCATTTCCACCAGACCGTCTTGCTGGGACACCAGCTTCCCCAGGCGGGGCCACGGCAGCTCAGGACGGGGCTCCCCTGCTTGTCCCCAGCCCTGCCCTGAGGCTGCTTTGGGCCTTTGCAGAGATTTGCAAACGCTCTTCTTCAAAAAGCAGGAAGGGAACACGAAAGAATGAGGAGTTAAAAATGAGGTGAAGGCCTTGAAAGCAGGTAGCACTTAACCTCCCTGCTTTGAAACTCCGGATTCCCAGAGCGCAGCCAAATCCCTTCGCAGGGCACCGTGCATCCCGCACCCGCCCAGCCCCGTGCAGCAGCAGGGACAGCCCGGCCGTGACAGCTTGGTCGCCGCACTGCCGGCTCTGCTGCGGCCGCTGGCACCGCGGGGGCATATTGGAAGGAGGGGGAAATGTCACTGCAATGTCCACGATGCTCTGAGGTGGCACTGGGAACAAATTACAGGCGCAGCGGTCTGCAGCCCGGCACCACGACCGTGGGGCGATGCAGGGGGAGGTTTCGTGCCCACGCTGCTCAGCCCCAGCCCCGCTGCTGCCCGGCCATGCGGGGCCAGCAGGGACAGAGCACACCCGGGGAGCCTTCTCCTGCCCCGAAGTGTGGGTGAACCCCTCCTGGGGATGACATCTCTGCACGCACCTGTATCGTAGCCTTGCACAATAAAACTGTTTCTGTGCCTCTGAAGAAACCTGCACAGTACCGAGCATCGAGAGAATTTCAGCATCGTGGCAGAGCAGAAATCGACCAGGGCTGCTGCCACAGCAAACGCAGGCAGGGTCTGAGAGCCAGGACCTGCGCCCAGAAGGTCGGGAGGAGCCAGGGCGCAGGGAGGAGATGCAGCAGGAGCAGCACTGGTGGGGCTGGAGGCTGGCACAGCCGTGCAAAGGCAAGGATGGCCGTGGGGATTGGGGCATGACGCAGCTCGGAGCTGTTCCCTTTGGCACCAAGGACACTGACCCAGGCTCTGCCATTCCCGGTGCTGACGCAGAGGCAGCTCTGACAAGCTGCAATTGCGTTTTGGCACCTGCCAAGCAGGCAGCAAGAATTCACCAGAGAGCAGACACAGGGGCAGGTGCAGCTGGTGGCACCCTCCCTGAGAGCAGCGCCTCTGAAACGGGAGCAAGCTGCCCAGTCACCACCAGCAGGGTCTCTCGAGAAGCAAAGGGAACGGAGGCAGCACGTGAGCCGAGCCCACAAGGTGAGGGTTTCCCGACACGTGCTGCGGGCAGGGGGAGCTGCCTGTGTCCCCTGCAGGGCTCCGGCCGCAGGCTGTGGGGTGAGGTCGGCTGGGAACCCTGCTCCGGGCACATCTCAGTGCGGTGGCAGGGCCGAGCCCGGTGTCACCGCTGGCTCGGTGTGTCTTTTAGCCCCTCTTGACACAAGTACACCCAGCAAACTCAGCGCTTGTTCGGTGCCTGATGCTAACTCAACGTATTACAGGACCTGAACCCCGAGAAGTACCGACCAGCTCCACTCACAAAGTCTACTGCTGGTATTTGGTCATGCTACAGACTACTTCAATAGCAAATAGTTCCTCCTAAGATGGTTTCAGGCACATTCAGGAGGTTTGTAACAGCAGCAAAAAGGTTTTTAATCCAAGAGACGGAGTCCCATCACCAGAAAGACATTTCACCGTAGTGCTCACATATCCGCCACATTTCCCTCCATTCTGGGGGGATCCTGAACTCTCCTACAAGGTCATTGGGAACTTTAAGGAGAGCTGATGGGTCCCATACTGGTTTGAGACCAGCTCCTCAGCCCCTTCCCAAGGTCATCCCCTGTGCCATGCTCTCACTGGGCCCAGGGTGGGCAGAGCTGGGGACATGGGGGCAGGCGGTGACAGCTGAGGCAGCAGCCAGCGCCGGGCAGCACAGAGCAGCCCCAGCCCCTGGTCCCAGCATCTCCAACGCAGCAAATGGCAAGGGAAAAGACAAGGTTCCCATGGGAACGGAAAGTGCTGACATTTCTAAACTAAAAAAGGAAAGAAGCAGCAAAGTATGAGCTCAGCAGGACTGCACGGACATGGGTGGGTGGGTTTATTTCCTTTTCCCCTCCTCTGTGCGTGAAGGTAAGATACTTTAAAGGTAGTTCGCATTAGGACACATTAGGTTCATACACAAAATGCAAGCAAAGTTTCCGTGTATCTGCTTTGGTGCTTTAATTCAGGCCAGCTGCCTGCAAAACTCATTCTGACACAGAAAAGCATTGTGCAGGCTTCACCTGTAGCCACACAGGAGGAGATGAAGCGTCCCCTTGAGATCACGCCGAGGCACTTCTCTCTCTCATGCAAAATGATTGAGATAAATAACAGAAATTAAACTGCCATATTGCGGTGGCTAAATTATTTGAAATGGCTATATAAAATATATTTGCCGCATGGTAATTAAGTGTCCTAGAGTTTCAGATGGGAAGATTTTTAGCTCAGAGAGATGTTTATCTTCCTGTCAGATCAAAAAGCCGTGGAAGTGGATGGTGACTCAATGGAGATGCTGACGCTGGACACTCACTCCTGCGGCAAACGGCACAGCAATGCCCCGGACACGGCTGCTCCTTCACGGACCTGAAGAGGAGCTGCAATCCCGGCTGCACAGCACTTACAGCCTCACCATTTAAAAACCAATAATGGTTTTTGCACAGCGAAGACGAGAAGTCGGTGAGGGAGAAGCAGGCAGGTAGTTTCTGCTCACTCTAATCCATAGCTGAGGAAAGGAGGTTAAGGGAGCGGAAGAGGGTTTGCAAACACCCAGAAAGCATCTAAAAGGAAGGAAGAGAAAAAGAAATTGCCAAATGTTTCTGACAGTACACATAAAAATAAGGAATTATTAACCTCCCCAGTTAGGAATACAAGAAGTGCCAGTTCTGTGATTGGGGGCGATTCGGGGGGCAGGCTGTGGTGCTGCCCGCAGGAAGGGCTGTGTGCAGGACCCACAGGCTCCCACAGTGAAAATCCAGACACCAGAAAAAGCTGCATCGGATTCCCCGGTGAGCAGAGAAGAGCTCCCCACGAAGGGCAAAGGAAAACCGAGTGACTAAATTTCTTCTTTAGGACTCACAGCACAGTCAGGCAGACACTGCCTCCTCCCTGGAGGCAGGCTGAAAGCAAACAGCACCCTCAAGCTCAGACACAGGCTGCCCAGAGCTGGGGCTGCCCCATCCCTGGCAGTGCCCAAGGCCAGGCTGGATGGGGCTGGGGGCAGCCAGGGCAGGTGGGAGGTGTCCCTGCCATGGCAGGGGGCTGGAACTGGGTGGGCTTTAAGGTCCCTTCCAGCCCAAACCACTCCATGACCCTATGATTCTGTGAACCACGTGAAGCTGGACGTGGTGGTACTGCCCCAGCACCAAGTGCTGCTGGTGCCCCAGCCCCAGCCCCGTACGTTCGGGGCCATTCACCAACGCGTGGCCCCCAGGTTCAGTCCCGTGCACACCGCTGTGATCCCAGCTCCTCCTGCCCTGCCAGGGCCGTGAACGACAGGGCATTCCACACAGCTGCTTTCTCTCACGTTATGCGTGAAAACGCAAATATTTTTAGGTACTTGTTCTCTCAGAGCGTTTAGGAGTATTTCCAACTCTCTTCCGTGCTTTTTCTTGCTCCTGTGCGTTTTCTATTTCCCCCCACAGATGCCCTGTGATGAGATTGCCCCTGGGGAAGGCAGAAGCGCCGTGCAGGGCTGGGGGTGCTGCAGGATGGGCTGCCCAGGCATCAGCAACCAGGAGCAGGCGGGGGGGGGGCAGCAGGGCTGCAGACACCCACCCTGTGCCCCAGTCAGCGCCCTTCGAGCCATAGCAGGGCCGCCTGCAGCAGCCACACATGGCCGAGCCCAAATCAGAGGCAGGCAGCTCCGTGCGGGCACACTCCGAAATGCCGCAGAGCCTATTTTCTACATCAGCTGTGCCTCGCTGCCACCCTCCTCCCCAGCCTGCTTTCCTGAGACTGTGCCGCGTGGTGACTGCCGAGCGACGGCAGCGGGTTTATCGATGCCTCGGGAAGCTGCGCCTAAAATAAGCACCGGGGACGGGCACGGGCACCCCCTGCCCCCCCACGGCACGGGGCTCCAGGGGCACCTGCATGCCAAGAGCCTCACGGCCACCCCAAAAAGCACTCTCGGCCTCTTCCCTTGTAATAAAGGAGAGTACAGGTAAAGCCTCTCCTGCCCCTTCCAGCTCCACTGCTGCCCATCCATTGCTGGTAGGATGCTGAGAAAACCCAGAGCAAGGAGCTGCTGAGCTGCTGTGAGTGTTTTGAGACAACATTTGTGCTGCTTGCCGTGACTACGAGGCTCTGTGCAGAGCCACCGGGGGTTGTCCAGGCAGAGGCACTGAGCGGCCCCACAGCGATCGCTGCCCACCCCACCCGCAGCCAGGCAGCTTGTCGCTGCCTTCGGGAAGAACCAGAGGCAGTTCATGAGGCCACAGCATCATCATCAGCCTAAAAGGGCAGTGACGGCCCTCAGAAAAGCAAGGTGATCTCACAGCCCTAATCTGCTGCTGCATAACAAAACGGGGAAAACGAGAGCGGTCCTCCCAGCTGAGACATCCATCGGTTTGCTGCAGCGGATTCAATTGAATGGGACCAAGAAAGTGAGGACCCAGACCAAGTAGCACGGTAGTTTCCTGCATGGGAATTAGGTACGGAACAAAGCAACGCCAGCTGGTTCAGTAGCACTCTGGAGCACACAATGCAGAGAACAAGTTTGCCTCAGTGGAGGTCTCCATCTCTCCTCTTACCAGACTCGAGTCCCCATTAGGCTGATGCCTCTCCTTGGGAGCTACCTTCTGTCTCAAGGTATCTGTCTCAACCCATCTGTTTCCGCCCCAGTAGCTGCTCAAAAAGATTCGAAGACGTCGCATTGTCTCTGCACAGGGTAGAAGTGACAGAAACCTTGTCAAAAGGGAATAAGCGTTTGTGAAACAGCAGCTGTTGTATGGAGATTTCTGTAACTCCAGAATATTCTAGTGGAAAATTCAGAGTTACAGAAATCTCCGTACAACCTGCTCTTGACTTATCAGGTCAGGCAGTTTTCCACTTACATTTTCTAACCCCAAAGATGAGGCCTTTGGGCAGCCCTTCAAGTTTCACCTCTGCACGCAGGGGGCAGGCACTTTTCCAGCCAGAGAACACACTGAAGGCAGCCAACACATAGCACAGGGACTATTGGGGAAGTATCATTATTTTAAAATAGTGGAGCGAAGTACTGACACAATACACGATATCTGTCCTGACCCTACTGTTACACTTTAATGGGTAAAATTAGCCATTTGCTTGCCTTTGCTGCCAGCCCCAGCACTTAGCTCCAGCTGTGGACAAACCCCCAGGGTCTGTCGCAGCCCCACAGAAGCACCCACGGGCAGCACCGCCGGCATCCCCCCCGTGAGCCGGCCCGCAGGGAGCTGTGGAGCCGCACGCAGACGCGGTGCCAGCTGCTCCCAGGCCCCGCAGCAGCGCGAGGTTTCTCTTCTCGCTGGTGGCACGGCGCAGGGGGGCTGCTCGGGTCGGCAGCACAGGCGGGGTCTGGTGCTGCGCAGGCAGTGCACGGCGTGCTGGTCACAGGAGAGGGCTCAGAAATCCTGACTTCAGTTCCCTGGAACTACAGCGGGAATATTTTGTAACAAGGAGAAAAAGAAAAAAAATAAAAAAGCATGCAGAACTACCTGCATTCCAAATAGCTCCACAAAAATGGGCCACAAAACTCAAAGGGGGTTATAAAAGCAACCCCACCTTAACACCAAGCATTCTGCTTCCTCATAGTTTAAATCTGACGAATTGTGCTATTTTAATCCATTTTTAAAGTATGTCATCTGTATTCTAACCACTGACCTTTTCCCAGTGCCCTCCAGGCACCCAACAAGTAGGTTACATCTGTCACTCCAAAAGGCAGCGGGATGTGGGGGGCAGCGCCTCGGGGCCCCCGGACCGCTGCTCAGCGCAGCCTGGGCGCAGGAACGGGGGCACCCGGCCTCCCCGGCCTGTGAGGGGCCAGGAGGCTGTCGGCACAGGGTGTCAGCTGGGCCTCACACTTCTTGTGCATTTTCAAGACCGTCTTCAGCTGAGCAACCCATCACAAAGCACAAGGTTAGATTTTTGCCTATTTTTACTACTTTCTGTCTTCAGAGTTGAACCGCTTTGCATTCTCCGCCATTATTTTAGACTCACAAAGTGAAACATCAGAGAAGACAGTCACGGTGAATAGCCAGCCAAAGGACCTGCTAAGCGTGAAGATCTTTGTGGTGTACAACAGAGAGAGCAGCTCTCCATCCAAATGGCATCGACCCAAGCGCATCCAAACGCTGACAGCCAGCCGCCCACAAACCCAGCTCCTGCCTCTGTCAGCCTCTCTGTACAGCCCTGCGCCCTAACCCGGTGAAGAGCTCCCTCCATGCTCTGGAGCAGACCCAAACCACGCAGCCTGTGAGTTCACCAAAAACCTGAACGAGACCATCTTCTGCCCCGTGCAGGAATGGGCCGTGCTGCAGTGGCTCACAGGTAGAGTTAGACCAGCCCTCGCTCCTGCAGCCTGCCAGGCTCAGCGTGTTGCTCCCTGTCCTCACTTAATCCATCTCTGTCCACCACGTCAATGCCTTCTCAAGCCAAAGAATGAACTGTGAAGTCCGGTGAGATGTTCTGCTCCTGCCCTGCCCACCAAAAGGTAACCCTCTGTTGGCAGCAGACCCACAGCACTGGTCACAGCGCATTGTCACTGCCAGCTCGAGCCATTAGCTCACACCGTGCTTGCTGCGATGAGATCTGATGAGGTGGAAATCCATCTGATGGCCTAGGAGAGGGCTCAAGGGATCACCACTGGAAACCTTTTCCCAAGGCTCTGCATGCTGGTTTAACTTCCACAACGAGAAAAGCTTTTGTTAATTCAGTTTTATGAGTAAAAAAACCCTTAAAGACTGCCTCCTATGACATGAGACGTAACCAGGCTCCAACATGTCATTTCTCATCACTCACCATATGCTTTGATGGCTGGAAGCACGCATGAGCAGTGGAAAGCCTTGGATGCCCTCTTTCTGTTGTGTATTTCTTTTTTTCCATGGGAGAGCTCTTTGTAAAGGGTTGTGATCACTTTTCCCCATTTTTAAGAGGGCTAACAGGTCTGACATGCCACAAAGCAATAGAGCACCCTTGGTGTCTTCTCATGGACTAACTTGCCCTCAACGAAGGTGGCTTGTGCCAGTGAGTCTCATCCTGCCCAAGGGGCTGTTGCCAGGGGAGGATGCATGGGACACACCGATGTACACCCCATAACTCCAGACGTAGCCTTACAGAGGGTTCAGGAAGAACTTGTGCCTCGGAGCAGTAGCAAAAATACTAACAGGAACAGTCAGTGGGTGATGTCTGCTCTGGTCATTTTCTCCTCAGAAAATAAAAGAAAGCATTTACCAGAGCTGATTTAATTCACGCTCTGATTTTCCTAACACCTTTTGCCAGCATTAAAAGGCCATGAAAAAAAACGTAAGAGAGCTGCAAATTGGGAAGTATTTTTGTTCTCCTTTCTCACTGGAGACTGGAAAACCCAGCTGGCTTCCCACTGGGGAGGCTGACAGCAACGTGCTTCTGCTGCAGCTGTGCGCGGGCACGCAGCTCCGGTGGGGGTGCAGGTCCCTGCCCGCTGGGGGGCTCGGGGGGGGACGAGGGTCTTGCTGACCTGACCTGAGCCTCCCTGGGCACGGGGATGGTGAAACCCAGGCTCTGGTGGTGATTTTGTGATGGATTTGCTGAAACCCAGCAGGGGTTTTGTATTCCTGCAGACTTTCAAGCAGCCATCTGAGGAGGTGCTGACTGCTAAACGCCCTCCTTCGTGTTCGGGAGCCGTCAAACGCCGTGACTTGGTTTCCATGTCTATGCCATCAGAGGAAAACTAAGGCCCAGCTTAAGCCCTGGCTTTGTCTCGGCACCACCCAGCGTTGTTTATCGTGGTACCAAAGATAAGAAAGCACACAAAGCCCGGGAGGCTGGGAAAAAGCAGGCGTGCAGGTTGGGGCAGAGCCTGCTGCATGGGCTCACTGCCACGCGCACCAAACCCACGCACCGTGCAGCACGGCCAGACCCCATAACCGTGCGGTGACACAGCAGGGAGGTGCTCCTCCTGACCGCAGCCGGAGGGCTCAGCCCCTGCAGGACAGGCCCACGGGGGCCCAGCCCCACCGAGCGCACCGCAGCAAGGTGCAGGACAGCAGGCAGCCCCCCGGGGACGGCGGTCCCCCAGGGCAGCCCCCGGTGCACCCAGAGACACCTCCTCTCCCCCCGCCCCGCGGGCTGCCACGTCCCCCGCGGGCCGCAGTCATTAAGCTGACGTGGAAGAACACAACCGTTCTTCAAAGGGCTGGCAGATCGTTCAGGGATTTCTCCTGTCGGTGCACAGCTGTACTAGAGGGGAATATGAATATTGGGGAAAAAAAAGGAAAAGGGAGTAGAAACTGCGGGGCAACTGAAAATGAGGAAGAGCAGGGAGCACGACGGACTGTGCAGGAGAGAATAAAAACAAGACTTGAAGAAAGAACTGTTCCCTTTGCACAAAGCGACAGAGAAAGTCAGGAAGGAGCAGAACACAGGCGGCGGTGCCAGCTCAGCTAGCACAGGCGTTCAGAGAGAAGTGCAGTTGGGTTGTACCGCACTGAGAGTTTAAAGCCAGTCCCCACAAACGCTGCGCTGAGTGCTGGAATTGGCGGGGGGCAGGCAGCCTTCCTCAGCCTGCTGCCTGCAGAAGTAGGTGGCAGCTGCACGGCCCTGCCGTGGGGGGCCCCTGCCCAAACCCCGAAGAGCACAAAGTGCCTCTGAGCAGCCAGCTCCCCGCTAACATTTCGGTAAGTGACACAGCTACCAAGACAAAAATTACACGAGCACGTGCACTAATTAAAAGCAAGGTTGTGAAGGAATTAAAATAGGATTTTTTTTTTTCCCCTCCGGCCTTCCAGACACATTTATTAACCACTGCCCAGGAGGCCGGTGCTGGGGCCGAGCAGGGCAGTGGGAAGGGACGGTGCCCGTGGGCAGGAGCACGCGGCCACGCTCAGGCAGGGCAAAGAGCTACGGCTCTGGGGCAGCTCTGTGCTTCCAGCGCTCCTTCCTGACGGCACTGTCACCAGAAGCTGAAAGCAGATGTGTCCACAGAGAGCTCTGCTGAGGGACCCAAGTCACCGCGTGGGCTGGGCACATTTAATTACAAATATTTACTTTATGAGCATGGTTTTGCTTCAGTTTCATCCATAACAACTACATTCCCAGAAAAATACAAAGATAAAAATTCCTCTGAGGTAAGAAGCAATAGAGATAAGTCTGATTAGGAAGACAACTATTAATAGCAATTATGCTTTAATGACTATGGCTAATCTTTTTGAACCAGCAGTTTCTAGCATGTCCTCTACCAGACAAAGAACTTAACCCTTCTGTTCAACGAGATGCAGAAAGAAACCGAGTGGACACATTTCCCATGGATTCACGAGTGGCTGGCTATAAAACTGCTTTCAGAATACAGCCATAAGTTATGTATGAGATGAGAAGGACGTAAAGTTGTTTGAGCGTGAGAAACCTGAACGTGTCTTTGTCTTGCCAGCTGCTCAGCCAGTGCAAGGGTCTGCTGCTATGGACCCTCAGTATCACAGAGCCCTCGGAGCACCTTCCTCAGCCTGGCCAGAACCAGGACAAAGCGGGCGAGAGGGCAAAACTGACCCCTGCAGACCACAGCTCGGGTAGCCTTGCCGATGTCTGTGCCCAGGAATTACAACGCTATAGCTACTCCACAGGTGGAAGCTGACAGCGGTGATTAGGTTTTTAGAAGAATACAACTACATTGTGACTATAACAAAAAGTACACAAAAGGGCCCCGTGAGAAATCACGACGCTTCCCAGTATAACCTCATACACTTGATACCACAGGCGTGGGTATCCCATTCCTGTTCTGTCCTACTCCCCCACTGCCTTCGTGGTAAATGTTTTTTAAAGTAGACTTCAATAGTGTTAGCTTTTGAAAAATATCAAAGTACAACAAAAGCAAGTAGACTTATAAAAAAAGACACTATTTCAAAGCATTCTGCAATCTTACAGATGCTGGATATTGGGTTAATGCAACAGAAGAGGACTTGGGGGGGGAGGGACATTTCTTCTCCATAGAAGGCTGGTGAAAAAGACATTTCTTGTGTAATGCTAGAAATTATTTTTATCTTTTTTTTTTACTAATATCTGAATACACAGTCCTACCAAGCACTGTGGAGCAATTGACCTTTACTTTGAAATCACACAAATCCAAAGCACACAGATAGGTTAGTGGGTGCCATCTCAGAACTACCAACAATTTGAATGTCTGGCCCAAATTAAAGAGGGGCCTCCAAGATCAAATTCAGCACTAAGACATTGCATATCAACACCACGGCATGCTCAGAATAAAAACGTTGCAGGGCGAGGAAAGCAAAAGAGCCAGCAGTGCTTCAACCAGCCGATGAGCAGGCTCCCTGCAGCACCGGCTGCTGGGGCGCTGGAAGCTCATTTTCAGCAAGCGCAGTGAGATTAGAGCCACTGCAGTCGGTGCCCGAGGGCGCTCTGCAATTTAACCCTCGAGGGGAGAACCTCTCCGTGCCCTCCTGGCAGCAGCTATCGATGTCCTCAGCACCGAGGAGCACAAGATGCTGCAGAGCTCCGTGCTCCTGCCCTGGGCAAGGGGCACAAATGTGCCCGGAGGAGCCTTGCCGACGGATGGATGGTGAGGCCGTAAAGCTTCACCTCCTGGAGAAACTGGGCTACAAGAGTAGATCACTGTAACAGAAACAGTCTCAAGGAACAGGCTGAAGAAGCTGTCCTAAGACCATCTTTCTGGCAGAGGTCCCCAGGAACAGTTACTCCTCTCTGGCCGCCTGCTGCTCGCTCCTCCCCTTACCCAGAGCAGGATCATGCCCTTGGTGCTCTTCTGCTGGACACCTTCAGCACCAGTCACTGCTGCTCAGAGCAGCCCTCTGCACATCTTTGTGCATCCTGAGCACTCTGATGCTATTAAACTGAAGAGTTTTATTATTAAATCCCAGTCACTCTGAAGTGAATTATCCAAGTTTTAGTTGAACCAATTAACTGATATAATACATGGCTCTTGCTTTCCCAAATGAAGAGGAGCATCTTGCTTTCTGCTCATGTCTCCCTGTGAAAATGATTTTTAAACACTTTAATCTAATTAACTTTTTGAGACTGAGAATCTGCTGAAGGAGTTCAGGTGATGAGAACTGGTGATTGATGTACATAGCGCTAACCAAGGAGAAAATCTCTAGGGTTGTGAGGGGGGCTTAGGAAAACAATCTCCTTCTTAGGAGACAGCAGTCAATGTCAGGGGGGTCCTGCTGGCTGACGTGCTGCTCTGTTAAAGTGGGGCTGGAAGGACGAAGCAGCCAGGAAGAAGCATTTTCAGAAGGCACCAGCTAAGGTCCTCCTGCAGCCAGCAAAGCTGCACAGAAGGGGTGTGTAGGACCGAGAGCACAGAAAACTGGCCGCAGCGGGGAAGCCCAGGATGTGCACACGTGTGCAGACTGCCACCCACATTTCCCAACAGCAAAGGCTTTGCCACAGGAGCAGCATTCTCTGTCTGTTGCAGGGACCCTTCAGAGGTTTCCCTGCTTTGCTGTGATGCAGCATGCAGTGTCCCGACCATCAGCTGCTTAGCGCAGACGCGTCAGACTGAAACTGGAACTGGCCCAACACAGAGCCTGACGCTGCAGAGCTCTGCCAGAACAGGTAGCAGAGTCCCCGGGAGCTTAATGGGAATCATTCACATAGCGACGACCTTGCAAGCCCTTGCAAGAATACAGGCCTTGGGTAGCTCACTGTGACTCAGACAGCCGTCGTATCACCTCATGTGGACCTGAAGGCAGCACCAGGTTACAAACGGAAGGCAGCTGCACCTGCCTCCCAGGCGAGGTGGTAAGGAGCATAGGTCAGCATCTGGTGCAGGGTAAATAATGCAGAGGCACAGAATGGTTCGGGTTGGAGGAACCTCTGGAGGTCATCTTGGCCAACTCCCTGCTAACTAAATACCTTTATTTAGCCCAAATCATGTCCCAGAGTCTCTGCCTAGAAATCAACAGTGAATTGGAGGGAAGCATCGGGGATTAGTTCTGATTGCCCCTTGCAATGTTATTATCAATCTTATTATTAAGGATGAAATGTTCTAAATGATACCCTAAGTGAAAGAAAGGAAAAAGGAAGCAGATTACACATTCCTTACTAATGCTTACAAACACGATACCGAAATTAACAACCTACACACTTTAGCCGATTTAAAACTTAGGACAAAAATAGAGGTTTTCTTCTTCTCATCCTGGCATGAGAGCTCCTGAGGTTACGTACTGGGGCACGCACCAGTGCTGGCCGAACCGGGTTGCCCCAGACACCGTGTTCTGAACCGCTCAGCAAAGGACAGCCCAGGCAACGTGCACCCCCGTTAGGCTGGGGACAGGCCCCAGAGCCCTGGTGGCACAGCTCCGCCAGCCCTGAGGCTACCAGAGCCACCCCCCCAGCCTGCCCCACCAAGGGCACGCGGGACGGTCCCACCCCAGAAGCTGATGGAAGTTGTGCTCCCCTGGCACTCTGAGACTCGAGCTATTTGCAGAGATGAGAAGAGGGCATTGAGGGCATCTTAGTTTCTCAGCTGCTGCATAAGCAGATTAACTTTACTTGCGGCTGATCCATGGAGAAATGGATCAGCAGGAGCCCCTGACAAAGACAGATTTCTCCCCTGCTCACATTCTGCTTGCTCACAGTAAACACTGGATGATGTTATTTACAGGACCTGTCTTCTCCTCTCTCATTTGCATCACTTTACAACTCAACCTCCAACCTGGGTCACAGCCCTGCCATTAAATTAGGCCCTTCCTGAAGCAGCCCTGAAGCCATTTTTCATCCTGATCTCTCTGTTCCCAAGGAGTACTTGTGACCCCAACTGCGGTCCCTTGGAAAACAGAGTTAGAAGGCAGGAAAGTAAAGCGACTGCTGTGAAAAGCTCCATCACTCGTCCCTCCAAGCCAACACGGGTCCCACTCCGCCCCCAGGGCAGCCCCTGCTCCCCCCTGGGGAATGAGGGGCTGAGCCCTGGCGAGACCCCCCTGCCTCTCCTGCTCAGTGGGTGCTGCGCCGCTCCTGGGGCTCCGCAGAGGCAGGAGGGCACAGGGAAACCTCACACACCCTCCCAGGCAAGGAAAGCACATTTGGCATTCGAGATGTTTCCCCATGCCCACCTGTCCTCCCTTTTCCTCTCCCACCACAGAGCCTGATGCTATGCGTGTCCTTACAACAGCGTCTGAGGACGCCCCCAAAATGAGCCAGAAGATTGATGCCGGTAATTTCCTTTCTCCTTCTTTCCCTTCCCTACACAGGCCGTCTGCATTGCTCACCATTCACTGGAAGCTTCGCAGACCAGCAGTCATAGGGAAGACGACCCCTGCATTGTGTGACGACTGTAACAGGACTAGGGCTGACTACAGCTCTGTGCGGGAGAGGCAGTAAGTATCAACTGTTGCGGTGGCTGCTACTTTATTGGCACACAAATTAAATTAGAGATGCACACATTTCATATAATTGAAAACATGTTAATGCATATGGACAGCTCTTCTAGTCCTCAGATCAATAAACTGTTGCTTTTCCTATACTGAAATGCCAATTCCGCTTAGAGCAATAAAGAAAATCTGCCAAAACCCTAATTAGTAGTTTATCTTTAAAATCCTGAATTTTCTACTGTGAAGGAAGAAATACATACACAAAATTCTCAACTATGATAAAGAGTGCTTTCCAATCCATATGTTGGAAGAAATCATTTTCCTTTTTCCTTAGGACAAAGAGAGGTAAACAGCATGTTTCAAATTCAGGTCACGGTTTGACACATGGAGCAACAATCTATGATGCTCAATTTGTGGCTTTCTTAGTCTATAATGGGAGGAAAACAAAAAACCACCACCCTATCTTAGGAATAGACTGCAAGCTAAAATGAGGTGCACAAACAGCGCACGGAATTGGTCTACTGAGATAGCAGCACTCCTGCACTCAGACGCACAAATCCCGATCACCTGCTGGCAACAAATTACTCCAAATTTTAGAGCTCTTCCCTGGGATTGTCATTTCCAATCGTCCTCCAGAGCATGCATGCTAAACAGCAGCCGCTTGTGTGCAAGTTGGGAAGAGTGAAAGAATTAGCCAGGCTCCAGTACTGTCCCTCATGGCCCAGCAGGCTCCCATTGAAACTCTTAACACTTAATAAGCATTTGGCCTTAATTGCTGATTTTATCTCAGCCTGGGACTTGTGCCGTAACCGCTGAACACTGCTTGTGGCAGCTCTACGGCTGCCCAGCGGAGCTGGGGACACACCAGGGGAGCTGACCCCGAGTGACCAAAGGGACATCCCATACTATATGGCATCACACTTGGCAATAAAAGCTGGGGAGGAAGGGGGGGAATGCCTGGAGTGGTGGCATTCGTCTTCCCAAGCAGCTGTTATGCATGACGAGCCCTGCGTTCCTGGAAGGGGCTGACCACCTGCCTGCTGCAGGGAAGTAGCAAGCAAATTCTGGTTTGCATTGCCTCACCTAGTACGCTGTCCTGGCCTCCAGCCCTGAGTTCTCGCCCTTTACCTCTCTGGTTCTCCCCCAGCCCACCTGATAAAGGGCAGGGAAGAGGCTTTCTGAGATCACAGCGATCTCTGCATTCTCAGATCCCGCTTTATTTACGTTCACATTATTTGGTGTTAGATAATTCATGAGAAATTAATTCTAATACATACTCCGTTGTCCACCAGAAAGACATATCATATATTAGGTCATAAAACAGAGTGTGCATAGCAACACGTGCACGTACTGGCATGTGATTTCAAGCACAATCGCAAACTCTCCTGGAGGTAATGATTGCACCTACACTGTCTTTTTTTTCCCCCCACCCCATAAAGATGCTCCAGTAATTTTATTGGCTGCAAAAGGGCCTTTGAAATCTGGCCTAGCAAAACCCCCTCAAGCCACAGAAGTCTTTTTTTGTCCCATGGAATCTCATTTATATTTAGCAAAGTTTAAATTATTATTTTCCTTCTTTGTGTGTGTTCTCCAGCAACAAACTAAAACAGTAATTGAATATGAATGCCTTGAGAAGCCACAACCACACTGAGGCAAACAAAACTCACCACCACCACCACATTAAAACGCTTGTCCTCGCTTTGCGGAGCCACAGCTTCCCTGCGGTGCACCCGACCTTTTCCCTCTGGAAGCAGGAGATCCCCTAAAGCTCTCTGCACGTGGTCAGAGGCCACAGCTGAACCTCTATAGGGATATATAGGTTTGGGGTTTTGTTTCCCCCCCCCAAACAAATTTGTTTTAATTTGTCATCAAAGGGATTTCATGAGCACCTTAGAGCTGCATCCATAGCTGTGACTGCTTCTATTAAAAAGAAAAAAACCTTACCCATTTGCAAATATTATTTAGAGAAAGCCTCCCCCCCCACCTCCAGCCCACCCAAAATGCCAAAGTCTGCACTGAAGCTCCCAAAGAGATGGGTTCCTGGGCCTGGGGGGACAGGACTCCCATCCCAGCACCTCTCCCGGACACAGCTGTACTCTGTTAATCAGTTTTAATTCAGAAGTGCTGCCACGAGTCAATCCCAGACGTTACTCAGCTGTTTTCATTACACAATAAGTTCTAAGAGATTGTTTCTGATACACGCTCCAAATAACTTACTCTCAGAAATATTTCCAAATTTCAGATGCCCATAAATAAACTTATTAGCATTTCAGTTAAACAAAATAAGAACAACAAAAAAAACAAAACATACAAACACACAAAGAGTACCAATTCTTTTCAAACTGTTCCAAGTGCAGTCTTTAACCTTAAGAAACAAAAGCAAGCATTTTCCTTTGTAATCAACATGCCTTAATTGTCTTTTTCATCCAAAGTCACATTTTCCTTCGGAGATGGGAAACCTGTTGCTGAGATGTTTATGAATCAGAATGAGAAAAGTGGGTCTGTGCCTCCTGGCCCCCTTCCACAATATTCCTTACCCTTACCTAGGTATCACAGCCATTTACTCTTTCTTTTTCCCTGCTTCAGTTCTCTTTCCACTATTCTTTTTATTATTATTATTACTGATTCTGCATAGCTTTAATCTTACTATTGCTCTCCATCCCTACAAAATGGTACCTTGCTGAGTAGATCTGCCCAAGGATGTGCTAAAAAGAGAAGCCTGAACAGATGGGTGGCCTGTCTGACCTCACACTCAGTAGTTCCCCCTCTTGTCAGCTACTCTAAGGATGAAAGATGCTTTTGATGCATGAGAGTAATACTTAGGCAGATGTGTAAATATAGCAAAAAATAGCTAGAAATAAGGGGGAAAAGCAGCAGCATAGAATATGACTAGCTAATATGCGTTGCTTTCTTAAAAAGTACATTGTAAGGTGCACGTACATGTGCAGGCACGCCCACGTGCACAGCTTTGAAGATCTGAGTATCGGCAGCTTTTTTCACTTGCCTCTTTGTACATTCTTTCTAACAGCCTCAGCCCGCTCGTCCAAGCTGCCTCTGGATGAGCACAAGGCAAGGCGCCTTCTGGAAGCCGTGGAAGAACGGGAGCCACTTGTGATGACAGGTCATCTCACCCTTAAAAGGCACAAAACCTCTCCCAAGACAGATGTTGTTAATAAAGCTCAACACATTGTTTAATCTGCCTTGTTCTTGTAATGAGCTTTGATAAAAATCTCAGATGAAGGAAGAGTTGTCAGGGTAGCATACAACTATTCTAACACAGCATCAAAAGGTAAAGAGCACGAGCAAACTGTTGTCGACACAAGTATGCCTGCGATAAACCACTATGCCACTACTTCTTCATCTTTATGCTTTGTCCTTTTGCTTCAGGAGGAGGAAATGTCTTTTTGCAGTGTAAGTGCACAGTGCTGGATGTGCTCACTTCAGTCTATATTTACAGCGTTAGTTTGGGGATAGCCTGCTGCTGAGTTTACTTGCAGCACATAGCTGACCCGTGCCCCACCTTAAAGCTCCCTGAACAAGCTATAGGAGATGGTGCTTACAAACCCAAACCAGCCAGAGGGAGGTAATTTGAATACCAGTCGCTGCTCAACCCAGAAGCAGTAATTAAGCGGTTTCAAAGAATCCCATTTCAGTGATAGGTGTCCTTCTCAAGCCAACAGAAATCCAGCCTACGAGCGCATAGTACGACAACCCAGCCTTGAAAAGATTACAAAGCACGCTCCAGAATGACCCCTCAGAAGTACTCACAACATGTGCTGATATTGGAAGTAATTATTTTTATTAACTGCTATTATTGCAAATGGGCAAACAAAACTATTAATAGATACAGCTCTAAGATAAGCAGACGGTATTTCTGAAGCCACTTTGCAAGACAACTATACTTTATGCATTTATCTCATCCACCAGCTGAAACAATTATATTGAAAAAAATATTCCCTGCTACAGTGCTATTTTGGTATTAATAACTCGTACTCTGACTGTAGCCTTACAAATCTACATAGAAATGTTAGTAGGCTATGCTGCTCATTTTGACAGTTACGCAGCTTACCAACAGATGGAGTATGTTAATCAGTTTTTAAAGTATAAGCTAGAAGCCTAGGCTAATTTGAGTTCTCTATGCAGAATGCTTGCAAAAAATACAAATTCCTGATACGTGGGAAAAAAAAAAAAAAAAGCTTCATTCTGCTGAAGCTGGAAAACAGCATCTTAGAATATTTAAGTATTTACTTTTAAAATCACTAGCTTTCCGTAATGCTGAATAGCTTATAAAATCAGTATGCTCTCATATGCAGTATTCACAATTTTACACCTGATTATATACAAAATTTTCACCTCCACAGCTGCATTTCCACCAGTTAAGAAGAGGAAGAAAATCTTGGTGTGAGCCAGAGCAACACCCCAGGCAAGAAGCACAAAACAAAGTCCCAGAGGGGTGCTCAGCCCAGACGTGTTTCCTTAAGGCCCACCTTACTGGCAGACGAATAACTCCCATAAACAAGCGCAGCTCCCACCTTTGGCCATAGCCATACCTGGTCGGTCCCAGAGCTGGCAGAAACAGCCGCCGAAGTCAGCAGGGGGCTGCGAGCAGAGGCTCTCCTGGGGGTCTTCTGCATCCTTCCCCTGCCGCCCCCCTTCTGCAGCCCCCCACTCAGGTTGGCTGGGGACCCCCCTCTTCCCAGGCTCAGGATGCCAAAGCCCATTCTGCTGCATGCTTCACTAAAACTACTTTCATCAAAACCCACCTGACCTTCCTAGCAAACCAGCTATCCGTCCTGTCCCCGGGGCTTTAAATTGCCCTTAACTGCCCTGCGCAGCCTCACCTGGGACCCTTCCCACATCCTCCTCATGGGCCGGGAGCTCCATTTAAGCCATTTAAATACACCAAAACCCATTTTTCATTTAAAAACCTGTTTCAGATTCTGAAGGGATCAAAATACTTGACTAGTAGAACAATTCAGACTTTTTCTAATTTGTTGGTTTAAGTGACAAAACGTCTTGTCAATAATATACCCTGGAATACTATAGTTATAAAAACACCATTACGTGGGGCTCCTAGACTTTACAACAGAAAATGAAGGGAAGTAAATAATAACCAGAATACCCTTTATAAAGTAGAATATCTGAAGGAAAGTAAAACAAAAGTCAAGCGTAATATGCATTTCATCAGCAAAACCACCCTACTCAGTGAAACCAACCGAGGAGAATGTCTGTGACCTGCCTGCAAATGCTCTGGAAGAAAATGAT
The DNA here is from genome assembly GCF_964034855.1 of Anser brachyrhynchus. Taxonomy (NCBI): domain Eukaryota; kingdom Metazoa; phylum Chordata; class Aves; order Anseriformes; family Anatidae; genus Anser; species Anser brachyrhynchus. Next base: position 21,877,534 of record NC_137706.1, on the reverse strand, counting down.
GCCTGGGAAGCTTGGGAAAAGCTCTTTGCATGCGACACAGAGGGCTGTGCCAGGCAACTGCCTGGGGAATTTCAGGTACTTGTAAGTCAGTATGCATATTCTTGAAAGACAATAAGCCTTTTAGGAACTTCACTGCCTATCTGTTCATCACTCTATACGCCCTAGATCCACACAAAGAAATGATAAAATGTCTTTTCCCCCTTGACCTGTCTAGTCTTGTAGCCAGAGCTTCCAAAGGCATTTGATTTCTCACTTGCCCCTAGTACCCCTGTAAGCATTTTTCCAGTGCATGATCATTTCTAGCACTGCAGGCCCTCAGCTGAGAGTGACTTTACCTCTGAAATATCTCTAAATATGTTTTCTGCTCACCACAGTACTGATCAATAGCTCAGGAGAGAGGATGCATTTTCAGGTTACTAGGGGTGAGGTCTTGATTATGAAATGAAGGGCACAAAGAATACATTATTCAAGGTAGTAACAGCACATGGATCGAAAGAGCAGTTCTGTAGCCTATTAGGTTACTTTAAATGATTTCTTCATGTTCAGCATCTCACACACTACAGTTTAAACTTCTCTGCAGTTGCCACTCGGTTCTAATCATTCTGTCTTGGAAAATGTCAGCACCCTCCAGAAAAACTATGATTTTATATTATTAAATTTCTCCCTATTTTTATGGCATCCTACTCATGTTAATAGAAAATTAATTCAATTAAATCATTCTTCTTCTCTGTAATTAGAAAATAAAAATAAAAAAATCCACAAATAGAGCTGAATTAGGATTTTTTGATTATCTTAATGAATTTGCTGTAGGAGTTTGCTATTTTATTACTATTCTTCTGTTAAATAACACTTGTATATACTAATATTATCAGCAGCAGACAATTGGTCTGCGTAAGCTCAGCAAATATCAAGCCTTGTCTGAAGACAAGCTCCAGGGTACGTTGTGAATTACAAGCAAACGCAACTTCCCTGTGCAGTTCCCCTCTCCGCTCCAGTCACGCAGCTTGGCAAGGAAAGGCCGATCCGAACAGGGATGCTGTGGCTGCTGCAGCCTTCCCCGGGAGCCACACCTGCCGCTGCAGGGACACGGCCAAGGGCAGTGCTGCAGTGCCTTGCTGCGAGCTCTGCCGGTCACTGCCAGCGCTCTTCATGCCTCGTTGTCTCTCCCGGACTCTGCGCTCCCTAGAACGGCATTTATCCCCAAGAGGACCAAGTCCTGGGGAGGTTTCCATAGCTTTATGCTTTGGCCCTCATTCTCCAGAAGCATGTTCCTGCGACAAAGGCCACACGGTGTCACACAGGAGGTCCCTCCGTTCTCCGAGCAGTGAGGAAGAAGTGCCTGGGGCAGAAGTGTACAGAGCCCCTTTGCCTCGGGTACCCTCCCACTAGTCCAGGCTAGGCACGCAGTTTGAATCTCAAGTGTGCTCAGCAATCTTTGAGGACCTGCTCCTCTACCGATTTCCGTAACGCCTTTCTGGATGTCGTTGTATTTCTGACCTCCACAACACAGCAGTGGTGGTGCATGACCAAACCGTGCACTGTGTGGAGGAAGTACGCCCTTCTATTTAATCCTACTGCCCAGTAATTTCACCCGGTGTTTGCTAGTTGTACGGGCAGAAGAAGCACTTAATAATCTTTCTTATTCATCTTCTCCATATCATTCATCGCTTTAAATACCTTTATCATGGTCCTTCTCCCTGTCATCTTTTCCGAACTCCCTTGCCGTCTCCCTGTACCAAAGCCACTCCACACACCTTTGATCACCCCTCATTTCATAACCTTCTCATAAGCCTCTGATGAGAACCGCAGTGTTCAGGAAGCAGAAGCACAGAGAAAATTCATATATCGACAATAGCTTCCATTTTATTAGTGCAAATTCATACACTGACAATACCTTCCATCTTATTCTTAATTTCTGTCCTAACAATACCCTTTATTCCACTTTCCCCACCTTTTTTTAATACCCACGAGGATAAAGGAGACGTTAACAGAGATTGCTAAGAGCCCGCTGTGTATGCGGTGTTGCAATTGTTTTCTTTCTCCTGCACGCATTACTTGACATTTATCAAAATTGAATTCCTCTGCTGTTCTATTTATTCAGTTACTCAGTGTCATGAAATGCAGTAACCCTTTCTAGTCGGCTTCATTTTTGATTACCCTGAAAAACACTGCTTAACTTCCACAAATTATATTGCCCGTTATTCATTGCTTTTTCCCCCTCAGATCCCTTATGAATAGGTGGAAAAAGGTCACAAACTGTTGTGTCACTAGTAAATAAACTCCGAACTCCATTCTTCCTATCTTTTCACTAATTACTAATCCAGGAGCAAACTTGTCCTCTTCATAGCTTAATAGTTTAATTTAGGAAAACTTCACAAGGAACCTCAAGAAAACTTTCTTAAATTCAAGTGCATTGTGATGCTTGAATCAACCATAAGCATTTGCTTTTTGACTCCTTCAGAAATCTCCAAGAAGGTCTAGAAAACTGACCTTCCTCTGAAAGAGGCGTGCTTACTCCTTCCAAATATATCACGTTTATCTACAGATCCACTCCTAGTACACGTAGCTTCAGCCAGCTTGTCTGGCAAGGCTTCTCTCGAGTTCTTCAGCTCACTCGTGGAGAGCAGCAGTTACGCTGGTGTCCTGGCCAACGCATTGCTAAGCGGGGTCACATCTGAGTTCCTCTAAAATCCTGTGGTCTGGTCCTGAATATCTGCTGCCAGTCACCTCAGTGCTCTAGCTCCACTGATGTGTCCCGTTCCCCCGACATACACCTGCACCCCAGCTAAAGTCTCTGAGGAGAATCTTCTGTAGTGAACAGAAATACAGAATCTTTTCTGTTACAGCCATATTTCAACTCGGCTGCTTCTTTTGACACTTTCTAATACACGTGAATGTTTTCCGTGCCTTTGGAAAGTTTCTCTTCAAGATCATTTTGGTCTGCCACACGGTATTTCTACATTTAACTCGACAGATTGCTTTTTCTATTTTCTTTGTTTGGACACAACTTCTGTTTCTTAGGAAGATAGCTTAAAACTTAAAATAGCCTCTCCAACTCTTTTAAAGTACACATTTCTGAGATCCTTCCAGAGTTTTTGCTAAGTGACCTACCCCTGGGCTGGGCTTCTAATACTCTGTCTTGAGAGAAACTCTGCATTACATAGGAATGCCATATCCCCCCAAACACTCTTCTTTTGACAAACCTCAATTTGCATATCTCCCCTTTCCAAAGTTAAGCATTACTACTGTGTATTTTGATTTTTTTTGTTTCTACAGGGATGCTAAATCTGAATACCTTATGACTACTCTTACGGAGCAGTTCTTAAATAGAAAGATATAGGAGCATGTAAGGTTTTAAATCAATCATGAACAATTTTTCTTTCCTGCATCCTTCAGTTCCTCCAAGGCAGGTATGGTGATTAAAGCTTAGTTGTGCTTGCGTTGTGTCTCACAATGACTGCTATGAAGTGTGTAACAGGCAATGGATCTTTCCATTACCACTGTATTATGGTGAGGTCAAAGAAGCCAAGATAAACCTTTCTGAAGGACTAGCCAAGCTCCTGGGCAGAGCTTGAGCTGGAGATGCCAAGAGATTATTCCAACACTCGGTGTAAGATCATGGTCAAACGCTAGAGCAAAGCTCAGGAAGGCTGGGCAAGAACACAGCCATTCCAGCAAGGAGCAGAACAGACTAGGACTGGATCACGGGGCCTGAAATGAAATGCAAATTAATCGGAAAACCGCTTGCTATTGCCTCACCTCTCAGATATGCAAAGGCAACCACAAAAAACGTGCACGGGCAGCTCCCCCCAGGCTCACAAAGCTCCCTGTTGCCAGGGAGATCGCTCGCTGCCAGCTCCGCAGCGGGGCTCACACCAGAGAGGGGAAATAGTGCTGAGTGGTACGCGAGGAGGTAACATTTCTGAGCAGACTTCTACAGGTCGGTGGGAATCAATGGGTGTGAAACCCAGACATAGTTCCGGGCTCAAACTGGTGTTTAACATTGTATTTGCGTCATTTAGACGAGCACTTCCCTTCTTGCAGCGTCCAGGTTTGCATAGAATTAGTGTACCAGAAAGAACAAGCTCAACAGAACAGACTCAGAAACCGGTGACTAGCTTCATGACGACGTGAAATTTGCAACAGCAGATACAGAACGTGAATCTACACCGCCATCTGCAGAGAGCAGCTTGGCAAATTGAGATTAATTGGCTCCCCACGCAGCAGCAATTAAGAGTGCCAAGATGCAAATAGTGGTGTGTGAGATAGGAGCTGGGTACGGAACCTGATGGAAAGACCAAGCGGTATGTGTGCCCAAACACTGTTATCGCAGCTGACAGATCCTGTGCCATGTATGCTGTATCTACGGGAAATATTTGGTTTTGTACTTTATTTCTTCAGCCTCGTTCTTTCTTTTTCCTCCTCCTAGTTGACCCAGGGACCCCATCCTGTTTTCCTCCGTTTTCTTGGCACTTCTAACATCGCTGCGGTACCAATCGTAAAGCGTGGCCGCAGGAGTTTGCTCAGGGCCAGGCCTCCTGCCTGAGGCGCCCGGCTGCTGGAGGGGCGCAGCACAACCACTGCTTTAATGCCGGTACACAAAGGGACGCTCCGGGGCTCGAAGCCGCGCGTGGCTTCCCTGGGACCCGCCCGTCCCCACGCTGAGGCCGCGGCCCCGGGGGCAGGACGGGCTCCGAGCCTGGGCCGCGTTCCCCCTCCCTCAGCCACGGCGGCGCAAGAGGGCAACGGGGGCCGGGGCCGGGGCCGGGCGCTTTGTTCCAGCTGTTGTTACAGAACGGCGGGCGCAGCCCTCACACGGCGCCTCGCGGCCCCTCAGCGGGCACCCCTCGCTCCCCCCCCCCCCCCCCGTCAGCCGCCAAGCGCACGCGCGCCGCCCCCTTCCCGCCCGAGCAGGCGGCGGCGCTGTCGCGACAGCTCTGGCGTCTCGCGAGAGGGGCGGGCGGCGGAAGCGGCGGGGCCGCGGGCGGCCGGCGGGGGGGGGCGGAGGGGAGGGGTGGGCGGCACGCCGCCAGCGCGGCTCCGCGGCCTGGCCCGGCCCCGTCCCCGTCAGCGTCCCGGCCCCGGCCCGCGCCTGGGAGCCCCGGCAGCGGGGGCAGAGCGGCCCCGGCCCCGGCCCCGGTTCCCCTCAGGCGGAGGCGGCGAGCGGTGACGCCCCCGCCCCGCGGCCTCCCCCATGGTGGGCTTCGGGGCCAACCGCAGGGGCGGCCGGCTGCCCTCCTTCGTCTTCGTGGCGCTGCTGGCCGTCATCGCCGTCCTCGCCTTCAACTGCTGGAGCGCCTCGTCCCGCCAGGCGCTGCTGCAGGAGGAGCTGGCCGAGCTGCAGAGCCAGGCCCAGCGCACCGAGGTGGCCCGCGGGCGGCTGGAGAGGCGGAACTCGGACCTGCTGGGCAAGGTGGACTCGCACAGGAAGCAGCTGGAGCAGAAGGAGGCCGACTACAGCCACCTCAGCAGCCAGCTGCAGGCCCGCGACGGGCAGGTGAAGCAGTGCGAGGACAGCAAGGTACGGCCGGGGGCGGGCCGGGGGCCGGGGGCCAGGCGGGGCTGCTGCCGGCCCGGGTCTGTTCCAGGAGCGGAGCCGGAATTAGCGGGGGCCGCGGGCGCGTTGGCGCTGAGAGCTCCCCAAGCTCCCTTTTCCAGACGTCTCTCGTTAATTTCTGTGTTAATTTCCTCCTCAGTTTCTTCAGTCTTTGGTGATCGGTCAGGGAGCTGTGCACAGCCTTAAAGCCAGAGCCACAGCTCGCTCGTCTGCGAGGGTGCTGGACCGGGTGTGCTGTGGACCGGGTGTCTGTCTGTCCGGGTGTCTGTCTGTCCGGGTGTCTGTCTGTCCGGGTGTCTGTCCGGGTGCAGCACCTGCAGCTTGTCGCTGCACCTCAGAACATCTCGCCTGCCAGGCGCTGGGTCTGATGCAGCCAGCGTGTACTTGGGGAAAAAAATCGTGCTGCTGTCATAACGTGTCACTTCTCTTAGCCACGCCACGCCAACAGGAAATTCAGCTTGCCCTTTTATGTGGACGTGGCCTGGGAATTCCTTTCCTTACGGAAAGGAGAATGAGTGAGTGCATCAACTTTCCCTGGCCTGCTCTCATAACAAATGCCGTGAGTTAAGAGGAGTTAAGCCTGCGGTAGACAGCAGACAAGTTCTCTTTTACTCAGCCGTGTGCATGGCAGCGTGTGCTTCATTTGCATACGGTTCATAATTCTACTGTCTGATTGAATGCTTTATCACATTCGGATTTATGGAAATACCACCCTGTCAGGCTTATCGCTGGCTGAGTTTGTTTTTCTGGCCATTTAATATCGTACTTTTAATGAGCAGGGTAAGAAAATACATTTCTTTGTCACAGAAAGTAAATACTTACACGTCTTAATCTAATTATCGGGAAGTAAGTTGGGAGAACTACCAACTCTTTCAAATTGTTTTAGTTTGTATCAAAGTTATGTTTTTTTTCCTACTAGCCGTTCACACTAAGCCATTGTGTGTTCAACAAACGTGATTTCTTTTTAATTTATTTTTTTCTGATTGGATTCCTGAGAGATTGGGATAAAAACCCTGATGAGGTATGTAATGGTAGATAGCAGTGCTCTCCATCGGAAATAAATACAAATTAAATGCATTGTGACGCCATAAAATCTACTTTAATCTATGAATAACTATTTTACACAGGCATGAAAGTATTAGTCTGTGACAAGTAAAAGAAGCTGAACTGTTGTGCTGGAATTAAAGCGGTTAGGTTGGTAACAAAGATGATTACCCTTGTAAAAGACAGAGAGCTGGTTATATTCTTCTAAACTGATGTGTTCTGTGTTTGTTTTTGATTGAGCATTAATATACAAATAGCGAGGGCAGGTAGGTTTACTTGTTCATTGTCCTCTTCAATAAAAGCAAGCATCCACAAGTGGTAGTGGGTTGAAAACACCGGGGGCGTCCATCACAGCACCTAATTACGTGCTGGAACTCCCTTCCTTGGGCTCTCGTGGATACTAAAATGGTAAGAATCCATGGCTAGCACTTCGCTGCAGGACACCAGGAGGCAAAATGCCAGTGAAGGTCAGGGTGCCTCATGAGAATCACTGGAAGCCCTCTGATGCGGCGTGCAACTGGAGGTGCTGCTGAGCTGTGTGTGCGCTGACCGCTTTGTTGTTCTCTGTGAACCTGGCTGCCCTGTGAATGCTTTCGGGCTGGCGTCTTGCAGGGCAGAGCAGGAGGGCAGCAAAAGAGATGAGACTAATGAACCTCACAGTTATTTTTTATTGTTAATATCATGTATATTGCGATACATGACCTGTATCTTCTTTCTTTGTTCCAGAAGCTGCTATTTTAGATCATACGAGCTAGTAGCCTTTGAATATCATAATTTCTTTGCTTGTGCTCAAAATGGTCAATGTGCCTTAATAGGTGAGAATAGCAGTATGGTGGTTTTTTTTTTTTTTTTTGGTAACCAGTCACTGACCATTTCTCTTTTCCTCCTCTTTGAACTACTATCATGTTCTCAGTGGCTTATATCCTAATTTAAAGCCAATCAACTAACCAAAACGATGAAAAACCTTTAAGTGACTCTAGTTCAGAGAGTGAAACAGTCAAGAGATCTGTTACCGAAAAAAAGTGCAGAGTATGTATAAAGCACCTGCCCAAAAGACTTGACTGAGAACTTTTTTTTTCTTGGAATAGAATTTGGCAAAGATGTTCTTTGAACAAGCTATTCCAGTGATCCCAGCCCATTTGTGGAATATGGGCGCTATAATAAAGCACCAACACTGGTAACTCCTGGGCTGTCAGGAGATCACAACAGATCTACGTTTGTTTCATAGCAAACTCATTTGAAAGATGCCGATCTTGTGCCTGTCACAGCGTCAGTTCTGCTTTGTGCTCCTTCATCTTTGTAAGAGGTTCTTTGGTGGTCACGCAAATCAACCGTGCATTTTCCAGTGCTGAGGCAACCTGAATTTCTTCCGTCAGCTTCCTCCTAGGTCAGTGATATCTACAGCCAAGCCCAAACCCTTGCCTCTCTCCTCCCTCCCTCTGCACACATAACAAGCCAGCCACACTGCACCAGAATGTAGATCTGTCATAAGAACAAAAAGCAAAGATAAAGTGGCCTCGTGTCTTGTTTTTTAAAAAATAAAATAAAACCACACCCCCACAAACCCGGCTCACACTCAGAGTTTGAACCGTGGTAAGGCAGCACCTGCTGCTCGCACGGTGTGGAAGCTGAGAGGCAAAGGAGGAAACTACTAAATGTCTCTTGAGGCTGCCATGAAGATGACCCCTAGAAATGCAGCTGAACGTTTTATTTCGTCGCACTGGAAGCTGGAGAGCAAATGACTGTAAATCTAGCTTGAGCCGTTCTTTACCCAGTGTATTTAGGCCTTCCAGAGCTACTGCCTTGCAAATCTCACAAAGGTATTGTAGAACACCTGGAGAGGTGCCTCTTGCAAAGAGAGGTCTTCTGAAGGAAGAAACAATAAATGGGGTATCTTTAACTAGAATTTGGAAAAGAGCCTTTCTGGGAATGGGAACTACGTACATGAAAATGTAAGCTTTCCTCCTCGCCAAAGAAGAGATGGTAAAGAAAAGGAGCTGCGACAGAACGTGGCAGTGATCAGAAGCTCGGATTTTGTACAGCGGTTGGTAACATCCACGGTGGAAGCGGCAACTATAAATCACCCTCTTTCTACTAACGAGACCTGGCTTCTTGGGAATTCTCTTTTCCTGTCACGCTGTGCTCGTCTTGGTGAGCTCGTGGTGGTCGCTGGGCCCTGGCACAAAGCGGAGAGAACTCCTCTTGGGGAGGCAGGCGGCTGCAGTGGCTCACAGCGTTTGGGAGTCCTGAGCCTTTCATGCTTGTTTGCAGCACACCGTGAGGATGCATTTTTCATAGCTTTACACAGCCCTTTGCCGTCAGCTCAATAAAATGATTGAATGGCAGGAATTTGTGGTGGAGAGCTTCCAGATGGCAGCCATCCAGCGTGTAGGGGTTCGTATCTCTGTATTTGCTATTGCAGCTCCTAGGAGCACGCCTTGTTCGTCCCAAAGCTTTCGCTGGCTGTGCTGGGTGGGTAACACATCCTTGCCCTGTAGCCGATGCCTAGAAGTCCTGCTTCGTGGGATGAAACTGGTGAGTGAAACGTCCTTGGAAGCAGCCGGCTGTGTTCCTTTTTGCCAAAGCCCCTTGGTAGCTCCTCGGTTCGCAAAGGTGTAGCTTCGCAGCGGTGATGCTGAGCACGTCTTTCTACCTTACGTGTTGTTGATCATTAGCGTGACAAATACCGCACCTCCAAGGCCGTGGTAATTGCCTGATGGTGGCACTGGCTGTTCTGAAAAAGGCACTGGGCAGTTACCAGTAGGAAGATCACGGAGCTGTGGAACGCAGCCCCTTGTGCTGTCAGTCTTTCAAAGAGCTGTGGTGTGCTGCTCCAGCGTGTGCTGCAGCCATGCAGCGGGAATGCCCAGGGGCCTGAAGCGAGGCAGAGGGGTATGGACACCTCCTGTGCTGCTTCGGCAGGCGGTTCGGAGGGCTTTTGCCCTAGAGAAAGGAATGACTCATAGGGAAATATGGGTGGATGCGTGCTTATTTCATTGGGAAGCAGTTGCCACCTGTGTTCAGTCCTGCAATAAATGCGTAGACGTAAGCTCCGGTGTGTCTATAACTTTCTTTTCTTTCGTTGTCTTTCTTTATATGAAGAGACTGTTACAATTTGCACAGCACTGGAAGGGTTGCCTTTGCGTATAATTAGCTCCAGCAATTTCTTGTACACTTCCCAACTGCTTTGGAAAGGATCTGAGAAGCCACAGAGAAATATGGGTGGTACCAGTGGGTCTGGATTCCGGGAGGACACAGATCTGAAAGAACTGGACTTGTGCCACGGTTGTGGAGTGGGTTTTCTGCATGTGTAGGTGGGACAGATCCCATGAATCATAAAAAGCTGCTTCTGTTTCTGTCCCTCTGATTAGGGACATTTGCTGTCAGCTGAGCTGTTTTGGCTGTAAATCCTGTCACTTTTCTCTGAAACTCAAAATCATCAAAATGAAGGATTGTGTGATAGAACTGATGCTATCTATCTACAAATCAAACTCCTGTTAACAGAGACAGTTCCCCCTTTACAGGTCAGATGTCGCTGCCCCCTGTTCAGTTTCGGGGGAGCAGCCCCGTTATGCCACACGTTCCCCACCCATCGCTCCGTGCCTTCGTGCAGGATGTCCTGCAGAAAAACCCCATTTCAGCAGGTTCCGCATGGCTGTAGCTCCTGAAGTTGTAACCGCCTGCCTGAACCGGACGGGAGGGAAGGAACGGGGCAATCAGAGCTGGAGAGAAGGAGTGGGGCAATCAGAGCTGGAGTGCCTCTCGTATGTAGAGAACAAAAAAAAAAAAGGCAAACAGTCACTGACACGGTGTTAAAGAAACAAAAGGTTTGAAAAAAGGGAAGCCGGAGGTGGGTGGAGGAAGCCCTAAGAAAGGAAGGGCATTCGTCTTTGTTTGCTTTGACAGGAAAGGCAGGTAACCAACAGGAAAGGCAGGTAACCGACACAGGAAAGGCAGGTAACCGGCAGGAAAGGCAGGTAACCGACACAGGAAAGGCAGGTAACCGGCAGGAAAGGCAGGTAACCGACACGGCACCGAGCTTCAGAGCCCGTGCGGGAGCAGCCTGTGTGCGCATCCCCTCCAGGGCTGCGTGCTTACACCCTGCTTTGGAGTAGGAAAGGGAGCTTCTCAAGAGCAAAGACAACTGGATTTGAGATGGCACCAAAGCTGTGTGTGAAAATACTAATGGCCAAGCTTTCTGTTGTATTTTTTTGCTTGTTTGCTTTGCCTTTTTTTAGTTAACTGCATGCAGTCTTTGCTACTCCAAGAGGTAATCCTGGCCTTGTAACCCAGGAACGACAGCCCTGTTTCAGCACCCTTTTAGAGTTACCCTTTACCTCAATCATGAAACTACAAGAGAAATGATGACAGAGTCAGTGTTGCCTGATGGTGGTCATAGATTTTATTTTTTCACCCTTTCTCAGTACGCTCTCTGTATCTGCGTTTTTCCTCTTAATCTCTGTTATTTTTGTCTTTGTGTAAGAGCAAGAGGAAACATCTTGATGACTTTGTGTACGTGCATTTCTTACTTACTGAACTGCTATTTTTTTCCTTACTAAGAATACCAAATTAAAAGCTGTTGTGGAAGTCCACTGGTGTCAGATTCTCTCTTAAAAGAATAATTTGTGTTACAAATTTTATCTAGCATCACATTAAATATTTACTTTAAGTATACATTAGGTGAAACATTGTTTTTGCTTATGATGCTGCTTGTCTATTTTTATATACTTTTTCTATACTTAGGCTTTGACGTTGGAAATTCGCTGGCCCCTTTGCAGTATCAGAATTCAGTGTGTTAATTTTAGCCCTGGCAAAATCTGCTTTTTTAAATAGAAATATGTTTGGAAATAAATTGATCCAAATCCTTTCTAGCAAAGCCTAAATATATCGTTTAAGTTGATGTTATCACTTACAGATAACTAAATATACATTATTTATGTTTGCAAGAACTTTTTATATGTCATTCCAATGATTCTTTACACATCTTCACAATGAAAAAAGAATGAGTTCAATTGTACCTCAGTCTTTACAGTCTAAACCCTCTCTACCTTGCCAAAGATTGCCTGTATTTATATAACTGTTTCTTCCTTTCAGATGAAGCTGCAGAACAATATATCATATCAAATGGCAGACATACATCGTTTAAAGGGTAAGGAATTTAAGGCCAAACTGTCTTTGCGGACTGTGAAGCTGCACGTTTTGTAATTGTTGAGGTACTGCAGAATGCAGCTTAAATGGAAGATTGAATGATGCTTGGAAGATTGCATAATCTGAAATTTCATGATGCTCATTGGTTTTCTAGTCTTGGATATAAGCGTAGGGTTGGCCCTCGTAGGCTTTGCTCCACTGCCTGCAGAAAGATGGGGTGTCCTGGCGCTGCTTGCTCCCAAGACGCTACAGTCGCTTTCGTGACCAGCTGCACGGTGCAGTATAGTTGGATCAGCAATGCTGTGATACTGATGCTGGGTTAGAAGAGGGCCAGAAGGCATCTTTTTAGGCTGTTATTACGGACATCGTAATCACGTCTGTGTATCTTACTGTGTTGGTTTTGGAGAAACGTAGAACAGCTACTGCCAAACTTTGTACGTGCCTGCAGACAACATAGTTGACGCTTCTGCCTGTAGCTTTAGAGTTGCAGCTTAAAATAGTAGGGAGTTTAAACAATTATTTGTATCCTTAAAAGCAGGGGGAAGAACCTTTAGAACAGTTCCTTGTGAAGGCAGGAAATGTACAATTTCCATGGATGGTGTGAAAGTACCTCTTTTTTATATTTATTGCAGAAAAACGATAACATAATGGAAATTTTGTGTTATTCAGAATAACAGATTTTTTTCAGAAAATTGGGGAGATTTTCAACAGATAGGTGAAATAGCGTTGTGTAAGTTTTCTGAATGAAAAGGTAAAGAACAATTCATTTTTTTTTTAGTTTAAGTCATAGTATCAGAAGAGTTGTTCTGTAATCTGTAGTGACATCTGGCATAAGCAAGTTGGCATTTTTTTCAAATTAGTTTAAGGATCTTTATGTAGAAGGAAAGACAAAACTCGAGCAAGTTTTTAACTTACATAGCAATATTAAAAGTTGTATCTGCCATGGGGCATTTTTTTATTATAGCTGTACATTCATGTTGGTTTTTGTTTTTTGGTCTAGAACAACTTGCGGAGTTACGCCAGGAATTCATTCGTCAGGAAGATCAGCTTCATGAGTACAAGAAGAACAATACTTACCTTACAAGGAGACTGGAATACGATAGGTAAGTCTTCAAGAATTTTAGTAATGGTAGATTTGTGTCTATGTGATACAGGTCCATTAAAAAGCACAAGTTAATCGTATTTCTGTTAATCCTCAGACTTGAGTGTACCCATTCAGTGATGCGACTGACTCAGCTAGTTGTTTGATTTCGAAGTTCTGTTGTTAATGTTGAGATCTTAGTTAACAAATACGTGGAAGAGTTTAATCGACGGTGTTCTGGAAGCCACTAGGGTTGTTAATTGCTGTCTTCCGAAAAGTGTAATTTATTGAACTGAAGTTGAAAGCATTGCGTATAATTGGAATTTCAAGTATGTTAAAGAAGCAAGGAGAAAAATTACTCCTGAAGCCCTAGGGAATGCAGAAGATTAACACGGAAAATGTTTGAAACTTTCGCCAAAAAAAAGTACGTACCTGTTTCTGTGTGTGCTATGCAGAGTATTTGCAGGTTTGTGGGAGATGAGAATTTTGTGAATTGTGTGGATCTCTCTGTGGCTTGTTAGAGAAGTTGGGACATCTAGCTGTGTCATTCAGATCTTGTTATTTGAGTTGGTAGCAGTAAGCGATAGTAGTAGTTGTGCATCTTCTGTGTTGACAGCCATGGAAGATGTATTGCTTTCCAAGTGGAATAAATATGTCCTGATGACAGATTAAATGTGAAGCTTGAATTTTCGGTTGCTTTCCAGGTTTCGGAGGAAATGTCTTCAAGGCATGTTTGTTATCTTGCTGTTTTTCTGCTTTGTCCCTATTTTTTTCCAGTTCTGTTTTTTTTTTTTTTTTTTTTTCCTGTATTCAGTCCATTTCCATTCCACAGCGAAGGTTTTTGGACAGACTATTCTAGTTATATCTCAGGTTTAGGTTTTTGTTCCACTTCATTTTTCCCCCTATTTTATATATGGGAGAGCAAATATAACAAATATAATATGAAACAAATGAAATATGACTGATAACGTGTTTCTAATTAAGTCTCCAGTGTGGGCAGCAGATCAAGGAAATGAGACTGCAACATGAAGAAAACATAAAGAAATTAATGGACCAAATTGTACGGGAACAAAAGGTAATGCACGATTACGTTTCTTTGAATTAGAAGAGCCCAAAGTCTGCTGGTTACTAACTCAGTAGTTCAGATATGTTGGAGGGCTTGCGCCTTTCTCCTCTTTTGGTTAAACACTGTACTGAGCAGCCCTAGGTGGATATCAGTGTAAGGCCATCTGCATGTTTTGCTGTCATTGAACTGAGCCTTGAAGACGAGGCTTGCTACAGCCTTCTTGCATGACACCATCACTCAGGATTTTAGTTTCTTCTCTGTAAAATGGATATTACTTTAGCTCTGCAGGGTAGGATCTGTGTTCTTGTACAGGTTATTGCAAAGGGGAGCTTGAGCTCTGAGGCGTCTAGTGCTAATGTGGTGCAAATATCAATAGTGTTTAAATGGTGTCAAGTGTGTAATTATATGGTGCAAGCTGTCAGTAGAATATTAGTCTCTTTCCTACAAACAGATGAAATGATCTATTTTTCTGAAGACTTCTGTTCCTTGTTTAGTCTCTGTTTACAAGCATTTCAAATAATAAGGCAGACTTCAAGTAGATTTCAGTCAGATCTTCCCTTAAAGCTAGAATTGTCTTTAAGTATGTGACCTTAGGTTTAAGACCGATGATGTCTTTACCAGTCTGTGATGTGTTTAAGAGCTGAGTTGGCCTTCACTCCTTTTACCATAGTTATTTTCTCTGTGTGCCCATATAGTTTTGTTTATTTATAGATTACAAGCGGTAGCTGCCTGCTAGAGGCAGAACGCTAGCAAATGTAGCACCTATGAAAATAACTTTCCAAGGTTCTGTGTCTGTTCTATTGCAATTAAAACTAATGTGTTGCGGAACGGTAAAGGTTTTCTTTCCATTCTTCTGGGATAACTCTGTTACTCACAAATTATGAATGGTTCAGCTGTTGTACATATGCCAGTGTAAATGTTATACAACCATGCAATATTTTACATTTTATGTGTCCAGAATCTCACCTCCTACCCTCCAGACTGAAGTTCATAGGTAGAGGAATTCTGTTGTTTGTTTAGATGATCATCTAATTTATAAATGTGATTTTGCTTGCCCAAAGTAATCTTAAATTTGAGAGTTTGTTTTTGAATTTTCAGGGATATGCTTCATGCTGTTTTCTTATTAATTTGTTCTAACAGGCCGCACAGAAAATTCAAGCCAGTAAAGATACTGAAGTAAATCCCAATAGTGATGACCAGGCAATATCTAAGACTGTTACGGAGACAGAAGATAAAAATGCAGAAAAGAATGAGCAGCCTTCAGATCATGTTGTAAACGGCAAAGGTATTTCCTTTTTTTGTCAGTTCTGATAGATAATGAGCCAAATGTGTTGCGTCCTTTGCTGCCGTACAGAATCATGTGTTTATGTGAAGTAGAGCAATGTGTTACTTGACTCAGGTAACTTGATTTTAGCTCCGTGTCACCGTACTAAGTTAGAGTTTACAGGTATCCAGGGATTGTCATGTCCTTTTTCTGGGTCCTTTTGTGAAAGTAGTTTCTTGCACAGTTTTGTGTTCATTTTCATAGTTTGTTTGGCATCTCCCTTCCTCATGTGGCCAGTTGTGAACTGGGGATTGCCACTCCACTCACTGAAATTTGTCTTGGGGTGAGCTGCTAGGGAAGGGGCTTGCTGCAGAACAGGAATATGCACAGAAAAGGTGGTTCAAGGTGAGGAGCATTGAACTGTGAGAACTCTCCAGCTGGGTAACTGACCAGGAGCAGCGGGAAACCTTTGGTTATGAGCTGTGCAGGAGACCCAGCAAGTAATTACTATAATGGTTTCCTGCTGCTAGTCCATTCCAAGAAGTATATGGGTTCTCCTTGCTTCTACTTCTTGTACCACTGAATCCACACCTTTTTGTATCAGTTCAGTGCCTGTTCCAGCAAGCTTCTTGAAGCAAACTAGAGCAGTGCATCTGTTTCCCATCCTTTTCTGAAGATTGCACTGACATTGGGATCAGTGCTCCAAAGCAGTCTTAAGGGAGTCTGCAAAACAGCGTAAGAAGTCTTGTAGTTGCATTAGCAATGTGGGATGTTTTCTGCGCATGAAAGATTTTTCTTCTGGTCTAGGAGCCTTCCACAAGAGGGAAATTCAGCCTTAAAACTTAAAGGTTAATAAGGCAGAACATCCTATTCTTGTCTTACAGAGAAAATCAAAACAGGAGGAGATGCAGGCATGCCTGAAATAGAAGATAATGACCCTGCTAAGGCTGAAGATACTCCCACAGGTTAGGAGAAATATTCTAATGCTTTCACATTTGGGTTTTTGATGTTATATATTCTGCATAAATACTGTATGTTTCATAGTGAATGCAAAGTTTTAAAATTTGCCTATGATAGTAAAGTTCAAGTGGGGTGTAAAATCTGCTTTTTTTTTTTTTTTTTTTTTAACTGCTTGTTACAGATTTGAATTCTCAAAACTGAGTGCCTCAGAGCTTCTAATAATTTTTCCAGGAAACCTTGTATTTCATATTTTCATCTGTGATTTGAAAACAAAAAAAACAATATATTTACAAGATTGTCAGAGGAAGAGCTGATATTATATTCATGTTTCATGTTAAGGCTTTTGTCAATGTGTTTTGTTCTAGCTTTAAAGAAGCCACTTATTTCAGCTCCTAGAAGTGATGGTCATCAACCTGTTATAAATCTTCCAACTGAACAGCCCCACGCTCCAAATCTGGCACCAGGTAAAATTCTTATTAGCAGATGTGTCAACATTTTGTGGCAAAATTTTCGATTAATATCTGCTGTCATATCATGAACACTAGGTGCACATGGCCAGCCTTTTATTCTTGTTTGATATTGTTACGAAAAGGAAAAACAGCTATTGATGCCCATTGTATACAAGGTTACTACAGACTAGTCTTAGTCTTGGCCTCCTGAGGTGGCTGGTTACATGATCTCTTCTTTCTCTACACACACATGACAATTTTGGAGCATTTTGACCACCTTCAGCCAAATTTGACAGCTAGAAATTTCAAAGGTAAGTGCTTCAAGATTCCTCCACTGGACAGAAGAGAGTAATAGAAATTAGTACGCCCGCTTAGGGTGCTAGTTAGAGTTGCAGCATACCATTAGGAGTTGATTGAAGGTCTGCTTGGAGATTAAACAGTGGTACTACCACTTGCTCAGTGGCCTCCTGTTTCTGTTAACAGCTAACTTTAGGGTGATGTGTGGGAGGTCTAGGATGTGAGAGAACTAGAAGTACTGCAGAGAAAGGGTTTGGAAGAATTGCAGTTAGAAAGGACACAAATCCATAGAAAATATGTTTAAAATTACTGCTTGTGGATCAAGTGACTTTGTTTTAATGTCAAAGAGAACATTAAGTTATGTCTGCTCTGTGCTTCAGGTGGCATGTTCAAATGCTGTCCTGCTAAAAAACAGAACTACAACATATGTGTTGTGTGTTTGTGACATGACTAAACAATTGGAAGTTTTTTTATAAGTTATGCCCATTACTGGTTCTTTTGAAAAGAAGCCAGCAGAAGTATTTCTTAATTTCTTGCTTTCTGTAGTGGATAGATAAGCAGATTAGAATACCGACATCAGTGAGCTCAAGGTTTGTATATGCATTTAATGTTTAATATTCTAAATGCCAAGGCTTTTAAATATTTCTTTTTGTTGTTTTGAGGAAGCTCTCATTTTGAGTTTTATTAATGAGAAAATGTGAATATGGCAAGTGAAATGCTGGTTTTGTTGAATTTAGGAAGTTTATCAAGAGAAAGTTACCATGAATGTCAAGGAGACCAGGGTTTTCTGTATTCCTTGGCTGTGTAGTCCTGTAATTCTGCTTTTTATTTTAACATAACTTTTGTGACCTACTGCCACAACCTTCTGCTCAGATCATAGCTCTTGAAACACTTTATGTTGCTTGCTAGATTTTTGGATATGAAAGCAGAATCAGCAGGAGGAAAAAACAATATATAAGTGCATTATTCAAGGCTTCATCAAACACTTAAATATTTACTGAAAATCAGATCAGAAGCTAACAACTGAATATTGATTATTTATTAAATTGTGATGAATTATCTTTTGCAGTAGCGTTATAACCATCTTTTGGAACCACATAAACACTAAACACATTTCCTTATTTTGTAGGTTTGCATGATGGCAATGATGGAAATGTTGATACTGTGAAAGAGATACCTCCAAATTCTCTTCAGCATTTAAGTTTTGGAGAAAATATGGGAGGTCAGAAAGAACACAAAATTGAAGCTGACCATATAAAACTTCCAAAGAGCAAAGTTGGCGACTTGCAAAAGATGAAGCAAAGTAAGTTGGTCCATGTCATATACTTTGTTTTATTTTCTATCTGTTCTATTACAGCCTGTTTGGAAAATAGGAACCATAAGAGCAGGTGGCCTTCTGGAGAGTAAGCCTGAAAAGAAATGTAACATTAGGGTGTTTTTAAAACAAACAAGGGATGGCATGCCATAATGTGTCATCTTCCATATGTATCCAATCAGTACAAAACCCATGTTTGCTTATAGGAATTTAAAACGTTTTAGGAAACTACTCCACTTCAAATAGATTGTTAATTTAAGAATTTTGGTACGTGCGTGATAGAGTGACTTACATTCACGTGGTTATTTGACTTACCTACGATGTTTTGGACAGTATCGTAAGAATTCAGCCCTTACGCAGGGGGACTTTGACTTTGTAGTATATGTGTATTGGCCAGAAGTTTGTTCTGCATGAGGAAACCTTCCAACACTCTTCTCTTCCATGATGTCTGCCCAAGGAAGAATTCTTCAGGCAGGAGCAAATCATGTGTTTGCTTATTGTGTATTCTGGTAGCAATACTGCTGGGGCTTAATAGGGCGGACAGCAGGTAAGAATCTGCACGGGTCTGTGGTTGTCTTTGTGCTGTTGTTTCTGAGATGCATCTCTGCCTTGCAGCTAACACCATAAGTCTGGGATACTGTTATTCCCTAGAGCATTTAATGTAGCATCTTTCTGTTGTTGTTCCTGTAATAGGAAAATTATTTTCAAACTGTTTTCTTATGATTTCAGCAGAAATACTATACTCCTATAATTTATATGGAGGTGGAGGGGAACATCTAAAAGGCCAGGGTGGAATAGGTGGGGGCTGGATATCAATCTGCTGTTCCTGGAAAAAGTTCATTAGGGCAGACTTGAGTTATTTTAATATCACTCACGGATCTTTCTGGTAAAGTGGGGGTATTCGAATAATTCAGTAAATTAATGTGATTCAGTAAATAATGTACAAAGTTAAAGTGCAATTTGCTCAGTTTTTCTTCCACTATGTGTGTCCTGAGATTTGCAAGGCTGTTTAGTTTATTGAATGAGCTTCTCGAGAAGATCCTGCACTTGTGTGAGTGACCACAGCTGAAAGGATGGACCTTCGTACTTCAGTTGTTGACATTTTTACATGGATTTCTGTCATCCTTAGTAATGGATTAAATGACACGGGGGGAAGGGGGGGCTAGCTTTGAGGCAGGAACAGTGAATGAAATGTCTCTGTTGAAGGCTGTGGATACCCGAGAGTCAGTAATTATCACTGATCAGTATTTTCCCTTTCTCTTTGCAATAACTCTTACTTGCAATAACTTGCATGGTAATGATACAGTGAAGGACAGGATTTCGCTCTGTCACAGAGAGAAATTAACTAGTCCTGGTTTCTAGAAGATTTATTTCCTGATTGATCAACAGTGGCCATTTGGAGAAGTCCACTGGTGCTAAACTCATCCCTCTGGTACAGAGGAGACCAGCTCCAGCACACACATGTCGTTGTGGACAGTTGCGTGGCTGGGGTTTGGCAAAAATGCCAAACCCTTAAAGCAGGAGGCAGGTGCTGTAGTGAAGGAGCAGCCACGTCCTGAAGCTGTGCAGGAACCCGAGCTTGCCAGGGCTGTCCTGTGCGCCGAGGTGCTCGCGCGGGCTCCAGCACAGCAGGCCTGTGTTGGTTTGCTGCATTTCCTGGGATCCTTCCAGTATTTTAGCCTTTCCTTCTATCAGCTTAAACTTAATCAGTACTTTCTTGTCATAGTATTCCTGTATATCTACAGGCTTGTTTTTTCTATAAGCACGTTCAGCTCTTTTCCCATAGCTCATTTTATATTTAACGGGTGAATTGTACAATTCTGCCTGTTTGTATAAGGCAGTGTCCAAAATTACAAGCAATATTAGCAAGGGTTGGTTAGTCCCAGAGATGAAGAGAGAATGAATAGTGTACCACTTCTCACTTATGAACAGATCAAATCTCTTCTTGCTTTTTTTGTGAAAATGACCAAAACTTCTGTTTCTCTACGTTTGAGGTGCATTAGATGTGATTCTTCTGTCTTTCTTCCTCATCCGGATAAGCACTTGGCCTGGCTTCATCTGGGATAGCGTTGGTTTTCTTCCTAGTTGCTGGTACGGTGCCGTGTGCTGGATTTAGGATGAGAGTAGTGCTGATAACACACCTATGGGTTAGTTGCTGCAGAGCAGTGCGCACACAGAGTCGAGGACTTTTCAGCTTCTCGTGCTGCCCTGCCAGCGAGGAGGGAGGCTGGGGGCGCACCAGGAGCTGGGAGGGGACAGAGCCAGGACAGCTGACCCCAGCTGGCCGAAGGGATGTCCCGTACCATAAAAAGCTGTAAAGCTGGGGTAAAAAACAGTAAAGCTGGGGGGGTTGGCTGGGGGTGGCGCTGCTGCTGCTTGGGCTGGGCATCGATCGGTGGGTGGTGAGCAACTGCACTGTGCGTCACTTGCTTCGTGTATTTTAGAATTATTATCCCTTCCTTTTCTGTCTTACTGAACTGTCTTTATCTCAACCCGTGAGTTTTACCTTCTCTTCTGATTCTCTTCCCATACCACATGGGGAAGAGGGCAGTGAGCGAACAGCCGTGCGGTGCTGAGCTGTCTGCCGGGTTAAACCACAGCAGCAGTATGTCATTGTTTCTGCCCTGAATTTTATACACTGCCACAACCAACAGTTATCACTGTTCTAAGACATAAGTTCATTTTCACATCTGTTCATTGTAACCTCAACCTGTGTTTCAATCCTAATGCTGAAATCGTGTTCTTCAACTTCTGTGTTTGTTTCCAGCACGAGTCACTTAACATCTGCCTTGGCAGACTCTTTCCTCAGTTCGTTTCCAGTCTGTCCAGATTGTATCTCACTGTAATCCTATTTTTTTCATTTACACGTAATCCTCCAGACTTGAATCCTCTGTGGTCTTGGTTTAGTGTCGCTTTCTTTAAGCGATGGACAAGCAGACTGAATTGCTGTGGACTTGAGCATATCTCCTTAGTATCCCATTAAACATTGAACTTGATGTTATACCATCAGTCTGTCATTGTTACTTGGGTGGCTATCTGGGCATTTCATAGTTCCAGCTAATTAGAGTTCCAGCATTTTTCTAGTTTATTGCACCGTTGTCTGGACCAGTTCTCAATTCTTTGGTGTGAGACAGAAATACGGGATTCTGGGCACTTCAAAAACTTCTAAAGCTCAACAGGAAACTTGTTCGTTAGGTGGTTAAAAAAAAATAAAATCAGAGATGCAAGGCAGATCTTTGTTAGATTTTTACCCTTGATAGTATGATACACACTCAGTAAAATTATTTTCCGTATACAAAGTCAGAAATATATTGCTCAACATATTGCTCTGTTTTTGTACAGAAAAATTCCAGTCCTCCTCAGGAAAAAGTCTAAGTACAAAACTTTCGCTGTGTGCCCTTCAGCATTTAAAAGACCGAAGCTTATAGCAATGAAGATTTCACAAGACCCAATTCCAAGTGGTCGAGTACATCCTTTTTCCTCAGAGGTGTTCCATAAACAGCGTTGTTTTCCCTCCTGCCCGCACACTCTCCCTTCTACCCCTTTTCCTCCAATCAGAACTACTACAGACAGCCGATAATCCTAACCTGCAGTCTGCTTTCATTTGGAAACTTTCTATTTCTTTCCTCTCTGCTTCTGACTTAATCCTTTGCCTACTTCGCAGGCCGATTCTTTGATGAGAATGAATCCCCTGTTGATCCGCAGCAGGGTTCTAAACTGGCAGATTATAATGGGGATGATGGGAACGTGGGTGAGTATGAGGCAGACAAACAGGCTGAGCTGGCTTACAATGAGGAAGAGGATGGTGATGGTGGAGAAGAAGACGTCCAAGGTGAGCTTGGGCCTTGTCTCCATCCCATTGTAATAAAATCCACGCTGAGTTTTCTTGTTGAATTTGTGTAAAGCCTCACTACTTGCTGATCAACAATTTCTAATATGGAATAAGTAAGCTTTAGGCAATTGTTAAAATTTGGTCTTGCTTTCCATTTGAAAGCAACGTTACAGCAGTTCTCAGAGTACTTCAATCGCTTACTTGAATTGTGTACAGTTCCTGCTAGGAAAATCATTTCTGAAATTTGAAATATCTTGATTTTCTAAACACCAGAATCTGGTGTATAGCTGGTTGGAACGCAGTCTTTGACATTACTAAAGCAATTTTCGAGTAGAGAAGCGTGGCTTTTGGACTATTGCTTATTTTGTCACACCTGCCTTGAGGTGGCACACGACGGAGCCTCAGTTATCAATTCGAAGTGTAATTTTTTATGCATTGTACACAGATTCAACAGACTTCTGGTTTTCCTCGTTAACCAAACCTCAGAACTCATCTGGTGCTAGCCTAACACCTGTATATGCATGTTCACCGCCTCGTTCTGCATGCACTTCAGCGTATCACCTCCATTGCTTGTCTGCCGTGTATGTGCCACGTTGTCTGTCATTCTCCGTGTAGCTGTTTGGTAATGCCTCGCGAAAGGCTTGCATGTCTGCAGGGTGGAAATGTTTAAGCAAACATTTATAGTATTTCTGGTTAAGGAAATAATGCAAAATAAAGGGGGGGGAGGTAACTCTTAAAGTTCTACGTGTCCTCTGATTTTGATCCTTGTAATGCAAGCTTTTTAACTGGTAGTTTCTCAGACATTTTTTTCATTACCCTCTTAGGCATAATTAATGGAAAAAGCTGATAAAAAGCAACTAACTTCTGTGGGCACGCATCTAGCTATGCGGTGTAAGCATTTTTTGGCTAGGCTGGTTGTTTGAAACTCATGAACAAGCAAAAGAAAAGTATGGATCAGAACCCTGGGCAATTAATTAACTTACTGATGAAAATGAAAACTGTGCTCCAGATGATGTGGTCTGTTTTGTTACACTTTTTTCTCAAAGCTGTAGCAGGGGATTTTAGTCACTCTTGATTACTCATGTCTGTTCCTCTGGATGGGTTATTATGAGGTTTTAAATTGCTTGTTAAAGCTAGCTTCCAAATGAACGTACAGAAGTACACATGGCCTCTTGTTGATGATGTGCCATGGAAGTAGGAGACTTGCTGCTAACGATTACAATTTTGTACTGGAAAGGAAAGCGGGGTATGTTGTGCATGTCTGTGTGTCTACGCTGTGCTCTGCGAATCCAAGCAGTCCTGCAGACACTTGTTTTTTTGTTACCGTTTGTTAGTTCAGCTCCCCCTAGCACGCAGCAGGAGATGCCCGGCTGCTCGCCACCTGAGTCCCAACCCGGACTTCAAAACACAACTCTCGAAGTTTTAACCCAGGCCACGCAACCCGACTGCGTCTCAGCGCTGTCCCGTGCCGCCTGCCCCCTCCAGCCTCCGGGCAGCCGCTGCCCTCGTGGCGCTGCTGTTCCTCTCCTGCTGCCTCCCAGCCCAGCGCCGCTTTGCTTATCAGCACGCGCACGCTGCCGCCGCGGCCTTCGCAGGGGAACCGGGGGCTGTAGGTAGCGGGAGCGAATATCGTGCGTGTGGTAAAGTGTCAGCAGGACCCTGAAGGGCACCCTGCGTGCCTCTTACAAATGGGTGGGTCTGATAGAGTATTAAAGGGTAGAAAATTGTTCGAAACCACAGAGGTTGTGGTTATGTAGCTTGCTATGCAAGGGAAGTTTAAAAAAAGAGCTCCAGTTGAAAGTGAATTGAAAACTTTCACGTTTTGATGTTGATGCCTCTCAGCTCACTGCTCTGGCGGCTTCAAATTTGGACTTCTTCTGACCAACCCCTCTTTATATCCGTGTAGATGTAATAGATCTTGTATCTTGTAGTAAAGATTGAAGAGTGGCCTCAGGAAGCCTTTTCCTGAAGAATAGTCTGAGCAGCACACGTTACAACCTCAGACTTAATCCTCCAAAACTTTCTTGTCTTGTTTCCTAATGACTGGTTCCTGTGCAAGTCGAGCAGCATGGCAAGTGGTACTGCCAGGAGCAGAGTTTTAGAAAAAGTCTGCATCAGTCTGTACACTTAATTTGTTTGTAGAGGAGGAGAAGGTGGAATTGTGGGGTTTTGGAGGAAGGGTTGTTGTAATTGGTCAGGGAGGGAAAAAAATGAATTTCTGCCGTAAAAACTATTAGGAAAACATCACATGGTTTTGCATTAGGCTAGAACAAAGCATCTGGCATGTGCAAACAAGGCAGTTTGGTTAAACATGTTTTTCTGTTGCCACTAGAAATGTGTGGGCCTTACATTGAAATTATCAGAGAAAAATACACAAATCTGGGAGGTGTGCTCATGTCAGTATCCAGTCTGGCATCACTTATTTCAGTTCACCTGTTTGAAATGCAAAGTGATACGTAAGTTGTTGGCTTCTACTATAGTAAAAGTGGATTTTTTTTTTTTTTTGGTGGTGGCTGGATGGTGAAAGATGATACAAATCAAGTGATAGCCATGTGCTTTATTAGTAGTTTCTTACCAAACAAAAGCATGTCGTGTAGATTAACAAGACTTCTGCTGGTGGGAGTAGGTTACTATTGGGCACCTACCTCACTTGCAACTGTTGTGAAAGTGTTTTAGAGCTTCAGACAGCTTGTCCTCAAGTAAAAGACTTGCTGAACTTGTTGAGAGATGCAACTGATGCCAATGACTTGAGCTTTGCTTTCCATTCCTGTGAACTAGCATATTTCCTGAATATAGAGAGACATCGTGAGCTTTGAAATGCAGCAAAAGATTAATTAAAACCAACTGAGCTTTCAGGACTTTATGATTTATTGAGTGAAGAAGGCTGAGGACCAACAGAGATACCTCAATTATGGCAGCTAGAATAACATATTTAAAAACATTTTTGTTTTTACATTGAATTGTATTGAAGTGTATTTCCTTGACTGATTGTGTTTGTGTGCGTGTGTCTGTGCATGTGCTACAGTAAATGGTTATACTGAGGGTGCACAAGTTTGGGGTTTTGTTTTTAATTTTATGATTTTCCCGGAGGCTTAAAACCCCAGGAAGAGAAGTCAAGAAGTAGCACAGAACAGAGTGGTAGAGAGAGACAGTCATTCAGGATCGGAAGGATGAGATGGAACATCTTCATTCTTCCAGCCAAGGACAAAGTAAAAACGCTGCTGTAAATGTGAACCAAACGCAGCTGGAAAAGACGTGGAACTCCCAAATTGGCCATTTTGCATCAGTTGCAGGACTGCTTACCATGCATTGCCCCTGCTGTGCTCTCATCTCTGCTGCTGTGTATTTCCTGGCTGAACTACACATTCAAGAGTATATGTCTTGGCTGGTGGGCTGTTTATTCATCCTGTGGTAGCCTGACAAGATGGATTTCTTTCAGTTGGGAAGAGTGGTGGTGAGGAATGTATCACTGATTCCTCAGCAAGGCTGAGATGTCACAGATTTCCATTGATAAGAGGTTTGAAAAGGTAGAGGGTTGCTTTTTACGTTTTAAAGTCCGTCTTCAAATTTTACACTCAAGCCTGAGATGCAAGATAGCAGTATGTAAAAATGTTGACGGCAAAGTCAATTTGAGCATTGGTTAAAGAAAAAAAAGCTTTCCCTGGGAAAGGTGCCATGTGATAGAAATTGGAGGATACCATTTTTCAAACCTGGCAAGCAGGTGGGAAAAGCCTTACCTTACCCCTTTGCAATCTATTCAGAGACCTGGAGGAGAGACAATGACTTCTCTATGCAAGTTGCATGAGGTACCCAACGTTTTGTAAAGTCTTACAATGTTACAATGTAAAGTCTTACAACTCTAGAATGGGTTAAAAGTTGGTGATACAACTTTTCAAAGTAGTTGACTTTGTGGTTGGGTTTTAGTGGGAGAGTTTGAAACATTTAAAGGAACATTCTCAAATTACAGTAGTAAGTCTAACAAGTTCTACAATCTCTTAAGTCAATAAATCTGTGAAACACACTTGTAATAAAGCCAAGGATATTAAATAGTGTGAAGTCACAGTTTTTCAGAGGGGACAACTCCCAAAGTGCTGACAGCTGGACTTGTAATTGCAAGCCCATATGCCTCCTCCATATTTCCCGATGACTTCATTCCCATAACCAGACAGAGCCAATTCAATGTGGATGTAGAAAGCACGTTTAATATCTGTTTCAGTAGTATCACATCAGATTTGGTCTGAATATTTCAATTGCAGATGATGAAGAAAGAGATCTACAGAATGACCTCGTCGATTACGGCAAGCAACGCTTCGGTGACGGTGTTCTTTAAAGCTTGAATGAAACAGGAAATGTAGATGAGAAGAGATCTCAACTGAAGAACTTGAAGTGCTGCAAACTGAACCATTTTTACTTCAGTGTTTCATACTTTAAAAGAAACTGATAATAAACCCGATAAGTATACTCAAAGTTAGTGAAGTAACAGAAGGAAGCAGTTGTGTACATATGTACATAGTTGTACTATTGCAAATTGTATTAAAACTACATTTTTGTTGTTACATTGAGCCAATTACTTAGCCTGTACCTTATCTGTAAGAATCTTTTCATCTGAAACCAATATTATAAATATGGGCTGAGCTGTTTCTGCAAATTAGAAAACTTTGTAAACTGGAGAACTTGTACAGTTTGTATCTCATGTAACAAATACACTGTGGAAACAATGTACAGCCAAAGGACTCCTTTTCTACAGTAATACCTGTATGAGCAAAAATACTCCGCTTTTTTCATGAGTGCTGTGTTTTTGTATTTTGCAGGTGAGCTACCAGTTGAGAATGAAAACTGAATGTTTAAAAAAGTTGCTCCTTCCTTAATGTAACTGAGGAAAGATACAACAGTGAAGTAGTCCTCAGAAGCAAGTACCGTTTTAAGTCTAATGTCCAGTGACCAAAACTCATAGCTACAGCTGGAAATCAGTGATAGTAGAATTTCAGTAATTTGATACATCCTGAAAAAAGTTAATATCTTATTTTAGAAGGTAATATAGATAATTCAACACAGCTCGTAGGAAATTTTTGTGTACGTGTTAAAAAAGAGCAAGTGTTATAGTGAGAAGCAAAGACAAGTTTACATCAGCTTTGTAGGAACCTTGTTGGAAGGAACAACCCCTCCCCTCAGTAAATATGTTGCATCCACCGTTTTACTGTTTCAAGAGCCTCCGTCCTGCGTCACACTCACTCGAGTTAATTTACAATTTAATACTTTGATACAGATCTCTCTCGACATCTGCCACGTTCCATGTTTTGCGTTTCTATCTCAGACGAGTTTGTAAGTTAGATACTTTTTGTATTATGTGTTTAAGCACTTTCTGAATTTTACGGAAATGATTCAATTGATGTACAGTAGAGGAAATTAAGGTTATTAACCCAACCTGCTTCTCCAAAAGGGCTACTGTGAAAAGAAATTATAGGACCTTTGACTTGGGTGATTGTACTTTATCTCTGCACTCAGGTTCCAATTTCAAATAACAGTTAAGGTTTGCTCGATGTCATTTCAGTGGACCTATTAAATTTCAAAAGTTGTACCTTTTTTTTTTTTTTTAGCTGTAGGGATATTCTTCTAATGAATCTTCAGTATACAAGAAATAAAAAATTCAAATTCTGGTGATGCATCTCAAGGGTTTTGTTGTGTTGTTTAAGGCTTGAGCTCTTCATTACATCCTACTCGTGGGAGGCAGATGGGGGGAATAGCCCTTTGCATGGTGTGATATCCTTTCAGTTAAAAATAAAATGCTGAACCTCCTCCAAATTAGACACCGTACTAATACCACACAGTAAGTATAAACCTGTACCAGGATCCTAAGAATAGCAGTCTTCAGTAAATACTGTATTTAAGCACTGCAACTTTTTGTTTGTCTTAATGTAATTTCGCCCTGAATTAGGTGTTAACTTGATTCTTCTAATGAAAGCAACGTATATGGGTTCTAATAAATTAAGTTGTTCAAAGTTTGTGAGGCTTTCTGGCTTTTTTCTTTTGCAGCAAAAGTGTAAGTCAAGGTGATTTTTGACTTTTGAGAGTTGGATTAATTGAGGCCTTCACCGAAGCTGAGGTATTCTGGCACATCAGCAGTGGTTACAGCTGTTTGATAAAGGCCAACTTCTGGGACGGGGCATGAGATAGAGAAGTCACTACGTGCCCTGAATGTGACAAAAAACTAAGCTTGGAAGGCAGTACAAGCATACGTTCCCTGGAACGTTTTAACCCAAGAATGAGCTTCACGCGCAGTGACTACAATTGCAGACCCCCTGGCGCTGAATAAAAACTTCTTTGGCCAGTCCTACGCAAGTCACTCCGGTGCCGCATGTTTGCACCCCCTGAACCATGGGACTGTTGGTCAAGCAAACAGGTTACTGTGCGGGTGTACGTGGG
The DNA here is from genome assembly GCF_964034855.1 of Anser brachyrhynchus. Lineage (NCBI taxonomy): Eukaryota > Metazoa > Chordata > Aves > Anseriformes > Anatidae > Anser > Anser brachyrhynchus. Next base: position 21,849,098 of record NC_137706.1, on the reverse strand, counting down.
TAAGCGTACAACAGTCGCGCTGCCCTTTGATAACTGGCCACATGCACACCAAAGTCAGCAGCCTTCTGGTGTTATGAATTAATCTGATTTCCCATGAGGAACGTATGCTGAGAGGCAGGTGCTTACGTGGCCACCTGGACCGTTTTCGGGTAGATTCTGTGGTCATACCCTGCCTCTCTTAGGACAATAAAGAGCTTTCTCTCCCTGTAACATGATGGGGAGCTACATTATCAGAATTTTATTTTTTAGCCATCTTCTAGAATGTTGAACCTTCCAGTTTATTTCTCTGAGTCTGCATGGGCGTGGTGCTTTTGAAAACACTGACCAAAAACCCCTTCTCTATCAAAAAGGGGAATGCTCTGCTAATGCTCAGGGATCATCTTAGGGTGTTCACTGCTGTGACTGACCTCCACAGTGACATGCAGGATTCTTTAATGTGTTTTTTTTTCCTGTTCATTCTGATTTTCCATGAAACCTGACTACTTATATATAGTACAGAATTACATTATCCAGTACTTTTAAGCAAAATTGTTAAATAACTGATGTTTAAAAATAGATTAATTTGATAATTATAGCCCTGCTAAAACTATTATATGCATAATCAATTCATTACTGCATATTAACTTTTTTGTTTTCTTGTATGCCACAGGTCTCATGTTAAGATTCTTTAGATCTTCTGATAGCAAAATAAAACCACTACTCACGCCAGCTTTCGATGCCTTGCTGCGCCATTGCCCTTTTATTACCACACCTCACTTCTGCCATGAATTGGTCTGGAGCAGACCACGCTACCTGACAACCCACACCAGCGTTGCAGGCGTGTTTGAGCAAGGCTTAGTTTGTAGGGCAGCACTAAGCGTACGTCTGCAACAAATTATTTGTCATATGACTACTCCAGTGAGTGAAGCATAACAAAGAACTCCGCTCTGCTTTTCCCCGTCCCAGAAACAGCCTGTGTCTGCAACCACATTACTTACAGGTTGAAATTGATCAGGCAAGAGGAAGAAAAATTCTTCATTCTATTTTAGTAAGCTGGTAAGATGCCAGCCCAGATGGCCATTTGGCCTCATCCAGTACACTTATTTCTTGCATTTTTCTATCCTATTCCTTGAGAAACTGGTATTCAGTTTCATGGCTTCTTTCATAATCGCCCAGGGAATCCTTAACACAGAAGGGAAAAACGCAACAAAGTTATGAAAGGGAGCCGTGAGAGCCTGTCCTGGATGAAAGTTTCATTCCTGGCTTGGTTGGTGGCTCCTTGGCAGGAGCAGGAGCACCGCTGCTGATGCACCGATAGCGCTCAGCAAAGTTTTGACATGAGGCAAACGCTACCAATTCCCTTTTGCTATTTGGAAAGTGCCAGCAGACTTGGACAGCAAGCTGTACGCATGAATTGTAGGTTTGTTTTGCCCCTATGTTTTGGGAAAATATTTCACTTCAGCGGAGCCCATACCGAAACACAGTTTGATCCTAGTGGGTATCCTTTTAAGGAATCTAATTTAGGTCGCTAAGCACTTTACCCTTCATTATTTAGTGATCCAATGTTTAAAGAATTTTATTTCTAAGGGGAATTGTTCTGTCAAACAAATTCCACTTTGGTGAAGAAGAAAAAAAAAGTCTGTGTTCTTTTGGGAAACTGCCAATGTTTTTAGAGCAATGTTCCTTATTTTTTTTTTCTTTTTTTTGGTGGCTCCATTACAGCTGTTTCCTACGCCATCTCCTCGCACAGCCATGTGGCTGCTGCTGCTTCCTCCACCCCACTAGCTGAGCCCTGCAGCGCCTTTGTTCCCTGTGCTCCTTCAGGCCAGCTCTGCCTTCCTGCCCTCCCCACAGCGCCTGCCGTCTCTGGGCTACGCCAATGCAGGCTCCAGGCTCGTAGCGAAGTGCCCCAGCGTTCTCTTGGCGCTGCCTTTCCCTCCCCCTTCCTTGCACCAGGCCTTTCCAATTGCTTCACACCTGCAGCGCCGACCTCCCGCTCCCTTCTCTCCTGACAGCCGGGAACCACTGCTCCGGGGACGTGGGACGCTCGGTTCATACTGCAGAAAGACACTGAGCCATGGCTTGAGCTAGAAAATACATTCAGATGTCTGAACAATCAAGCTGAAGGCACAAGACGACAACTAGAGGTGTCTCCATTTTTCACAAATTCCTGGAGCTTGTCCTCAGCTTCCTATGAGATTTGCTCTTTGCACACCAGCCTGGGAAGCGGCGGGTCCCACTGCTTTACTCCAATTTTTTAATGCAGCAGCAATGCTGAATGGGGATAACTGCCTTGGCTGTAAGTAGGCTGTTCCTAAAGCAAACGTCCCCAAAGGCAAATAGCCCGAAGAAGTGGGGCCTGCCTCATTTTTACAGGCTTCTAAAGATTCCAAATTCACAAACGATCATTTTGTTGTTTCCTGAGACACCTTATATTTAAAAACAAACAAAAAAACCAACAAAGTGCAAAGTTTGCCAACTAGTCTGAATCCGCAGTTCTCATCCAAAACATATTTTAGCTTTTTTTCAGGAAGGTGAAGGCCTAAAGAAGTGATGAAAATGTGATTGCTCTCAAACACATGGAAGAGAAGATGCTGAACAAAATGCAATAAATGCATCCTTTTCTAATAAAGTTCCATCAAACACAAGCCCACTTTTTAAACACATTAATTAAAAATATGAATCACTGACCTGCCGTTCGCATGACTGTACCTAATATATTCGAAAGAGATATTCTGTCAGCACCACCACTATCAGCATGTATGAGTAAAAACATGAATGACTAACCTATCCTGATTTTATTTTTTAAAACCTAATTTTGAAATCCCTGTGCCATTTTGGCTGAGCCAGTACCTGTTTCCATGGAAATGGCAGCATCCAAAACGTTGACATATTTGAGAGCGAGCGAGCGCTACTTAAACATCTGCTTCCCCGATACCACCAGCTAGACTTTAAAATAAAACTGGCTCTCACATTTGGTGGAGCTGGTTTACAATAAAAATCAAACAGCATCTTTAAACGATGGCCTAGCCCAGATCCTTTTGTTTAAACAATATGTCCAGACAGCGACAGCAGCACGCAGTGCGCTGAATTCTTCTTTTAAGGCTCATGCGTAAATAACTTTTCATCTATATGGCAATGCATCTAAGGAGTAATCTCTTGAAAAAAGCAGCTAACAGGACCGACAGATCTTCTCCTATCTTTTCATAAACTCACACCCAGTTTTCATACATACATTTTCATACACAATTCCAAGTGTTTCGCTTCACCTTACAACTTCGCATCGCTAAGCACTCAGCACCGTCACTGTTAGGAAAATTTTTGAAGTGAGGCAGTGTGGTGAGGACGAGCACCTACCCTTCATCAGAGCCTGGCTTGTAGCCGCGGTGGTGTGAAGAGGCCGGTATTTGAAGCAGAATCCTGACTGCATTTCTTTATCAGCAATCTCTTCAGCCAGCCAGGCACACTGCCCTTCTAGGGGTCACGTTAGCTGAAAATATATTTACACTAAATTTTAAATGCAGTCCTTTAAACTGATAAATAGATAAACACATCGGCTAATAAAAGGCATGGAGCTTACGTTATTTTGACTTTACTAGAAAACAAAAATAATTTGCTTTTCAGTTTTTTTCTACAATGATTTCTTATTAGTTCGTTCTTTTCCCTACCCTCACTTAGGCACCCAAAGAGTAATGGCTCTACCCCTGCATACCGCTGCAAACACACCAGACTGAGTTAAGAGTATTTATTGAAAAAAATGGCTTCCTACCGATTCGAGATCTAAGGGAAAAAGAAAAAGCAAATCCATATGCAATAAGAAAAAATCTATTTTCTCTTATTTTGCCCTAGTGTATATCTGAACAACCTGTATTAACTTGTGAGACACTGCTGACCAACAGCTTCATTCTTTCATCCCTTATTTAAAAAAAGTGAAAAACATTTAATTTTCCCATGGTACCACATTTAGAGAAAAAAATGCCTTAGCTGATAAAACTTGATTTATCCCTCTGCCTCCAATTCTTCATCAAAAAATAAAAAAGAAAAAATAATAAAACATAAGGAACTACTTTTGCAAGTAACTGCAAGCGATCTGAATCGCTGTCGGGGCTAGCAGTGACTACACACACCGTCTGAATTCTCCAAACCATTTTGCAATAGATCATAACATTCCAAAAGTTTGTTAAGGGGCAGCCTGGAGACTTTATTTCCACTTTCATTCCCTACACTTAATTTTTCAATCTACTAATAAAACTCATCCTGGGGCGGCAATGAAATGGAAACCCCGTTGTTCGCAGAGCAGAGGACGGGCACACACCCGCAGTAACTCTGGTAGCAGCACTAAGCTCATTCCTGGCACAAGGCTTTGATTCACGCTGCTCAACTTCAGGCACTCAAAGATAATTTGAGAAGTGTATAATTGTTCTGGGCTTCCTTTTAGTTCATGGCAAGGAACAGGCTCCTCCCAATGGAGATTCGGCTCTCTCCCGTCTTCCATGGAGTACTGGAGCCCCTCGCTGCTGACCGAGACAGACAGGCAGAGTGCCTGACGCCAGGAGGGATCAATCCGGTGAAGGGACTGATCCAACACATTCGGATCTTGCCTTATAAGATCATTTTCATGGGACCAATTCAACATATCCTGAGCAAAGGCATCCTACTAATCCCCATCAAAGAAATCTATCCATCCTACAAAAAAAAAAAAAAAGGAACAAGAAATAAGTATGTTCTGAACGTGTGCACTTCTTTGGAAGCTTTCCACATAATTCAACCCTTTTCTACTTTCCTCTTGCCATTTCAAAAGCCAAGTGTAGTAACTACCACGACTGCCAGGTCACAGAAAGAGTAAACGGAGTAAAAAATTACCGCATTGCCGTGCTGTCTGAAGTTGTTCTGATGTCAGCCAAGAAGTCTTAGGGTGGGTGAAGCCAGTGTTCAGAAATGCCTGCAATACTTCTCCTATCTCAGTCTCCAAAACTTACTTGAACTCTAAAAGCTGCACAGGCTAAATAAACAACTGTTACACGTAGTCCTTGGTGTAAAGGAATAATGGCAGCTGGCCAAACAGCAGACGTTTGGATGCCTTCGTTCTTTAGGGACAGGATGCAAACCCCAGATTTTGGCATCCAGTAGAATAATGGGGTAATTAAAAATATAATGCAGGCTGTGGCAGCAGGGTTACTGAAAGAATTGCTTTCAATGTATTGTGAACTATCTGCACCCACTTAAACATGGTGATCTCTACCGACTTCTTAATTAAAGAATAACACCACCTTACAGCTTCAAAGCACAGTACAGATGTAAACTAATTAACATATAACAACTGCGTGAGGAAGTTTAGGAAAATACTAAATTCCTCAAACACTTTGAGCTGATACCATATCAAAGGCCAAGAAAATTCTTGCAATTGCCCCATTTCCTAAAGATTTCAAATGCAAAATTACAAAAGAACAGAACACCTATACGCTTTGCATAAATAATCAAACTTTAAAAACCCCAATTATAAAAGGCTATACTTTAAAAGCACTCATAAGTCCATGTAAATTAATGTTCGGATGCCAAAAATATTTTGCTCAAGGTCAAACTGAGAAAATACATATTCCCAAGTCATTTTTGATCAGCGAGTGATTGCAGTACTTTGTTTTTATGCCCAGCCCTGAAGAGAAATCTGACTTGAGGAGACATTAGCATACAAATGGGATATGAACTTTCAAAGCTTATGCAACTGCTACTCCATTACAGACGCTCAAATCAATTACATTGTTAAAAATCAGAGGAAAAAATCTTTGTTTCAGTTTAAAATATGAGTACGCTCTTATACCTCAGAGACATAAATGGAATTTGAAGCTGGTAGAAGTTTAGCGTGTTAAGAACAGGGGAAAAAACAACCAGAGTTCAGTCAATGCTCTCCCTGCCGCTATTTTCCGCCCTCCCCTCCTCCTTACTTCCATTTTCCTCTCCTCCTTTCCCCCCCCCCACAGAAAGGGTTGGAGAGGAGACTACATTTTCCTCTCAGGATGATTTAATTCAGTCTTCAAATTAGAGGGATGTTTATCCTGCTTAGCGGGAAAAGCCTCAGCACAGCAACGACCACACGAATTCCAGGTACCTCTGTAATGAACAGATGGAAAACAATTAATAGCAAGCTGAAGACTTTGCTACCAAGAGTGAAGGATGATTTCAATGCCGCGTATTAGAAACCCAAGCACCTACAACAAACAGTTGAAGAAATTTGTTCTAGTTCGTCCCACTATCCAATTTTGTGGGTTTTCAGTAGACAGGTTTTCCCAAAGCTTTCTCAAAGTTACACAGATCCCACAAGAGCTAAAACTCGTTGGTGAACCTAATTTAGTTTAAAATTAGGAAAACCAAGCTGATGGGTAGTATCTCACCAAAAGGGAAAAATTAGCTCTGTATTAAGCAGATGAAAAATAACCATTTTTTCCCGAAATTTAACAGCTGCAAAGAGGATTCTGCTTCCATTTCTTTAAGACTAAAGTGACAATTGACAAGATGAAAACAGACACTAAATAACTCATGGTATATGTATTTTATTAAATATTATTTTACATTTTCATATAGACAAAATCATAACCAGTGAAAAACAAAGTCTGCAGAGCAAAAGGACCCTTGTAAGCATTTTGCAGTACAAAATTACACGTTTTCAGGGATTCACAGCATGATTTGCCTGGGAAATACACCAGGGTGACTGGACCCGAGGCTGTCACGCACTTCTGCTTCAGTGGAGCATTAATACGTGCCACAGACCCTCTGCAGAAACAACCGGTTTTATAAGAGGCATCGTGAACCCCCCTGCCCCCACACACGCGCTGCACTGTTCGAGCCGCCAGAGGCCAAGCCAGGAGTGGAGGAGGAAGAGGAGCCGGGTCCTTACCTTCACGGCACAGCTACGGCGATGCGGCACTGCCCCGAGCTCCCTGCGCACACAACCACGTACTGCTCCCCTCGGACTCTCGGCAATTGGCCTGAACAAACGCGTGTGCCCTTGTGGTACGTGGAGAATTCACCGCCACAAGCTCACTGCTTCCCACGTGTCTTACAGCAACTGAAGCGTTTCCACACTTGCACACAGCCAAACACGCCACAGAACAGCGATTGCTTCAACTTCCACGACACAGGAAAAGATGAAATTTTATTTGAATTCATGACATCGCATTTCCCTAAAACCCTGTTTCTCGGGTAGTAGCAACAGTAAAACAGTACCAGCAGCCTATTATTAAGCTTGCTCAGAACATGCTGTGAATTATCAGCTTTGCGTTTCCTCCAAACAGTGAATTAACAAAAGTGATTAACACCTGTCAAAGCGTTCTTACACTCTCCCACGGCAAAGAAATATATGCAACGGAGTGTCTTCCTATCATACGTTTGCTTTAGGTAAACGTCAAATACCACGAGTTTGTTTGGATACTGGAAAAAAGCTGGATCGGAAAAAAAAAAAAGCCTAGAGAAGGCTCACGGGGATCTCACGCGTGTAAATACCCGAGGGGTGGACGCAGTGAGGTCAGGCTCTTGTCAGCGGTGCCCAGGGCCAGGACAAGGGGCCCTGGAGGCTCCCCCTGGGTCCCAGGAGCAGTTCTGTGCCCGCAGTGCTGCGGCCCCGGCTCAGGCTGTGCCGAGAGGTGCTGGGGGCCCTCCCGGAGAGCTCCAGCACCTCCTGGACGTGGGCTGGGCACCAGCTGGGGGTGGCCCAGCTGGGGGGCCTTGGGCCAGAGGGACCCAGAGGTGCCTCCAGCCTCAGCCACGTGGCGGCTCTGGGAAAATGCTATTTCACTTGAAGCGAGGTTTCTGAGGTCCCTAATTGTTAGCAGAATCTATTTCACTTTTCAGCAGCAGCCCTTGAAGAAATTCAGTAACCGACAACTTTCAGCTTCGTCCATATTACGGAGACCTTCACCAGAAATCATAACTGCAGTCCTTGCTTCAGGATACATACAGAACCTTAAATAGCCTCTGACCCAAGTATTTCAACTTTCAAGTTAAACTTTAAGTAACCTCAGACCTTTCTTTGAAGAGAAGGACCAGAATTTTTAATAGGATCTTTTCTGGAAGAAATTAGAAAAAGTGAGATTGGGTGCTTCCAATAGTCTGCAGTGCTGTGGAGAAATAGTGCAGAGTTCTGCAATAGCTAGAACTTTTTAAAGACTCCAGCACCAAGGATACTGTGTTTCTCTAGTACAGCACTGGTTTAAAGAAAATAGAAAAAAAAAAAGCGGGGCATATATACCTATTTAGTAGATTACACTGGAATTTTCAAGACAGACAGAAAGGGTTACGATACTGATGCAAGAACTTCATGCCGATACAGAAACCAGCACGCTCAATCCCTCGACCTGTATCAATCTCTTCCCACGTAGCACCGATGGGGTTGCTAGTATGGACACTACAGTTTAACTTCTCCAAACTGGGCTTGACCACTTGCAGATGTGTATTTTCATCCCCAGAGGATTGTTTCTTGACCGTAAACACTTCAAAGACGTTCTGTGCTAGATCAAACATACATTTAAGTTGGTTTAAATTTGTGCTTGCCTTTGTTTCTGAACAGGCGCAGAGTACCATCTGAATCCTGATTCCCGTCAGCTGAAGTGTAAGCAGTCAGAACACCACGTCTGGGGCTGTTCCTGGACAGCCAGATTGGATCACAGACGCCTAGGCACAAAGGAGCAAGCAGAGCCTGGTAGCTGCTTCTCATTTAAGTCAAGTGCATGGTTCTGTTTCCCTACTAAACAAAATTTATTCCCTTCAGATAAGCAAGAGAAACAACAAATACTGGAAATAGGTGATTTTAAAAATTTAAACCCAAACGAGAATTGTTTTGTTTACACAACTACCTCTCATAGTCACGTCACAGTTATTTTCACTTTGGCAGAATAAACTGCATTGAACGACTGTGCTCAGAGTAGCGACTGGTACCTACAAATAAAGAAAGATGTTGAAATGCTGGAGAACTGAAAGGGCCCCCACATTATCCAGGGAATAAAACCCTTTTCCCCAGAAAAAAAAAAAAAGCCCCTCAGGCAAGATTTAGGAATGCACCGTCTTCAGCTTATGAAACAGAATTCCAGGCGTGACCTGATCCTTGCGTGTGGGTCCTGACGCAGGGAAGAACAACTCCAGCAGCGTATGACTTCTGAGTCTTGCTGAGAAGTGCTGGACGCAATAGCTGGAAGTTACATTCAAACCTGAAACAAAATACAATCCCTAAAAGCAGACACATGAAACAGCTTCCCAGGAGAAACTGGTGGGCTCACCCATGCTGAATCTCCGTAACGAATAGGAAAGTCACTCCAAAGCAAGTCATTTTCAATGAGCATGACCAGTGTGTAAACAAAAACCTAATAGATCAGCAAGACTTCGGGGCTGCAGGAAGGTGAATTCAGGAGGAAATCATAAAACATGAAGAACGGCCTTTCAAATGAGCATTCACAGAGTGTAACGTTTCAAGAATGTGCAATGCTGCTGGCAACTATGCATTTTTTTCCCTTCGGTTTCTCTGTAAAGTGAAGAAAACACGCACCTAGAATATCTCAGTCTGACAGTCCTTGAAATCTACTGTCAAGGGAAAAACCTGCCGCTGCCAATACACGAGCCTTCTCTGAAGCAAGCACACGTTCCAAGCTTGTAACGCTTCACGTGCATACACGCAGCCACAGCACTATGTAGTGTTTTTCCACTTTACACACAGGCAGAGCTAATACTCCTTGCACGTTATACGTTATTAACACGGGGAACAAGTTTCAGCAGGAGGACCTTTGAACTTTCGCCTTCACAGCAATGCCAATTAACAACACGACTTGTTATAGTCCCACCTGACACGGGACCAAGCCCTCCAACACCAATACCCTCCAGCACCCGCTCCCTGATAATTTGAGGATGGCACAAAGCACTGCGGAAGACATATTTAAATATTCCATAGTACTGAGAAGTACACCTCTCGTTCCCATAAAGATTAGTTTGAACCCTGAGACATACCCTTTAGTATCTCTTCTAAATGTTGTTTTTTCGGCTTTTGTTATAAACGCACTAGATGGTTTTGGTATTCGTACAAATATCTGCTTGCTTCGAATCCTGCCGAATGATTTCCTCTGGCAGCTAGTTCCACTTTAATTACATAGCTTGAAAAAGTATTTCCACCTACCATTTTTCAAAACTCCCACTTTCTGAGTATCACTGATGTCCTTTTGGGCTTGTACGATGAGACATCACAAAGTTATCTTGCCATACTAGTTCCTCTTAATGGACTGACAAACAGTTTAATTAAGTTTTAACATGTCCAAGCTAACCTTTTTCACAGCTGATCATACAAAAAATATTCAAGTACAATGCGTAATGATTGTGCTTAGGAATACTTGAATGCTCTAAAGGAATAAGGCCTGTTCTGAATAAGGACTACACTGTTTCCGCTGCCTTTTTATCACTTCTTTTCTTCAGAAACTAAGGTAAAATTATTTTTATAGTGTCTTCTGCTAAAGAGCGAGTGCTGTGATAAAATTTTAAAACAAATTTTGGCTTCACAGCAGCAGATGTGGTTCAATTTAACAAGCCAATAAATAATATAAGTGACTAGAGAGCTGGGACTTTTATAATATGATGGGGGTCTAAAAGCTAAAATGGGAGTCAACAGGTATTAGAAAAAGAAAACGCACGATACCTGTGGGTTTCTGCCGACTGCTATGTGAGAGAGCGCACACAAAAGCTGCTTTTGTGGAAACATGCTACTTTCAGCACTAACTTCAGAAGCTGTCCTAAGGTCATAAACCATATTAATCTGAGAACCGAAGACTTCTGTTTACAAGGCTCGGTGGATAAAAGCCATCTCCGACAGAAAGAAAAATCAGATATACGAGTTTAGTAGGTTGTAAATCACCAACCCAGCCCTGCCACCTCCCTGCTGTCCTGCACAGGGTGCTCGGGCTGCTTCTCTAAGGCACGCAAATGCTCCAGCAGGCAGCACCCCCAGCACCTCACGAGAGGCTGCCGAAAAGTTGAAAATAATAAAGAAAGTGGGAATAAAGCCCCACGCTAGGCTCCACAGGCGTCTTAAAGCACCCAACGCAGCCCTGCCCGCTGCTGTGGAAGGCAGCAGCGCACAACCCGGGCCGTCCCGAGGGGAGGGCCGGCCGGAGCGTCGGAGGGGCCGGGCGCTTCGCCCCCCGCCGGGCCGGTCTCCAGCGGCCTCCCGGAAAGGCCGGCGGCTGCCAGACAGCTGCGGGACAGGCTCCGGGGGGGAGCGAGGCCGCCAGCTCCGCACCCCGCCGCCCAGAGACCGGGCCGGGCCGGGCCGAGCCGGGGCCGTTCCCCTCAGCCCCCTCGGGCACCCCGCGGCCGCTGCCCCCTCCCCGGGCCCCGCGCCTCAGGAAGCGGCGGCTGCGGGCGGGGCCGCTCCCCTCACGGCCCCCCGATCCCTCAGAGCCCCCCCCCGCCCCGCTCCCCTCACGGCTCCCTCAGAGCCCCCCCCCCCCCCCTCACCTCACCTCACCTCAGGGCGCGGCGGCCGCCGGTCCCGCAGACCCGGCCCGGCCCAGAGCCGCCCCGTGAGGCGCCCCCGGCCCTCGCCGCAACCTGCCCGGCCCTCGGTGGCAGCAGCCCCCAGGATCAGGCAGCCGGGCCCGGCCCGGCCCCACCGCCGCCGCCGCCGCCGCCGCCGCCGCCGCCGCCGCCGCCCGCTCCCCTCCTTCCCGGCCTGCCCGGCGCCGCCGGCCCCCGGCCCCCTCCCCCGGCCGGGCTGCGCGTGCGCGGCGGCCCCGCTGCCATCCGGGTCCCTCGGTGCGGTGCAGCAGGTCGGTAGGCGGGAAATGGCGACTGGCTGCTGAGCGGCTGCGGAGCGCCGAGCCCCGGCGGCGGTGTAAACACAGCGGCGCCCGCACGGCCCGGCCCGGCTCGGCACGCCGCGGCCCGGCCCGGCACGGCCCGTCCGGCCGCCGGGGGCCCGGCCACCGGGGGCCCGCCTCCCCGGCACCCCGCGCCCGCAGGTAAGCGAGGCGGCGGCTCCGGCAGCGCGGGGTCCCAGCCCGGGATAAGGGGGAGGGGGGAAGCGGGGTGCGGCCGCCGGGGGGGAGCCCCCCGCGCCCCTCGCTCCCCCCGCGCCCCCCGCTCCCCGCCCGGCCGCGTCCCCCCGCGCCCCTTCCCCTCCGCCCGTCCCTGCCCGGCGGCCGAGGCCAGCCCCGCAGCCGGGGCTCAGCCGGCCCGGCCCGGCCGCCGCGCTCGGGGGGCGGTCGGGGGGCGGCTGTCAGCCCCGCGCCGCGCCCCCCCCGCCCCTTCCAGGCCGAGGCCTGCGGGGTGCCCGCCCCGCCCGGCCGCCGCGGGGCTCGTCCCGGGCCGGGCCGGGGGCGGGTGCCGGGCTCCCGGCGGTAACTCGGAGCCCCGGGGGGCAGCGCGCCCCGTGCCGCCCCGCGCCCGGGGTGCGGAGCTCGGGCCGCGGCGCTGGGGGCCGGTGGCGGCGTCCCCCCGTCGCGTCCCGTCCCGGGGCTGCCCGGCGCCGCCGCGGTCGTGGCGCTCGCCCCGAGCCCGTTGTTTCCCGGCAGCGCTGCTCCCGGTGCTCCTCCTGCGCGGGGGGCGCTTCGGAAAGTGGTTCCGAGGTGCTGTGGGCTGACCCGGCCGCTCGCGATAAGTTTCCGCCGTTACAACGCGATGGTCCGCGAGGAGCTCTGCGCGTAGCTAGTGCTCCGGCGCCTTGGGCGAGCCGCAGCCTCTTTTGCCATTTCTCCATCGGTAAAGTGGGGATAATAATACCTCGGAGAGTTGTTACAAGAAGTAGTTAATGTTTGTAGAGGGCTTAAAAGACCTAAGTGTTATTAATTAAGCCCCATGACACATTAAGGTAAGAGTTAGTGAATCAGGTTTACACATGGATGAACCGAGGCAGGAAGAGATTATGATTTAGCTGGAGTAACGTATTGGATCTGTGACAATAACAGAAAACAAGTTGTAACTGCTTCGCGCTGTAGGCACGAGTGAACAGTTCTGTGTAACAGATACGCTTCCAAGATGATTTCCCCTCCCTCCGTTCCCCCACCACCGCCCCAAACCCGAGCTTTTCTACCTCAGTTTCGCCTGTGTGACTTCCAGTTGAGTGGATAGCTCCAAGGACACTTGTGGCTTGCCCACTTAAAAGTGTTTCAGCAGTTTTCATAACAAGATATATGTTCTAGGATGCAAGCCAAATCCAGGCTTGAATTCCATAAAACATTCTCCACTTTTCCCCTGAAAACATTGTGTGGAACTTAGTTAAGACTTGATCCTGTTCCAGTCAGCGGAGTATGCGCTGAAGCTGACATTCCTGTTTCATCTGAGAAAGTTCCTTCGTTAAAGAAAAAATTCTGCTGTCATTCTGTCCCGCAGATTTCACGTTAGAGTTAGATCATTTTCTTCTAGCGATATAAACATTCCACATATGCTGGAACTGCACATGCATTTTCATAATTTAAAGGTAATTTTCCATCTCCAGACTTCCACAGCGAGCGTTGGTAGCTTCCTTCCCCGGTGCTGATTCCCCAGCAGACTGACATGACACTGCTGCAGGCTGAATAGCATCGAGTGATTAAAACTGCCACCGAATCCAAAAGGAAAGTTAGTCTCCATCTTACAGAGTTTTTCCATACTGTATTGGCATTTGTTGTCTTTGATCACTTGTAATGCTGGTGAGGTTGACACCAACAAAAATACTATTTCCAGAAGACTAACAATCACTTTTTCCTTTTCTGACAGTTTTCTATGCAAATATCTCATTCCTGTGGAGGAAACTTTTTCATAGGTGTAAGCGGAGTAATAGCTTGGAGTTCCTGCGCATTTTTGTTAGGAACTAATACTGGAAGTCAAACTATTTTGGCAAGAGCTCTCAAGAGAAGGCAAAACAGCATGCATCGAGTAGGATTGGAATTTGGCAGAAATTTAAAATTAATGTGCGTTTCTAGACATCTGTATTCTCTGACAGAAGCTCGAGACTTCTCGTCCTTTAGAAGGGATAACTGGAAGTTCCAGAACGTCTTCAGGATGGATTCAAGTTCACAACCGAAGAGCTGGAGTCAGTGTAGCTGTTTAACTCTGAAGCTGTCTTTTCCAGTATCTGGGGTCCCGGCTCTTCCCTCTTCAAACCCTGTACAAGCTCTTACCCATCCGTGCGTTTTCAGCCTGGTCTCCCTAGGGGAGCCAATTCCTAGGGACTGCAGCTTTTGGACCGTGCTAGCGTCAGCCCAGGAGTACCCCACAGCCACAGGCTGTCCCCCCCATGCTCCCCCCCAGCTCCCTCCTTATTCCCCACTTTCTCAGGAGCATTCCTCTCAGCAATCCTCCTTTCCCTTCTGATTCATCGCCCTGAGTGGGTCAGATACGATGCTTCTTACTCTTATTAGTCCAGGAAGTAAAGGACCAAGTCTGAACAAAATTCTTCCCTTTTGCTAGCAGCCTGCATTACCACTACAGCGTTGGCACCAATCTCTTGTAAATTTTTGGTGGAAGATTGTTTTCATCTATTGCATGTGAAGAGCTCATCTGATGTTTATCCATCCCAGTGAGGTCTTCAGAAAAAGCAAACGTGCACCATAAGCGCAGAGTTGATTAATCAAATTCATGACGACTTACAGTTTTTAGGGGCAGAGTGAATTGAATCATGCTGCTCTGATCCTGCAAAGGAGCAGTAAGCTCTTTACAAGCTGGTTTAAGAGGAGTAGCCATCTAATTCACGTCGGTTCTGACAGTGTCAGCCCTACGGAGTGCTTTAACCACAGGTTAAGTTGCTCAAGTGCGGTGTCAGTTGCAGTGCAGTGCATCGCCTCTGACTGCTCGGAGGAGAACTTCGCACACAGCTACTTGTCAGTGCGCCAGCCTAACGTGCTGTTTACATGGTGAGTTGCCTAGATAGCGATTATTTATTATTTTAGAAAAATATTTTACATTCACAGATGAAGACATATTCAATAATACTTGAAAAATCAACTATGAAATCATCCACACCTAAAGCAATCAGAGGCTGGGTAGTAGTTTCCCAGTTGGCAGTCTTAACTTTTTCGAAATAGATTACTTCCTAATCAGATCAGTTCCAATAATTACTTTGATTGAAGTCCTCTTAGCTATGGAAAATAAGATTATTTTCATCTTACCTCATGTTCCTGGGAAATGCTTGTCAGGACAGTCTGGTGTAGGAAAACACTGGGTTGAGTGTCGGGAAAGCTGAAGTGTATTTGCACCTCTGCCGGGCACGTGCTCCGACACATGTCCTTTGTTGCCTCAGTTTCCCTACCTGATGCTTTAGTATTTATGGTGCTGGGCCCTGCGGACAGCCCGATGGGAAGCAGATACGCAGCTGCTGGTGGGCAGAACTAAGGCGGCAGCCACATCGATCTCTGCTGTAGGGTGACAAAAAGACGCAGCTCCCCACGGGGAAAGCTTTATGAGAGTTGAGCCCCTTCCGTTGCGTTTGTATGCATCGAGCTGGCAGAACCCTAAAGGCAGCGCTGGGAAGCCGCCCGTCTGTTACCTTAGGTCTAAGGAGGGTCCTCTGTCCGCTGAGTGGCGTGATGCTGAAGGTGCTTGTCAGAGACGACAGGAGCTGAAGTTACCCCTAGCAGTCCAGACACCCTTCTGAATCCGGAATTTCTGTTTGTTGGGTGAGGAATCGAGTTAGAAGGCATAAAACACTTCATAGTTTCGAGTATAAAAATACTGCATTGGTGTAACTTCAAGGTAAGCATTATGGTGAAATAGCTTTAACTAAAAGGAGCTGCTAACTCCAGAGCATCTGGAAACTAAGCTCTGTATACTTGCTTAAAGTAGCACAGCGCTGAAGTACGTATCCTGCTGTTTGTTGCTGGCATACAAAGTGTGAGGAGCAGCAGAAAAATACACAGCTAAACCATTTGGACTGGGATTTACCTGTGTGTGCAAACACGTGCGGTGACAGCGCAGCAGGCGTGTCGTTATCAGCAGAGAAAGGCTAAGAGAGTGAGACCGCAGGGCACGTGAGCGTTCTGGAAGCCTCACGTGAGAGAAAAGGGACCTGCCCTTATTTAGGGTACGTTTAAGAAGAGGTGATTTAAGTTAGTAAATGAACGGGAACCCGCATCAAATCAGAGCGGTTGTCCTCAGCAGTTCAGCGTCCGCTGTACTGATTCAGTCTAAATCGTAACTCGGTTTACTTCAGGCCATTCTAAATGATGATTGCTTTGATTCATCCTGTATTTTAGGAGGTGCTAATTAGAGGCAGGTAGGTAATTCAATCTCAGGATTAGCCTATACCACAAGGACTTCCCTGGCGCGGTGACAGCGGCCTTGTTAGTGGTAAAACCCCTGCACAAAGGGGTTCCCTGTGCCAGCACGAGTCGCGCTGCGCTCGCCGTGCTTTGGCTGGGTTTGATGACACAAGATGAGCATTTCCCCCCCAAAATGCTGCATCAGTGTAACGTCAAGGTAAGCTCTCACATCTCCGACAGCCTCGCCGCCCTGGCGGACACCAGCCAGTGTTGGTTAGGCACCACCAGCGCGGATTTCCCTGGCTCGAGGGGCGCGCGGTGCCTCCTGCCCGGCGGGCGGCCGCGGTGCTGCCCCGTGGGACCCTGCCTTGTCCACCACCGCTGCCTCTGGGCTTCCCCTTCTGCAGCGTTCCTCTCAGGGCGCGTGTTTTTGAAGTATTTGCTATTTCAGGAAGGAGTGGGCTGACTTGAGGTGGCAGAGCTGCGTTCTGTGTTTTCTTTTGCCTTCTCTGCGTTTTCCAGGCCCTTTTCACACAAGCTAACCCAGCGTCTGTCCCCGCTTTCCAGGACCCTCTCGTTTCCCGGGGGAGCTCGTCCAGGTACGGCAGCTCCAGAGCCCAGGGCCTGGGGGGCTGCTGCCTGTCCGGCGTTCATGAGGATCTGCTGGGTTTGGAGATAGAGGGGGTGAGAGAAGGCCAAGTGCTGGTGGTAGTTACACGGGCAGCAGTTAGCGCTGCTTCCGTCTTTGCCAAAGTATAGCATGCCTGAAGTGTTCAGGTTTGTCTTCTGAGGACCAAAAGTGCACAAGAAGGAGGTAACTTATAAATAGCAGAGAGAGCTGAGAACAGGAACTTGCAGGCTTTGTGTGTGCTGGGTTTAAATACGGTGTATTTGATTGAGTTACCTAGCCCAGTCTGTTTGACACCTTCTTAAACTCTTGTCAAGAGCAAGCAGTTGTAATTAAATCAATTTAAGGACGGTTGGAAGAGCTTGTTTATTTCGCTTGTCAAGGCAGAATCTATGAACATTACAGAAGAAAACAAGCAAGTTAGTGGAATCGCGATACTTTTTAATTTATATGTTCTTAAAAATACAGATTTTGGAGACTCGAGTGTAGCTGAAGTGATATTCTTAAACAACTGTAATCGCTGTATTTGGAGCTCCTTACTTTTGTGGTGCCCGGGGGCCAGAAAGCTCGGGAGCGCTCTTAAGGTCTTGGAGAGCTCAGCTGGAGAAGGGAGCTGCGTGGGTATGGCTCAGGTGAAGAGGTGCCATGCTTAATTGGTGTGCTTAATTATCCTGTTGGATTTATTTGAAGATAATTTTCTGGTGATAGTAGATTGGTTTATTATATATCTGGAAAATGTTTGATAATGTTCGCTCTCAAAGATTAATAGTTAATATAAAAACGTCCGGAGGCAATTAACATAGTAGGGTTCCAACCCATAAAGTAGTTCAAGAGCAGAAGATAAACATTTGTCATCAGTGATCCGTGCTTTCAAAGTTAAAAAGTTATTTCGCGAAGATTGCTCTCTGCTCTGTCTCCTCTCTATGTATTTTCTGTTCCCCTTTTTCTGCATTTTGGGTGCTGTGAGGTCAGAGAGGTGTGCGCAGCTCTCCCCACGCTCTTCACTTTGTCGCTGGCAGCTCGAGAAGCTCTGTGCCCGCGTTTGCAGGCAGATGATGTTTTGTCAGAATTTCTGGGGTACGGGGCTCTTTCTTTGGGGGCTTAGTTTTATTTTTAAAATGGAGTGACCGTGCTGATAAACCCGCTGCCGTTGTTTCAGCTTACTCAGCGTTGTCAGCCTTCGTTCGGGCAGTCAGGCAGCGTGGAGCAGCAGCAGCGGACCTGTAGGGTGAACTTGTTGATGCTGAGCCCTTGGCGTGCAGGTGTCCGTGGAAGAAGGGACAGATCTGAAGCAAACAGTCCGTAAAGGGACGAGGGCGCGAGCCTTCAGTGAGCCGTCACGGAATAGGAGCAGATGGAGTAAAATCTGAACGAAATTTCCTGAGCGGCTGGCAGGTGCCTTTTTGCCTTTTCCCCCCGTGCCTGGGTTCCGTAGCCTGGCTCTGCGCTTCTCCCCGTGGCTACACCGACACCGCTCAGCTGCTGCTGTGCAAAGGCTGCCGAGTGAACTCGGCTCGCGACAGGTGGTTGTTTAAACTCATCTGGCCGGTCTTGCTTCTCCTCTGTGTCCAAGGGGAGTTCAAGAAGCTAAATTCTGTTTTATGAAATATATGAGTGGTACAGATGAGGAGAAGACTATATATTTTTTTCTACTTATAGCCCAGTTTTTAAAATACTACTCTATGAGAGTTTTTGGTCCACTGCAGTGTTCAGGGACAAAAGATGCTGACCATTTGCATGAATAGAGTGCCTGCTTTTTTTATATATATAGTCTTTAAATTATTTCTGAGTTTTGCTGCCGTACTGTAAGTGCAACAAATGAGGATCCTTCCTGAAAAGGGTAATCACAAGCACGAGCTAAAGTAATCCATCTGGCTGGCTGTTACTTGAACAGCAGGATGCGTGAGGTCTGCTTTCCCGCAGCCGTGCATCCTTTCAAGCCTCGCAGCTCCCGTCCCTCTTCCAGACCCTGCACCCGCAGCGCTCCGAGTGTCCCCAGCGCTGCCTCCGCGGCGGGGCTTGCGGTGTCCCTGCTGAATCCTTTTGGTCAGAGGCGGGCTGGGGAAGCAGGCAAGGCTGTGTGTGCGCGGCCAGGATGGACGGGGGTAAGGGCTGGGCTGCGGCTCGCTTTCGCTCACCGCTAGGAGGGTCTGGCTTACCCACAGGGCTTCAGGTGTTCAGGAGACTTGTAGGAACTTGGTCCGTCTGAAATTTCCCTCCCCCCGTCAAATCAGGCTGAGGGTGGTGAGCGGGTTACCAGGGGAGGACTGATGGACACGCAGTTGGATAAGCTTTATTTTCCCTGGGAACCAGGCTGTAAAAAAATCTACAAGCATATTAGAAACAAGCTTCCCGGCGTTTGTGCTACAGAATGCAGCCCTTCAGAGAGTACAATAAGCAAATGAAACCCTGACATAAAGCACTGGTGCTTTAAAAATTTGCAGCCGAATGGTGTCTGTTCCAGTAACTTGCCGTAAAATAAAAGGACAATTTTAAACCTGAATCACTGAAGGAATTGCATCAAGGAAGCAGCCCCGCAGTCGGTGCTGGAGCGGCCGGGGCTGCGGTTCCCCAGCAGCCTACAACATACAGCGGTCCCTCCGGTGCTGCTGACCGGGGCCACGCCAGTGAGAGAAGTGGGCCGGGACGGGTCCTGTGGTCTGGTGAGCAAGCGGAGTGGCACCGGTCGCATCCTCCCAGCTCAGCTCCCTTCCTCCGAGACAGGGTGGCCTCCGTGCTGGGGACAGCCTCGCCTGTGCCCTGCTCCGAGCACCACCGGGGCAGAGCCGTGCGTTGGCACCCTCGGTGGCTGTGCCAGGGCACGCCGACAGCTACGCGGCCGGGTGTTTGATGGTTGTAGGTGGGTGATCGTGGAGCGCTGCTTTAACCCCGGCGCTTGCTGGTTTACTGCCGTGGCTGTCCTTTCCCCTGCCAGGAGCCGTATGTTTGTATTCCAGCCCCTGTTGGTGTGATTCCGTGTCGAAGCCTTTCGGTTTAGCAAGCCGGCCTCAAAATTCGGCTAAAGGGAGGGTTCGCCGCGTGCCAGCGCTGCCCCGGGAAGGGCGCAGGAGCGTGACGGCGAGGAGGTCGTCTGCGGCAAAGTGTGGCACGCGGGTGGGAGCGAGCTGCGCCGGCAGAAGGGAGGCTGCAGCTCCCTGTGCTGGCTGCTCCGCAAAAACTTGGGGCTGGAGACTGCCCGCTGGAGGGCAACGGGCAGCGGGGGGATGAACAGCGCGGGCAACATCGCCCCTGCCTTCGCCTGGCCTTGCTGCTGGAGGAAACGGCCTGCCTGTTCTCCTCACCCCCCTTTGGTCGCAATGCGCAGTGAAAAAGTACCTGCCGGGCTGGAAGGGATGTGGAGGGAGGAGGTGTGGAAACGAGGAAGTATGCCTTTCATTTTCATTCAAACGTTTATAAATAGCAAGAATATTCGTCCGTGATTTCGCTAAGTTGTTTCTTCAGGTGAGAAGTAACGTGCGCTTTGTTATAAGTACAGAAGGCACACGTTAATTTACATTAAATATGGTATTAAATTAGCTCTCCTCAGTATCTGGAAGTTCTCCCAAATTCTGCTGTAACGTAACTGCTCTGTAATACCGTGAACCAACCCGTGCCCAGGAGAGCGGCATTGCTCGGGGAGGGGACGGGGACATCTCTCACTCTGCTGGCTTCCGACGAGGGGCTGGATTTACTCCCAGTGCCGCGGGACGATTGGAAAAAGATCCAACAGCCATTTAAGCTCAGAGCTGATACCGGCGCTTTTCGCAGATTTCTCTATTTTAAAACACATAGATGCGGATTTCTGGAAGAAGGGGCGAGATTAGCGGGCTTCAGCTGCCTCTACTCGTTCACATTTCCTAGCGCAGCGCGTGAATCTGCGCCCCGCGTTAAAGATGTGCAGCTTCCCTTTTCTCTGACTTTCAAGCTGCCAGGCGTCCTGAAATGTTAGCCAATTGTGCGTGCTTGTTCTTCCGAGGGCAAGCCTGCACTGTACAGAGCCACAGCAGCAGCCCTGGTAGTTCCGCAGCTCCTGCCTCGTGTTTGCAGACACAAACTTTGCAAAGTGAGGCGCTAGGCAAACAGGATCTTCTCTCAGCGGAGCGATTCTCTGTTTGTTTGCAGAGCCGTACCTGCTACTTTGCAGCCATAAAGTTATTATTTCATTCCGTCTCACGCATTTCAAAGTGGCAGAGATACCTTAGACCAAAGCGGAGGTAATTAGATTGTGAAGTAAATAAGTGAAATTTGGGGTGGAACCAAGGAAGAACGGAAACGTTATAGTGTGCTCGAAGATCAGTCTTTGCTTACAAAACTTGTGTTGTTGTGCTAAATTGTGGTTATTATGCTTTGCAGTATCGGCACGTTGTTCAGAAACCTCATTTAACTTTCCACTGAACAGCCAGTGATTTTTCTCTTGTGGATTTTTCACCCAGAACAAAACAGGAAAAAAAACAAAACAAAACACGTTTAAATGAAAGAAAACAGTAAATGTAAATTAGCCTCACTGCCATGGGGTCAGGCAGGTCCCTGAAACTGATCTCAAGAAAGTTTGTGGAAGTGAACGAGATTCAAGCTCGTAATGTCTCTGTTGCACGTTTTTAAAGTTAAACATAATGTCACTCTAGAATTGGTAAAGCTCTTATTTTCCTATTAATTTTAATCTAGGTACATGTATAAATGAGCAAATGAATCTCACTGATTGAAATGTGTAAGAATAAAGTTTTCCATTTAGGAATAGGGCAGTGGGCTATGAAAAAATAAGATTTAAATCAGCATGTTTATGTCATGGAGAGTGTTTAGTTTTAGATCTGCACGGGCAGTATCTGGTCAAAAAAACTCGATTGTGTTGGCATTTTCCCCATTTGTAACAACGTTGGTGGATTTTTTTTATTTTTTCATCAGGAAAGCCAAGTGCAAAAAGAGCATAATAGCAGCTCCTGCAAGGTAGAGAGCAGAATTTAAACTATTTGGAAAGGTTTTGAATTTATAGTGCACCAAGGAAGATGTTTTCCAGGGAAATAAGAATCATATTATCATTTAAAGAGTTTTTATCCTCCAATACAAAGAGTCTGAAATAGCCTGCTGTTTTTAAGGCCAAAGGAGCAGCCAAAAACTTTATCTAGCCTTTTAAAAGATAGCAACCTGACAAAGCCCTGTGGAATACGTGATTGCGGTGCTGATCCCACAGAAAGATTAAGGGGAAGCAGAGCAAGTTTAGGTTTTCAGGTGCAGTTAACAAAATTCATCTCTGCACACCTTGCAGAAACTGTCAGCTTCTCGTAACAAGTGCAGGAGTTACTCCGTGGCTTCCACAGCCCGACACAGACTTGCTTAGGCTTATTAATCTTCTGGAGTTGGTGTTGTTTGCTCGTTTGTTGTTTCTTCCTTTTTTTTTTTAATTAAGAAAGCCAACTAATACAAGATGAATGATTTAAAAAAAAAGAAAAAGCAACCCATGAAGATGTTTTTGTGGTCAGAGCTTATCACACCATCCTGGCAGGTCTGCTCAGGAAGCGTTCAGCAACCTGTCCGTACCGGGGGTTGGAACAAGAGGGAGACGGCTTCCAAAAATAGTCTCCCCGTGAGCCTGGCAGCGTGGATTAAATGTCTAGGGAGCCTGATTTGTCCCAAGACAGCTGGCCCGTCCCCGAACCTCAGCAGGAACAGTGCTGGTTCTAGCGGGATCTGTTTGCCGCTTGTGTAACGCTCAAGTACTGCACGCTTCTCTTTCAAAACTTCTCAGCTGTTGGTGAGCTCCGCGGTACCTAAAGGCGACTGATGTAAAATCCTTGTCTTGGCAGCACCAGAGATCCTGAGTAATATCTTGCTGCTGCAACAGAGCTCGGGCTCTGTTCTGAGCTCAGCTGTTCTACGGTTGACCCAGCTCTCCATTTTTCTTTGTTGGTTAGGGGTCTGACCCAAACTGAAAAGGCTGAATTAATTACAAGCGTGTACCCTCAGTCACAGAGAGAAAAATATCTTGGCCAGGAGGGAATAAACTTTCAGTTCCAAATGCACGTAGCATAATCAAAACAAAGCCTCGCTAGCAGAGCAATGGCAAAACAATGGTGCCTGGAAGTATGATTGCTACAGCAGAAAAATAAAGTAACAGAAAATTTATTTTCTGTTAGGGCCAATTACAAAAAGCCTTCCTCATCTTGTTTGGCAACATCTTTATAAGAAAATGTTTCTTCTAGGGGAGGCGCTTAAGCCTTGGGAGAGCAGAGCTCCGTAGGTGAGCCCCAGGCGGACGTACTGGGGGATCACGGTTAAAGCAAGGGGACTGAAACCCGGGGATTTCAGCTGTGGTTTTGTTCAGGTTATGGAGGCGTTTTGTTCTGAGATACAGGGGAGAAGTAAAGGGGGGTTCAGAGAACTGGGAGAACTGAGGGGCACCACCTGCATTGTGCCTTTGGTAGTTGTAATTGCTAACTGAGATCTTGGCGGAACTGGTGGTTTCTGTGCACATTTATCCAGACTTCATAGCCACGCTCCGACATTTGGGTAGTATGTATTGTGTGTGTTGCTGGTTTTATAGGCCATTTGTCTTGCTTTGCTCCTGCCCGCACTGTCCTAGCACCATCCAGCCTTCTTCAGCCGCGGCTTCCTAGTTGGTGGCTGTCTCTCCGGGAGGCGGTGGTGGAAAAACCCTTGAAGATTTGTGAAGAGTGACGATACAACACAGGACGTTGTAAAATACAAAGTACATCAGCTGGAACACGATGAAATCGCTGTGATTTCCTAGGGAAGGAGGATAAGTTGGTCAAAGAAAGGCCGGGAGTTGTTGAGGGGGGAAAAGTCTCAACACCTTTGAGCTAACACAGAGCATTTCCTTCGGGTTTGTGAAGCGCTCTGGGGCCTGTCTGGGTGAAGGACTCTGTAAGTCCTTCTGCTCGACTTTGCTGCGAGTCCAGACAGGTGTTTGTGACACGCGGGTTGCCATTTGTCCCGTTTCTCGCTCGCAGGCTGCGTGCCGTCCCTGTTTCCCTGCTTCCCTACCCTCGTGGCTCAGGCGTCTTTGCAGGGTGCCGTAGGATCTCGCGTTTCTGGAGAGCATCGCTAGTCCCACGCGAATGGACCTCGGCCAGCGCAGTGAACGCATCTTCTCCTTGGGATCGTTCTTCTTGAAACCCGGGTCACATCGCAGCGATGCAGTGTGCTGATGAAACGCGACTGGTATCGGATGTTTAAAAGGAAACTGGAGAAAACGGTTGTTCTTGGTTCCTTTCTGTGCACCTGCCTGCCGTGATCCAGCCTGTGCGTCCAGAAGCATGTGAATGAAACCGAGACGTTTGCTCAGCAGAGAGGTCTGGGTTAGCTGAGCTGCTGGCACTGAACCGTCCGCGGGCAGGTCGCAACCGCCAGCCCAGGCGTCGGGCGTCGCAGAAAGCTGTTAAATTTGGGGACGGGTCGCAGCTTCGTGTGCGTCTACCTGTGACATATGCGGCATGGGCTGGATTCTTGCTTAAAACCTGGAAGTGTGAAGGGGTGGTGCTGCCTTCTTGGCTTTGGGTGAACTCTTTCAAGGGATGGGTGGAAGTAATGCAGGACGAGTGCTGTGGTTGTTGCGATCAAACGCATCCCCCAACATTTTTCAGTGTGCTTCGTTTTGCTGCGCGAATTTTTCATGCTCTGTGGTCATCATCTCCATGCTGGCAAAAACAAATGTACGGGCAGTTACGTGGAGAGAAGGGAACTTTTTTTTTCTTGGCTTCCTTTTGTCTCTTGGATTGTGGTTGTGCTCGACTCTGCCACCATACGCTGCGTCCACACCAGGAGCTAATCCAATCTGTAGCAGCAGACGCTCTGTTGTGTAAAAATTGTTTCGGATCCCAATGGCAGGAGCTTCGTCCCTGCCTCATCCCTTGCTGCTGCTGGGCTGCGGGGTGCAGCGGGCAGCGGCTGGGGCCAGGCCTCACCTCCCGGCACCGCGGGAGCCCATGGGGTAGGGTAAGTGGAGTAACTCGTAGAGAAGCCCTTCGCCTAACGTGTGCCTGTCACTCACCGAGCTGCGTTCCCGACGCGTGCCTGGCTGTCCTAATCCCCCAGAGCCCTTCCGGCAGCCAGGCTGGGAATATGCAGCTTTCGGTGGGGGCAGCTCAGCGGGCTTGCCGAGTGCCAAATTAAACGTAGGAATCGTTCAACGCTATAATTCTGAATTTTCCTGTCAGTCGTATCTTCCTATTGTTGATTGCTATTGTTCTTTTACCATCTTAAACCCTTTCCTGTATCAAAAAACCTTAAACCCTGTAATTACATGTGCTGTACCTAATTTTCTTTCAATAGTTTTGGGGAAAAGTAGTTTTTCAATAGATAAGACTGGAGTACCGCGTGCGGGGGGAAAGTCAGCCATCCCCACCTGCAGGAATCATGGAGGTGCGCTGTTACCTGGGTCTCTGGGTCATTCGCAGGAATTTCTGTCCCGTAGGTGCACGGTGCCTGCGCCTGGAGCAACGCCGTGCGTGCCCCGCTGAGCCCGGCAGCTGCAGGACACGGAGCGTGCGTGGCTGCGGCACCTCCGGCTGCTGCTCCCGATAGCTCCTTCGTTACTTACCTCCCTGTCTCACAAATTGTTCAGTGAGAGTTCCGTTCAGCCCCTCTTTGCCACGCATTTCTCGTTTGAAGAATATGTATTTATTTCTTTTTACCACCCCCACCCCCCCCCCACTTTCTTTTGTGTTTTGATTGTTTGTTTTAATAGATGGGGAAGGAATTCCAGCAGGAAAGGGGGAAAGGGTTCGGGAAGGATTTAAACCAAGACACGTGTGTAACGCAGAAAAACATCTTGAGCCGTTAAATGTTCAGCGTGCTTGCTGCGGACGGGCCTTCTGGCTTCAGGTCCACGTTACGATAATACCGCGGTGCCGGCTGCTCCCGGTGTGAAGGAGCCGCGCTGTTGTACGGGGAGAATCCTGAGCTGCAGGCTCCCGACAGGCAGTGTGCTGGAAAGAGAATCGAAGGGCAGTGGTTAGCCAGGGCTGCCGAGCGCGATCCCCCCGGCAGCGAGCTTCTGGCTCCGCGGCACGGGCGCCAGCGGTGACACGAGGCGTTCGCACCCGCCGTCGCTCAGCCCGGCCCTGGCTGCCCGGCACGCCGGGGTGACGGGCAAAAGTCGTACGTGGCTGAGGAAGGAAATTCACGGGCATGTTTGGGCTTGGGTTGTTTTGACTGAGAGAGCCTGCTGAGTGGCGTAGTTCGGTTTATGCTCGTTTCAGAAAAGAAACACAAAGATAATTAAAGTAGAAACTGCACGCTGCCAAACGCATCGCGCGTTGGGAGAGCAAACTTCTGGCGCTGCGGGGATTGTAGGTAACTGTTGCTAAGTCCATTAGAGATATTTATAACCTGAGGCTTGATACCCAGGATGTGAAGTGAGCCAAAGAACTCTCTGGCAATAGCGTGCAGATGAGTTGAATGGTTTCTTGCTGGATAAATGCATACCCAGACTGACAAACGTTAAATTGGTTTGGGCTTTGTCTGCCTAGTATTTGTTTCAGCTCTAGAAAAATCAGGCAACGTACAGAATAGCACAGTTTAAGCAGTATTTTCATTTCCAAATTGGAGATTGACTAATGTCAGTCTTCCTTCGGTGCTTCACAATTATTTGTCTAATTCTTTTTACACATTTGCTTTTAGTATAGCCTTGTGTAATTCCTACCCGTGAAATGGCAGGCATCTTAGATTCCTCACCAAAATACTTTAAGGCTGCTGTTGTACAGAGGCACATGGCAGGATGTTTGCCAGTTCTTCAAAATGTGTAAGTAACATTTTAATAAACGTGGTTTACATGTTTGAATGTACTACATTTCATTATGTTTTAGTGTTCATTTACTTAATTCCCAATTCACCACTGTGAGTGGTTATCCGTGGTGGATCAACCACTTGAATTAGTTCAGTGTTGCTCTCTTCTTACCGTCCAGAGTTTTTTAAACTCTGTAAATGAGACTTAGGAATCTCACTTCTCAATTGTAGGCAGTGCTTACGCTGTGTGTAAGTGTATACATTGTGTGTAAGCTTATGTTATGTCCATGAGTGTAAATATACACAAGCGGATATTTCAGGGAGTCCTGGCTGTTTGAAGTCTGTGCAGTGCGCCCTCTCCAGAGAGCTCACAGCGCTAGTGGTCAAAAATTTGTCTCTGAGCAGTGCAGAAGAGCCTTGAGAACGGCTGCCCTCAGGCCCAAACGCAGGTACGTAGGTGGGCAGAAGTTAGGGTGCCCTCTCGTTGTGCCGGAGGCTGGCAGTGGCCGAGGCGAGCTCCTGGAGCGGTGCATGCAGCCTGCCCGGCTGGCGCGTGCTGCCTGCCTGCGCTGTGTCGCTCTGCGTGCTCTGGGGACGGAGCCGCCAGCCTCCCGGCCTCGTGCCACCCGTCGTGGGTCTGCAGCTCTGTTCTGCTTTCCAAAATACCCGCGCTCGGGAGGCTGCGTGGCGTCTGGCTGCGTCGCTCCAGGGATGTGCTGGTCTGCTCCGTAGCACTGCTCTGATGCCCATTGGTTCCCTTTATAAACCGATTAAACTGTGTAAAAATGAAGTCGGATATCTATTTATTTTGCTGTTAGCTTGGTGAGCTGCTCTGGTCTCCGAGGGGACAGCCAACTCTGGAAGCAGCGTGGGGAAGAAATGAGGAGGGAGCAGGGGCAAGCCCCTAGGTTCCCTCCTGTCATCCTACCATACCCGACTTTAAAGCACCTTTGGGAAGCTTGCTCTGCTCCTTACATATTCTTGCACCTTTCTTCCACCATCCTTCTGGTTTTCTTCCCCTTTGAGCCCTTTGCCACCGCGTCTCAGCGTGAGCACGGTTCCCGTTCCCAAGGGACCGTGGTGCTGTAAGCTGTCCTGCGCCAGGCTCCCAGGGCTTCCTGCACACAAAAACCCCGAGGGATGCAAAAAAAGCATGGTTAATCCTTCTTGGTGGCGCAGGGCTGTCTGGCCTGTAGGAGATGTGAAGGAGTCCGGCACGCTGGGGCTTTGGACCCGTCTGAAACCTCTCGGAGCTGGGGTGGTTGGTGTTCAACCCTGCTGGCTGCGCTCCTCCGCTCGCTTCTCTGTCCTAGGGGCGGCTGTCTGAGATCTGGTCTCTCTCCTTGGACCGTACAGGCTGAAGAATTTCAGAGGGTTATAACTTAGGCAAATTAGAGGAAAGAGCAAAACATAAATAAATCCCTAAGCAGGCTGGTAATGCAGCAAGTGAAATTCCCTTCTCAACGCATGGAAGGACTCGGGCTCCTCGGGGAGTTCTGAGAGCATTTCCAACGCGGCAAAACGGCGGTGTTTTTCTCTAACTTCATTCCAACAAATTGCTAACTATTTAGCTTGAAATACTGATATGTTTAAACTATTTGGTTTAAAAGTTTAATGGCCATTTTCTGTCTTGGGCTTTATTTCCTATAGAGCTGTGAATTCCTCCTCCTCCCACATACAGGAACACTGAGAAACCTTAACGCAGGTGTTCTTTTTTCAGCCACCCATGATAAAATGATTTTATTAACAGAACCTAATCGCTTAATTAACAAGAAGTTGACTGAAAATAACATTTTCCTGAATATTTCCAAAGTAAAAATACATTATATGTTTTAAGGTATCTTTGGATCATTCTGTCTATTGACGTTTGATGGTTTCTTCAATTTCATAATTAGGTCCTCCTGATTTGTGCAGAAGTATAACAGGACCACACGTCTATTGAGCTGGATTCTTCCCACTGTAAATCATACACAAAAAAATTAATCTAGCAGGAACTTGTAAGAAAAAAGGTCAAGATGCAGGTTTTGATAACACATTTATTTTACATCCTTGCATAAGAACGTTATTTTTAACTTTTTATTTTTCTAGTGGCACAGAGCAGGAACAGCAAACTGGATTTAAATCCTTGGGGATGTTTTTCAGTATTCCCCAATATTACTTTTTTTCTGCATCCAGTAGATTCTATCAAACTAAATGCGAGTTTTATTGCAAATATTAATGGTGAAAGTATGCTCATATGGGGTCTGAGTTTTAATGCTTCTGTTACTAGAGGGCTCAAAATTGTAAGTAACCAATTTTTATAAATTTAGACAAATGGTTTCTGTTTTCTTTCTTTAAACCCCAAATATCAGTCCACTTTTGCCATAGTTACTTTAGTCATTTAACTGTCCTGACTTCCCCTTTCTGTAACAGCCGTTGTGTTAAGTGATGGTGGAAAATGCTGGACATTATGGACGCAAAATGAAATCCCGCGTTTGCCAGCAGTTAAAGCAGTCGTCGTTTGTCACTAAAGTGTGTAACTCCTGACCATACCAATTCCATACTACTTTTGCTTCGCCTTCCCGAGAAGATGTTGGTAGCAATGTTATTCTTCGTTAGCTGGAACACCTTTCATTTAGGACTGAGATGTACCTAACTGCTAACCAGACAGTTTCTGAACAGTATCACGGTATTTCTGTCTGCAAATCATGCTGCCGTTGCCTTTTCCTAACAAGAAAGCAGCTGTTGCTACCTTACCCATATTTTAAGGTACCTCTGTTCAGCAATACGGTATGTGTTAAACGAATTTCAGAAAACCAGATTCTGATTCCTACTGTGAAAAGAATACCCTTTTCTTGAAAAATCAATCAATAAATAAATTGCCTTTTGTCGCGTCTTCAGCTAGGACGTGCGTATTGCTCCTACCTGTATTTCTGGGCGTTACGACTCAGATGGATTTCTTGCTACTTTTCTCTGCTCCTGATCCAGCACATGCATAATTTTAAGCACTTGAATAGTCCCATTCAAATCAACCCAAGTATGAGCTTCAGTCAACTGGAGAAGGCATATGCCACAATCCAGAAAAGCAGTTATATATATGCACAAATTTAACTACACCAGCGGTCCAATTGAAGGCTGGAGATAGATGTGACACATTTTCTGAAATGGCCTTTTACTCTGCTCTAATAAATATTGCCTTTGCATGAGTCTTCCTGTGGTCTAATCGTATTCCCAAACACAGTTGTACTGGAGATCAATCTTAGGTTCCTTTGTTGAACTGCTATATCCTCACCCATATTTAATGCATAGTCTCATTTATGATTTCTTCTTCTGTGAGCACTTGACATGAATTTAGATTTATGCTTCATCTCAAATTTAATGTAGAGTCTTAAAATGATGTATTGTAAGGAACACAGGGCTGGAAAGCGCTGCCTAGGTCATTGAGTCTAGTCATCGGATGCTGAAGACACCAGGCACCATAAAATCCTTTCCATCTTAAAAACACTTAGATTTTTTGTTCCCGCTACTTGGGCTGGAGGGTTATGCAAAAACCTCATTGATCTAATGGTTAGATGTATTCGTGGCCAGATGATATTCATTTGTTCTTCTGCCAGTGTTATGCTTTAGCTTAAATAGCTCTTCTCTTTCACTTAAGTTTAGCCATATATATATGCGTGTGTGTGTATATATGGATATAAAAGCTCAGTGCATCAGAACACTGTCAGTGTTATATAATTTTTTCAGTTCCTGATCTGAAGCTTAATACATTTCTTCAATGACTAAGTATACTTGTTTTTTCCCTTTATAGCTTTACATGTGGTACACATGAAAATGAGGCTGAGAACGCGGAAGGCTTCTCAGCAATCGAATCAAATTCACACGCAACGTGCTTTGAGGGCAAAGAGGAAACATTCGGAGGTGGAAGAGAGCTTACCTGTTGGCGGAGGAAAACCACAGAAAAATGAAACTGGCTTATTGTCTTCAATCAAAAAGTTTATTAAAGGAAGCACACCGAAGGTACAGTGTCAGTGGGTTTCTTCTTTTGTTTTTTAATTGGGTCATATTCAATTAATTTTAATTTTAAAATACTACTATTAAGAATAAATAAAATGTAAATGGAAAGTTGGGGCTAAACCACTAAAACTCATCTATCTTGATACAAGCAGAAACATGAATTTACTAATTTTCACGTGTTAAAACATGTTGAATGTATGTTTTGAGGGAGAATGATATGTATGGCTTTGATAGGCTGAATGCGACCTTGCAATTGCTTCCAAAGCCTCATTTTTTTCTGCAAAGAGAAAGGCCAGTCAAAAAAAAAAGTCTTCGTTCAGTCCCAGCAATGCAAATATTGATATTACTTAGCTGTAAATTTTAAAGAGTACCCAGGAAGTCATAACACTGGTTATGAACTATACGGTTTAAAAAAAAGTGATTCAAATTCAGAATAATTTTCTGTTTTCTGAACTAAGTGTTGAAAAGATAACTTTGTAACAAGGTGAAGTTGAAATAATTTTTATTAAGGTAACAATATAGTCTTAAATTGTCAAAAATATAATGAAATTTAATCTTTAATATGTTGACTGCTTATCATAAAAGCATTGAGGTACTGACAAAGAAATACTTCAGTAAAAAGAAAATGGTTAAAACCACTTACATTTTCATTGAAGTAGGACAATTAAGCCATTTTACATTCAGCATCTATGTGGCACGACAGTGCAACATTTTGTCTGCAAAAACTCTGCAACGAAAAGCTGAAATCTAAGCAAAACATTTTACGTAGGAATTTTAAGATAAGAGAAAGATATCTGTTTTTTCTTTTTTTTTGCTGTCTCTTTAAGGTTTTGTTAATTTTCTCTCTTCTCCTCTTCTCTCTCCCAAATCTTTGAATTACATTTCATTCTTTTTTTTTTTTCTTGACAATTTTTTTAAAAATATAAAATGTAAAATGTCCACGTTTTTCTTCTGTTCCCTTTCATGTCCTCTCCTGTGTCTGTAGCAGGACTTGGAGTGGCTCCAGTGGCATTAGCATGGCATGATATTGATACTGCCGGGCTATCTTCCAAAGCGCTAATGACTTAACAAAGTGGTCTTGTGGCTGCCATGGAAACGTTATAACTCTGTGAGATAGTGTATGTGTACAACTCGCATAGTAGTTCATTTATGGGTACGTTGAAATCTAAGTCACCACAGCGATTATATGGGTTTATGGCAATAAATGTCTTCATAGCTAGTGTATCTTGACAATTTTGATGGTAGTCATAACTCATCTGGTATTGTAAAGGTGGCTTGTTGGAAATATTCTTTAAACAATCAGAACCTAAAAAAACATTATAGCTATTTAGTTAGAGAAACTAGAGCCTAACACGTGGCTGTAGGAATGTGGATGGTGATGGGTCTGATCTCGAGGTCTTTTCCAACTCAGAGCCCCTGTGCGAGTCATGGATAGTTATGGAATACAAAAGAGTATTTATTATTTACAAAGCGACAAGTCTGATCTGCCAGAAAAACTTATGTGTGTATGCATACAGGAACTACTACTAACATTTTAAAATTTTAGAATCAAATATTGTAGAATTTGCCACATTAGGTTACACTAAACGTGTTTGGGTGGGGTTCCAGTACTGTCATACATCGCATTGGCTTTGAGTGTGTTGTCATTACTCTTGGTCCCAGTTCGGGCCATTCATTAGTCCGTACGAGGGTTCTGAAAACATACCAAGAGTAAACAAATTGCTTATGACAGCGTGGCATTGCCGTCTTCCTTATGGCACAGTTATTGATCATAATTGGCTATTTTGAGTTGAATGAATCATATGATCATATGTTTCATATATGTATAATATTATAAATATATATAATAGGTATATTTATATGTCTGTGCAATAAGATTTCCACAGTATAAATCAAGGCGAATTGCAACCTTGTGCATAATTTCATCTTTAAATTCTATTAACGAACTGCTTGAACTCTGATCTTGTTGTTTGTGATATTGTCACACTACTGATTTATGTTCATTTTACATCCGTGTTTATTATTGCTTCAGGGCTTGTTTATTGTTGGCTGTTGTTTTTTTTTTTCCTTTCAGTCTGGTCCATTGCACTCTTTTCCCCCCTTTTTTGCCAAAGAATTTTTAGAAGTGGTAGAATTTTATTTTTTGTTTCAGGAAAATAAATTATTTCTGCAGTTTGGTTTGTGGCTTTTTACATGAATGCAAAACACCCAGAGGTACAAGGCTGGCCATCCTGGAACCCAAAGTCCTTTTTTCACAGGACCAATGCAACACGGGCAGAGCACTGTGAGCTTTCCCACAACATCGTGATAGCTCCTGTTCGGGAGAGGGAAAGCGGTTTCTAGATTTACTGAATCCTTTGTGCCTCTGCTGATACTATGAGACAGATTTCCTGTTTTCATCGAGTTTTCTGTAATGTTCCTGCACTTGTTCTCCATAAAGCACGAGTCATTTTTGAAGGCCAATTTTATGCATAGCTTTTAGAAGTTAATTAATTCCTCTTGTTTTTTCCCATGTTGAATTTGAACGACTGACCTAAAAGATAAGGTGCCTTGCTGTTCTTTTTATCAGTGAGCCATCTGTTTTCTCTCATATATGATTTTATGGTATATACATTATCATTAATTGCTCGTGGTAGTAATTTGATTGTTCTCACCAAGGTTGTTGGTCAAGAAGAAACTGCCAGTAGGAAGCTTTGGGGATCAGTGGTGGTCACATACTTTGTCTTCTGATATGGCTGTCCATGCATTTCCGTGTTTGCCAGTATTTCTTTTAGGTACTGTACTCTTAGCATGGGCCTTAAATTAATTTTTCTAAAGGATCAATTTACCTTTTTTTGGAGCATGCAAACTTTTTTCTTTTTAAAGATGTGAAACTGCTGCTTCCAGAAGGGTAATATTGTAAGACTAAAGTAGAAATTTTAATTTACTTTAATATGCTTTGTGGCCTTTTTTAAATATTTAATTCCATTTATTTTGCTTTGTCTCACATCTTACATTTCAGTGTACTCTATATGGCTGTATTTTAGATTGCCATTTTGTTAAGATGTAATAGGTGCTTTGGGACAAAAGGGGAAGAAACCTGTCTTAAATATCTGTGCTACACATACACACATGCTCAGAAAAAATATGCAAAAATGCTTGGTTCTTTCCCATTCACGTAACTGCCACAGAGGAGAAGAGTAATTTTCTTAAAGGTAAGAAGAATCACTGGGTTACAACCCTTGCATATAATATTTTTAACAGCTAAGTTTTGCCATGTACTATCTGATATGAATTGAGTACTACCACAGTACATACTTACAAACAATTTAGCGAGCCACTTTACGTAAGGATCATGGTGGAGAATTTTATATTGGATATTATTATGCAGTTTCTGTATATTTTAACAAGCAGAGAAATGAAGTTTCTCATCATTTTAGTTGTCTTGTTTCTACATTTCCTTAATGCCACAGCACTTAATTATAAATTGACTATCTGGTAAAATAGTATTTAAAGACAGTTTTTCTACAACAGAAATTCCAAGCACAGCTTTCTTTCCCAGTACTCAGCTGTTTACCTTGGGTTGTGTCAGTTTGGATGAGTTTAAAATTCCGGCTGGCCAGATACATGGTGTATATTCTGCATCTGGAAGTGGAACAATAAATGGACCTTTTGGGGAACTTTCCCTAGCAGCTAACATTTTCTGGTGGCATTCAGCAGAGAAAAGAGGCACTACTCAGTATGTTTCTTTTTTTCCCCCTTTTCTGTTTTAAGGAAGAAAGAGAAAATCCTGCAAAAAGAAGTAGAATTGAACGTGATATAGATAACAACTTGATTACATCCACACCTCAAACAGGAGAAAAGCCTAATAAACAGATCTCTCGAGTAAGACGGAAAAGTCAAGTGAATGGAGGTTTGTAAATATTCTAATCATACGCTATTACAGTTGAACGGTGATTCAGTAGTCTTCCAGCTGTTAACTAATAAAGGACATTTCTCCAGGTGGAGGTTATTAAGAGTTTTGTGATTGACTTCAGTGTTAGCAAGGCTGAACTAATAGTACTGATAAAATATTTCCAGGACTGTAAGCACAAGTTACAATGGATGTGTCTGAGAGAGAATGTTTTATCTCAGTAAGAACAATTTCATTATGTGATAATGACCAGCTATTTTGGAACTAATTTAAGTATTTTTTTCTAAAAGAAAAGAAGAGCCAGTAATGAGAATTTGATTTAGTTCTTCTCCCATTTTCTCACAAGAAGTGAAATATGGCTTCCCAATTCATGACATTTGTGGAGCTAACCTGGGTTCCTTAGATATCGAAAGCACTTGTCAAACATACAGACAGGGTTCTGACATAGAATCATGGAAAAAATTAGGTCGGCAGGGACCTCTGTAAGCCATCTGGGCAGTCCTCCTGTTCCTCTCCCAGCAAGGTGAATCCAGCTTGAAGAGGAAGCTGACTTTTTGAGGTTGGATCAGGCTGCTCAGAGGCTCGTCCAGTCAAGTTCCAAATATCTCAAAGGATGGAGATTCTACAACCTCTGTGGGCCCCTGTTCCAATGTTTGACCACCTCATTGTGAAAATTGTTTTTTTTTGGTATCTGTAATAGTGACACACTGAGATACATCCTGTTAGATAAAATATTCAACGAAACTTAGTGTCAGCTGTGGTTCCAGATCTGACTTAAAAAAACACGTTTTTAGACTCCTTTTCCTAAGGAAACGAGACTTCGTGTGTTTGTGCTGCCTGTCAGTGTTCCTTCTTTCTCCCAATAACTATTGAATCCGTTGTCTGATTTCTGCCAAGTTTGTCAGCAAGGCAGAGGTCTGAAAGATTTCATATTCCGACAAGGTTTTTAAAATCAGTAGCTAAGTACAGGGTGGAGCTCCAAATGAGGGACTTCAACGGTGGAAGGTTTACAATGTGAGAGAATTACCTGTTTGGTTGTTGTCAGATGTCTGCGTAAGATGATTTTAGGAGTATTTGCTACTGTTGGTTAGTTTTTTTTGTGTCCTGGAGAGATAATAGGTATGCACTGACTGAGTGTGGTGCATGCAGACAATGCTTAAAGATGAAAGGGAACCATTTACCTGAATAAAGTTGTCTGAGGTTTGCACATAGCATACTGAACGCATTTGACTGTTACAGCAATATCAAGTTCTTAGTGAAGACACTCGGTATTAGTGAAAGCACTAAGCTGCAGCTGGCACACCCTACGTTTTATGTAAAAGCGACAGGAAGTGTGAAGTGCTTGTGCAGCTCCATCAGGCTCAGCTGACAAAAAGGTTCTCAGCTCATGTGCACAAAATGCATTTGCTTACTTCCATATGGACAGACAGCTCAAAGACTTGTTACTGTAGAGTAAATAACTTCTTTCATTTCAGTCTCAGAATTATGTCTTGGATCTCACCCATGAGACAGCAGTTTTTAGTTTTAGGATATGCTTTAGATGCACATTTATAGAAAACCTTTAATTGTTATGTGGTATGTTGTTGTAATACTAAGAGTTACTTAATTGTGTTCTTTGTTATCTGTGATAACAACTAAGAATTATTTTACTTCCTAATTGTATTTATGAGTGTGTGTTTGTGTGTATACATACACGTATACGGGGAGTATAGTGAAGCATGGACTTGATCTTGTGAAGTTCAGAGATTCAGCCACTGGAGTTCCACTGACACTTTCTCTTGTTTCCATCTAGTGGAGTCCCTCTGACACTGACATCTTATTTGTTGTGAAGGGTGCGCAGCATCTTTGTCTTCTGTCATCAAGCACATTTAAAGGACTAAAACTTCTATTATCTGTTAATCTATAGCATATTTCTTATAAGCAATTATTGCTTCCTAATTTGAAATTCTGCAGCTTAAGATGGTGTTGAAAGTTGGCATTTCGTTTTTATGTTGTTGCTAAATTGCTACCTGTTTTTATTTTTTAAGGAACTATTTAGGCTAATTGCTTTTGCCAACTAAGGAAAGTCAGGGAGCAGGAGGGATCTTTCCTACAGTGAAAATAATAACAATAAAAGAGAGGGTCTACTGTGAAAAACAGAAGCATGGTATTATACGTCATAACTTTTCTTTTACAGAAGCTGGAAGTTACGAAATGACAAACCAACATGTAAAGCAAAATGGGAAATTAGAAGATAATCCTACCACTGGCAGTCCCCCACGAACTACGTTACTGGGGACCATATTTTCTCCTGTCTTCAACTTTTTTTCACCAGCAAATAAAAATGGTAAGCATTATTATTCTTTCGGTTCTTATTTTTGTAACATGATTCAGATACAGCCTCCTTTGGTTATTCTGTAACATATTTTTTGGAGTTTAATGATGACAGTCAGTATTCTGTTAGGTACCTCAGTCTAAAGATAATGACTACTAGTGTACTGAAATCTTGATTCAGGAACGTCAGGATCAGATTCTCCAGGACAAGCTGTTGAAGCTGAAGAAATAGTCAAACAGCTTGATATGGAACAGGTAGATGAGATTACTACAAGCACTGCAACATCAACCAATGGAGCAGCTTATACTAGCCAAGCAGTGCAGGTCAGATCTGCTGTTAACAATGGTTTAGAAGAAGTAGAGGAAACAAACGATCGTGACCTGCCACCACTTACAGGTAAGAAATGTGTGCTTGCCTTTTACTCAAGTCCTGAAGCTGTAGATAGTTACTACTCCTAGGGAAATTCTAGCACCCCCATTTTGTATAAATCAATGTTTCATGTTTGCTTGAAACATGCAAACAGCATTTATACTGATTTTTATTTCAACGAGCAAAACTTTTTTATGCACCAGAGACACAGCTTTTGCAAGTCTCATTTATTTCCATTGTAACTTAGTTGACTTCATGACATTTCTTCAAATGAAAACAGACATCGAAGAAGAAAGGCATTTTTATTACTGTTTAACCCCCCCCACACACACACATACATTAAAAATGCATCCCCTAGACTTGCTGATCACAATAGAGAAATTTGCGGCATTTTATTATCGTGTACTAAAATAACATGTTGAGATGAATAAGAACATAAACATCCTATATTAATTTTCCATGTTTTCTTTGGAAAAACTCAACATACACAGTTTTGGACAAAAATTCCATATATATGGATATTCCATATCTATAAAATTCACGATCAACTCTCTGCGGAGGGCCTGCATCAAATTTTTTAGTTACCTCAATCCTCATATATACATAGGTGTTTCTCCTTTGACACAAATACCGTAGCAAATGATGGGTAGGAGCTGGTCGTGTGTCTGGAACGTGCATCCAGGTAGTTCATATCACCAAATGTTGTATGGGTGCCTTGCTCTGTGACACGGGCACTTTCATTTGGCCAGATCAAGAAGTTCTGTAGGATGATGTGACATTGAGCCCTCAGGAAAATTTGTGGGAAGCCATGCGGGGTATTTCAGGTGAAATACGAGGACTAGCAGAGTCCTGCTGTTTTTCACGGTTGTTTGAGGCACTTGTGTATAAAATGCAAATTTTCACTTTTAAAAACTGCACTAATAAGACTAGCTTTTGTGTTGTTTTTATTTATTTATTTATTGTTGTTGTTTTTGTTTTGTTTGTTTCATTTTTGTTTTGGTTATTTTCATTGAATTTTAGCACCAGTATCTCCGGACAGTGGCTACTCATCAGCTCATGCAGAAGCCACCTATGAAGAAGACTGGGAAGTCTTTGATCCGTAAGTGGTAATATTTGTACTTAAAATATTAATTGATCATGTTGGGTATTGGATTAAGGAATTGTTATTTGAGTTGCTATGTTTTTTATATTACAGTAATGAATTCCAAAATCTCTTAAATTAAAAAATAAGTATATGTTGAAGTGTTTGTTTTTCAGTTTAAATTATTTATTTCTTGTGTGGCTTTACACACAATATGTATTTTAAAATATTTAGTTGGGCTACAACATTGCCAGTTGCATAATTCAAACACATTTCTAAAACAAAATCTGATTTTTTTTTTCAGATACTATTTCATCAAACATGTTCCGCCATTAACAGAAGAACAACTTAACAGGAAGCCAGCTCTTCCACTGAAAACAAGAAGCACACCAGAATTCTCGTTAGTTCTAGACTTGGTAAGTACTTTTATAAATACATAGCAAAATCAGGGGGAGAGCTATGTAGCATTTGATTTGTTTTGTCTGTTGCTGAAATTAGTAATGCATGCTCTAAATAAAAATACCTTGCTGAAGGTTACACAATTTTCGTAATACTTTTATTTGAAGATGGTCTGCATAGAAGTAAATTTAATAGTGGCAAGAATAGAATACTTGCTGTATTTTTTGAATTCTTAACATTGTTTCCCAAAAAAAAGCATTAAATTTTTTATCATCTTGAACAAAGAGTTATCTGTCCCCATAAAGTTTTCCAGAACCAACGGAGAAAAACAAGATGTACTAAGTAGGAAAATTTAGCTTCATATGTCTTGCATCAAAATTGACCAGGAATGAATCTTTTAATTCTTGTAGCATTCTTCTTCAGAGAGGCCACAAATCCACTTTCTTAAATATTCATAGAAAATATATTTGTGTTTAGAATAATTTCATCAAGTCACTCTGTTCTGAAAGTGGTTTCAGACACTGCTAATGATGTCAGGAACATTGTTTTACCATGAGCGATATCAGTTGGCGGGTCCTCTGGTGGTCATATAAAATGGATAGATGATTCAAATTGATAGATGCAGATTTGAACTGAATGACAGTATAGCCTACAAAATTAAAATGTCTTCTTACAATTATGCCCCTAGAACACAATTCTAATTGAAATTTTTCAAAAACTGCAAGAATAAAGAAATGTATAATTACTTCCAAAAACTCTTATGCAATTTTGACAGTGCTTGCACAAAACTAAATTTTCCAGACTAAATAAACCCACCTTAAAAGGAACATAAAAATCTAGACAACTACTTCTCTTTTCAGCATTCTTTTCACATTTTTTCTTACTTTTATACCATCTTTTAATTTTTAATAGGATGAAACGTTAGTGCACTGTAGTCTAAATGAATTAGAAGATGCTGCACTCACTTTTCCAGTTCTTTTTCAAGATGTCATTTACCAGGTAATTAGCATGCATAGAAGAATATGTACCTTTTTATTTTGTTTAACATATGAATTCTTCCCATTTATATTTGTTATGATCTTGTCTAAAGAGATAAATAACTGCCTGGCATTTAACAACTGTCTGGGTTATAAACTGCAAGGTGGATTATCCTGCATTAGAAGTACTGTGGAGCACTGTTTATTGCCACAATGTGGTAATGTCGGACACTGATTCAAACTGTAAACATTCATTGCTAAGAAAGTGTAAATGATCTTCGTAGCAGCAATCTTCAGCAGCAGCATTTCTCCTCGCCAGCAGGTGGAGGCAGGAACACTGAAAGTTTAGTCAGTATTATTTCCGAGTGCAGCTTCTCATGGACTGTTAACTTCCTTCCCTTCATACGGAAAACCAATTCACGTTGGTTGATCATTTCTTTCTGTACAGAAGACATCTTCTGAGCCTGCTGTTAACTAGCTTCTGTCTAGATCATTAGTCTTGCTGTACCCTCCACCAGTGCCAGTTCTACCTCTTTACTCCCAGGGAGAGTCTGCTTGGTGCTTGGAGTGATTTTGATTGTCTTGTGGAGACTGCTAGATTTAGTTTTTTGTTCTGCTTTAGGAGGTACTGTTAGTTATGTGTGTTTTACATTGGCGTACCATTGAAGAACAAGCATGGGAAAGAGGAACTCTCTTCCAGCAACTACCAAAAGATGCTGCACTGACCCAGGCTGTTGTTCTCAGGTCCTTTTGTGTGATGTACCTGGGAGTAGCAACAGCTTCCCCACCATGTAGTTCGCACGATATTGGATCCCACTCTAGTATCTTTGGAGAATGAGCCAGTCATCAGGCACCTTAAAAGGACACTTGTCCAGGTATTTTTCCTGATTTTAAAAATGTTTTTCTTCACTGTTGCATATAAAAGCCCTTGGAATCTGAAAAGCTGAAATAATTTTTAAACGTGGGTTTCTTATCTCTTATTTGGTGACGGCCATGCTCAGTTTCCTCCAGGCTGAACTTGGAAAGAGCCTTAGAATTAATTCTTTGGAGGTTCTTGACATTTCTAACAGCATTAGGAAGACTAAAGCTTCTTTTTTTTTCCTTCCTTCTCTTAAGGGATCTCAATATGATTTTGAGTATTTTCTGTCTAAACTGTCGTCCTTTTAGTGATTGTATGTCTAAATGAGAGTAGCTGAGCTTTAACCAGAATTTTGCCTTTAGGAAATTGAAGTCAATGGAAAGAGTGAGTTACAGTATTTCTAAATCCTTATTTAACAGCATTGTACACATGCCTATATAGCCTTTGATACAGTAAAATTACCAAGCGGGTCCTAGATAAGTTTTGTCTTAGCTCTCTGTAGAGTCTAGCCTGCAATTGCCAAGGAGCATTAGTTTTTTGCAGGTTTGAGAAAGTTGGCCACTGCCTGTGAGCGCACTCTCCTGATCGTTACATTCTGTTCATCTGGTTTTACATCACACTAGACAACTCACAAAACATTCGCCTCTTACTAGGTAACAGGTAATAAGCAAGACAGACGTTTTAAAGATACAATTAAATTCATGCTTAAATAGGGTATAGTACACAAAAAGACAAATAATATCCTGAAATAAAAGTAGAAATTAGTTGATGTTACATACTCTATTTAGGGTTTTTAGTCAACAAGTAGCTATTTATCAGCTTTTACAATGTGTTTCTTTTGCTTACGATCATCTTGGGTATAGTACTGTATTAATTTCGTATCTCCATATTTCATTTTGGAAGTCATTCCAGCTGGTAACAGAGAAGCAGACACTAAGCTGTCTGAGCAAGTAGAAGTCAGCAAGTTACTATATATAAACCAGATGAAAACAATACTTGATGTGAAAGATACATTTCTGAAGATACTTTCCATTAGTATCAAAACATCTACCACTTTCATGTGGGTTTTCCAGAAAGACAATTATTTATCTATTAACTGGTTTGTAAGAGTATAACTTAGCTCTGTGCTCATTTTCCGACTGAATGTCTTATTTTTCTCTCAGTAAGATTGACTAATACTGCAAACATGAACCTGAGTTCATAGCATTTCAGTTTTCTTGCTCATCCAAAGGCATCAAGCCAGTGCTCTTGCATTAACAGTGTGATGATAAACCAGGTACTTTCTCAAAAATAAGCTCCAGAACTTGCAATTGTAGGGTGTAAAAAAGAGTAAAACAGTACAAGTTTACGAGTTCAACAGTAAAAATCGGATTGTCTTGGGTTTTGGAAGGCCTGTTAGAACATATATCTAAACTCCATTGGTCTGCGTGTCAAGCAACAAGTTTCAGGTCCAGGAACTCAGCTCTTTTGCTGTTTGCTTCAGTGATTTTAAGCGGTGGACTGTTTTTAAGAAACGTTTCTAAAAATAAGGGCTTGGTTGTTTTTAAGTTATGTCTTACAACTTACCTTGAGGTGTGCAGAAAACGTAATATATGAGTAAAAAAAAAAATTATGCAATTCCAGCACTGGCATAAAGGGTTTTATAAACCTTTGGGTGAGTCACTTGAAGTCACTGATTTCTGCTTAAAAAGAAAAAATTAATCTCTAAAATGGATATAGTTGTGCTTGCTTCAGGCTTTTGAGATGATGAATTTGTTTGTTTATGTTTCCTTTGATGAAAAATCTCTTAAGTTATACCAGTGTTTAAGTTTTGGACTCAGTAAAAATACAGTGTTTGCAAAGCTGAAGTTTTCTTAAATGCTGTGTCTGTTAAGCACTGTCTTACATCTGACTATAAAAATAAATGTTTGGCTTTTCAACTGTAGGCTTAGATTTTATACTGTTTGTATTATTGTAGCACTTTACATTAAGTGGCTTATCTTAAGATTTTTTTTTTCCTTTGGTAAAGCGGTTTTCACTGTATTTTGTTTTGGGTGGGTGAGATCCCCTCACGCTCTGTTCGCTCAAAGGGTACCTTCCACGCACTAGCAGGCCTTCGACAAAAGGCAGATGTTTTCACTCAGTTCTTCAGCTGAAATATATCCTTACTGATCTTTCAGAGAATAATTCACTTTGATCTTTGATCCTTGAAAGATGTTCCGGAACTACATAGGTCATATGCAGGTTATTGAACATAGTGTTACATATATTCCATCTTACTGTCGCCAAAGACTACCTAGGTGCTTTACTTTGTTACTGCAGTGGAATGAGGCAAACAATGCTTTTGGGTTCTGGCTCTCCTTTCTAATGAACTCCACTCTGTCTGTTTCTCTGAAATAACAGCAGAGCCATCAAGCTTTGGGTCTGAAAGCCTTCAGTGTGTCTTGGGCAGCACCCACAAAGAAATCCGGTCTGAGGTCAGGAAGACTTCTGTAGCTCAGGAGAACCTCTGGAGTCGTACTTCGCCCCTTGAAGAGCCGTAGCCAGCCACAGTTCAGGCAGATCTGTCTGGTTTTGGGACGGTCCTCACCTGGAGTCACTTTTGTTGCCATTGAAATAATGGGATGTGATGATCATTTTGGGAAAAAAGAAAAAAACCTTTGAGGAGGCTTTTCATATATGTTATGCATTTATGCCTGTGAGTCACATTCAAGTAGGTGATATCGTGCATCTCAGTGGACACACAAATGTTCAGTCATTAAAAATGGTGACAAATATTACTAGGCTTCTATATGTATTTTCAGAACTTAGATTTCATGGTAGGTCTACTCATCAGAGAGCAGGAATCAGAAATGGAGGGAAGTTAGATGTGTGCACAGGGAAATCAGGCAGTAAAAAAGTGGGAAGAATTAAATAAGGCTGAAGATGGAAAGAGACAAGGTGTTTATTTGCCAGAATTATGGTGAATTTTGGACTGGAGAAGGAAGGGGATGTGCAGCATTGGCATAACAGTGAAGAAAAGGGGGAAGATGCAAAGGGAGAGGGAAGCTGAGGGAGAGGGAGAAAATGGAAAATGTTGGATGTGTTTTGTTCTGCTCTGGTCACTTAATTGTTCTGCTCTGGCTACCTAGAGTTCTGCATCAGCTCATCCTAGCTGGGTGTAGTGGTGCCATTGCCTTATGCTGTGCCAGAGTGCCACAAAACACTAAAAAAAGTCCAGTGAATCTGCCATCAATGTCATTACCTGTGTGTGTGTGTGTATAAGTTCTAATTAGAAATACATAATCTAAAAAGAAATAATTTTCCCTGGACTTTTTGTTCGCATTTATATATAAACTTCTTAGATATTAAGACATATTATGTTAAGATAGATACGCACGTGTAAGTACATGTCAGTAATCTAAAATAGAACACATTACAAAGATGCTGCAATTATCCACAGACTAAACAAACTGGAAAAGCATGCACAAGTGAGGAACCCAAGCAACCATAACTTTTCTCTGATACAATTGAGTTATTTTTAAAATCGTGTAGCTGGCTGTTGTGACCAATTTAATTCAATCCAGCCTTAAAAACAGCAACAACAACAACAAAAAAACACCACACAATAAATTGTATACCAAATGTTTTTATACTAGCAGTTGGAATACCAACAGATACCTTAGTTTAGTACTTTGGTTGCCAAGAGAGTTTGTAGAAGAGATGTTTAAGAGACTTTCTGAAATGACATCTCTGTTTCTTCTGTAACAGAGAACAGGCTTCACGTGAGCAGAATAATCCCTTTGCATTTGCAAAGAAAAACTTAGTTTCCCTTAAACTCAAGGTTACAACTAAAGAGGATGCTGGCACTGCTATATGCTTGCTGTATATAGAAAGAACAATTTGCACTGAATTTACAATCACAGACAAGTTGGATGTTATTTAGCATTGGGTCACCGCGAGGCTCCAAGTTAATTCATTACATTTGTCTTTGTGGTAAGATAAATACCTTATCTAGCCTTTGAGCAAAACCTCACTACTTTATTATGGCTAAGTGATAAGTCATTTTCGCAGAGATTTTAGTGCCGTCAGGAGACATATGGCGTGAAGTCGCGCCTGTCAACTCTGTATTTAGAAAGTTGGCTTCTCCGTGCCATCTTGGCTAAATGGAGTCCAAAAACCCATCAAGCGCAGGCTGTGGTCTCTCCAAACCGTTCCCGATAGCCAGGTTACGTACTGCCTCACAAGGTGAGTTACCCAGAACGAGAAGGGAAGCAGACCTCGGTTGCACAGCCGGTGGATGTATCTTTGTGTGCTAGCAGCAGGGGTGCTCTTCCCAGACGTGATGAGATTGCAGGATTTTGATTACTGCTCCTAGTATAGAAAAAAATGAAAAATTAGGTGTTACTGTAGTACCTGGTCACTCGATAAAAGTCACTCCAA
Source organism: Anser brachyrhynchus (assembly GCF_964034855.1). Taxonomy (NCBI): domain Eukaryota; kingdom Metazoa; phylum Chordata; class Aves; order Anseriformes; family Anatidae; genus Anser; species Anser brachyrhynchus. The sequence continues at coordinate 21,804,263 of NC_137706.1, read as the reverse complement.
AAATGCAATAAAAGCCTTACTCGATTTTAAGCTAAATAATTATATTTTCATTGCTTTAGAAATATGTACTTCCTTTAAAGGACTAAAATCTATCACAGCATGTGCTAATGATGTGAAATTTACTTAACCCATTCCTTTTTTCTTTCCTTTTGGTCATTTGGTTGTGTCTACATATAAATTTGATACAATTCAGTTAAAGTAATACAGATCCTTTGTGGAAATTTACTTTGATTCGAAAGTAAGTTTAAGCCTATTCCCAACTGGCTCTTAAAAAATCAATAAAGTTGAAAATACCTTGGTTTAGATAGAAGTTCAGTATGCTCCCTTTTCTGTTTTATCAAAACTTTTCTTAAAACCGTGTTATTCTGTATGTGGGCAATCTCTGAATCAAAAAAAAAAAAAAAGCAGAGAAGAAGGCCACCGTTTCACCCCTCAGAATGTGTCCTCACTGTTGGTTAAGGTCAAGTCCAATGTGTGCCAAAAACCACACTGGGCCATCTTCCAAATACAAGTACCGCAGGGACAGAACGGTGCGCAACGTGCCCTCACATCTGCGGTGGCGTTGGGCCTTTGGAAGGGAGGTATAGATTTATATAGGTGCTTCGTGGGAGCCTAGGTCTTGTACTTTGAGTGAAATCGGCGAGAGAGATGCAGAAGCCTCCTAGCTTGGTAGCTCTTCTCTGGAGTCTGCTTTTTTTTTACCGGAAATGATTGATACATGTGTGCGGTTCTGTGCTGGCGGTGTGTGAGTTAATGGAGCTTCGGAAATAGATGAAGGCTTTTTGTTTTTTTTTTTTTATCACTTCTGACACCCCCGTATTCAATGTGTAATTCTTAGTGGAATAAAGTTATTAGGAAGATTATTTATATGCTGGCATAAATTATCTAGTAACCGAACTGATGCTGCCCAGCTGGTGAAAGCTGATTCTGAATGTTTAGTCAAAGCAACTGGTTGCATTTTACTTGAGAGATTGTCTACCTTTTATATTTTAAATAATTGTATTTATTTTTAAATAATATAATTTAAATAATTTCTAATTGCATCAAGTTCTCCAGTAAAATTGTTAAGCCTAATTTTACCATATTACGCTTTAATTTATAGCTGCTTAGGCTTCAAGCTAACTTAATTTTGTTTTAATCAAGTTATTATTCTGTTGGAAGTTAGTATTTAATGATTACTGTATTCATAATGCTCATGTTGACCTAATCTTTACAAACTGATACTTAGCCATGCAGGCAATATCTGCAGTATTTTGAATCTTTTAATAAAGTGCATCTCTGCTTCAGGTTTATGTCCGGTTAAGGCCATTCTTCCGAGAATTCCTGGAACGTATGTCTCAGATTTATGAGGTAAAAATAATTAGATGTTATCTTTTGAATTTTATTTTTAAATTATATTTGCATATTTATATCTAAAATATATTTTTTTTCCATTTAATCCATAGATCATTCTTTTTACTGCTTCTAAGAAGGTGTACGCAGACAAGTTACTGAACATACTAGACCCTAAAAAGCAACTGGTCAGGTAAAAAAAAAAATAATTGTGGTTATACCTCTAGTAGGCAAACAAACTTATTTTCTAACAGATGTGATGAAGAAAGTGATTCTGACGTTTTCTTTATTGCACTGTGTCTTACTAAACCGATTCTTTGTGCTTATGCTCAGCTTGTCTAAGGGTGAGAGAAAAATGAAGTGGTTGAATTACTGCCTTGGTGATGAGATAAACCCAGACATCTTTACTTTGCACTCTTGTGGCCAAAAAACTTAGCCATTCGTTCTCTGTAGCATAATAGAATTCCTTGCTGAAAATGACCTCCTAGGTCTCAAAAATGTGTTTTAGCTGCTCTTGAATATATATAATGAATAAAGAAAATGAACAGATTACTGGAAACTCCGAGCATTAGACTACTTTTAAGCTATTTGTGTTTGATTTATTATTTATAAATAATGATTTACATAGTTATCTTTACAAACGTTGTTTCTTATTCAGTCACAAACTAATTTGTGGGTTTTGTAGTAAAGTTGTTAAGTTTTTTTATTTCTTCTGTTAATATATAGATTTTTTGGAAGAGACTAGCATTTCTCAAGAACAGTGCCTTAAGACAAATTCTATCAGATGAGATTCTTTCTGTTATTCTCATCTGGAAGGTGGACTGTTAATGTGGGAGAGTTGAAACTGAAGAGGGGGTTTCTCAGGGATTCACCCTAAATAGGGTATCCCAAGTAAGGGAAGTAGCAACTATACTTGATTGTAGTCAGGACTGTGTAAATTCTGTCCCGAGAATGTCTTTGGCAAAGCATTTCTCTGCATCATGTTATCTTGGTAAATTTACTCGCTACTGCATTTTGAATGAGCAACCAAAACTGGACTTTTGAAGTTAGAAATGCACAATCACTGGAATATCTGAGCCTCCCTGCGCACACAGCCAAGCAGGATGTATGAACAAGTAAGATATTTGCACATACAGAAAATGTGTCTGTGTGTGTCCATGGTGTTGATTCTTTTTCTCCAAGTATCTAATATTTATGATTGAGGACCACAGTTTTAATTTTGATGTTAACAGGAAAAGTGTAAAAAATATACTTGCTTGGCTGTGTTCTAAAAATTTACAGAATTTCTGTGAAATTCATATGATACATGAATTTAGATGTGATTCATGTGCCACTGAAAACCTGACATCAAGGCATGATGAGTTTTGACATTAGCCTAAAGGTAGATTTGTCAGGCACTCCACACGTGTGACTCAGAATCTATATATAAATTCATTCGCTGCTGAGGCATCAGCTTATTTTCTTCCATAGCAACATTAGGAACTCAACCCCTTTATGAAATTAAGCACGCTTTGTACAGCTTCTAAAAACCTCACTTAAAAATATAACAGCTTTAAAGAAACTGCATTGTAATACAGCCATGTAAAACTTGAAATCTGTCTAGTTTATAACTTACTTTTGAATTACAGTCATGCTGATATTTTATGAAATTTCAGTTTTACTCCTGTTGTGTTTTTTTTTTTTTACTTGAATCCTCTTATTCTACGCATCCATCCATTTACTAAGTATTTCTTTTATAATAAATTAAAAGAGAATTGGGTAGGAAGAAGTTGATGGAATGTTTTGACCTCAAGGCTTTTTTCAGGCTCTAAAAACTGAAATAGGTTAATTGTGAACAGAGGGAGCATAAGAAGGAAAATATTTCTTCTAACAGTGGCATGTGGAGGCTGTGTACTGTAGCGGTTGGAGCAAAATAAAAAGAACAAACTCAATAAATTGATTCCAGTGCAGACATGATCTCTGATTTTGGGGCCTTGCAAAATAATTTCAGTATCTTGGGTCCCTCTGTCAGTCCATCTGGAAAAATGGTTAGAAAGCAAGACCCTGTTGACAAATATTCGTTACATCTGAGCTGAGCTTTTTCTGTGTAAATGCAAACAATTGCCTGCAGAACTAGATAAACATAAAATCACCTTAGCTAGCAATTTTACCAGTAAAAAGGTCAAAGTAGAATGGAAAATATGGAACAGGTTCTTAAAAACGAGCTAAGTAGAGCAGAAGAGGAGAAAAAAAAGAACATTTGGTATTGTTAACTTTTTCTTTATGCCATGTGATGTTGCATTTTTCTCATTAATTAGTATTTTAATTTAATCACAGGCATCGACTTTTCCGTGAGCATTGTGTTTGTGTACAAGGAAATTACATAAAGGATTTAAACATTCTTGGTAGAGATCTTTCAAAAACGATCATAATTGACAATTCACCGCAAGCCTTTGCCTATCAGGTAAGTATGCTGCCATCAGTAAACTTCTTAGACATGGCAAAAAACTTCCCAAAGGAATACAGTGAAAAAGACGACGGTATTTCAGTTTAAGACTACATTGTTTGCAGTTAACTTTGTATTTAAATTTATAAAACATACTTTAACAAATTGCTCTGGTTTGCTTGCTTTTCTCTTGTGAAGAGCCAGTCATGTGTAAAGTGAGTGACTTATTTTATGAACAAACTATAACCAGTCAGTTTTATTTCTTGTTCGTTTTTTCTAAAGAAGCCTCCAGGTCTGCTAAGACTGTCCCCTGGACTTTGTTGCAGACCTCGTTTTTTAATGCTAGTGAAATCATTAAGAACAGATCACTGGTTGAACTGACACACACAGCTGTGAAACTTATTTATACTTAAATGTTATAAAGTTATACTCTGTGATTTAGATTTTTCCAGAAGTATGGTATGTAACTATTCCAGTTGGTCCTATTATATAGATAAAGGAGTTCAGAGAGTGATCTCTAATGTCTCATCTACATTAAAGAACCAAAAAACCCCACCTGTTTGACTTAGCCTCATTTGCACAAACTACAGCCAGGACACGGTTAGTATCCATGTGTTGTTTTAACATAAAATTTTCTCAAAATACGAATGCTTTTCAGTTCAGCAGATCTTCTACAGCTAGGTTTATTTCAGCTTTGATGTGGAAATTTTTGCAATGATTTATGCAAAGGAAGGAGTTATTTCAGAAGTGAATTTTAATACAAACTTTAGAGGAAAAATACATATTAATACACTGCATCTTGGAAACGTTTTTCCCCAAAATGCTATTTCACAAATCGTATCATTAGATAAATTAAGTATATGTCATTTGTTGATGATTTTTTTACTTTAGCTTTCAAATGGAATTCCTATAGAAAGCTGGTTCATGGATAAAAATGACAATGAACTCCTAAAATTGATTCCATTTCTGGAGAAACTTGTAGAGCTGGTAAGTCTTTCCTTCATTTGGCTTCCGCCCTCTCCCCCCAGAACATCAGTTAGCTTTTCTAAGCAGCATCACACACTTTCAGATTCTGAGTCACTGAGATTTTGACTGCTAAAAGTCATATATGTCTCTTGGAAAGCGTTCTCTGGGCAGTAATTCAAAGTTTGTACAAGGACTTATTTATATAGCAAAGGACAGAATGCCATCATTTATAGCTGTGCTTTTAATGAAAACCTGGAGAATTGTGACATCAATTATAATGAAATTGAGAATCTTTAGAAATTTAGGTTAAGTACAGCCTTCTGTTGGCTGTGTTGTGTGCCTTTATTCTTAAAATGGAAATAATCTTATTCAAAAACTGTTGTGAATGTTATATAATTTTTTTAAGAACATTGTGATTACAAATATTCATGGCTTCTATTTTGTCACATTAATATACTGGTGTTAGAAATTTGCCCGTATTGAAATCTGATTTATAGATGTGTTTATTCTTCTAAAACCTGTGCTTTTTTTTTGCCTACAGAATGAAGATGTCCGACCTCACATCAGAGACAGATTTCGCTTGCATGACTTGCTACCCCCAGATTAAAGCCTTTTGTCTACTTACTGAAGGGGGAGAAAATGCAGGACCCTTTTGGACTAAAACAAAACATTGCCATTACTGTTGAAATTTTGCATTTTTGTACCCCGTCTTGCTTTTCTTATCTTTGGTGCCCAACAATAATCAAGGGTTACAGAAAGAGACTTTATATATCTGAGATTGAATACATACAGTACAATACAGTACAACACAGTAGGTAGGCTAGAACAGAAAAGTCTTTAGAACTAGTGCAACTCCGATGAATTTTTTTTATGTACAGGACATCTGCAGTTTATAAAGAATTCTGTTTCTGCCACCAGCAGTTTGACCTGTAGAAACACAGGATTTTATGATATAACAGAGATTGAAAATGGACTCTTATTTTCTCTCTGTTCGGTGCTCTAAGTGGGTTTGTAGCCACTTTTCTGTTACTTTAAGATTCTCATTTCAACAGGAATGGCCAGTAAAAGTTGTTTTATTTTTCCTGTTAAGGTTTATAACCTTTTTACACTTTTGACCTGTATTAGATTAGAATTTCATTATGCATTCCTTTTAGTTGAGGCGCTTCATAGTTTTTCTGGAAATAGCCAAATTTTCTTAGTTTTTTATTATACAGTTGAATGGCCGTTTTCCTGCTTCGTCTGCCTGCATACTGTATATTTGTTTAAAAATATTCTCTAGTTTTAGCCCATGTAAGTTTCATTTAGAAAGAAAAACCCTGCATTTATATTTTGTTTCTGTAATATTCTACTGTAGTTGAAATCTTTTCAAAAATCAAGAGACTGGCTAGATAAGAAGAATATAAGAATTACTAATATTCAGAATATTTTAAACCATTGTGATGGCATGTACTCTGGACAGACGATATCTTGCAGTGGCACAAACAACTGATGGACAAGGAATACCTCAGACTATACTGTGCATGCAAATCCTTAAAGGAGAATTAGTTTGGTCACCTGTTAGGTTTGATGCAATTCAATTACTGCTGCCTTCTGTTTCCTCCAGGAATGAAGTATTCTGCACAGTGGCTCAGTATTTTAAGATGTTTTGCATGGGCTGATGGTACCTCTGTTACACTGCTCTTCGTTACAATCAGTTTTAAACTGTGTGACAGCGAGGGTACCTACCAGTGACTATGCATAATCCTGTGGTACAGTACACTCCCATGCCACCAATGCAGTCAGTCTGCTATCATAGTGGTTTTCTATGCTATATGGAAATAGTCTTCAAGCCTTGGTTCTCTAATGCAGCTACTACAAGAGGTTGATATTTTTATAATGGTGTGTAATCTCCTTTTCAGGAGGCTTTTTATGGAAGGTATAATTTGTAAAAGTTAGGATGCTTTGCCTCTCGACTGCATTAACATGCCATAGGCTCAGACTGTTTTTGTGTAAAAGATGTCACAGAACGGCACTTTTTCTAAAGAGAAGTTTGATATTTTGTATGCTTGTTAAGAAAGTACAGTATTGGAAATTAAAGGTGGACAACTGATAATTGAGAAGTATGTCAATTAATTTTTTATGTATATTACCTGTTTACTTGTACAATTTTATTGTACAAATTACATGCAGCTTCATTTTCAAATGAGTCCTTAAAATAAGGAAAATCTTTTTAGGAAAACATTTAATTTTTGTATTTTTGATTTTAAAAGGCATGAGTTATGTCAACTTTTTCCAGTGTATTAATGAAGATTTTAACTTTTCATCAGGTTGAGTGTTTTCTTACTATATTATCTGTTGTGTATGTAGCTAGCACATTGTGTCACTGAACTGTTTAAAAAATTAGCATGTAGAGCAAGCCTGTTTTGTGGAAAATCCTTATTCATTAAAAAAAAAAAACAAAAACATCATGGCAGATTTTCTGCAAAAAAGTGAAAACATTTGCAATTCAGAATACTGATTTTTTTTGTATTTAAAGAAAGGTATTTTGCTTGCAGGAAAGAAATACTACAGATTCATTTTAATGAGAATCTTTTAAATGTATTTATCTTTAGGGCATCTGGGCATCTTTACGCTGTTTGTCTTATGTCTTTATTGAAATAAAATGTACATAACATTACCTTTATATATGCTTTTGCGCAGACGTGTGAACCCTGTAACCATCCCCGTTCCTTCCTGTTTTTATGTTGATAAGATGGTTCTGGAAATATTTATAGATTTTGAAAATGGTCAGCTTGTATTTGAATTGCTACATGGTTTGCCAACAATTTTTTAGTTGTTCGTTAAAATGTAAATCTAAATCTGAGATTTTTAATTAGTTTAACAGTGAATCCTTGTTTAATGTGGAATTCTTCCAAATTTCTTAGAGTAATTTACATAATAGGACTGCTTTAAAATTCACTAGTCTACCAGAATGAAACCATTTTTGTTAAGTAGTTCATAGCTTTTCTCTGACTGTAAAAAGAGATTATCATCTGTTCAAATAATGTCCTTAAACATGTGCGTCCTATCTTTGGCTAAAACCATTATGAAAGTGCTTTCTTTAGTTAAGGAAACCAAAGCATACATTGCACTTTACAGCTGTATCTGTGTTGTGATTATCAGATCAGTGAGGGAAATCAAAATGTAAATTGGAGGATTTAGTTCTACATAGATGCACAACAACAATAACAGAGACTGCTTAGTAAACATTAAATATTAATATTTTAATGTGCTGCAAGTCTGGTATTTATCATTCTGAACTTTCTTTGCAGAATGAGTCTACCTTCTTCAAAATCTAAGTTCCTAAAAATGTCAAACACTTCTGGCATAAACAGTCTTTGCATGAGGCAAAGTTATATTCCATCAGGCTTTATTCTCATCTCGTTAGTCTCGAGGGTAAGGCTTAACTGTTTCTCCGACATTAGTCTGGATCAAATTGTGCATACCAAAATTGACACTGATAACCGGGGGAGTCTCAGCTGTGTGTATTACTCGAGTCTTGAATGTAGAACTGTGCTACTTCAGCAGTTAATCTTGTAGCTGTATCATTTATTCAAATTTTATGTATGTTTAAAAAACACAACATTCTATTTCCAAAGTTTTTAATGATTTAATTTGTGGTCTTTGGATTGATCGTGGCAATTGTGTGTTAATTTTACACGTCCATATGTATTCTGTTCTAGGTTTGAGCATTCTTAGTTCTGACAGCAAAACAATATTTCATACTTATACTGACAATATATGTTCAATCTCTTTTTTTTATATATATTTCCTTAAATTGTTATATAGATAGAATAGCATTCACCATGGTATTATTGGCTTCTTTTCCACCTTTGATTCATTGCACGTTCCGTCTCTGTAGGAAAATATTTTTTCATTATTATTGAAATGTATCTGAAAGCCTGAATGTTTCAAGACCTGATCAAACATCTCCCAAAGCAAGAGTTATAGCAACCGAATGCATGCTAAGGAGGCATGTCTTCTTTAAACAAAGCACTTAAATGTGTTATTAAAAATAATCAGATATGCAAGTGCTGTGCTGAATGAGAATAGAAGGAAGTGCTGGCTGAAATGCCTTGCGGAGGCAGCGAGCCATGGGCAGCAGGACTGTTTGCTCTCACTCACTGTTAGAAGCAAGTGTCCTCATGCCACATCTCCCCTCCCCAGCCTCTCAGACATCTGATTTAGGTGCTGGTTGGATTGGCACAACTGAAAAAGCATCGAGCCCTGATAAGGAGAGGGACCAGGAATGAGTGGCTGAGGAAACAGGTGGAGTGGGTGGAAATCTCCTTAACCCATCTTCCACCAGCAGTGTAGTAACGCAGGCTTGCGGTCTGGAGCAGCCGTTAATAGCAGAGCTTGGTCATTTGGTGAGGAAAGCTGTCCAGAAGCACAAAAATACTGTTAGTATCCCGAGGGAATACCCGCATTCCTTTATTTTTTCCTTCTGGTTCTGACTTCCATATAGCATTGCATTGCAAATCATACCTTTAATTCTTTGCCAAAAGCAACTGCATCCTGTTAGTATACTAAAGTAGAGGATGGGGTTGGTAACTTCACAATTGATACTAAAACTAAGGAAGGCCCGTCTGTGGTGGGATGCTTATATCACAGTGAATTGTGGCTGCTGAACTCAGTGGGTGTCCCATGCTGTCATTCCTCTCTCTTCTGGCCGAGGACTGGATCAGCACTGAGTACACCTAGATTTGGGGAATTAGAAAAGTTATCTGTGCCTTCTTCATCCCCTCCCCACACTGTGCTCCCATTATGTTCCATCTGAAGGACTTGGAGAGCGCACCTTTACAAAGCTAACATTTCCGTGTAAAATTAATATTTACATAGTTGAGATTAATCTAGTACAGATAGCTAAATTATAATGTAATGCATTTCAGAAAGTCAAGGCCGGAAAGTAAACATTCACAACATATTGCCAATTTAAAAAAAAAAAAAAACGCCACACAACTCTACTTACTAGAATGGTATCAGCACAGTTTGACAAGTTTGTTCTGACAGGTACAAAGAGAAACTAATCGCTATTGTATTAAGTCTTCCACTGTAAGTAGAATTTCAAGTTAAATATTCAGTATTTTTCTGGTGAAAGGACTTGTATGGATCTATGTGGCAAAGCAGGCAGGTGGTACCTCTGATCTGATCTGCAGTCATGCTGATTCAATCAGTCAGCTCCATTAAGCTTCTCTAAACTCATTATCAAAGACTGATACAAAGATGAAATAAAGAAATCATAGGCGCGTGGCACCTGGGCAATACCGTGAGTGTCAGACAGCAGCGCACGGCTCATTGTTCATGGCCTTCACCTCCTGAGACGAGGTAAACGTCTTCCGATTCTAGAGGACAAATTCCTGTTTCTGGGAGAACTGATCCATCGAAGGTGTTTCGTTTCTGAGTCCCTAAAAAGGGACTTTAAAATCCGCTCTGTGAATAGCATGAATTTGAAATGTGAAGACTGAAAGGAAAGCCTAGAATTACAGCAGCAGGGTGTAGTTCCGCAACAGCTCAGGCTGAGCTGGCTCTGGGAGGCTTTTCCCTCTTCCCTCTCCTCTCCCCAGGTAACGTGTTAGCCGCTTCCTTCTGCCTGCGCTGGGGCACGCAGCTGTGCAGGGAGCTGATCCTGCTGCAAACAGCATGCGAGAGTAATGAAGATCAGTTAAAGCTGCTGTGGAGTGGAAGCTAAAGGAAGGTTCATGGGAAGACGCTTTTTCTGGAAATATAATTGTCACAATAAAGTCATTCAGCTGAAGAACAAAGTTCTTAAGACGTTAAAGAACTACTCTCAAAGATTCAATTACACCAAAACCATGTAATTTCAGCTTTGCGTCATAGATTGTTGATGCTTAAATAAAATCCTAAACAAGCTGATAAATGGCTGGTGAGAAGTAGCATAGATGCATCATTTTCTTAGTTAGTGGTCATAATTTTGTAAAAAAAATAAAAATGTAAAAAAAAAAAAATGACAGCAACTTTTTGTTTGGAAGCAAGCAAGGATGACCTACTAAAGATTAACTTGTATAGATTCTGTTAAGCACATCACTATTTTGGTTGTCTTGACCGTGTAATGTAATACTGTTTTGCTTTATTTTTTTGATACTTGCAAAAATGTCATTGTACTGATAGGCTGAATCTTGTAAAATACAATTGGAAGAGAACCAATGTTCTACAAATTTGTGTTTCTTTTGCCATCATTTCTAGTATATACAACCATAAAGATTTATATTAAATATTTATGCTCTAGTTACTGTTTTTATGATTTTTAGCTGATATCAGACTTCATTGAAGACTCAGTTTTCTGTAAAGCAAGACATTTCTCATGTCAGTTTTCAGCCTTTAAAACCGAAGGGAAACAAGTGGTGTTTATGCTTTTTTAAAAGCTAAGGGTACTGGAGACCAAGAATAGAATAGAAGTGGGTTATGGACTGAAATTGTTACAGCTGGTTAAGACGGTCTTGCTTTGAACCCGATTTTCAATATGTAATGCAGTGAATATCTTGTAAAATTACCACAAGGCCTGATCCGTCTCCTTTGCGTTTGTTTCTCCTCCTAAGCAGAAACCTTTAGACTTTTTCAAAATGAGAACTGCCTGGTTTCCTAGGAGGTAGTACTTCCTTTGACTCAGAGAGCTGTGCCTTAATTTCCTTGTCTATACAATGGGAGTAATGCTTATTTGTTTTAATCCAAACGCTTAAATTTAAACGTGCTGGGTAAATATATATTTTTACAATTAATATGTTCCCAGTCATCTCACGGTTCCTAGTAGTTTCATAATTATCCTCACAGCACACTTGAGCTTATGAAACTGTTTAGATTCGGTGAGGATATAACTTACTACACTACTTGATCTATAATTACGTCTCTAATGTTATTTCTAGTGCCTGGTAAATGGGTAACAACAAAAAACGGATGATAAATTTGGAAGTCATATTTTTTTCTAGCAAACACAAGAGGATCTTCTTCTTGCTAGAGGAACATTCATCTGTGTTCCAGATGAATCCAGATGAATCTGGACCACACCTCATTAGTAAGACCTATTTCTTTCAGAATTAGGCTGCCCATTCAGGCTGTGACTTAAGCTAAGCTGTCCTTGTCCTGACAGTTGGGTCTCTGTTGTCTCCATGAGGTGGAGTGGCAGGAGCAGAAAGTCAGTCAATTCCTGTGAATACTTTCTCTCTGCTCTTTTGAGGGTAGGAAGCAGTTATTAGCCATAGCAATTTGTTCACATCCAGTGAGCTTTCAATTATAATCGTTGCATTCAATTATAATTGTTGAGAGGCCTGCGAAGGCCCCTCCTCGTTCCTGGGGTCACAGCATCGTGTGCATTTATTCCCAGCTGGGGAGCATAATGTTTGAAGCACAGAAATTTTAGTACTGAGAAAGCCTATTAGAAAACAAAGTGGTCCCATTGCTGAAGAAAATGTTATGAAAACTCTGTGAATAATTCATTAATTACCTGCAGCTATTTAAAATTATCAAACTGTTGTTTGCAAGCCTACGATAAACCAAATTGTATAATCCCCTGGCACGAGTTGACTGAACTGAAACTGAATTTGGTTTACCATAGCATCCTAATTCTGGCACTGATGAGTCTTTAACCAATTGTATTGATAACCGTAAGAAGATTGGGTTTTATTACTTTTTTTGGGGGTAGGGGTGGTGGAATTCTGGCCTCTCTAAAGAAGAAAAGTGGAAAAATTGTGTGTCACCACATTAAACCAAGGGCTCATCGCTAGGTTTGAACTTCTAGTTTTTGTGGCTCTTGATCCTCTTCTAATCTCCAATCCACCTGTAAATTAAACATTATTTCTATGTTGCACCAGAAGCCGGGTTCTTGTAGGAAGACCGCATCAAAGCTAGCACAGCGGTGCTCCCCGGCTGGTGCTGGGCTCTCTCAGCAGGGTAGGAGGGATGCTGCCGAGGTACCTCCGTGCGGCACCAGTCGTCGTGTCCTTACTGCTAAACGCGCTCAGAGGGCACAGATCCTGCTCAGGCAGGACCGAGGCGGGGCTGCAGGAGGCAGGGCCGCAGGCGGTGCCACCCCGGCGGCCCCCACGCCGCTGAAGGGGACGAGGAGCGCCTTTCAGCCCAGCAGGAACCAGTTCAGCCACGCTTAGGGCTTAGGCATCCTGACAGCCTGCAGAGCTGTGACGAACCTTAGCAGTCGTCGGTCTAGTGTTTTCTCATTCTTTGCCTCTTGCTCTGACTGAGTTGTGCCATTAATATTTTTAACACGTGAAGTATCTTCAAAAGGCGTGGGCTTTTCCACTGCAGCAGGGCCAAGGGAATAAATTCAGCCCAGATGTGAGGGCAACTCCTAGATTAATTCCTTGCTACATACAACAGCTTTCTCTCCTTTGTAAAAATCTTGGTTTTTGCCTTTTTTGTAACCCCTTACAGAAGGGTTGTGAGGGGACTGCGAGAGCCGGGGGCGCCTCACGCGGTGCGCGCCGGGCGCGGGACGTCGCGGCCGGAGCCCGCCCGAGCACAGCGAGGCCGGGCCGCGGTGGAAGCCCCCGGAGCGGGGCTCGGAGCTCGCTCGGGGCCCCGGGGGCTGCTCGGCGGCCGGGCCCCGACCGTGAGGAAGACACGGGCCGCGCCCTCCCCTCCCCTCATCATGGCGGCCGGGTCCCTCCTCACAGCCCCGTCCCTCCCATCATGGCGGCCGGAGGGCTCCGCCCCCTCTCCCTTACCCTCCCATCATGGCGGCCGGTGGGCTCCGCCCCCTCTCCCTTACCCTCCCATCATGGCGGCCGGAGGGCTCCGCCCCCTCTCCCTTACCCTCCCATCATGGCGGCCGGAGGGCTCCGCCCCCTCTCCCTTACCCTCCCATCATGGCGGCCGGAGGGCTCCGCCCCCTCTCCCTTACCCTCCCATCATGGCGTCCCTCCGCCGCGCCGGGCGGGGCCCGGCGGGTCGCGCTCCCCGGCGGCGGGCGGGGCGCAGGGCGGGCATCCCGCCGCCGTCCCGGCGTGCCCCGCGCGGCGCTGGCTGGGGCCGCTCTGGTGCGGCTGACTCACGGCGCCTGCGGAGCGGCCGCGGCCCGCGGCAGGAAGATGGCGGCGGAGGCGGACTCGTGGGGTAGGTGGCGGCCCCGCGCCCCGCCGGGCCCCGCCGGGCTCCCCCCCGCCGCCGCCGCCGCTCACCCGCTCTCCTCTCCCCCACAGACGCCGACAGCTTCGAGGTGGTGGAGCCGGTGGCGAAGCGGCTGGTGCCGGGGGTGGCGGCCGGCGACCGCTGGGCCGGAGAGGATGAGGAGGACGACGTGAAGGTGCCGGGGCTGGGGCTGAGGGCTGGGGGCCGCGGGCCGGGGCCGTGCCGCTGCCATCCGGTGCCGCTCCTCAGGGGGCCGCGGGCCCAGGCGGCGCGGCCCGGCTCGGGGCAGGCGGCGGTGAGGGGCCCATGGGGGGGGGCCGGGGCCGGGATCGGGGGCTCCGGGGGGGCTCCCCGCGGCCCCTCGGGCCGGGAGGCGGCGCTGGGCGGGCGGGGGCCGGGGGAAGTCGAGGCCGCGCTGCCCGCGGCCCTCCCGCGGGGCGGGTCGGGTCGGTCCCCGGGCCGCAGCAAGGCCGTGAGGGGGGGCCCGGCCGTGAGGGGGGGCCCGGGAACCCCCCCCGCTGCTGCCGGGCTCTGGGCGCTGCTCCTTGGGCCGCTGGCTGCTGGTGGCTGCTCGCTTTCGGTCATCGTAGCCCTGAGCGTGGCGTCCCGGTGGGCTGGGTTCCGTGAGAGCAGCACCGTAACCCTGCTGCTTCTGCTGGCTGGAAGCTTGGGCTGTGGCAGCGTGTCTCTGCCACCCCTTTTCCCACTCCCAGGCCCCGGCCGCAGCTGGGAAGTGCGGCGGTGTTACTGCGCCGTGTCACGTTCAGTAGGTCGCTTAACATATGTTTGCTTAAGGCGCTGTTTGGAACTGAATTTTGGTGCGTTTGAGGAGCAATGTCAGCGTGGAATTGGTGTCAAAGCGTGTGGGTGTTCATTTCTCATACCTACGAAAGCTGACTTTCCTTAAAAGTTTGTTTTCTTCCATGTAATTCCAGCTGTCCCCTAGCGAGCCAGGTTTCTGGGTGGTGGATGACACAGAAACCTCAGTGTGCCTAGCGTACGTGCAGACAGGGAGCAAAATAATGTCAGGAAATGTACGAGGAAGGTGCTTGAAGAGTGGGAGGAATGGAAATAGGTAAACTGCAAAACACCTTTTTGTTTCAAATCAAGCTTCTGAGATACTAGGCAATCTCCTGGTGGTTCACCAGGCGACCTGCTTGCTCCGTTACGGTCACAGGTATGAAGCTTTCTAACTAGAGAATTGCTGCTTACTAGGTGAGGACTTGCTCGTTTTGTTATTTAGCCTGCGCTTGCGTTAGCAGAATCTCTGAAAAACACTGACTCAGTTGTCCTTGGAGTTCAGGGTGGGTATTTGTTTTTATAGGTAGTGTGAAAAGAGTAGTTCATCTGTTAAAAAAAAAAATGTATTTTTTGTAAGTTACAGGCTGTCCATTTTACTTTGTGAATTTAGTGATGCCCACACCCTGTAGTTATCACAGATGTCACATTACAGCAGGCAAAGTAAGTGGAGGTATCTCTGTATGCAGTGGCTGCAGTCATTTGTAAAAGTGTGGTTAGAGTGGGACTGTGTGTCTGTATAGAAATTTGTATTTAATCTTTATATGTTTGTGCACATGTACGAATATATCAGACCTACTGTGTTTGTGAAGTTTGCTTTTCCTCCTTTCTTTGAAAGTGGGAAACTTTCCTGCTGTGATGGAATGGGTCCAAGCGAACTGGACTGCGAGCTGTCATTCCCCTAGCGACACCTGTGCTTCCTATGGCCGTTCTAATAAAAGAACAAGGTTTTCCCCCATGTACCAAGAATGCAACTACTTCCCCCTTTCGGAAGGATTACAGTTTTAGTACTGGAGCTGCGTCTGGAGAGAAGGACCCATCCAGCAGATGAAGCTGTCCTGTTTGGTTTCAGTTGGCTCTTACAAATGCTCAAGATCTCAGAGCTGAGCTAGGGAGGTAGCTCAGGTTTGTTTGGGTACCTCGTTTGCCAGGGTCAGCTCTGGAGAAGTTCCTGCAGAAGAAAAATTACGTGGTCTAAAATATGAGCACAAGGTGTTTTCCACGTAGTTTGTCTTAACACGGGCATGCTGTGTTTTGGAATGGTTTTTATATATTCAGATTCTGGAGTTTATTCTGAAGTTGTTTTGGTAATGAACCTAAAGTAACTTAAAGTTCAGGAAATCTTGACTTCCCCAGGTTTAAAATTAGCATCTTCATAAGTAATAAAACTACTCTCAAATGTTACCAGAACACAAGTTTCCCAGAAGACGGGCCTCCTGCCAGGGAGCGTTCATCTATTTACTCTTGGGCAATTCTTTGCTCAACAAAGCCAAAACTGGGAAATTTGCTTGTTACACAGGCAACAGCCTTGGTGAAGGAGGGTGCCCAGGTACAACTGGGAATCGCAATAGTGGAGTCCCTGTCATTCTCAAATCATGTCTTCTGGTTTTGGGGGGGGAGAATGTGCATTTTCATGTGTTCAAAGTGCATATGAAAGTGTGAGAGCTGCTCTCATCGCAGGTTTATTTACCTGAAAAGGAAGATGATTTCAGTGCCCTTAGTTCAGTTACGTACGTGTAAATGAGCATTGTTGAAATACTTCAAAGTTTTATGCTACATTAGTGGATATATTGTGCAATGAAAGTGTCCTCTTTTGAATCACTTAGTATTCAGCGCAAAGATTCAGTACTAATTTTCTTTTCCTCCAAGTGTTCACAGAAATTTATAAAACGCAGGAATAGGTGTAACTGGGACTCCACCCCGCTGCCAGTTAAAAACAAAAACAGAAAAAGCAAAGAAAGCAAAATCACCTCCAATATATTAATCGTGTTCTGTTGCTTAAATAAAAACAGCTTGAAGAAGCGAGATGGCGTTAGCCCGGCTGGAAGGCCGCTGGTGTTGGCGCACCAGGCTGAGAAGTGAGTCCTCGGGTGGCCGATGTCTGGACGCTGCCCGGCCAGGAGCCTGCTGGCGGCGGTGGGGCGCGATCCCTCCGCTGCGGGTCGGCTCCCGACAGTTGGAGGTTTCTTCAGCTCAAGTTGAGACCTGAAAAGTCGACGCCTGAAAATCCCACCTACGAGCCGAGGGGGAGGTCATGCCGGCGGAGGGGTGGTCACGCCGCCCTCTGGTTTTTGCCGTTTCTGTGTTGCTTCATCAGCAGAGCTTCGCGAGCCGAACCCAGCACCGCGTGCCGGCCCAGAGCCCGGCCAGCCCGCTGTGAGCGCGCCTGTCGTGGTGCGAGAGGCCCTGGAGAAGTCACCCACGTGCAGGAATGAAATGCCGTCGTTTCTTTCGGGCCCACCGCTCCCTTTGCGTAGCGGGCAGGCTGCCTTCAGCCTCGCAGGGTTTTGCACTAGGGAGCACTTGATGTTAAAACCCCCGTCTGTGAAGGAGAGGGCAGGGGATAAGGCTTTGTACGGCAGTAATGGACATGGGTGTAACAAACTCTTAATTAGATATGAGCTAAACTAATGCCGCTGCAAATTCAAGTCAGGTTCTTGGAATGTGGAAGGGAAGCTGGAGCTCTTACAAGTGCCAATTAACTCGAGTGAGCTGGTGGCTGGGTGTCTTCCTTGCTTGGATCAGCACATTGCAGCGCATGCTGCGTTCTTCCGTCTCCGTCTTTTTCTTTGTCACGCCGATGCCAGCCCCTGAAATGAGTAGTCTGGATGACCGCTTGCATCACTGTTGTGAGGTGGAAATGACCAAGTCCAGGACTCGGTCTGTGAGTTTGCTTACAGCGATGTCCTGACGGGCTGCGCGATCTTCGCGTGAGCTGCGCCTTGTCAAACGTAATCTTTTAAGCTTGCAAGTTCAGTTGAAACAGGGAACTAAAATTAGACGCCTGTGAGGTTTCTTGGCTCTAACTTTTGGTGTGCGTGCCTTGTGGTGCTCGGCATGTAACTTCAGTTTTAGAGCACTGATTCCCATGTGGAGGTCAGGCCATCCAGCAGAATCTGGAGTGGCGTTAGGAAAAAATGTCTTCCCATAAACCCTACCCCGATGGCTGTCAAGAGGAACTGTGGGATTACTGCTGCTAAGTCTGCAGGTGACAGAAACAGGTTGCTTCTAGAGAAGTGCTTCCTCGCTATTCACCTGAGCCGTGTCGTGCTTTGAGCTGGGGTCGCCTGTCCGGGCACAGGAGCGCGGCCGCGAGGAGCGTGCCCAAGGTGGAAACTGAAAGCAGAGAACCTCTGCAGACACCACAGCTGAGGCGGTCCGAAAACGCACTCGAGGAAGTGATCGAGAACGTTCCAGTGATGTGTTTGTGGGAAGAGTGTTCTGACAGCTCCTTCTCTTCAGGAAAAAGCCGCGGGCTCGTGGTCTGAGGGCTGCTGCGCGTTGGTGCTCCCGCACCAGGATGCCCCCGCGCATCACCCGTCTGCCTACGGCCACTCTCCTGCTCACAGCACAGCCCCGTGGCCAGCGGGTTCCCGGGTGGTTTTCACCCTCGTGCAGCAGCCGCACGGACGCTTCCATCACGGTGGAAGGGGCACCGGTGGCCGCGGGCAGCGGGCACCTTGGGGGGGAGGCCCCGTGGTGGTGGCGCAGCGTCCTGCTGCAGGTGGCTGCAGCCGCGTGTCCGGTTCCAGTGGTGGCTGTGCTGCGTGAACGCCTCCGGTGGCGTCCCGGAATCGTGCAACGTTTAGTAACAGGAGCTACAGTAAAGTCATGTTTTACCGTGCGATGTTGATCTGACAGTTTGTGACTTGCTTTTCTAACTCTGTTGACAGGAACTTTGCTGTTCTTTGAATAAAAGCCGCCATCTTCGTAGCTCCTGAAACATTGTGGTCCGCTCCCAAAAGTAGCGTCCTTATTTTACAGCTCTAATGGCTTACCCCTGCTTCTTAATTCAAATACATCAGATTAATGGATGCGTGAGCATTCAGAGAGGCTATATGTAAACTACCGTTCTTTGTGTTTATCTAAAAAAGTAGAAATCATCTGTAGAAGAATCCTGTGAAGATTCACCTTAATTAAAACTTACTTTGTAGGATAACTGGGATGATGAGGAGGAAGAGGAGGAAGTAAAGGAGACAGAGATAAAACAAGGTGAGACTTAAAAGGAATACATTTCACTGTGTGCAGCATCAGAAAAGACGCTGGTTTTGTCCCGAGTGTATCTGAAGTATCAAAACCACTTTCCAAATAGGATGAATTTTGGCTTTGAGAAAGCGTGTCTTTTAACCCTCTCTGTGAACAGATTGTGCCAACTGAGCTCTGTCACTTTCTCTTTGATTAGTGGTTTTCTGGTTGTTGGGGAAAAAAAAAAGTAAACCTCGAGTGTCATATTGTTCAATGTTTTACAGAACCCAAAGTTTCAGAAAAAAAGAAAATAGCAGAAAAAATAAAAGAAAAAGAAAAACAACAAAAGAAAAAGCAAGAGGAGCTTAAAAAAAGGGTAATTACTTTTTCTTCTTGGTCTCATAAATTTAAAGGGTGGGTTTGTTCTGTTTTTTCTTTTCTTTTTTTTGAGGTTCCACAAGGCCTATGAAGGCCTTGAGTAGTCTGAAAAAACAAACTTGAGTCTTGTGCTTAACATCTGGGGGATGTCAGCTTTAATTTCTCTGAAATTTAATTGGGTTATGGAAATAATGCTTATCTCCATTTCTTTTGCATGCACCTCATGGTAAAACATGCAGTTGTAAAACTTATATGAGAAGGGGGAAGGCACAACTTAGTTAAAATGAACAATTTATTAAATTAAATAATAGGCATTGCTATGATTAATTGGGATGGCTTTCAGGTTTGTACATGAGGTGTATTGACTTCAGGCAGAAGCTATTTGAGTGGCGCTGGAAAAAAATGATTTCCTGTAATAACTCTGCTCAATATAATGTTCCCCTATATACATTTTTTTAAATTCAGTTAGAGGCACCAGAGGAACATAGAGAACTTACACCAGAAGAACAGTTAGCAGACAAACTACGGCTAAAGAAATTGCAAGAGGAGTCAGACCTTGAGTTAGCAAAAGAAACATTCGGTAAGTGTGTTGTACCCCGCTCAGTGTAATTGTAACATGACAGAAGTACCGCACCCTAAATGAAGCTTTCAGTTCTGTGCGGGGATCCTGCAGAGAGAGTTGATCAGGATCTGACTGTTAGAGCACGTGCAGGTTGTGTTACTGAGAACAAACGTGGGTTTTAAAGCCAAGCTACTGGAAGCATATCCTGGTACTGAGCACTCGCTGCAAGAACTGCAGAAACACCGTTGGGCTGTGAGGTGCTTTTCCTTACCAGTCTTGGTAGAACGGTATAGGAAAAAGATGGCTGACTGAATTTCCCAACTAAGTTATGCTTCTGATAAAAAGACGAGCATGTGAAGAAAGAGAGTGCTGTCTGATGTTCTCAGCTGCTTTACAATGCGGGCTTCAGGCTGATGAGGCTTTGGGCGAGTGTGGCGCAGCGTAACGCACGCATGCTTTACTTCGGGCAATCTGTGTAGTAAGCTAGATGTCGAGAAGGCCGGCTAGGTTACTGGAGTGAGCTTGTTTCCTTGGGTAGTTGGAAATAGACTTACTGCAGCTTGTTCTGGCTCTGTGCTGTGACACAGCTGGCAAAGGCGCTGATTTATAGCAGCATTCTTCAAACACGAAAGCTTGCTTCCTTGCTTAAAGTGGGTTATTCAGCTTATTACTCAGTGAAAATTCTGCTGCGTATCTTCTGAAAGAGTGCAGTGCCTTGGGGAGGAGGGGTTGCTTTAGAACAGTTGCAAAGAACCCATTACATTTTGCACTGACCCGCTGGAAGGGGAGAAGTGCTACATGTAGCAAAGTGCTTCAGAAATAGCTGGTTCAAATGACTAAGCTTTAGAGCAAAGTCTCTTCAGGTCCAGGTTAGTGACTCAGGCTGGTAGCTTTTGTTTGGCAGAAGCCAGTGGGGAGCGAGAAAACCTCAGATTTAGTTTTGCAAAGGTTCAGCAGAAGTGAAGAACTGAATGTGAATGGGGTTACTTGTTTTCTGTTGGTGTCATCTTTTAGGGGCCTACAGCTGATGTTTTCTTTAAAACCTGTGTTTTTCCTTGCAGGTGTAAATAACACTTGTGGAATAGATGCCATGAATCCCTCTTCAAAAGATGACTTTACGGAATTTGGCAAACTACTAAAAGAAAAAATTACACAATATGAAAAATCATTACATTATGCCAGTTTTTTGGAAGCATTAGTTCGAGACGTATGTATTTCATGTAAGTTAAGTGAAAGACTTCTAGACTGTACTGCCAAAATTGTAATGGGGTTGAATTTGAAAACATGCTGTGAGTAAAATTTAAATCAAGATTAATCTATGCCGTTTATACTAAATAAAGTCTAGTCTAGTCTGTTTCACTGACCTAGTATCCAATTTCCATCCCAACAAACTTTATTATGGATCACGTGCTTGTACTGTTAGAGCCATTCTGCAAGTCAGTTAAGTACAGTCACTTTAAAAGTGTAAATTGTTTTGCTGATACAAATGTCGCATGTTTCCCCTGAAGCAGCTTCTGGAAAATAAATGGTTCTCTGAGCCGGAAAACTCGAGTAGCAATTTGGAAGGAAACTATTATAAAATTGAGATAATGTAATTCAGGGACTGCAAAATAAATTGTTCTGGAATTCAGCATGTAACTATACACAGATAAACTGAACTAATTTGTTTCCACTGTTCTGGTAGGCTGAAGTATTTGGTGAATTCATTGTTTGAGATCTTTTCCTGTACCGTACACATGTTGTCCTTCAGCAAAGTGGTAACTTGATACTATTTAGTGCTGCATAAATACAGGGATCGTTGGCTGCCTGAAGCTAGTAACATACATTTCGAATGGATTCCAGGTCTTCTAAAGTGAAGGACTTGCCATCTCGTGGATAATTTATTATTAATATTCCGCTGCTTCTTTTCATGTGTGTGTCTAAAACAGTCCCTATTTTACTGTATTACATCATAGTACTAGATTTTTTTCAAATGTC
This sequence comes from Anser brachyrhynchus, assembly GCF_964034855.1. NCBI lineage: Eukaryota > Metazoa > Chordata > Aves > Anseriformes > Anatidae > Anser > Anser brachyrhynchus. Next base: position 21,782,520 of record NC_137706.1, on the reverse strand, counting down.
TCCTTACTAAGGCTCACATGTTCGCTAACTCTGAATTTGCAAAATCTTACCTTCCCGAACGTTCAAGCTGCTTATTAGGGACCATGTGAGTAGCAGTTGTCATCAAAAGGCTCAGAATTACCCAGTATGTATTTTGTTGTTTTATATCAAGTAATTGCCAGTATTTACTTCTTATTGATGCTCACCTCCGTAGTTTTTTGATAGAATTTTTATCATAAAATTATTTAACTGCCTTCTAAAATCAATAGTGATAAGGAATCTTTTCTTTTTTTTCCCTAATGCAGTGGAAATTGATGATTTGAAAAAGATCACAAATTCTTTGACAGTACTATGCAGTGAAAAACAAAAACAAGAAAAGGTAAGGCTTCTACGCTTTTCTGTAACCGTAACATTATCTGCTAAAGACGATGATCTCCTGGAAGATGGAAATAGGTCTAATGCTGAATTGAACTGCTGATTTTGTTACATGTAGTAGTAGATGAAATGATAGTCTTGGATACTGTTTTAGAACTAAATAAATACTCTTAGATGTGTGAGATAATCAGTTTACTGAATCTAGAGACCACAGGCAAAACGTCCCTTAATTTACATGCATCTTACCTGCATGATAACCTTGTTCCATTTTACACTGTGCTCCCTTGGAGTTAAAATGACTTATGCCAATACCCTGAGAATGGAAGCCAGCCTCAGTTACAGTTAAATGTCAATATAATACCAATATAGGGAAGTAACTTTAACTCTTTGGCAAAGTTTGTCATTTTGAATAGCAGATAGCTGGGATTTTCTCAGTGGCATGCAAACTGAAGGAACAGTAATTGCATAGGCAAGGAAAAATAAGTTTTTAGAGGTGATGTGACAGTTTAACTGATGCAAATTATAACATCATGTTTTATACTATAAATTTAAAATCCCAGGTCAGTTGGAATTGAAGTATTAGTTGAATCATCAGAAAGCAATAAAATTAAACAGAAAACATCATTGTCAATACAATTTTCTCAATATGTTTTAAATCAAACTGGAGGATTGATATAAAACAAATGGCAGTGCATTATTATTGTAAGTAGTAGCTTGTAAATGAAAAATGGGACTCTTAAATACAACGTGTTTCAGTGGCAGATGTTATTCTATTATGCCAGTTCTATAGGACCTCTGCAGGAATGACTGAAGCACTAGAATACAAACAAATTTTATGTAGTGTTACTGCATTAAGTCTAGAGTTTGGTAAACATAATGAACTCTTTCTTTAATATGTACTGCACTTTGGAGAGAAGCCTGTGACTTACTGAACCAAAAAAGTTTAAAAGTATGTATATTTTCTATTCTTACGCTCTCTCCTTTTCCTCTAAATTAGTTTGGCTAACCACTGAAACCTGCAACTATACCAGTCCAGTAAGGCAGGGCTTTATACTTGTTTAGTTTTGTAAAATTAACAGGACGCATAGTTAGTCTACTTGGTTAGAGTCTAGGTGAAATAGGATGAATGACAAAACAGTTAAATATGTGATGTAGGGAGCTGTGGAACACTCGGGAATATAGCTTTACTATGACTAGATTGTGTTGTGGATGAAATGCTGCTGCAGAAATCATTGCAACAGTGCATTCACCATGAGTACATGGTGCAAGTGTTCATACCTCAAAAACGAGAGGCGTTACTCAAATTTAAATAATGACAAATTACTGTGGATTTTTAAGTAAACATGCTCTTCTTCCTCTTTAAGCAAAGTAAAGCCAAAAAGAAGAAAAAAGGTGTTGTGCCTGGAGGTGGTTTAAAGGCTACTATGAAAGATGACCTGGCTGATTATGGAGGATATGATGGAGAATACGTACAAGACTTTGAAGACTTCATGTGACATTTATCTCCCCTTCTATTGTCTTTCTGTTGCCCGTAATCCCTTAAACATGTAGCACAACTTCTCTTTCTTTAAATTCTGCCAAATGCTACAATCAAAATTGCAGTATCTCTGTGCTGGTGGTTTAACTCTTGTCAGGCCAGTGCGAAGGCACTGGGATTCCTGGTTTGTGCTCAAGGGGTTAGAATGAAGAAATTTAAAAACTGTATAAATTACAGTAAAATAAAATTTTTAAAAAACTACTACACAGCATTCTGATAACGGTATTGTTGCTATTTGATTTTTATAGTAACAGCCACTAAATTGGAAATGAATTTCAAAAAGGCAAAGTATTATTACCAGCACAGTTCAATGACATGGCCTTAACTGTAGCTCCTTGAATGAATTGTTTGATGAACAAAAGCAGTTTGCAGCAAGGGCATGGTGTGCACTTAGTATTACAATTGCTTTGTCTTAAGTTAGAGCTTGAGGTTTTCAGTATATTGTGAGGGGGAACTGCTAACTTCAGCGTAAGGATACTGCACATGGAATGCATCACTTGAGATACCCACTACTTCAAAGCTTGACATTTAAACAGAACACTTGTTTGGGTCAGAACAAGGAAAGAGTTCCTTATTTGAAAAAATAAAAAAAGATGAGTATGAAGTTTAGTTTCCATTTATCTAAATTTCTACTAATGCAGCTGTATGGGTTGGGTATTCTTTAACAGTTAATTGCCTGGTTTAAGTGTAAAAAACAAGACTTCCTTTTGGTCTCTCATGGGCTGTGGTAAATCTTTCACGACTCAGCCATTTTCTTTCATTTAAAAAAAAAACTTGCTTAGCAAACTGCAACAGTTACTACAGTTGGGCAAATTGTTACGTTAACAATTATGACATCTGCAATGTTTTATAAAGCAACTAATTTAATAAAAATCACTATTGTGAGGACTTCACTATAGCTGTCTTTGGACCTGTTCTTTCAGCGTACTACAATGTAAGTACTTGAAGAGAGTTGCAAAAATGAGGTGAATACTGCTGGCTGCTTGTTACTAAGTCTAGACTTTGCTCTGTCTTGCAGCTTCTCTGGTGTTAGAGGTGCAAGATTTCATTCCTGTAAAACAGCTTTCCTTAAATTAAGATGTACAGCTGCTGCTGATAAACAAAATACTTTTGCATTTCCACAGTGAACTTAAACATCCGTGTTGCTGGAAGTGCTGAGGTCAGTAGCTTGTACTCACCTTAGAAATGTCTCAGGGCAGCCTCCTTAACAGCGCAGCTCTATTCCAGCTGGCAGTTGACACTTATAAGAAGTCAGTCTTGCATTTACAACTTACTTACGGCTTACTCACGTGTTTGTTCCTAATATGGATAGGATACGTGTGCTTCTACAAGGCAGGAGTTCTGCTTCCCAGTATTAGCGGTCCCAAATTTTTAATCAGGGCTAGGGATTTGCAGAAGGAGGTTCTCCTTTCATGCTAGGAACTTTTAAATTGAACTTTAAAGGCTGCTAGTCATCATTTAACTTAGACTGAGCTGGCTGTGATTATTCTAATTTAGTCTTATGAGACTGACTAGAACTGGAATTTTAAATACAGTGTTCTGTTCAGGCATAATCTTTGCTACTTAATCTTTTATTAAAGGTGTATCAAAGGCGCTATGACTTGTACTTTATATACCCGTATGCAAGTAATATGTCATATGCAAAGGTTGCTAGCGTGACTGTTCAGCAACCAAAGGGAGCTTGTTAAGATACAAATCCGACTTAGAAATCCAACTTAGCATGCCTTTGCTAATTAAAAATACAATTGCCATAGCAACCTTGTTGCTAGGATAATGTTTAATATTTAGAGATAGTACAGTATCATTGCTTAATGTGACTAATGTTACTTCGAAGCTGTTTTTATACTACAGTCCCTCCCACCCCTTTTGCGCAGGAGATAAAGTCTTTGGATTAGATAGACTCTGACGGCTGTGTGAAGCACTGTTCAGGTATTATCCTGCTACATGTCCCTGGTCTTCTAAACTTACCCCAAAGATCTAAGTGGCAGAATACCTGGGTTGCTAGCTCTTGTTAAGGCCTCAATACCAACTGTCTGCCCAGTAGGCCTGTCTAAGCATGCCAATACAGTAGCAACTACGTTAAGTACATGCTATTGTATGACATTTTCAGCTTATCACTTAAGCTAGAAAACAAAAACAGGCTAATGAGCGTGGAATCAGAGAATACATAAAACAATAGGTTATTTAGCATGCACCTAAAACTTTCAAAGGAGCCTGCTAATTCTACTTATTTCCTATGGCGATCCATCATCCACGCCCCTAAACTAAAGGGCTGCTGGATCTCTGAGGTTCATCATCGACTGTTCCAGCCTGTATTTGCCATTAGTCGAGTATTTTGTAAACAGTAGGATTTATTATACAAAACGCTTTTAGGTTAATACAGTATCAGCATTTTAAATATTTACAACCACCACCAGTTTTCTGGAGTTACTTTCACATAGCAGCATATCATTACAAGCAGGTAATTGATAAAATAGCTGTTAAAGAATCGGTACTAACCATGCAAGTTGTGGCACTGGTACTGTCAGTCAGTCTCTACTTCATGGAGGATGGATGGATTCTAGTTTGATAGCATGTCGTTAAGACAACATCCAGTCTGTGCATCTTTCAGGAGCATGTTTACCACATCATAGAACTTGTTATCATAAGCCAGTCTGTACTGCATGTAGATGTCTTCACAGTAAGCAAGCAATTTCTTCAGATTTTTCAGAGCAGCATCAGCAGGTGGGTGTTGTTTAACCCTGAAAATAATTTTACATAAAATTGAAATAAGAGAAAGCCTTATAGCCATTGCTACAAGAACTGTATTTCTTAAGAGGCTCAACACATATATTAGATTCTCTTGGCTGTTTATTTTGCTCTGATTTATTTTATAAAGATCCAGTATGACCAGCCTTGAGGTACCGCACTTATCCTGCTGAATAAAAATTATCATAGAATGGCTGGGGTTGGAAAGGACTTTAAAGTTCACCCAGTTCCAACCCCCTGCCATGGGCAGGGACACCACCTGCTAGATCACATTGCCCAGGGCCTCATCTAGCCTGGCCTTGAACACCTCCAGGGATGGGACATCCACAACGTCTCTGGGCAACCTGTTCCAGTGCCTCACCACCCTCTGAGTGAAGAATTTCCTCCTAACATCTAATCTAAATCTCCCCTTTCAGTTTAAAACCCTCCCGTCTTTTCCTGTCATTATCTGCCCGAACAAAAAGTCACACTCCATCATTTTATAAGCCCCCTTTAACTACTGAAAAGGCTGCCAGTGATGATAGATCCAGTGCTATTTCCACAATACGTTTAAGAAACTGAACATAGATCTCAGCTCCCCTATATGCCATACTTTGTCACAGAAAAGTTTTTAACAATACTATGACTTGCATTCCATTAAACATGCAACTTGTTCTTCTAGTCTGTGGAAAAGAAAGTTCCCAGTTTGACCACAGAACTACTTACTTCTTAGCAATCTCCTCAAATATGCTAGGCTTCAGTAGTTTTTGCTGTTTAAATTCTTCTAAGTAATTGAAGTCTCCCTTGGTGATCACTTGTTGATACAGAACTTCAGCCCAGTCTGGAACAAACTCGTAAGCCTCAGCCACAATAGCTGCCTTCAGGGAGAACAGATGCTGGAATTACTAAGCCGGAAGAGTTTACTTTTGTACAGAAACATTCCTATACTTTAAATATTCTACATCTTCAGTTTGACCTACCTCTGAGCATTACGCTCACAGGAGCAGAGTGCTTAGGCACCTGCTGTTTAAAGCAATCATTTTCAAAAAAAAACAAAAACAGATGAGAAAGCTTACTTGATAGAATCTAGGCAAGGACATGATGCATTCCATCAGGTTCTGCCTGTTCAGGTTAATCAGCATAGTGCTCTGACCGGTGTTCAGAAAATGCAGCTGGAGGGTTATCAGCTTTGTTAGCCGACTGCAGCGCAAGGACTGTCGGACACAGGAGTCCTATGTAGTAAAAACAAACACAAGCTGCTGAAGTATGTTTGGAGGAAAACCACAAACAATGCTGACAGAAACAATGTGTTCAGAGTTGTCTAGTATTTTCTCTTGTAGAAGACTGCAGTTTTATCATATTCCATTAGTTTTAAATAAAGCTTCACTCACTGAAAATATTTCTTTCATCATCCTAACCACACCAGTTCTTAAACACTCTTTATATTGTTCTATTCTCACCTGTCCTTAGAGTAAAGCAGTTAAGCTCATGGTCACTCCTCTAAAACTGGGAATCTAATCGTAATCCCAGCTGTTAGAAGTCTTAAAAGGAAACACTATACAACTCTGATACAAGAATGTTACTGAGACTGCTGGGATACTGCTGAAATGATACAGCAAGAGATTTTTTTTGCTTAATTTTTGCTGGGGTGGGATTCTGCACATCTTCCCTAGAGCAGCTGTCTTTGTTCTCTCAGTTCAGCTCACTCCTTATGTGCTGTATAGAAGTCATACAATTTCATGTTGTTTTACCTTAGAGTAACTTTCTGCTGCATCAATAAAGAGAGTCAGAGCTTTCATCAGCAGTTTCTTTAAATTTGCAACATCTTGAAGAGATTCCTCTGAAATGGGGAAAAAAATGCAAAAACTTATTATTTACACAGGTGACAAAATAAGCTATAAAATACTTCCTGGTACCAAGTCTGTGTCTCCTATAGTTTCAGAAAGCAGCAAAAAAGATTTCTTATATTAAAAAAAAAAAAGTTGAAAAATTGCAAAGGAGTAGTGGTATCTGTTTGACTATGAGCCAAAGGCATTGCAGGAACCTAGTCATGTGATTGACGACCAAAAAGAAATCCAAATCATACATTTGTGGTAGATACAACCTCTAACTATTATCAGATAAATTCAGAAAAGCATTTGACATAGCTTCTATTTTAGTTGCTGTTACAGTACTGACTAACTGCTCCGCACCGAGATCTCTGTATGCTCCACAGCACTCTCCCAGCTGTACGGAACTCACTAAGGTCAGATGTAAACGAGTTACTTTGCACAAAAAGTCAACACTTCATATATACACTTTTTGTTAAAACCTACATTGTATCACATCTAGTAAAGTGAAGAAAACATGCATGTGTCCTTACCTCCTCCTCCCATGCACAGCAGTACTGGAAGATTACCTTACAGTAAGAGCCCAAAATCTCAACTCTTTGAAAAGTAACAGAGTGGCCAGATAAAGCACTGAGTGCAAGAATAGTGCCTTCCTTCCAGCCAGTGGAATTTTAATGGATGTTACCAGAACAACACAGGCAATCCAAACTACAATTGCCCACGATGTCTTCCTTCTAAAACAGTAATAGCATATGCAACATTAAGGTACATTTTAACTCTTCAGAAGTATTCCACCTTCAGTCAGTTGTGTGGTGCAGACAGCAGCAACCTGACGTACCGAACGATATGCAAACTCATATTTCTTGTTTTTGCAGCTTCCACTCACCCCATGGCTGTGATTCAATGAGTTTAAGCTGTATGCCAGCAGCAGCCTCATGATTCTCTCCAATTTCTCGACACATACTGAAGCAAAGGGCGATCATGTTGTGCTTTTCACTGTCCCCTGGGCGGCAACGCTTGATGTAATCCAGCAGAGCTGTCTTCAGTGTCCCACTCTGGTCAAATGAAGGAATAACAGATTAAGATTTGAAGAGCTTATTTTTTCATTCACATTTTAGTACTCACAAGCAAATCTATAATGATCACTTTTTGTAAAATTGTATCAGAACAGTCTTTGAGGGTTCTCCACAATATTTTAAGACATAATGGGAATATTACACTTGGGTTATGTCAGGCATTAAAATCCAGTAGCTATGCACCTATTTATAAATAAATGTTAAAACTGAATTATTTATATTACAATAAAGCTATAAATATTTACTATTTTATGATTTCTAAGAACTCATGAAACAGCAAACTAGAAGAAAAAAACAGCTTCAATGCTGTTCTCGTTGCAGCACTGAACTAATTAGAACAAACTTGTTCAACTAAAAACCAGATAAAACCCAGAATTAATTTACCACTGTGGAACTAGAATAACACTTCCTAGACTCCAGTAATAATTCCACCTTGCTGTATAAGTATCAGTTTATGACACAGACACACAGTTCTCTTTTCCCAGCTTTATTCCCCTCCACCTACTGGGTCTAATTTCTTTCTCATGAGCACTTCAAAGTAATGTTTCTCATGCAGCAGTTCAAATATGTAGGTCATTTCATTGTATCTGCCAATTCCAGTAAGAAGACGAACCTGTGGAAATAACAGTGTAAGTATGCAGCTCAAAGTAAAGCAGAAAAGTCCTTTCTCACAAAGCTGTTAGTGCTGTGGCAGGAAAAAGGCCGCACGAGGCAAGAGTGCTGTACCAGCCGATACAGCTACATGGTAAAGCTAATTGTATTGCATTAGGCAGGCAGACAACCCCTTAGAGCCAAGAGGTTTTATTTTTAATCTAACCCACTGCACCTTTTTTACTGTAAGGTGAAAGGGTATCATTTTACCAAATATAAATATGCAGTGGACTTTCTAGGCTCCTCAGTACATTCCCTCTTGCAGTAACACCACTGTATTGAGCATGGCTCAGAATCCAGGATTCTTTTCAAGACAGGTTTAAAAGATGTGTGACAGCATGGTAATAAAAACGGTCACATTTCACTAGTTGTTGAATCACTTCGAAATTCTGTTTGATTTACTACACTGTTGCCATCTCACTCTTCCACTTCTATTTTTCCAGTGAAGTCTTCTAATAGATTCTGTGACAAAAAAATCTGTCCATTAGGACATGCACACATCAGACCAAAAACCCAGCTTTAGCTTTCACCTCTAGCTTCCAGAGACAGGCAGGACAAGACCAGTCAACCAGAAGTGAAAGACTGTATTACATTCTGCTACCCACCTGCTCCCCACGCACTGCTCAGAGCAAAGTTATTTGCTGACATACGCAAGAAGATGTTCATACAGCCTCTAGATACACATATGGCATCAAAGATACATACCACAAGTCCATACTCATCATTAGGGGCTAAATGTTCATCTGTGAGAAGCCGTGCTGCTTGGAGGACTCTAGTGATTCCTTCCATGTGGCAAGTCAAACTAAAGCAATTATGGGCCAAAATCAGCAATTCTGTAACTGAAGAATACAAAAACTCTGGTACTTTGGTTCATAAACTGAGGAAATTAATTCCTATGTTGTAGTCTTAACCTGGGGATAACAATGTGTGTCTACAAAACTGATACCATCTCTGCAGAGGATACACAACCTTTCCTGTTATAAACAGCAGAATTGGATAGAAAGTTGAGCTATTATGGCTCTGGCCTATGCAACTTTAAGTTATAGCTCCTGCAGCAATATGCACTCAGTTTGGCTTCCCAGCCTGTGCTGAAGTCTGGGGCTTTAGATCATTTTCTGAAATGCTATTTTCTCCAAATACAAAATTTCCAACCTCCTCCAACAAAAGCTGATTGACAAACATACAATGAATGTATCAGCATCCCACTTTTGGCAATCAGCTCTCCATTTGAAAGAAGAAAGCCACAACTTTCGCATCTGGGTTTGAAAAAAGTCATTCATCAATTCCATAAAAATGCAGATTTTTGAAAAGAATATAGCTAATGTCATAAACCTATACAACGTATTTTGAAACTAATTACAGCTCCATCTGTAAAAATGTTGTACTCTAGCAGAGGCTTCATTCTAAGAGGTATAGTGCTCCAGCACAATTCGGTGATTCCCAACATTGTTACCTCTTAGTCTTTTCCTTACTTTTAGTCAGTCATACATAAAAACACTAATATTCACCCCTATGCTACTTAACCAGACAAATCAAGGAATAAGTTAAGATCTGACAACAGGACTAAGGTGTTACGGACATAAAGGCTACATGGAACGTGGTACTTTTAACTATCTGTTTTCTCACAAAGGTATTCCAAATTTCCGGTATTACAGATGGATTCTAATGGAACAGAATCAGCACCAACTTCAACCCTGCTTCGCTTTCTGCAGAAGTGTTCTAGAAGACACTCTCTCCTCACCACTCTGGACAAAATATTGTTGGAAGTTCTCCAGTTCTGCCAGTGCTAATACTCATGAGACAACTCACACTACAACCATATCCTCTCTCGTTTTCCTCAGAGATGAACTGCCCATAACAAATTAAACAAAAACAGTCAAAGTATGTAAGTAGGAGATCTCAATTTGCCTCTGCTGGTTAGCTGCCAAAGCACCTTTTGTTACAAACTCAATGACAAGATCTCCATAAAGCTGCAATGTTTAAAACCAATTCCAGTAACAAAAGATCAAAAAGTCACTTTAATAAATAGACTAAAAAAAAAAGAAAAAGCTATTTCTAATTGTGACTAATAGGAAGAAAGCCACCATAACCATCTTCTGTAAAATGTAACTACAGAAGTTCAGGTAATTCACTGACTGTATTTCCCAGCTATCAGCATAAAAAAAAATGGGTTTTGTTTGGAAAATAAATTCAGGTGATACTTAAGCAATATGTTTATTTGTTGTGCATATATTCATATCTATTAACATCAAATTTGAGATCAGTAATAGATGCTTCCATCAGCATTGTTTTTATTCTTTGTGATGTGACTTTAAACTAAACAATGCAATGCTTAGTGATGCACTAGTTACCATCAAGTATTTTTTGCCATCTACTTACTGCATGACAGTTCCCCACGAGGTACAGAGGAAATTTTATCCAGTAACTTCATGCCAACCAGCGTGTGATCCTGGCAGAGCTTAGCAAGCTGTAGGAATGCCTGACTCTCAGCTGCGGGGTTCAAAACTTGTTTCTGCCCTGTACGCAGAGAGAGAGTGAGTTATGCCAAAAGTGCTACCTGTTCAGGAGAGATTGGCTGCATTAGTAGAAAAACAATAAGAATAAAATAACCTCATCCACACTGACCTATGACTTGGAACTACAATTCTAAAGATGGTTTTGACCTTACTGCTGAATATCTGATAGTTCTACTTTGCCAGTTTGATCCACTGAAATCCTACAGAACACCCATACTGCTACTGTAATGAAACCTAGAATTTCACAAATCCAACAAGTGACTGGCAGTGACCCCGACTCATACTCTTCCACAAACCAGTTCAACTCACAAACTCAACAGAAAACTCTTCTTTATTTTTGTTTTCTGCTGGGCTAGTAAGTTGACTCTTCCGATGGATGTGAAACAAATCATCTAATCCAAGTGAACTGACACAAGGGGAGCAGTTAGGGTGCAAGTCTGCAACGGAGGGGCAGCAGAGTGGAAGAAAGTAGGGACAGAGGAAAGCACACCTGGACTCTCAAATCTCCATCACTGTTTCTTACGTAACTTTGTTGTTAATGCTGTGGCAAAGTAAAAGTTCCTCAAATACAAAAGCCCTCCAGATAAATTCTGTTTCAAGGAACATCTCTCATTTCTCAAAGGGGTAGAAAAAAAAAAAAGAAAAAAAAGAAAAAAAGGAGAATCTGGCCATGCTTTTCACATAAAAATTAACATAAGTCTTTCCAAGTCAGATGATGTGGGGCTTCAAAGATTATGATTAAAAAACTTTATGCCTTTTTTTTTTTAACCATGAAATTTACATCCATAAAAAATATATCAAAAAAACTTTAAGTATTGCAACACCACACTGGACACAAAACAGGCAACTAAATTTAATATCTGTATAAAACCTTTCAGAGCTGCCTAAACATTTCTGACTGTTATTAGCACTCAAGTATCTTGAGACCAAGGATTGTTTTTCAGATGCAAAGATACAATATTTACAAACCAAAAATGCTAAGCTGAAAACCAAGACTGAGCCCCTTTACTACCTTTGCCTTCTGAAGTTGCCAGTAATTCTTTTGTGATTTCTTCAGCCACTAACTCCGCCACAATTTCAGGCTGGAGACCCTGCGTGGTGATGAATGCCTGAGCTTTCCTGCATCTGTCCGGCTGGTGGGATGACAGAATTGCTCGAAGCACTTCTTCAGGGTCATGGGCTGACATTTCACTGTAGGAGCAGTTCAATTCCTAAGAAATACACATACACTTAGAAAAAGGTACACAGCAAAAAATCCAGTCACAGAACATATATTGACCTGCAGTACATCATCCTAATTAGCTGATGCAAGAGGGAAGTGCTGAAGGAGAAGATAAAACCTAGCTTCAAAACACAAACATAACCTGTCCTTTTATCAGTTAACAGTGTCTTCATCTGTGTATCTTCAGTATTAATGTTTCTCCAGATCAGGAGAGCACGTACGTACCTTGTGTTTGAAGTTTTACACTCACAGAGCTGGTGCCAATGGACAGAGATGCATTCCTGAAGCAAATACAAATCTTAACACTGAAAATTGCTAAAAGAAAGAGAGGAATCTACGTATCCTCACAGACCATGATTTTTTTTTTTTTTCAATGCGTAACAGTTTTACTTATGGGGTTACTTTTCCTCATCTCTATACACCACAGACCCTCAGTGCAAAAGATACCCCAGTTTTTGCACTTGCTACATTTGAAAGAGGAGCCCATGAGGCTCTTTAGAGTCAGCTGTAACATGTTACAACTTCAGAAATTAATCTAAATATGTAACTCATTGACAATGATCATCTCAGTGACCTATTCAAAAGTATGGACAGCCAGCTTCAGGCAACATGGATGGTAGAAAAGGGAAGAAGCCAGTCATATGACTACTTCCTCCCTAGCTCAAACCTAAAGGATTCACCCCAAATGTTCGAGACATGAAAAATTCTGTAGAAAAAAACTAAGAACCTCTACGACAAAGATGACACTAATATTTTTGGCACACATACTGCTGGTTCTATTCAGAGTAAATTAATGCTACATTCCAAAACTACAGACCAAGTACTATGCAAAGGGGTCTGTACCCTCTAGAGGTACTCTGAAAGAAGTGTTCAGCAGCAGGCTCTGGCAAAAAGCAGAGGTTGGCTGCTGGCAGTCACGAAGGCTGAGGAGCAGAGAGGCAGCTAACAACACAGTCTGCTACTTCTCCTATCACTGCCTAGGTCAAATCACTTGGAACTTACTAGCCACTCCTTTGAGCAGCCTCTGGGTAAGAGCTGCCGCTGTGTGGAGCCCGCAGAGCACTTCTGTGCTAGAACTTCTAACGCAGCTGCTATCTGTTTGTCTGCTTCTGGGTCGGTGGTGATTACGAAGGCATGCCACAACAAAGGCCTAAAGCAAAGTGCCAGATGAACGACATATGCTTGAAAGATTACAAAAGAGGCACATCAAAAGAGACACAGGCTGAAATATAGCTTACTGGAGTGAGGTAGGGGGAGTCTAGGAGTTGAGTTCACTTCAACACTTCATGTCTAAGAAACATCTGGCCATTTTTCCACAAAAAGGACTGGTAATTTCCCTCTCTGAAGCTTATTTCAGGCACCTAACGAGTACTTTCAAAACTCCTTATGCTTTTCTCCATATAAACTTCCATAGCACAGCTTACTACAAACCATGTATTTCTTCAGTAACATTATTAGATACATACCTTAGAAAGTTCATATAAGCAGAGAACCTGTCTGCAGTAGTTTCTCCCATGAACACATTCATCTATGAGAGCCTTCAGACTGACAACAACCTGATCATCTGGAGCAACAATGTGTGTCCAGTCTTCTAAGCTTGATGCTGGAAACAAAAACCCTCTGAATTCCTTTCTCATGAAGACAGACAACAACAAGCCTTACACTTGGAGCAAGACTTCAGAAATCTTTAGCAAATACAACTTGCTGTATTCATAGATTGCTGTATTTATATATAGAAATACTTCCTCAGGCTTTGAAAACTGAATTCTTGATACCAGCAATTTTTTTTTTAATCAGTATACAAACAATACAGCAGGACACAAATGATCCAAAACATTCACACTATCTCAGATGTAAAATCTGTAAGCATAAGAGAGCACAGAAACAGGTTCAGCAATCTTCCTGATGGCTTAGTCCTCACTTGTTCTCTTCTATTCTGTCCTATTGTATTCCTATTAAGCTTTATACATGTTAGCATTAGAAAGTAATTTTCCAGCTGACAGCTTTTTCTTTCATATATCTTAAACATGCACACAATACTTTATATATAAACACTATTATCCTTAGCCTTACTACTACTAAGACACTAAACCCATTATAGTGTACAAAGTATTCAGAGAGAGACATGATGAAAGTGTTTCCTTGTTTCAGCTCCAGAAACACACTCAAAATTTACTGGAGTGTGTGTTCCAAAAGCAGGAACATAGATAATGTTCAGTGCTACTTTACCTGAACTGAATTGCGAACTATAAAAAGTGAATGGTTAAGCGACTCTGCTTGAAGCACATACAATCAATGTCTATTTCAAGACTTCAAATTCCTTTCAACAGAGAATTTAGGAACCAAATAAATAAGACACTGTCACAAAGACCTTATTTCCTGCAGAAATTCTTGGGAAACACAGAAACAAAAGAAGACACGTCCAGTAGAACTCCAACAATGGTATTACTTGTCAAGTGGCCGAATTGGTTAGTGTTACTTACTGCTTGGGATTCTGGTTTGCTGCGATGCACTGTTTTCATACATCTTCTCTATTGCTACAAGGAGCGTCTGAATATCTGCGTGTAATTTGTCTAGACCAGTCTCCCCTGAGGCCAGAGCTCTGCAATGCAATACCAGTGAAACATCTCTGTCATAGAAATGGAAATATCGACAAACACGGCTGGCTTCATGTACACTTCCTTCATCAAGAAGGCATCCAATCAAAAACTTGAGTGATTCTTTCTCATCATTAGTCAAGGTCTGTTCAGACTCTCTGAATTCAAGACCCTCTGGTTTTAAGTAGTTTGGTGTGTTCAGAGCAGGTAGCTTTGAAAAAGAAAACTCCTTAGCTAAGTTATCAAAGGTAAGATCCATGTTCACCATGCCATGGAAGGAAAGTCTTGACTTGCCTGACCCTTCACCTGCGGATAATGTTTGTTGTGTGATGCGACAAATCCAGATCTGCTTCTCTATTTCTTCCAATTTGTCCAGTGACACTGAGTCATTCTTGGCTAGCCAATGGCCAGCTAAGGTAAGCAACAGATGTCTCTCCATAATGCTGTTTATCTTCTCATGAACTGATGATTCAAACACTGTGTTTGCCTGATTCAAAAAAAAATCTGATGCAGCTTTGCTGGAGATTGAATTTTTCATGAAGTTGTCATTACATTTTTTCCAGAATTTAATTCTTGTCTGTTTTAGTTGCCACTCTCCAATGTCTCTTAAAAGATGTAGATCTCTTAGAACCTGCAAAAATTCAGAACGGTTTTAAACAGCTGTCTTTCAAGAGAAGAAAAAACAACACAGACACACCGCAAAGCTAGAATGCTGAAAAATTGAATTAAGATAACATGTCTCAATATACAAAAAAAAAATCCATCTAAAAAGAACCAATGAAACTGATTATATAGCAGTAAAAATAATAACAGAATAAGAAAAGATGTGCTGTCCTTTTCAGCACAGCACTTGTAGCCAACTTGTTCAGTGTACTTGCATTTAAAATAGAAAGTGATTTCAATAAGAAACAGTTTCAGGAAGGCTGAGAAGCTACGTTCTCAGTACTGCCAATAACAGAATTATTAAGAGGTGACTATCATTATTTAACTACGTTATACCTCTTGGGTAACTACATGATCCACAGGCAATTCAGCTAATTCTGCTACCTCCCGAGCCAGTGAGAACATTCCTTTCTCTTGTAGCTGCTCCAAAATTGATCTGCACTCATTCTGAAATGTCTCTGTATCGTAACTGGTTAGGATGGAGCGATTAATTGATACGGAGGAATCCTTCAGGGTTTCAATGAGTGCGCAGAGTTTCTTCACATAAGGGCCTGTTTCAAAGGAGTATAAACAATTAAAGGCAGTTGGTTTTTAAACGTGAGGAAGCTCTGCTGCTTATTCTAGCATGTGACCCTGCTGGAGAAGGAGAACAGATCTTACACTCTAAAGTTTTCATGGAGCCAAAAATATATTCTGAACCCATAACTAAAATACTTCTGTAGGTCATTTGTGTACTCCTCATCAACATACACTTGCACTTAATCATGCTCCCAAACAGACTTGCATAGAATGACATTTTCATTGCTGCAGTTCACCGTCAGAACCAATTCTGGTTACATAAATTCTTATACAAAAATGAAATATGAATACACTTCAGGTAAACATTTTCAGTCACTAAGAAAACATTCTATGTGGTCTTTAGGTTAAAGCAGTACTATCACCTGACAGAAGAAGCTGTATTTACCATCGAGTAGATTATCTGTTGCAGCAAACAGCTGTAAGAGCTTTCCTAATTCATATTCTGTTCTACATTGCTGCATCATCAATTCAAGAAGAAACAATGCTTGTGATTCCAGCCATTGCACAGGTAATTCTGAAGCTGCTGGTTCGTCTGAAGTTTTAAGCTGTGTATACAAAAAGAATTGTAAGTGTTGGTTTTGTTTTTTTTTTTGGCAAGTATATTCTGTATTTTGTTGGGAATCACACTGGTTATCAGAGGTGTGCCAGATCTAACTCCTTCTTTAGGAAACGATGAACTGCCTTCCCCAAGTGGGCACTTGCTCCATTGCCAATATATGCTTGAATTTGATTTGAAGATAGTAAATTTTATTACAGGGTGACCAGCAATTGCTCCTGATAACCATTGAGGAGATAAAAGGTGCGAGAAGGTTTCATGGGTAGATAAAATAAATTGTTAGCTTAATGGCTCCTGTCATACAGCTGTACACTTCATAAGCATATCCACTCTGCAAGCAGTACATAGGAAAAGGAAACTGATCTAGCCCGAGCTTGAATTGCAGGAAGGAAAACAACCATTTGAAAATGGCGTACAATGTTAGTCACCAAGATATTCGTGGAACTAGAAAATCATGACAGAAAGGAAAGAACTGAAATAATTTGCAAAAATATCTGTATGTGACAACCAAGGATACAGAATAAAACTACTTTGGTCCTCTTAAAACTGACTGCTAAATTAGTGGTCTAAATGGACTGTAGAACAGTAATTCAGTTCACTGTGTCATTTTCAAAGAAAAGTCCATACAATTTCCAACAACTGCTAGAGCTAAAGCACTATCACAGATATTTCAGAAACCTTGTAACATATTTAAAAATAGCTTTCTTTCTTGAATAGGTATTCCCTAGTCACTGGTTTATCAGCACAATAAAGAATAACGTATATTTACTCAACACAAATAATGCAATTTACCAATAGTGATTCTACCTTAGTAAATGCCAACTCTCAAACAGCAAACTGTTCATTCAAGGAAGTTGCAATTGTATTTCAATCTGCCCGTATCAACTTGGAACAAAATGATTTACAAAAATGCACTGCAGGTTTTGAACAAATTATCCAAAACAATTCTCCATCAACTACCAGCAATGAAAAGAATCTGCTGAAACCTGTTACTTCACAAGTCAG
Source organism: Anser brachyrhynchus (assembly GCF_964034855.1). Classification (NCBI taxonomy): domain Eukaryota; kingdom Metazoa; phylum Chordata; class Aves; order Anseriformes; family Anatidae; genus Anser; species Anser brachyrhynchus. The sequence goes on along the minus strand of NC_137706.1, from coordinate 21,765,208 downwards.
CTCCTAGACCCCTTTGTCCCTGCCCATGGCAGGGGGGTTGAAACTAGATGATCTTTAAGGTCTCTTCCATCCCAAACAATTCTACGATTATTCTAAGCGTCTTTTTCATTATTTTCATATATGACATTAGATGGCTATCACATTGTAATAGGGAGAAAACCACATGCAAAGAGTTTTACAGAAAATTAAATCTTACTTTTGTGAGCTGTTCCTGAAACTTGTCCAGTTTGCTTTTAGCTTCATTGTATTTTTTACAGTTCATACACAGTTCATACATCTCCAGTATATGCAGTAAAGGGGAATCCTTTAAGACACAAAAATAAATTATAACTCTTTCCTATAAGTACCTCAATAAAGGAACAATTTGTGTTCCTCAGTACCAGAACAATAAAGTTCACATTTATTAAAATTGCTTTCAAGCTTGAGATATGACCTGCAAGTTTGTAACTGTTGGAAGAACTTCCTTTCAACGATATTCTTCCTTGGACGGGATTTTCAGTACATTACACCCAGGCTACCTAGGCCACAAATGCCAAGACGGAAGGGGAATCTATATGTGTTCTCCTCTCCAAGAACATTTAAGATACACTCAAATATCTACAATCACTAAAAATTACATGACCTTACCTTTAAAAATAGCTGGAAGCCCTTTATAAGTGTTTTACTTTTTTGATTCCTTAAAAACACTTTCCAGATAAGTGATAGGTCATGGAGATCCCATATGTGATTTTCTACTGATGTCTGAATATGGTTTGTTGCTTCAGATCTGGTAACATTATCCACAGTAGTAATTATCCAGACACAAAGACAATGAATAATGTTGGCGTCCTGTCAAATAAAAATTATGCTTTTTTTAAAAGCCAGATGACACGTGTCACTTCATTGCGTATAAGTTGTCTAAATGTGTCATACTAATCACAACAATTACTACAACAACTGAGAAAAAACTGATGAATGCAACCTGCATATCTACTATTTAAAGTAGCTATGCACAATAAAAATGTCTTAATTGTTTATAATTTATTCCTCTAAAAGATAAGCAACTTGATCAATACTTACTTGGAAACATGCTGCTAAAACACTCAGAATGGGAGCATGCTCTCTCAATCCTTCAGTCAAAAGGTAACGTGAAGGGTTGGAGTTCTCTTGACATCGAAAAAGGATTTGAAAGAGACTACCCACATGTTTGCTCTTGAACATACTGGCAGCACTGTTTTCAAGACTCCCTGTATCAGCACATGAAAACGGTAACTTCTCCAATGCCAACATCAAGTGATCTTGTAAAATGGGAGTGAATCCGTGAAGGATAGAAATGACCTAGGAAAACAAAACCAAGAGCATCTATACAGAGCAAGATCCAAAGACAATGAGGGAAGGATGACTGAAGCTTTAAATATGCAGAAAAGACAAGCAAAACATTCTTTAAATTTGATTTTTAGAACATTTCTGGAGAGCTAGAGAAGAGAGCATGTTCTGTAGGTGTGAATTATTCTAATAAAATATTGAAACTCCTCCTCTTACTTGAATCTAAAATGCCTTTTGAAAAAACTCATTTTTCTCATCTCATATGATGAAAAAGAACTCATGTCTAGTTAGATGCTTTTGTGTAATTATGTAATTTTGTGAAAGTAATGAAAAGATCCAAGTAAAAAAAAAAAAAACAGATCTGCTAAGTATCACCTAAGCTGCAATTTTCCAGTTAGCTTCTTCCTATTACCCTTCCTAAATTGCATACAATTTTTAACTACCAGTAGTATTTTATTTAGCTTAAATTATGCTTAAAAACAAAAACGGAAGAGCTGGAGTCTCAAAAGTTAAAATATATTTACATGAAAACAATGTAACTTTTGGAAGGAAAGATGAGTAGCTTTATTAAAACTTAAATTGAACATATGGTAACCATCTCTCCAATTAAAAAAAAAAAACATTAATAAATGATTAAAAAAAATTAAGCTGTATGAATGTGTCATAATTTCAACTAAATTTAACAAGAAAGTGAAGTCTCTTTTTTGGCAAATACTCTTATGCCCAATCCACTTCAAAAGAGACACTCAAATCACTTCTCTCTGAAAAATGTTTTCTCTATTACTGAAACGGGAAGTTTCTTCCTAATCTTCTCCTTTAATAGTTAGCTTTCATGCCCTTGGAAGCACATTATTATATCTGCTGAAGATTCAGTTCCTTCTGGAGTCAATTTCCTTTATTTTGTGTTAGCTTTTCACATACCAAGAGGCAGAGAAAAGTAAAAAAGTCAGGAAATCCAGCTGTAAAGGAAGGGCTATCATAAACAGAGGATTACTGAGCATCCTGAGACAAATTCTAACTCCCTGGAAACTGATGAGGCTTCAATTTTTTGCTGTCTACACAATGCAATATTCTCTTGTTAAAAGGATCCCTTTTTCCTTCTACTTTTTTACTTTCCAAATTTTTGTATTTTTTTTTTTTAGTGCTTCACAATGAGCTTTCTTGAAAATCTCATCTTCATTTAAACCCATACACAGATAGCTTACCTCATCTGGCTTGTAGCTGTACAGCTGGGTTTGGATGATGAACTGCAGCCAGTCGTCAGATTTAGCACATTCCTTTAGGTACGATGTACTCAGCCTCGTGTTATGGAGTTTGCAGAACTGCATTACCAAAGACCACTGCCTTCTAGAGTCACTAGACGTCCTGCATCCAATTTAAAGATAACATTAAATCAGCATTTCTAATTTTGCCTCTGTGTACTTTATCTAAAAGCAGAAACAAACCAAACAAAACAACAAAAACAAAAAAAAAGTGAAAAATACATAAGAACAAAATTTTAAGCCTCAACTGTAATAAACTGATATTTCTACCAGCAAAATAATTCAACAATCTTTTCTCTTAAGCATGCCCTGAGGAGCTGTTAGCCAAACATGCTGACAGAACTTCCTTACTCTTGCCAATATACATCTACTACCCCTGCTATTTGAAATACCAAGATTGTATGCTAAACTCAAATATTGATGTTCATTTTACTGTAATAAGACTCAGATCTCTTTCATAATGTCTAAATACACAGATGGTAAAATTCAATGCTCAATTTCAATTTGTCAGCATAATCCTTTAAGTTATATTTTCCTTACTTCTTTATTCCTTGATGTTTCATTTCATCCCAAAAGGCTTCTTCTAAGGAGATAAGAACTTCCTCTGTTGCTGCTTTTTCACCATCAGCCAACTTTGTTAACTTTTCAACTGTTTAAAAGAATATATTATTATTTCTGAGATTAGAATAAGGGTAATATTTTCAAAAGTACCGGAATTAACAAGAAGCACAAATCCTATTAATGTAAATGCTTCAATAACTGCCAGCAGTTTGGATAAAAAGACACCTGCAGATGTCTACTCAGTAATCCAACTTTCTAAAATTATTCCTAGGATAAATTTAATTTCCTTACAGCTTTGAACATCTGATTGTACTGTAGCTGTAAGACAGATTTCAAGTACTAAAGAGATTTGGTAATGTCCCTTTGTTTAATCTAGTTATATTACAACATTAGGTGGAACCTTACTAAGCAATTAAATTGAGCCTCGGGCAGCTGTTTAAAAGTGAGCATTAGTCTTCCTGCCTTATTTAGCATGCCAGGTTCAAAATGCACCTCCAGAACTAGTAAGAAGCAGGAATATAAGAACAGCAAAAGTCTTAACTCTTCAAAGGACAGAAATGCTCTCATTGCATCCCTAAGAAGTTAAGCACCATCTTTCAATCTCTCTTTATCTCTTCCTAATAAATAAATAGTACCCTATTTTAAAGTAAACAAAAGACGTGCTTACCCAAAGATTCTCTTATTTCGTTGTGCTGAGATTCTTCATTTCTGGTTTTGTAACTGAATATCATGTTTGCAACTTTAATGTCGACTCTCAGTTTCAGGCTGTTGAGACCAAGCAGTTCCAGAAAACAAACACAGGCTGCTCCTACTGAAGGTATGTTGAAGAAAGAAAGGCCTAAAATATAGGCTTCATTTCCTGCTTGCTGAATCCTGAAACAAAAAAGAAGTCAATATGCATGATTTTTAACCAATTTTCAAACACAAATATTCCCTATGTATGGTTTACTAAACACGAAGACTTTATTAGCACGGGAAATATTTACAAACCAAGTTGCACATTTAGAAAAATGTAGTTATAAAAACAAAGTCCCATATATAATAAATGATCAAAAGACAAGCAGAGTTTACAATTTAATAAACTTTTAAAAAACTGAAGGCAACACAATCGATATTAAAATTAACAAAAAATGCCTGAGAGCAGTTTTGGTTTTTTTTAATTATAAAATGTCCCATTGTAGAATTTACAATCCAAGCATTGCAGCATCAAGAACCTTATTTGCAGACTGTGCTAAGTGAAAAAGACAACCTAAAGGCTTCAACAGTGGTTGGCTCACCAGATGTCTGAAATTTTTCCATAATGGTAACTGAAAAATTCATGCACGCTCAGGTCTTACATTAAATCGATTTTCCAAAGTATTAAGCACTTCAGCCTTCATTAAGGTATGCTTTCCTTTTTGCCCAAATCTTAGCTGTTCAGATACGAGAAACTGATTTGTATATCATGTATATCAAAATCATGAAAGGAAACAAATAGTGACTAATACACAAACAAGACCTTCTAGAAACAATTAGTGATTTCCCCTGATATCACTACTGAATAGGAATTGTAAATTTAATGTATTTATGAAGTATGCATAATCTGACTGCATTCTTTTGAGCACATGATTTTGAAGCTTCAGACAGAAAAGTTAACTCTTTCAATCTCTAATATATTATTTTTCTTGTTTAACTGAAGAAGTGTCATCTTTAGGAACTGTCAAAGCAAAGGGGCACCTTTTTTCTACAAAGTGATCTAGAGGCTAAGCTCCCTAGAAGAAAACGCTACCTGTGTTCAATATGACTGGAACATTCTTTATTCCTTGCTTTCATTATACAAACTTTATTCAGATTTAAAATGAAGATTTAATAATAAAGCTCACCACCTTTTAGGTGATTATTTTATTTCCATCCTACCTGACGTTAAACTGAATGGATTCCCAGGACACCTAAAATTTTAAGTGATATAGTGAACACCACTTTTTTCCACACTGCTGGGAAGTATTAAAGCTACTCCATGTGCTAGATTGTAACTCCCACAGAACCATCCAACTAACATTTCAGAGAAAACTTACAGCTGTTTGGGAGATTTGCTTTTTACTAACTGCTGGACCAAAAATGTACCAAAAGCAAATGCTGGACGTCCGTGCTGCAAATAGTACAAAAAATCCAGTCGTTCCATTATGGCATATTTGTTCACCAGTTCAGGGGATGAAAAATGAGGAAAGTCACTTGATGTATCTAGAAAGAATATTATCATTTTTATAAGCTGATAAACAATTGAATTAAACATAGAAAATGGCTTTCAGCTACTAAACATGAGATGACAATCAAATACCTCTAACGCTTGTTCTAATTCAAATTTCAGCATTCCCAAATCCCACTGAAATTCCAATTTTTGTTGTAAAATCAGAACTCTAGCAGTAACTTTTTCTAATAGCCATGGGCAAATCATAGGCCCTCAACTTGGTTGAAGAACAAAATACTGCTTTTCTACTTCATAATACATTTAGAAAAAAATTGTATCTGTAAAGAGCTTAGTGGAAAAAAAGGTAACCTATCTAACCATAATTTAATTTCAAAACAAAATTTTAGTAAAATACACTTTTTTTTTTTGTAAAAGGAATGGCCTTTTATATTTATCCTTCAGATCACTCCACTGGAAGCTATTTCATCCTAGGATCTGTCTAAAAAAGCACATAAATCTTGAAATTAACTTACCTGATAGAGCAAGAGTATTTGTTGACTGCCAGCCAAATAATTTAGTTGGATCAAAAGGCACTAATGTCTGAAAGATTAGACACAAAACATATTAAGACAGCTTAAGCTTTTCACATCTGACCAGTCTAGAGAATATTTTAGGGACCTATAGTAGCAGATTGTCAAGAACTGCCTATGCTGCTATCAATCAGGGATTTATCTGGTGCAGGCCTCTCTCAAAGGTACATATTTATCTACTCTGTAGGATCAGAATGCAAACAAATGCAAGAAAATGCTTAGATTTTAGTCTAACAAAACAGGGAAAGAACATGTTTAAGCATTCTGCTAAGCTCTCATTTTAGCAAAGCTACCACTTTCCTGATAATGAGTAATTTCTGTCATTTCTTCCAACTTGCAGTTTATTTCATACAGTAAAAGACATTTGCCCAGAAAGATGTCATAACACTCCACGAGACATTATTCTTTAATTCTAAACTTCAATTTCCCTTAGACAATTTAAAACATTTTACTTTTTGTAATACTAAACAACCTGTCTACTGAATGCAGCAAGAATATTACTTCTCTGACATTCTAGAACTGCCACACGCCACCTCTGCTGAAGTTAAACACTGCAGATGTTTAAAAAAAAAATCAGCCAGATTCAATATGACCAATATTTAGCTACCATTTAAAACATGTTTTTAATGAAGCTATAAACTTTAGGTCCAAATTAAGGATTCCGAGAACACAAGATACAGTCCCTACGCTCCAGGCTTTAGCTGAAAACAAACTTCTCTTTGTTCTAACAAACAGCTCTATTGAGAAACATTTTGCACACCTGAACAAGATGGTAAAGAGAGATGTCAGGTGGCAAAACTCCACGAGAAGTACATGGGGGAAAGAGAGCAGCTTTGAGCTTGGGGTAAGGACTCAATGCCATTTTTAAGAGCTGTGGATCAACTTTCTTTAGAGGTTTTTCCATATCTTCATTCCGAAGAACCTAAATTGAAAGGGAAGCAAAATTATTGAATTAGGAAGAAGAAATTGCATTAAGATTTATAAACTCTCATTTGTGGAAATTTGACAAATAGTAACAACACAAAGAGCATCATTTTTCCCCAAAAAAATCTTGTAAGCTATATTAGACACATAATGTTTTAAGTTACTCTATGTATGCTCAGCATTTTAAAAATTTATTGTTTTTTTTTTTTTCAAACTTGAACTATTTTAGGAACACAAGTGTCTATAAACACTCTCAGCTGTAACTCTTATGAAGAAGCTAAAGATTCCAAGTCACAGCCACTGTGTCTTGCTATTTCTAAGCCACATAAGATCAAACGCTCTACCCTTGAGAGTTAACATTTGGTCAAGAAATTGAAACATGCAATACCAAAACCAGATTTTCATATGGGAAGACAGTGTTTGTTGTTGTTAGTGTGTTTTATTTCTATCAATTTATTCCTTTGAATTTTCAACACCATGCGAGAATTTCTTCAAAAACCTGTCAATAATTTGTTCCACACGGTACCTGATCAATACCTCCAGGTGCATACATTGTGGTAGCAAGTGCTAATAGTGTACGTCCTTCCAGTAGCATGCTGCTCACACTGGCCTGATTACTAGGAATCAAGATCTGAGCATTTGCAAGACTAGCTTGAAAAATCATCTTTGGATCTAGAAAGGGAAAAAAAGTGAGAAGTAATTTACTATAAAAAAACAGCATTAAATTAATAAATTGTACATTATAACTTCTACAAATATAAAAAAAATATATTTTTATTTTTTTCTTGTTAATAGTGACTTTTTCATAACTTACAAAATACAGGTAAGACCTTCCCATTTTCACTAAACCTTCCCTAATTTTATGCCACAATTTTACTTGCACGGATTGGTTTAGATAGTCCTGCATTTTTCCATTTTATTAGTTCAATTCTTTACCTTACGTACTGCTAAAACTTTTCTAAAAAAAAGCATGCATCACTTGAACATTTTTATCATTTGTTAATGTATGCCTCTAAAAAAGATGAAAGGTTTAAAAAAAAAAAGGCGAAACGAAGTAAGCACACAAACTCCATGGATTTTCAATGACAATAACTAACAAAATGTCTTGGTCCAAGCAAACACAGAGCTCAAGGCACACAGAAGTCATAATGCAGCACAAGAACTATGTGAAGCTTTAATATTAACCGTACACGCATTTTTGTGTCTATTCTCCTTCTGCTCAACCTTTTAGGAATAAAGTCAAATTGGATGCAATGATGATCATACACAAACCAATTCTGACATATCTCCAGATCTTTATGCACATTTTAAATAGAAATTATGATCTGTATTTTAGAGATATGGAACCGATCGATGCACATATAAATGATTTGCCATGATGAAAAAAAAGTCTACAGCAGAGCAGAGAATTAAACCCAGATGTCCCAAATACTTGGCTAGCAACTTAAACCTCAGACCACCTGCCGAGCAAGACCAGACTCCTACCTCGTGGGTTACTGGCAACCCCTCGACACTGCACGAGAAATTCAAACCAGGGATGTGCTTCATGCAATTCCTTGTTATCCAAAATAGGGCAATTTGAAGGGGTCAAACTGGAAAAGAGAACAGTAGCAGCACAGTGAAAATACAGTATTTATAAGCATCCTCTGCCCCAACATAAAACTGCATTAAAAGTTAAGAGCATCTGACTTGGTGTTACAGTGACTTATTTCATCCATTATCATGACAGAGTTGAATCATATCACTCATCACTACAAGATGTACATCTTTAGCTGATAAGGTGTCTCTGGCAGTTTAAGTTTACACTTCTGTGCTTGCTTGCTGCTGTAAATCAAAGTAATAGCTTCCAGAACTGACAACCCCATACATTTTCCAAAGAGGAGACTTGATTCGCAAACACCATTCTCCATAGTCTGAATATTTTATGAAATTAAAATTGATTACACACTGAAAAAAAACATTTTGTTGGCTTTTCTCTACTCCACTTTTACCTTCTTACTAACTACATGGTTAGATTGGAGTTGTAGCTAAGAAATTTTAATAGCAAAGTAGTCACCAACTGGAAATTATTCGTATAGTTCCAATAATTAATATTTCTTTCTCTTTCAAATCCCATCTAATACTAATTTTGATGGAAACCAGCAATTTATTTGTCGATGTATACAGAATGAACTCGTACCTGTGCTCAGGTGACAGTTTCTGAAGAACAAGTTGCCTTGGCTCATTTAAGATTGCACTGCTTATAATATTACACTAATTACAACCATAACCGTTTTCTTCACTGGCTGACACACAAATAACCATGACGAGATAACCTGGATAAAGCTTCACAATACAGAATGAAACCTAACACACTGCCTCACAGTTTTTCATTAAATGACACTGCTGTGACCCAAGAAGTCTTACTGGACAAACAGCAAGAGCATAAGAAAACTCCTACTGGCAACAGTTAAAGAAAGTTGTCTTCCATTATTTAAATCTGCATGTAATCCAATGGATGAAAAAAAGTATTCATACCTGTAGTAATCTAGGTAAGTGTACAACATATACTGCAAATTATGTTCTAAACAGTGAAGGACAAAACGAGCGTGGAAGTCCAAACCACTTGCAGCACAGTATTTCGGAACAGGGTGAGGATTTTGCAGTACGCCCCCTAGGTAAACCAGTCTTTGGAGCAGAAGCTCAAAATCTTCCAACTCAGAAAGGACAAAAATGCCATTTCTTAAAGAGAGAGAGAGAGAGAGAGAGAGAGAGAGAGAAGAAAACATACATACACACTGATTAGTCCCTTTAAAAAGTTCTGGAGGCTATTTTCAAACTTACAAAACAGAACTTTCCTTCTAAGAAGTTACTTCACTACTGAAGCAAACATAACCTGACAAAATACCTCTGATAGTGTTTTAACAATATCTCAGTTACAATTCATTGCAGAGAATGAGACATAAGGAGCGAAATACTACATTCAGAATTTTTTTCTCTTGCAGTAAAATGGACAGCAGGTATATAATCTTTTTGAAAGATCAAAATGCTGGCAGAGGATTTCTGTTGCTCCCATGTTTCTTCCTGTTTTCAGAGTACTGAAAAGTGCAAGTACAAGACTAAAAATAAATTTACTAATGGATTTGTGCCGTTTTAAACAAGGGCACCAAACAATATAAAATGAATATGTATCAAAGGTTTTATTAATGTGTACTTCTATAACTATCTTATTTTGGCTTCACATAAGATAGAAAGCAAGTATAAGACGTTAAAGGCACATACCTAGCCAGCTTGTTTAATATATCATTTCTCATGTAGCCACTACACAACATATTTCGGTCAACAATGTCTGCAGTCAGAGTGGGCCAGTTAGCCTGTCCACACAACGTCTGGTTGGGCTCAGATTCTTCAATCCATGAACAAATATTAAGCCAGTCATGCTGGGCTGTCAAGTGCATCCAAAGAACCTCAGGATTACAGGTGGAAAGTTCTGTATTGAAAAAAAGCAAAATGATGAAACCAACGGAAAAAAGTATTTTAGCAAAATACTGACATTTTATACATTTATGTATTTTTAATGAACAGATATCTTCTTTTACAAGCACAACACTGAGATAAATATACTGTTGCACCTCATTAGAGCTTTATGTTGGAAAAGCTAAATAAAATACTATGGTATAATAAGCTTTGTAGACCATAGCAGAGTATGACATTTACAGCAACTGGCAATTCATCAGACAATTCCCTTTCAGATAATTCCAAATTTTTCTCTACAGGATACCTGTCATAACACAACAACACAGATCCCAACAGAATTTCAATTGTCAAAAAAGTAAGTGACCTACTGTGGTAGCACGCAGCTTTGGTTGTATCAATGCTACTCATACAATCGCAATACGCTACTTCAAAGACAGTCAGATTTTTAATTCAAAATTTCTTCTAAATCTCAATACCAGGATACTTGCCTTGGCATGCTTTTTTAGGTAGAAGAATCATTTCCTGAATGGGCTCATCCCACCACTGAGCCCAGTTAAACATCACTCTGACTTCCCTATTGTGAACCCGATGTCCTTCACAATTCAACAAGTCTAGAGCGGCTGTATGTCTGGAAAAGTCTTGCTCCTTCCTCCAATTCTTTAAACTGCAATGAAGTTTTCCATTAGTACATTTTCTAGTACTTAAAAAAAAAAAAAAAAAAACAGTATGCAATCTAACAAAGAGGAGATAATGAAAAGATGAAAGATGAGAATTAATGAATTTTACTATTTAATTTTTGATGACAGTGCTAAAAGTCATATCAGGACTTATTTAGCTAAAAGTTTGAGAACGCATAGGAGACCAACAGGCAAAGAATTAACACATTTTTCCAAAACTGACATAGCAAATAATATAGCAAATAATATGTAACATTTTCACAACTATTTAATTCTAAAATTATTTTTCTGGGTTATTTTGTTTGTAATATTATAGATATATAAAAATATAACAAACAATCCATCTGAACATGTTTTGCTTGATTAATATCTCCAGTAATATCCTTCATTATTAAAAAACTTGTACAGTAGTTGCGGTGAACTGGGGGTTGGCCTCTTCCGGCAGACAACTAACAATAGGACAAGAAGAAATGGCCTCAAGTTGTGCCACGAGAGGTTCAGGTTGGAAATGAGGAGACATTTCTTCTCAGAAAGAGTGGTGAGGCATTGGAATGGGTTGCCCAGGGAGGTGGAGGAGTCACTGTCCCTGGGGGTGTTTAAGGAAAGGTTGGACGTGGTGCCTGCGGACGTGGTTTAGTGGGTGACATTGGTGGTAGGGGGATGGTTGGGCCAGATGATCCTGGAGGGCTTTTCCAACCTTAATGATTCTACGACTACATACTTCATTTATGGTGATGACAGAAGATCATATTTGTTAGTGCAGTAAATCACATGTGATGTAGAAGCCAGTATATTTAAAATACTATTAACATTATTAATTACTAATTAAAACTGATAACCCACATTACCTGGAAAGAGACTGAATCTCTTTATTGTCTTGGAAGGACTCCGAGTAAAAGCTTTCAACCTGATGCACAAAGTCTATCATTTTCTTCTCTTTTTCAGAAAAATAATTTTCTTCTTGTAAAACTTTCACCTTTAATTCAAATTAAAGTATTACCTCCAATTATATATTTTCTCTACTTATAATATATCTAAGCTGCAAATGATCCTGCAAGTGTAGAGAGTTAGCCAGCTGTAGGAAAAAAATGCTAGCTTCACCGAGGTAAATATACTTTTACCCAAATTTCAAGAGAGACATGACTTCATACTGTGTGCAAAAAGATGAGCACTAGATCAGACCCAGAACAAAGAAATTACATTTTAGCCAATTTTTACTTTAACTGCAAATACAAAAGAACATAGACATTGACATGTGACATGTTTCAGCAACCACATTGCAAGGATGCAGGAACAGAAACAGTTCCCATTCTGAAAGTGTGTTCAATACAATGCTTTCTCTCAGCATAAGTAAGTATCAGTCTTTAGAGCTGAGAACATCAGCTAGACCAAAAAAAAAGCCTTTTCTACACTTACCAACAAATCTCGTACATGTTTATCAACTGTGTAGAAACATATCTTATGCAATTGCTGCTTCACATCAAAGCCCTAACAAAAAAGAAGATATTCATTGTATGCAAACTGTATGGATGCAGCTGTACATTGACAGAATAAACGCGTCAGCTTTCTTTCCAAAGCACACAACCTTTTACAAGCATGCTCGTGATATTCACTTCACCAGCTACTGAGATGTTGTAATCACCCGGTGATCTGTGTGATCTCTCTAGCATGTTTGCACAGAAGATTTGTACCTTTACCACCTACTCCTTTCAGGATCACCTTTACACTTCCCCGAGCATGACGTTAATCAATACGCTTTCATGAGTAACGCTCCCTCAGCATTCTGAATGTACATTAGTGATCAAAGCAGTACTTTAAAACACGGTAATTTTAATTGCATGAAAGGTATGTTAGATGGGGCTTTGAGCAACCTGGTCTAGGGGTAGGTGTCCCTGCCCATGGCAGGGGGGAGTTGGTATTAGATGGTCTCTAAGGTCCCTTCCAATTAAAACCATTCTATGATTCTATTCTATGATTTAATGTCATAGAATAATTACATCCACATGAAAGCTTAGCCCCCTGCCCGTACTCTTACCACTAATTTGTTTCATTAGTCATAAAGAAGTGTTTATCAGTATGCTTACTGAACACCTCTCACCATATTTCTTAAAAGTTCCGTGGCCTCTCTGGTATTGTTCTTCAGAAGACGGTCATAGACCAGATTCAAACCCGTCTGAATAAATTCCTGAAGACTTTGAGCAGGATGCTGATGCCTTCGGAAGAAGGTCTGGGCCTCTGGCATTTTGTTGCTTAAGATGGCCTCAGCAATGACTTCCTGAAAGGGAAGAAAAAAATCTGGAACAAACTAGTGCCATTAAACTTCAATGTTATCACCTCTGTGATTCCTGTGTTGAGTACTCAAAAACTGACTATTCATTCTTACCTCTGGTGTCAGTTTTTCCCACATTTGGCTTTCTTCTACTGCAGGCAGCTCTTCATCAAGATCACTTCCTACATCTGCAATGTTTATTTCTGTCCGAGGGTAATTTTTCATAAATGTCCTAAGTTCAATAACGTAATCAGTTAAAGTATCTGCAGCCTTCTGCAAGTATTCATCAGGTTCTGTCAAGAACATCCAAGATATCAGTTAAATGAAACTAACCATACAACATTTTTAGTGCTTATCACTGTTGAATGCATTCTCCTGACTTCACTAAATAAAACACACCTCAGAGAAAAGAGCACATCATCTCTATATTGCTATTTGACCTGTACGGGTACTGATACTGACTGTCACTATCCAGCTACACTCACAATCCTACCACTGCTCCAGAGAGGTCCTCCTGACTTCATTGATGGATGTGTTTGCCCTTCAGGGACAAGTAAATGACAACTACAATTTTTAACCAAATATTAGTCAGATAAGCCCCATTTAAAATGCAGGGACATTTTAACATAGCATATACCAGCTATTACTTGATTCTTACACCTTTTAGGCTGTAGTTCAAAGAGCAACATTTCAGCAACAGTGCCACCTTAAGCAGCCATGCACTCCTACAAACAGCCTGCACCCCCATCAGACACCCGTTCTTTTTCCTGTACCAGCCCTCGGGTTATACTGGGATGTATGACTGTTGCCACACAGTAAATCAAGCTGGAGGTGCTCCTGACAAGAAATACCCTGGTAGGCTATTTTTCAGCTGAACTCGTTTCTTAAACTAGTCTGCTCCATTCCACATCCAAAGAAATATTTGTGCCAGCGTATTTCAGGTGGTGGCTCTGAGAAAAGGATGAGCAGCGGAAGGCTACAGTCAAGCCATTTAACCGCACTGCCATCAAGTATCCAGCATCATCTTAGTCTGATTTTGCCATTCTTACACATCCTGACGTCCCAATATGATCCAGCTGACTGTACCCTGCCTGATGTGACAGCCTGATCATAGTTGTTCACGCTTATACTGTATTCATACTAATTTCTCAGGCTTTCCCTTAAATAATACTTTTCACTTAACTCTAGTGCAAGCCTTTTTTTGTTAATTCTAAGTAAATTTAGGCTTCTAATTCAAAATTTGAGTTCTTATTTATCTAAACAATCACATATTACATTACTATGCAAGATTCAAAATGAGTAATCTTACCCTCTGTGTGGACAAAAATTTCTTCAAGCTGCTTGCTAAGGAAAGTCAACGTGAGGTTTAGCAGCTGCTCAGAAAAGTGTTTACTCTGAGGCTCCATATCATTTTCTCTGATTGCTGAGCCAAGTAAGTTTAAAGCTGGCTTCAGCTCTTCCAAATCTGCAACATTTACATAAAAAGTTACATCTGCATTCTATCATGAGTGATCACATAAAATATAAATTAGAATAAAGGTATGCTACTAAAATCTTCTAAAGCGTGTCAAACAACTTCTGTAACATGCTTTGCTTTCACATCAAAATGCTTAGAACAAGTCATTGCTAGAACTCAATCAAAAAGCCACATTTTATACACCAATTCTCTCTCGTTTTCCAGAAGTAAAGCTGCTGCGATATAGCAACATCCCAACATACAAAAGAATAGGCAATTTGATGTAGTTTTACAAATGCAAAACCATAAACTGAAAGGCAATTCAATCTCAACCTCAGTGTATTGAAGTATTAAAGTATGTTACTCACTTTTCAGAAAAGACTGAGACGCACTATCAGTAGACTGTTCAGGTCCAGAGCAGGGTGCAGAAAGATTAAAAAGACTTTCTTTGCTTTTTAAAAACAAGTCTACTGTGTCTAGTTGACGATTTTCCAAACCAGCCTAGGCAGACACACAGTAGCACCGTTATGCATGTATTCTAAAAATATACGGTACACTTATTGCTAGCACTTTTACTTCATATGCAGTAACAAAGTATGCATGCAGAAGAAAAGAAGAAATTTAAACTACATGTGCAACACCTGTAACCCGGAGTAACAAGATGACCTGCTGAGTACCTGCCATGCTCTTTTAATTAGTTTTACAGAAACTCTGCCCCAGTATCTTTGGAGATAAAACGTTAGTTAAGCAATTTATTAGAGTTTGATGGGGGATACAAAAAAGCGTGAGAATCAGGACTTTGAATAAGCTTACAGCAACTGAAAACTGCTGTGAACCTTCCCCCCTTCTCCATCAGTTCACTTTCTATCACACCCTTCAAACAAATTAAAAGAACCCTACCAAACATCTCCATCTAAGCTCCCTCCCTCCAAACACGATTGAACATACACTGACAATGTACAGAATTACAGTGTGGACAGATTGTTGCAGAGTCCCAGACTTCTGGATTGCTAGTGTTTTTTAAAGATGGTTTCTCTCAAAAGAAGAAATTATAGCTGTAGGACATGAATCGGACTTACCTCTAGCGCATGTATTGGAATTGAACATCGTCCCCATCCATTGAGATGACAAACAGAATCTACGACTCCAGCACTGCCATAGATCATCAATCTATTCAAAAACTCTTCTTGAGTTAAACCAAACAGAATTAAGGAAAGACCATGCTCTAAATAAAAGAATCAAATCGTAATTAGAAACACATAAGCAAGTTGCTACATAGCAAATAAAAACACAAAGTTGTAGTGGCTCCATTTGGATTTCACCTCAGCAAGAACACATTAATAATTAGCCAACAGCAGCCAGACAGGCAGGAAAGAAGAAGACTACAAACAATAAGCCTCTTTATCCAAAGCCTGTAGCAGAACAATTACATAAAAAAAGCCCTTCACCTGTCAGAAGTAGACATAACGGCACGTCTTCGTTACAATCCACATAAACAGTATCTTTGCTGAAGTGGTAATAAGTCACATCTTGTGACTCGAAATCCCAGAGAGCAAGAGTCAATCTTTCATCATTTGTTAATATTACAAACAGTGCTTTAGCTCCAGTTACAGATTTACACTCCAGTTTCACCACTTCTTGTGGTACTTCTACACAGATTTGTTTCCAGTGCTGCCTTGAATCACTGAGATTTGTACCACTGCTTTGTAAGGGTTTGGAAGGGATGCACCAAACAGCCTTTGGAACAACAGCCAGCACCTTCTCAGGAGTTTCATAGATTAAGGGATCATGATCTTCAAGATGGGTAAAATACTGATACCACGGTAAATTCGTGTCATACGCCAAATTTGGAGAACGTGGTCTTCTTTTCCTGATTGTATTGCGTAGTGAGGATAAGTGTGCCTTCCAGGACCTGGGATGAAGAAAGAAGTTATCCATAACACCACATATTATGGAAGGAACAATGCAGATAAATCAACTTTTAACATTTCCTCAGTCAAACAATATGCTTTTTGGTTTACACATTAGCATTTTCATTATGTACCTGTCCACACGGAAAGACGATGACATAAGCTCCATACTGTAGTCAGAACTAGAAAGGTCATCCTCATCAAGACCTTCAGGTGGCTTCACTGGAAGACTTTCAGAATCTCTTTTACAGATCAAATGCCCAGGGAACTGTCTGAAAAGAAATCATTATTAGAATTAATTTTTACCTCCATGATAGATTATTTATTTTTTTCCCATCATATTTAACTCCATCAGGAGTAAAATCAGAAAAAATGGGAGCTATCAGAGAAGCAGTTTTCTCTCTGATTAACAGTATCTACATAAATGTATCTAGGTAAGCCATCAAAACCTGATGCTATTTCCTCTGAGATAGACAATGCCTTTAAATTACAACCTTGTCCTAATTTATCAAGCAAAATCAGTAAGGCTGTATCAGAAAAGTTTAACAATCCTATATGCTCCGCAGTACTTCTAAAAGGTGTTGTCAACCTCCACTGGCAGTAACTGAGAGCACATATCCCTGTCTTCCTAGAAAAAAACAAAATCCAGTATAAAACATTTCTACTTCTTTAAGTGACGGGGCATAAAGTAGAGCAAATATTAATGGGCAATCTTTAAACAAATGTGAAATTTCTGCTCTACCCTATAGCCAGTACTTGGAATAAAAAGCTGACAGCATCTCAGCTGTTACAGGACTAAGATTAGGCACTTTTTAATGTTAGTTGCACTTAACTTTCATATAGCAATTCTACTGCAAACATACCTGAAGTACTTGTTCAGATCCACAGAAATGGCACTGTTGGAAGAATTGACGATCACAGCAACACTGAGATCATATGATACTTTCACTGCAGTGAGTGGCGATGTGATGGCTGAACTCCTGTTCTCATCCTGCACACCTCCCTGGCAGAGTGCTACGTCAATGTTTGCTAGATTTGCACCATCAAAAGAATCAAATATGTCTTTAAAAGGTGTCAAAGAAAATGCCAGGATTCAGATAGTCCAACAAACAAGAAATTACACAGAAGAGGAAGACAGTGAATTGCTGTTAATTTTCTAGCCCAAGTCAATCTTGGCACAGCAAAACACTCAGAACTGCTTGTTTTACAACAGCATTTTAAACCCAGCTAGACTATTTCTAAAGCATCTAATTAAGAAAAGAAAGCTTAGGGACAGTAAACTTAAGCACGTTTTACACAGATCTACATACCAAAAGTGCTGAAAACCAACACTCCAGTGTGGAACAAATTTCCACTATTATGCTGAGAACCTAGACTTGACCCATGACTCAGACATTTTTTATGAAATGACCAGCACTTCGCTACACAACCCCTCTGCTGAAAGCACCTTCAAAAAAAGAAGACTGTTAAAAGAAACTTGTGTGTAATCCTGACAGAAAACTGACCTTGTTCTTCCAGATCATTTACACCGCAAGCTAGCGTCTACTGCAAAGGATACAAATCCAGCCAGAACTGTCTAAAAAAAACAGAATTCCCCTGCAGAAGTTTATATCTGTTATTCTTTCCAAAACTTGTGGTGGCAAATCAAGGGTAATGCAGTCACATGTCTCTAATGATGAATCTTCTCCAGGAAAGGTAAGATGCACAACAATAAAGTTATTGAGCAGAAGTAGGCATCTGTTGTCTTTAAAAGACAGTATCCTCAAGGACAATATTGAAGAAAGACCTGTAAATTTAAAGATATCTTAGGATTATGGCAATCTGGTACTTTTGACTGTAAAGGTATCTCAACGAAATCACACCTCAAATACATTGCCTCAGCTGCTACTTTGATAAAAGTTGTGATTTGGGGCTTGTTTTTGTTTAAATCTCATATTTTGTCAGGAGTGTTAATTGTAGAACAGTGTCCAACAGTACAAGCTTTTTAAATGGACACTACTTTGAAGAATGCAAAAAAATCAGAAAACCATTTTTTCAGTCAGCACTGAAAGCTACCATCTTTGGAAATAAAGGTATTTTAGCAATGGAAACTTTTAAATAATATGTAAAACATCAAAGCCCTAGGTCCTGCAAAGACTGCACTGTGACTGTACACTACATTTGCCAATCACGGAGCACAAGGTTCAACACATAATTAGTCTTTGCAAGATCAGCGAAGAGCCCCATCTGTTCTAATATGACAGTGAAAATTTGAGATAGCACAGCTGCATGAACATACTCATTTTTGACTTTGTGTCATCCAAATGTCTTACCCTCAACAGGTTAATTCCTTTTAACAATATCACCTTTAATTATAGAAATGTCAGTTATTTTTCAAGTTCATGAATACTGCTTCTGATCACGCTAAATCAGTGCAAAAATATTTCACACTTCCCTTGTGTTCTATTTGTTTCACCTAATGAAGCAGAATTGGACCTGTAACAATTACAAATATGGAATACACGTTGAGATTTACTCACTAATATTTTTAACTTCGAGGAGCTTTTTAAGCGTATCTTCCTTACAACTGTGCAGGGAAATCGGGTTATATTTTCCATCTTCTACAGTGAATTCATAGACAAACAGTTCGTGATTTTTACTAAGAGCCAGTATTTTTGTCTTGTCTGTTTGTAGATCATAATCTTCTGTATTCTCCCACATGAAGCTGAAGATACAATATTCAGTGTGTTTATTGACCTTACTTTCCACATTTCATACACTGAACAGTTCTGGAAGCATGCTAATGATGCACAGTTTAATTTTAATCTTCTGAAGTAAAGATTCTGCCGTTGCCCCTTCCCGCACCATAACATGTTTGTTCCCTAAAGGAGACTGCAATGCAAGACAGTGCTTGAGGAATCCCTGCTTCTCTTCTAAAGAGAACAGATTCCTCTGTCTTTGTGTTTCTTTTCTTTAGTCACCCATGCCACGTTACACTCTGCTTTAGGACTTCTTTTAGAAGGAGGAGCAGCATTGTTAGGGAGAAGAGACCCTAACACCCGTTTTGCCCCCCTGCTGCTTGGGCTGACAAACTCTCCAGGTGCCTGTCTCCACCCGTACGTGCTCTCACATGGGAGCAGGCAACGAGGAAACAGCTACAGGGCCGCAGAGGGTGGGCGCAGAGGGTGGGCCAGAGCACCGCACAGGCGTTGCCATCGCTCAGCGCCGCGCTTGCTGGGCCCCGCCGCGTGCCCGTGGGGTTGCCTCAGCACTGGAAGCCACCACAGCAGCCTGAAGACGTCTTGTGACCGCCCCATGTCACGCGCGAGCGCTCGCCCCGGCCACCAGGCAAGGAAGTCAAGCCCTCGGTTCTACACCCGCAAATCTACGAGGCCGGGCAACCTCCCTCCCCACCTTTTATTTTTTAAATCTTTGTAATCACGGAATCACCTAGGTTGGAAGAGACCTCCAAGATCACCGAGTCCAACCTCTGACCTCGCACTAACAAGTCCCCCACTAAACCACATCACTAAGCTCTACATCTAAACGCCCTTTAAAGACCTCCAGGGCTGGTGACTCAACCACTTCCCCGGGCAGCCCACCCCAATGCCCAGCAGCCCTTTCAGAAATACCGCTCAGCGCCCCGAGGCACAGGGACTGAAACAGAGCGGAGGGCATTTCAGGGCAGGGTTTTGAACCCCCCCCCCCCCTCGCTCTCCTACGGCTTTCGGGCCCCCCCCCGGGGCCGGCCCTCCCCCTGCCCGCCCCTCACTTACTCAGCCCAGGCTCCCGGGAGGGCGCAGCCCCGGGCCCGGCCGCCCCCGCCCGGCGCCAGGGCCTCCAGGTGGATGCCGCCGGGGGCCAGGAGGGCGCCCAGGACGTCCTGGCCCCTGCTCAGCCGCACCCGGGCCGCGTCCCGCGGGGAGCCCCACGCCTGCCCCGAGCGGGGCGCCAGCAGCACCCGCAGCTCCCGCCCGCCGCCCGCCGCCATCCTCCCGCGGCCGCGGCCCCTCCTCAGGGGGCGCCGCCCGCCGCCATCTTGCGGGGCTGCCCCCCTTCCGGTCAGCTGAGAGCGGTGCCCCGCGCCGCGACTACAACTCCCAGCAGGCACCGCTGCCCGGCGCCGCCTGAGGGGCGGTGGGGGGAGCCGCGTTGCGCGCTGGGAGCTGTAGTCTCCGTCAGTTAGCGCCGGCTGCGGCGGGCGGGTGAGACCGAGATTATTGTTAAATATGTTAAATATATATTATTAAATAGCTCGCTATTTCCACGGGCAGCGGAATACGTGCCACCAAACGCTGCTCCCAGCCTCCACAGCTGCCAAAACCTGGGAACCAAGGGCACGGCGCGCAACATCCCCCTCACGGTTCCTTCAGGGGACGGGTGGCCACGCCCCGTGGGCGGAGCACGAGCGGAAGCCCCGCCCCCCATCGGGGGGGCGTGTCCCAGATAGCGACGCCCCGCCCCCGGAGCTCCCCCCCGGGGCTGGCGGACGGTGGCCGCGCGGGGCCGCTCCGCGCTGCCCATGGCGCCGCGGGACCATGTCGCTGGTGCTGGGGCTGCTGGCGCAGGCGCTGGGCAGGGCGCTGCGGTACTCCGCGCCGCCTAGGGCCGGCCATGCGCCCCGGGGCCGGGCCATGGAGCAGGACAAGGCGCTCGAGGTCTACGGTGACTGCCGGGGAGCGGCGGGGGGTGGGGGGACGGGACCGGGAGGGGCTGGGGCCTGTGAGGGGCCTGGGGGGGGTCGTGGGGGGCCGTGAGGGTCTGTGAGGGCTTGGGGGATGCCTGGGGGGGGGCCTGGGGGGGTCTGGGGGGTTGGCGCGAGGGGCCTGGGGGCGATCTGTGAGGGGCCGTCAGGGGTCTGTGGGGGGGTCTGTGAGGGGCCGTGAGAGGCCTGTGAGGGCCTGGGGGGGGGCGTGAGGGGCCTGTGGAGGTCTGGGGGGGGCCGTGAGGGGCCTGTGGGGGGCCTGTGAAGGTCTATGGGGGGCCTAGGAGGGTTCTGGGGGGTCCTGTGGGAGGCTGTGAGGGGCCTTGGGGTGGTCTGTGAGGGGCCTGTGAGGGTCTGGGGGGGCCGTGGTCCCGGGCCCTTGTCAGGGTGCAGGAGGCGTGGGGGATCCCCCTGTGGGGGAGAGAGAAGGGCTGTGGGGCAGGCCGGGCGCGGCTCCATGGGTGCCCGCAGCCCTGTGAGGGGCCGGGGCCTGCCCCGGGCACCTCCTCGCTGTCCCCGGGCTGCCTGGGGACGGGTGGGCGCCGCGACCTGGGTGGGGTGCGTGGGGTGGTCCCGGAGCCAGGGGTGCGCTGAGGGACCCGGCCCTGCGTGGGCTCGGCCGGCGGGGCGGTAACGGAACCGCTGCTCCCGGCTGTGGGAAGGGAACGGGGCAGCTGCGGGCCTGCCTGGCCGAGCGCTGCGGGAGTTACCGCCGTGTTTCATCACCTGGCGTTAGCAGGGACTGGGCGCACCTGGAAGGGCCGGTAATTCCAGAAAGGGCTGCGGGGGAGTCCGGCGAAACGGGGATTTCGGTTCCCGAGCGACTGGCTTCTTGGTGGTCAGTCCGTGAGATACGGAGAGGTTTCACCTCTGGAAACGCTCCCCGTAGGATCCTGCAGTATTCCAAGCGCTGTGCTCGAAGGCACTGCTGTTGTGTAGGCAGTTAGAGGCAGCGTGAGGATTTTATGCAATGCTGTACACAGAAAAGACTTTAAAAAAAACAAAAGAGGAAACGTCAAACTCAACTTTGAAACTTGAGTGATGTTTAAATAGAGGTACGTGAAAACACCAGCAGTTCTAGTGACTTAGGTTATGAACCTTAAGCACGTAAGTAGTCCCGCTGATTTCAGTTCATCCATATCCTTATGCTTGTGCACGATCTTTGCAGAACTAAAACATCTTAATGTAAAATTTCAGTTTAAAAGACAGGCATCCGTGAAGTACTGTTCAACAAAATCTGCTCTAGTGTTCCTCCTGCTGCTTGGCAAAGTAACTGATAATGCTCTTGTATAAGTCAGACTTTCACACAGAAGGAGAATGCAATTTAAAGATAGAGGGAAGAATGTATCAGAAATTACAAGGAAATGTCAATGTGAAGATAATTCTGTTCTACGTGTGTACGAAGTAATTCCTTGTTTGGCTAGGCTTCTGTGGCTGACTAAGGCTAATTCTGTTCCATCGTGTGGTGAAACTTCCATAAGCTAATCCAGAACACATTACCTCTGTGAAAAGCAACTCGGTTATTTTCTGTACAGGTTTATTAAACCTAGTTGATCCCCACATTTTACAAGCTAAGGAGATGGCCACTGATACAGATAAATATGGATTAGTGCATTATTTCTGTACTGGCTTTCCTTAAGATGGCTTCAAAATCTTATCTGTGAGGCCCTGGCTGGGGAGTGGAGGGGGAGAAGATGGGAAGGAAAATTGACCTGTCTTGGTAAAAGGTTCGGTTTGCTTGCCTTACAGGTTTTTCAAAGTCTAGCTGAAATATTGCATCTCTGCTTATCTTTTGGGTAGGCTAATTTTAAGTCACCTGTAGTTCTGAAGGTAATATTTATCCTTTAATAGGCATGATCTGATTCCTATTTATTAAAATGGGATTGTAAAAACAGTAACAAGTTTAGAACCAGAGTGTGAAAAGTATGTGCACAGTGAACAAGAAATGCCTTAACGTGCCCTGAAGCAACTCATGAGATAACACATCGCCGATAGTTACAGCTCTGCCTTTTCTGAACGGGATCAATATCAACAGTGCTGGGAAGACTGCTTCTAATAAAAAGTATCTTGTATTAAATTTAGAAAAGCAACTTTATTGTTGGTGGGTTGTCTCCTGCTTTAGATATAATCCGTACTATCCGGGACCCGGAGAAACCTAATACTTTAGAAGAACTGGAAGTGGTAACGGAAAGCTGCGTTGAAGTAAATGAGATCGGTGAAGATGAGTATCTGGTTATCATCAGGTTTACACCAACAGTACCTCATTGCTCTTTGGCGACTCTCATTGGTAAGATATTCGTTTCATTAAATCTGTAACAATGAATGTAGAGTTAATTTTAGGTTTTCTGAATAACATATTACTTGGTTTAAAGGCAGTATTGCTTTGCCAGGAGTTTGGCTAGGAGGGTTCTCAAGATGAAATTCCCATACAAACAAACAAGAAATAGAAGGAATGTGGAGTCATTCAAGGTCTTGTTTTTTTTTTCAAGTTAGGGAGACTCTTCAAAGAGTGGCTCTCAAAAATCTACTCAGAAGTGGTACAGACTTCTTTCTTTATATTCTCCAAATTATATTCTCCCTTCCCTTTTGGGTTGTTCCCTGTGCCTGTGCATGTAAAAAAAAATAAATTATGTGCAATCAAAAAAAAAGTTACGAACCGTTAGGAATTTGAAAGCAGTTACACTGAATGAGAATCTACACTCGCTTATTTTGCTTTTTTTCTTATTTGTGAAGAGATCACATCTACTCCCTGAAATAACTTCTTTAAATGTACCAAGATCAGCAAATCTTACCATTGTATATCAATGCTAAGATTTCACAGTCTGTTTTAAAATTTAAAAGAAAATAAACCTTTGATTTAACTGCGGTTATGTATTTGTGCTGAGATAGACCTTGCTGCTTTATGTAGAAATTGAAGTGTAGATAGTAAGCGTTAGCATGCCGAACGCTAATAATTTATAGTTTGGCCCTGTTAGGAGTGTCAGTGGGTTAACGCTGAGACCTGAGGATCGATTACGTACGTGTCATCTTAAACTCGGCGTTAATCATGTCCTCGGCACCTAATGTCGGCCAGGTCTTTGTTCATCAGAGATTGTGCAATCCTTCAGCGCTGTGTGACCTTTGAAGCACAGTTCCTCGTTCTGGTACGGGAAAGGGTTATGGCAGCTGTTTGAAATAGTTGGTTAGTGTGGGTAAGAACGTAGGCAGTAAACAGCTTCTTTATTTTATTTCCTTCTCCAAACTTCCTCAGCTGCACAGATTGCTCTAAGCTGGTGTTTCTTTTGGGGTGCATTTGCTACTGCTGTTACGGCTGGCTCAGCCTGAGGACAAACTGGGGCTGCAGTTTGGCTGCGTTTGTCCACGTGTAGCTCACCGCGAAGTCAGATCTTGTGAGCAAACTGCAGCTGGCTAGTGGTCGTGCTCTAGAAATGCACCTCAAACCTTGAATTTGACAAGAAATTCTCTTGTTTTCTTCAAACAGGCCTTTGCTTAAGAATAAAACTTCAGAGATGTTTGCCTTTTAGACATAAGGTAAGCTATCTGTTCTGGAACTTGCTTTAAACTACCTGAATGAATGTATGCCAACTTCTCTTTAAAAAAGGGAATGCTGCTGGATCAAGTAATTTGCAAACTGTGATAGAGGATGTTTTTTTTCCTAAAAGCTTGTCATTTGCCTCTGTAAGGTCGAGGTACTGTCAGTGCAGTACCTGAAAGGATCTCTGAATAACTGTGGTTGTTCCTTTCCTTTACAAAATACAGTTTGTCACTGACCTTCTGAAATACACCGCATTTCAAGGGCTTTTCTGGCCAGCTGACATTCAGGTGGAGGAGAGGGTGTTTTCAAAGCCAATATTACAATGAATCTAAGTCAGGCTCTTGCCTTGGGGGAAAATGAATTTAGCCTTCTGTGATATTTCTACATATCGAAGCATCGTAAAAATAAAATGTTAGTAGTTGCTAAATCTCCTGTACCGTTTGGGATACCTGATAGCTGTCTCCAGTGGACCCTATGTGAGCGAGCCCTGAAAGCAAGGTAACTACTGTCAGTTAGAAATCAGTTCAGGGGAGTTCTACCAGGCATCGTCTGTGAAGGAAAAACTTCAGAATAGGTTTATTAGGGTTCAGAAGGACTGCAGAATTCAGAACTGGAGCTGGGCTGAGGAAATCTCTTCTTTATGACCTGCTGTAGGAACTGTTGTATAGATGATATATGGGCCTGACCCTGGTCATTATACCGCCTTGAAAGGCCAGCCCTGGCTGTGCTGCCAGAATGTAAGTGTGTGTGGAGGAAAAGGGGGTTAATATAACCGTAGAGAAAGCTATTTAGGTTTTAGCAGGATCTAAGAGCAGACCTTTAGTGACAAACATGAAATCTTTATAGACCTTTATAAACTTGCCCAAAATAATATAAAGTATAAATTCTTTAGCTTAGAATTTATGGTGTTGATTATTATTTATTTTTTTTTAGTTGCTAGCTTCATCATTCCAGTTAAATGGTGTAAAGCAAGACTTGCGTTTCTAGATAATTAGGTAGATGGTGATTTGTTACGCTGGACACATGATAACAAGTAAGTTTAGCTTCAGTGAGATAAGATAAAAGGCATTGGACTTGTTTACTTGCTTTTCCTTTAGTACATCAGTTGTGGTTTGACGTGGTTTTTTTTTTCCTCCTAGGCCTGTTAAATTAAATTCATGAAGGTGATTTGTGTCTATTTAGTTTTTAGTCATATAGTTTAGTCATACAGTTCATTCTCACTGAGCAAAATTTTCATGTCTTTTCAAGAGTTTTTAGCTTGTGAAAGTGACACTTGCAATTCTAGTGGCTTTCAGACAAATTGTCCCTGAATTGTGACCAGCAGAGAACTTGGTAGAAAGGTAGAGCCAATTCTCTCTTATGTTTCCAGTAGCCTAACTGCAATTACATTTTCACATGAACCATTAATATTAGAGAGGAATGAATGCCTCCACAATTTTGAAGAAGTAGTATTGGTGCCTCTTTGAAAAGTGGTGGAGATTGTCTTCTGATTATATGGTAATGAAGCCTAAGATCAGTTATTGTCACTGATGCCCTTCCATTGTGAATATTTTTAAAGGTACGGATTACATGCATTGTGTGTGTATGGTACAATTTTTTTCTTCCAGTAATGAATATATTTCACTATTAAAGTATGAATCTAACATTAATAATCTCCCTTCTAGCTGGAAATCTACATATCTGAAGGTACACATTCCACTGAAGAAGACAGTAAGTACAGCTTATAAATGAGAGCAGCTTTAGACTGTTCTTCAAGAAGTGCTTTTCTTCCCCTACATTACTATCCTTTTCAGAAACAAATGCTTTCTTAAAGCTTTAAAATGAAACATGTAATTGAGGCTATTTCAAAATCTATATTGGTATTGCAAATATATGCTTCTTGTTGCTTTAAAACAAACAAAAAACAGTTTCTTGCAGGTGTTGAGTTGTGCTTATAACAAAATAAGTTGCTACTGTGCTGCTGGATTATTAACATGAACTTCCTGACTGATTGATCTTGCTATCTTAAAATCATGATAACAAAAATATGTTTCTCCGTCAGTGTTTAAAATAAAACTTGTAGGACACTGAAATTCTTTCAAAGCTTTAGTCAATTACTGTCTTAAATGACTGTTAAAGCCTTCCTTAGGGCAATGTCCCTGGCTTTTTTTATTGTTAAGCACTGGAAACCTTTGTACGGGGGAAAATCAGTTCTTTTGATTAAATGGGCTAGAAATTGAACCTGGAGAGCTTGGATTCCTCATTTGTCACAAGCTTCGCGCTTGCAATCAGCACACCTTATATTCTTTATTATAACAAGAAAAGTTAAAAAAAAAAAAAAAAAAACTTGGTTTCTGTTGGATGTTTTTTTTTTTTGTGACTGAGCTTTCATTTGCTTTTGTTCCCAATTTCCTGTTAATGTCCTCTCCTTTTGCTCTTTGCTTTTGAGCACCCTCATGTTTTTCCTGTTTTGTGACCCCTCTATTATGTCTGGCCTGCCTTTTTTTTCTAGGCTATATACCTTAAATGTCTGCCTGTACAGTACTTTATCAGCTATTGTGCAAATTTCAATTTTGGTTATTATGCAAATTTCAATCCTCTGCCTAAATAGCAGTTTGCAGTGAAAGTTGCTGCAATGTGCTGTTACTGTACACAGCATTTTCTCCTCCTCTGAGCTGGCCATTAACTAGGTTTGGAGAAACTTCACTGCAATATGGTGGCTTACATTTGTCATGTTACTGATACGGTACACATTATACAGTACCACTGAAAACTGTTTCTGACTTTACTTTTCGTCTGATGTTTTGCAGTCAACAAGCAAATCAACGATAAAGAGAGAGTAGCAGCTGCGATGGAGAATCCAAACTTGCGAGAAATTGTGGAGCAGTGTGTTACAGAGCCTGACTAGTAGCTATAATACCCACAGAGTTATCATTTTGATACATTTCTTAAAATATCTTTGTTTAAAAAAAAAAAAAGAAAATAATCAAGGCCTTGAGTTTAATACTTGAGTTCTTTTTATCTTCCATATGTTTTTTTAAAAGAAATTGTTTATAAGATAGATTTAAATTATGACGAATTAGTCTGTGAAATAAAGTGAAGTGTATAGTGTTAAGAGTTTGTAATACCCGGTGTCCAGAGAAATATTTTATCTGATTAAAAAATGAAACAGCACCGTATGTCCTGCCTTCTGATAGACATTGTGATATAAATTCAGTTTTGCAGGTTAAATTTCTATATTGTTTCAATCACTGAACCATAAAAATAAAACAGATTCTTATACTGAAATGTTGCTTTCTGAGTTCAGAAACATTTTTCTTTTTTTTCTTTAAGCCTAGGTTTGATTTCTGTTAGAGAAATAAACATGTCATTCAACTACATCGTTGCTGATGAACACATTAAAATTGAAATGAATTCAGAAAAAGAATTTGGAAACAAGCGATTGGACTGCAGCAAGGTAGATCTTTACTAGGATGCTATTCCTGCTAAATATTTCGTTTTCCCTGTAAATACACGTTTCTGATTCTGGAAGCTTTGCTTTACAATTATCTTGAAGGCAAAGTTTTCCTATGGGCAATGTGTTGCCAGTTTGATCCTGCTCTTCCTTACAACTGAACGGCAGCATGGAAAGTGAGAGAATCCCACAGCCAGTGGTTGCCACTGTCCTGTTTCTTTCTGCTGCTCCCTCACTAATCTTATCTGGGGCGTCTGTAACGTTGCCAGCTGTCATATGTTTTCTCTCTGAAGACGTTCCCTAGGGCTAGGTTCCTACTGCAGCTGTGGATTCGACCATGCAATTTACTTTGCCTGAAGAATTAAGCAGGTATTTCTCACTCAGCTGTCCTCGCAATGGAAGTGACCTTCAGTATCTGCTGTACAGCCACAGGAGGGCCTCAGTGGTGGGCATGTCTGTGGTAAGAGAGGCTACTGCCATCCCCGCGTGCCCCATAGCACCTGACAAGCTATTCCAGTATCTCAGGGGATGTTACCTGGTCTATGCATAACAGTTATCCCCTGCAGTGGTTTGTATGAGATGCAGGGAGCCGTTCCTCACTGAAACAGTGATTACTCTAGTGAGTTTGTATTTGGTTAAACACTGAAAAAATCCCTGGAGTTCCATGCAAACATCTGTTGAGATTTCAGGGATTTGTAACCATTTTAATAGTAAGCCCCATAAAGCTTTCCTGAAGGCAAGAAATGATTGAATGGGTTCCAGCTAGGTTGCACATAATAAACGGCAGGGGAAATTTTCCTTTTGTGAAGTTGTGTGCTGACAAATGTCACAGCTGTGCCAATAAGAGCTTGTAATCTCCTTACGGTCAGTGCCCAAGTTAGTAATAAAAAAAATAAGTAAAAAATGAGGAGAGGGGAAAGGGTGGACAACAGTCTCCTTTCTTCTTTGGGTTACTTCATGTCTGCAGAGCTGGCAGTTCCAGCTAGGGGGTCGGACGAGAAAGTATCTGCGAAATTACTGTCTTAATTGAAGCTGAATCCCCAAAGTTAAATTTGATCTATAGTTCAAAAGCCTTTGTATCCTCAATGCTCACCTTGAGTTTAGCTTGAGGGAAGTGTGTACGTCCACAGGCAGAACTTTGTACAGATGCTTCTGTGAAGTGTAATTAGGTGTAACCTTAAATGTGGGGCAGTGCTATGTCCATTACTTCAGGTATTCATCAGGATGTGAAGGGAACTAACTGCTTGGTATTTACATGGGAAACTAAAATTGTGGTGGTGGTTCCAAAATGAATAACCTGTGGACATTTTATTAGTAATGTCCGATTTTGGTCAAAACCAACAATCTGTGTATTTAGACTCCTGCTGGGATAGTTTATCACAAAGTATCCTAACAGAAGCATTTTGTGAGGTTTTGTGGTGTTGTTTTTTTCAACAGGCTTGCTAAATGACAACTACTTCTATAAAGTAACTTCTTCTCTATGAAAAGCAGAGGGAGATATTTTCCTGTGATAAGGTGCTCGGTTTTGCTGTGCCATACTGTTAGAAGAGAGGTATAGAACCAGACCAATGTTTTTCCTCCCCGTGGTTTATTCTTTAATAAAATGAGTTAGATGCAATTGCAAATTGCAGTTTCAGTACATGCAGGTAGTGGGTCAGTCCCTTTGCTTCCCCAGCTTTGTACAATGGACAATAAATAATAACGTGTAGTTTAAACACAGTAAGTTTTGATATTGTGTATGGCTAACTTTTTCTACCAGTAATGAATCTGTTTACTGATGGCTCTGAAGCAAATTCTTTGCTCTTTGCAGCCTCAGTCACCCCTAACGTGGGAGTACTGGGGTGTTTTTTACAAGGGGTCACTTAAAACTACTACATTACACTTCGTAGCTGGCCACTTGTTTGGCAATGTTAGCTGTGAAAGAATTACATTTTCAGTATTCGCTGTGATTCTCTTGGAGGGTCTGGGGTTTCCTCTGATGAACTTATGTGGTTAGATGTTGAAATGCATCATCACCAAATAACAATAAAGAAAAGGCATTAAGTTCTGCAAATACTTTGATGCCATGACAATATATTTTATTTCATCTGGAACAGTTTTTGAAAATTATGCATTCCTTTGCTGGGAATTTGTTTCCAGGATGTCACAATTTTAGATTTAATCAATTCAACTCTTATAGCGGTCTTAGAAGAGAATGAACAATAACCTATAATGAACTCATTAAGAGTTTCTGAGACTGTTCTGAAAGCTGTGAAATTCAGTGGCAAGTAGTCACCTTGCTCTGAGAATTTCCAGTAACAGTTGACAACAAAGGAAGCTTGTTAATTATTTTAGTATGATGGAGCCTGAAGGCTCCAGCTAGACCGGGGCTCTGTTTTTCTAACCTATCAAGAAAAAAACAGTAGGGGGCAATCTGTCATTTCAAAACTCTGTTAAGGATGCTCTAAGAAGAATGAGCAGCACAATGGCACAGTAAATCCATAAAACGTGTAACACAAATGGAAAGTGTTCTATATATTTTTGAGGCCAAATAACAGTCTTTAATAAATATAAAGGACTTACTCTGTTCAGAAATGTAGGCTGATGATGACAATTAACTTACGCAACACTTCTTCCTGAAATTTCTGAATTGCTAAACTGTGACGTACTGTGGCGCTTGTACTGATTCTTGCTACTTCTGTTTTCGTTCCTTGCTCCATAAGACTTGCTGTCATGCATCATACCCGAAATGGCTTCGAGGCAGTATCTGGAAGTCTTCACAAAGTCAGTTTAAAGGAGAGTAATACTTCATACAGAAGAGTCTCTATTTCCATTTTAAAATTAAAGCAATGCTGACTTTGTTTTACTTAATAGAAGCAACCTGTCACTTTGCTCCTTTTCATAAGGAGAAAAACAAAAGCAAAGGATTATTTTTTAAACTTTTAATAGTTCCTGGAGAGTAGGAATCATGCAGAGAAAAATGTTCTGGAAGCATTTTCCCCACCAGGGGGAGCATTGAGAAAAGACCTCCGTGATCGGGAGCTTTTCAAAACCTGTGCTCGTGTTCCCTCTTTTTTATTTTCCCTCCCCTGTTCCTTAAAAGCAGTTCTTCTCGCCTCGAAGGGAAGCCCAGCCCAGACACCAGCAGCCGAAGCCGGGGCTGTGTCCCACAGAATCACAGGATATCCCGAGTTGGAAGGGACCCACAAGGATCATGGAGTCCAACTCGTGCCCCAGCGCTGGCTGAGAGCACGCAGGCTGCTGGTGAGCGCGGGGCCAACCACAGCTCGAGGGCTGTTATTTGCTGTTTGTCCTGGCTTTTCTGGGCTGCTTAGTAATGGTCCCAGATGTAAGTCTATGGGGCAAAGATAATTTTCTTTATCGAGTTCCAGGTTACACGGGTTTAAAGCCACCATTAGAGACCGGGGAGTTGTCCCTCAGAGCCGTCACTTTATCTTCTAATTCCACATTTTACATTTTCTGCCTTTAAAG
The DNA here is from genome assembly GCF_964034855.1 of Anser brachyrhynchus. NCBI lineage: Eukaryota > Metazoa > Chordata > Aves > Anseriformes > Anatidae > Anser > Anser brachyrhynchus. The sequence goes on along the minus strand of NC_137706.1, from coordinate 21,733,508 downwards.
CAGAAACTTTCTTGGAAAACCCCCATCCCTTGAAAAAACTTGCTTGTTGCTACCACACATCCCAAAATAGCACTTACACGCATTTTCCCTCTTTGTTGCCATACCAGATCTCCTGCATTTGGTCTTTCATGCTGATATTTTGGTGTGCTTGTTCATGCTTGTGTGGGAGAGTGGCACCACACGCAGCCTGCACGTGCATGGGGCTGCGACTGCAGCAGGCACGGGGGCTCTGTCCCGTCCCAGCTTTGTACCAGGGCCATCTCACTGCTATTTGTAAAGACCCATCTTAGGGCTTCCCTGCAAAATCATCAGCAGGCCCCTGACCAGTCCCTTGAGAACCTAAATCATGTAGCAAAGGGAAACGGTGTCTTAATGTCGGAGGGAAAGCCATAAAGACATTGCCTGATGGCGGAGCCTGCGGTTGGGTTATTAATTTCTGGGAAGGGATTAATCGCAGCCCTGAGATGTCCGCCTGCTTTTCCTGTTCCGTACTGAATTTTGCCACAGTCCAGAGAGAGCTGTTTGATAGATCAGTCTGGATGTGAATGATGTGACCCAGAGGAAGCCTCTGCTAAACAAGTTTTCAGGGGGTGAAAGTGTGTGTAGGAGGGAGAGCTCTGCCTGCACCCAGCGCAGTGTGCGTCTCAGAATCACTGCGTGTGTTGTGGGCTACCAGCTGCAAGCAAAGCCTCCTGCAAAGGTCAGCAGACTTTGGGAGAGTAATTCTGCTCAAGTTACACCAGCTCTATGCGGATTTAAATGTAAGTGTATCCTTCAAAACACCATGGGAAAGGCCCAAAGTACCCTGGGAAGAGGAAAAGGCTTTTCTTGGGGAGGGAAATGGCACTGACTTGCTTTATTCCTCTAGAAATGTAATCCCCAAAGAGCTATCTTATTTCATTTCCTGATTCAACACAAAAATGCTCCAAGTCGTGCTCTCAGAGTCCCAGCCTGTTTCAGAAAGCCTTTAATTTAAATTAAAGCTTCTGGACTGTAATCAGATAAGCGCGTGTGGGATTTGCACATAAATGGCATTAAAGTGCCGAGGGCAGCAGGTGATGCTTTACTCCCTGCACACGGGTGCTTGGCACCCAGCTGCAGCCCGCAGCCTCCACGCTGCTAACGGGAACAGGCCGGCAATGGCTGAAATATTTTAAAATGCAGCGCGCTGCCTGCCCCGCTGGCGATTGCCTCCGGACGAGCCCAGCAAAGCCCTGCTGCTTCTTCCCCGAGGAAGTTGTACTGGTTTTAGGGAGTTATGCACGGAAGCGGGAACCACCTGGTGTTTCAGTTGCAATTGCTTACTTGTGTGTAGTCACAGCGATTGATGGAGTTTGGGAGCTGAGTTTTTAAAAACACCTTTACTTTTGTAGGACAGAACTCTTGCCCGGAGGAGCTCTTCAGAGCTGAAGAGCCAGCTGTTTTCAAAGCCTTATGCAAGGGAGTTTGTAGGTGTTAACGACACCCGGGTAAAGCGAAAAGCGGGATGTCTGCAGCTTGGTCGGCACCTAAAGAAGAGCAGGTCTCTGTCAAATTACTAAAATGACTGAAGTGGATTTTTCATAATTATATTTTGCTTGACAGATGATCAAGCAAATTTTTGCATTTACAGTGAGATTTTTGCATTTACAGTGAGGAGGAACAACTGCAGAGGGCACCAGAAGCCGTGGAGCCACACGAAGCTGGAGCCACACGAAGCCGTGAGCCCCTGCCTGCCGTGCCCCGCTCCCAGCACCCTGCCCGGGCTCCCAGCGCAGCATCACACCACAGCCTCAGCACAGAGGTAGGCTGTTCCTCTTCTCCCATTCCTCCAGAAGGATCTTCCCTTTGCTGAGCTCTAGGTGCACGTGCGGGGCTTTTTTAGCAACTCCTGTTTCTCTAGGCAGAAAATAACAGGTTGGAAAGCCCAGTTCCCTGGGCTGCAAGCCCTTGCAAAGTTAGGTAAAGGGACTGTTTGCTTCCTCTCCCACCGGTTAATTCTCCCGTGAGCTCTCACCCCTGCCTTGATGGCAGCCGGGCTGTGTAAGTGGATCGCAGGGCTTGTTTGCAAAAGCTTGATGGTGGGGTGTAGGACTGCGGTAATGCAGCTTGGGGAAACATGTAGGAGCTGAGCTGGAGAAGTGCGAGGAAAAAGAAAGCTGGAGATGAGGGAATTCAGAAGCTCTAGTGGGGCCACAGGACTGGGAACAGAAGGGGTAGAAGAACTTTTTAGCCATGCTTAAGCTGTTAGACGGCAACAGAGCAGTTGCATATAGAGATAGAACTACTTGCAGCATATAGATATTTCTAAATATTTACATCCAGCCTTGCTGAGCTTTCCTTAAAGCACAAACACTGGTCGGAAGCCGAGAGCCCCAGAGAGGAGAGCAGTGGCTCTGCTAACGCTGTCCTGGGCTTCACAGATCCTCCTGCTCTTTTCCCCTCCCTCAACACGTGTGAAGCAGCTTTCTTTCATTTCATGACAAAACCAATTGCTCTGGGTGAGCAAAGCATGCAGTGCCTTGGTGCCAGCCGTGTGGCCAAGGCAGCTGATTTCTCTCCCCCTTCTCTCCTCCTCCCGCCTCCTGCTGCTGTGCTTCCCACCCGGGATGACCCTGCTGGCTCGATGGTGATGCGGGGTTTGGATTCGGCACCTGAGGCTGTCGGGTGTCACTGCCCCCCTTCCAGAGCTCGCTGCCCTGAGGAGCTGCCACACGCCAGCCAAAACTGATAAAGCAACGAAGTTCTTCAAATCCTTCTCCTCCTGTCCTACCTTCACTTTTCCAGCTTTTCCCAAAACGTGGCTTTGCTGGTAGCTGCATCAACCCCGCACCAAGGGGACAGAAATAAATATAAATGATGAAATTTGCTCTGTGAAGCGTGGACAGGACTTCGATGCAGAAGGGGCCGTGTGCTTGCTGTGATCCAGGAAGCTGGGCTGGTTCCTGCGGGATGGATGCTGGCTGTCCCCTGAGCCATGTCCCCAGATCCTGGGGCTGAGGGACCGCACGGCAGGGTTGGCTCGTTGGGAGTTCTGCAAACGCACCTTGCTTTAATGATGTTCAGCTGAGGCTGTAATTACGCCATCAGGCATGTCGGTCTAGAATTACTTGTATCTTTAAGCCACCCCATTACCGTCTAATGAAGTCTAGCTATTTTTACTTGTCTCAGAAGTCACGTCATGCCAGGCAGTAAATCCTTGAGAAGGGACAACATCAGCCTGTCGATCCCTTGCGCTCCAGATGTTCTCCCTCACTGCAGGAGGCGCGTGGCCCTGCCTGCTGCAGCCTCAGGCCTGGAACAGGGCAGAGCATCCCCTGCAGGAGGAGCGGCCCATGCTGAGGCTCCTGCAGCTTTGGGGATTTTCCCACAGTGAAGTAACTTCAAGGAGAGCCTTCTTGGTGAGGTCCACGAGTAAAAATACTGGAAAAATACTACAATGACAGAGATCCTGTATGGGCTAAAATCACTCCTTGAGTCCTTAAAAATCAACTTGTGAACCTCCATTAGCGACTTCTAAGGGGTTATTTGGTGGGATCACAAACGTGAATAAAATCTGTGGCCAACAGATTACAGATTTATGAGCCCCCCTGCACCCAGGGGGTCTCCAGGCACAGTGCCTGCAGCAGGACCACATCAGCGCTGGTGCCAAAAATGCAATAGTTCCCTGGGTAAAAGCAAACTGTGGAGAGGATAGGGCTGCCACCAGGGGCTGGCTGCGAGCTATTCCTGCTCTGTGCTTCGCTGCCTCCCGCTTGGCCTCCTCGCGTGCTCAGGCACCTGCGGGAGGGGATCCCTTGCTGTCTGGGCAGCTGGTGCTGGGCCGGAGGACTGGTGACCTCCCTGGCCCTTTGGGGATTAAAATACTCCGTCTGAGTTTGTCTGGTCCGGACAGAAGCACTTGGGGGGGGGGATCTGACAGTCTGCAGAACACAGGTGCTCTGACAGGGCAATCCGACGGCTTGAGATACGGAAGTGTTTTAAGAGTTATTGTTAATAAGTGACAAAGAACCTGCTCCATAAAATTCCTGTTGCTTCCCAATTAATGAGCTCTCAGTTCCTTCCTGTCTCCAGCTCTGGAAATGTCTGGAGGCAACCGGGGGGAACACAAGGTCTGATGTCTAATCCGAAGCCAAAAACCTCTGGTTCTTCTCAGAGAGCCTTCAGGAGATCCCGACAAATAAATAGAAGCAGCAACAAAACACAGGCTACGGGTTGTGCCCCGGTGCCTTCCTTTTGGAGGTTGTCCTGTGAAGCTGCCGTCAGGAGGAGTCTCGAAGTGCTGGCCATCTCCACCCTGCAGCACGCTGCGGGGGCGCAGCCTCAGCCGTCCATGTCCCCGCGCCCCATGGAGGTGGCTCTGTAAAAAGCTCCGTCCTCCCTTCCCCCTGGCTACGGAGCCCAGCAGGGCAGACCCAGAGCCGCACAGCTGATGCCACCAGCTGAGCAGCTTCTCCCCGCCATCCTTCCCCTGGGCAGAAGCCCCTGGGCTTATCTGCTCGTCCCCAGAGCTTCGTCTCACCAGGTCCATGTCTCTGCTCGTTTTCCAGGTCCTTCCTTGCTGGGGAAACCTCCCCAGCAGAGTTGGCTGAGCTCAGCACAAATTTCCCCTGATGGACACGCACGAGCTGCTTCCTTTGACTGAGCTGTGACGAAACCAAGACGTTGGGCTTGGCTCCTTCTAGAAAACTCATTACTTTGGTAACGTCTGATACTTCTGCTTGGCACCCACCTTCCTAAGTCATTCCTGTCCCCTGTCCCACCGTCGTCACATGGGGACGAGCTTTGCCCAAGCAGCTCAGATCACTGGGCCAGTACAGGTGTAACCTGCAGGGGCAGGGCAGGGCTTCAGCCCGGCCGCCTCCTTTCCCTGCCCCTACCTGCCGGGGGTTTGGCAGCACCAGCTCTGGCCGCCTTCTATAGCCACGAGCCCTCTTCACAAACTTGCCACCAGATCCTCGCCCTGTTCTTTCCCGTATCGGTCACTGTCCCCTAAAAGAGAGTTCTTGCATTTTTCAACATTTTTTCTTAAATCGTGCCTGCCTCCTGTCTTCAGAGAGCCAGAGGCCATGTGGGGACAGTGGATCTAATCCTGTCTGCAGTGTGAGGGAGGCTGAGAGGAGGATGTTAAGAGGAGGCTGGAAGGAGAGGCAGTGGAGGTTTTGGGGGTTCCCAGTGACCTCGGGACATGCCATGTGCCCACGCCAGCACTGCTGGGAGCTGCCACCTCCTCGACACGAGGGAATGCCAGCTGCGATGGTGTCCTGCCTTGGTGGTCTGTGTGGTGGCACTGCAGTGAAATCATCTGTTTATACTTGAAAGTCTTCATAAACGTAAATGGAAAGCCTGTGGAGAAACAGGTTTTGTATTTACAACTGGCCCTGAAAAAAGACAAGCCAAGTCCTTCGGCATTAGGGACGTTTGGTGTCGTGGGTGTCAGGACAGTTTAAAGAGGGGCTGCAGCTGCAGGCTGGATGGGAAGTAGCAAAATCTGGGAGGAGAAGTAATTTAAGTCAATATTTCTGTAATCGTAATGAAAACAGCAGGCAAGGTTTAACAGTGAGTGGGAGAAGTGGCCTGGCTAAGGGCTTAGTTCCCCCGGTGTTGGCACTGAGCGTCGGATGAACTTTAACTCCCGTCGGGGCCTGAGCTGCCCGTGCGGCCCCGGCGCACCCCGCGCTGCCCAGCCAGCTCCTGCTCCCACACCACACCTGAGCAAATCACTTCAAAGCTGCACTTCGGGGCAGACCGCCTTCAGGGTCAAATCATTTTTCAAATTTGTTTCGTCAACAGCTTGTCAAGAACGGAGCTGCATGACGTGATGGTTTTCCCTCGTGCCAGATCCGCCGTCTGCAGGTTGGTGACGTGTTACGCTGAAAAACGGCAAGTGAAACCTGTGAGCAAATCTTTCCCTGCTCTGTAATTAGCAGCTGAAGTTTACAATAGATGTCAGGAAACTTAACCGAAAGCCTCTTCAAAAAACATTGTTTGCTCTATTTCCTTTGTGGAAAATACAGGAAAAAACTACTTGTGAGCATCTGCTCTGAGCCCACGTCGGGTGCGCTGGGGCGGCCGGAGGTCAGGGGCTGGGGGAGGCCGGGGGCTGAGGAGCAGCGCGGCCCCCAGCCGGCAGTGCCGCTCCCTGGCGAGGTGTTGGGGCACGAATGCTGCGCGTTGCCGCAGCTCTTGGTGAACCCCCGATGCCCAGTGTCAGGAAAGCCTCAGCCAAAAGCACCGGCACAGCTCTCTCCATTTCTGCCCATCCGGGTTTGTGTTCTTCCACTCGAAGGGGCGCTGCTGCTGCGCTGTGCCCGACTGCCGCCCCCCAGCACCTTGTTGTAGCCATCAGCGGCTGGAGGCTGCGCAGGGGGAGCTTTGCTGCCTCGGGTTTTGTTTAAAACATCAGAAGGAGTGCCCTGCAAAACCTTGCAGAACATCAGTTCCATCGCACCACGCACGTGCTTCCCCCGATTAGTGCAGCGGTGGCACAGCGAGGGGTCCTGTTGAATACGTGCTCGTATGCGACGATAAACGTACACAGCTGTGAGCAGGTCGGCAAGCGCAGACGCCAGCAGCCCCCAGTGTCCGTGCTGCGGGCAGGGGCCGGCGCAGTCTGTGCCACACACACAGAAGTCCTTGATGACACAACATTTTACGACCAACTCATTCGAAACGGGAGACATTTTCCAGCCTTGCCTTGCTCTGCTGTCAGTGGCTGCTGTGGTTAAGCTCGCCTAGGTTTGTTTAAACGTGCATTCCTGCCCTAAAACCCAGCCCACAACGCCCGTTAAATTGACCCAGCGCACCGCTGGGTGGCACAGGGAGGTGAACTGGCTGCAAGAACAACGTTTCCGGCAGCCCGGCAGCTTAGCAGGGAAACCAACTGTTTTTCAAACAGGCCAAGTAAAACCGAGCGGACAAAGGTCAGAGAGACTCCGGCGCTGCGAAGGTTCACAATTAGTGGGAAAACCCGCCTTTGCTGTGTGGCAAATGAAGCATGCGTGTTTTGCACAGTTGGTCTTCAATGGGGTCTTTCTGAAGTAATGAACCAAAAGTATCTTATAATGACAAATTGAATGCATCCCGGTAGCCACATATCCTGTATCTGTGATGAAAAGCATTGCTTTGGGCTTTTCTTCTGCACGGGCTGTTGCCAGCGAGGGCTGGGAGGGGAATGCCCCAGGGTGTGCGGCACCGTCCTGGCGCGCAGTGGGCAGCGTGGGAGTGGGCAGCGTGCGAGGCCACCAAGCTCGGGGACCGCGGCCGCGGCCTCTGAAGAGCGAGCAGACCGCACCTTTCCTGGTGACACCGGAGCACGAACAGCGCCAGGAAAATGAGTAAGCCTTGTAAGACGCGCTAAGGAGAAAACGGAATCGTGACTATGGAGAGCCGGCGTGAGTTCTGGGAAGAAATGACGCCCGGTGCAGCTGCAGCCCCCAGGTGCCCAGCCTGGTGCAGCGCCGGGGGAGACAGACAGCCAGCGGCCCCCTGCTCCGCTGCTGCGTGTAGGATCTGCTTGGCAGAATGAAATTCAGTTTTCTTTTTTTTTTTAAATGTCCAGAAGCCGGAACCTGACGTGTTCTTGCTTTTCTCTTTCATACTCTGCTCTAATTAATGTAGCAAAAAGGATAAACTTGCTTTCCTGGTAAACCACGCCCTTAGATACTGCAGAGAAAAGCAGTTTCTAATCCAAACATCTGATCTATAATCACTTTTCTGCATTCATGTGCAGACTACTGCTGAGGTTATTTCTAAGGTAATGACCTTCTAGTATTGACACATTAATGAAACAGGTTTTTTTTTTTATAAAAAAAGGCATTTCTGTTTAGCTCCTTGGTTACAAGCAGCAGGTCCAAAAGCCAATATTGACAAAGCAGAGCAAGGAAATATCCCGGTCTGCTCCTGGGCTAGGTCTGGATTTGCTGTGAGAGGAAGCGATGAGCTCTGCACCCCCCTGCGTACCCTCTGGTTTAGAGCAGGTCCCGCTCTCAGAGGTGTTTCACCTCTGATGTATCAAAGTGCAGATAAATCAGGGCGAATTTAAATCTTTTGATGAACGTCTGCATTTCAGTGTGAGCTGCCTGCACTGGCTGTGGTGTCACACATGGAGCATCAGCGTTTTGACTCGGGCTGCTTCATCGTCACAGTTAGCACTGAAATGAATTAATTTGCAAACCTGGAGTCAGCAGCACCGCAATCCAGAAGCTGAAGCCTTTAGATTTGTGAGTGCCAGTACTTTACCCAACTCTATAGAGCTCAGATTGTAATCACACAAATCCCAGTTTCAATCGGCTGCCTTAAATGATTTTCAGATGCAAACTGATTGCTCCATTCTGCTGCAGCTAAGATGAGAGTAATCAAACCCCTGCTGTTGTCAGTACCTAAAGAGCCTCCACTTAACTGAGTTTTCAGTGAAAAGCCCTTTAAAATTCCCCAAGGGGAAGAGAAAATATGAAACCCTTCCATTTCCTTCAGTAACTGTTTAATTTAACACACTTATGAGCTATAGCCATTAAAACCCAACACATTTAGAGGCTGTTCCTCAGCAAAACCTAGGAGCGCTGACAGAAGCAGAGGACGGATGGTGCCGACGCAAAGGAAAACAGGAGTGAACGCAGGCTCTTTAAACATACAAATTTACACCACATTGGAAAGGAGTACAACACAAACAGTGAAGTCTGGGCTCGTGTTTTACATACAAATTACACACCGGAATTTCCCTTGTTACGCGGCAGTACTGCACGTTGTCCCAGACAGTACAAATTAAGAAAAAAATCCATCCTGGGCTCTGTGACCACATTGCACAACACAATGCAGCTCGTGCTTCGCTCAGTCCTTTTTCCGTTCAGTTTAGCGCAAGCAGGGTTGTGTTCACGGTCTCCCCAGTTTCATCTTCTATAGCCTGAAGAGTAACACAGAAAGGACGCGCCACCGAGACGCACCTGACACCCTCCAGGAACCAACCTAAGAGCAAAACCTCCCCAGGACACCGAGGATTAACACACGAGCACCGGCTGCGAGGGCTGCGCAAGCCGAGGTGCCGCTCGTACAATAGCAGATACTCTAGATAAAAGAATCGACTAACCTTAACAGAAGTGACTATAAGCAGAAAGAAGGGTTTTAGCTTGGCAAGAGCACAGAAAAACACCTTAACCAACCATTACACTTCTATGCCATAACTGCGTACAGAAATCCAGTTGTGTGAGTACAATTCACTTTGCCAGTCGGGCTTTTGCGAGGAACCACGCAGCCGAGGTGAGAGCGCGGTGTTTGCCGGGCAGAGGCTCACAGCTGGGGCCAGAGCCGCTTCCCATCTCTGTCATCAGTACATGCAAGGGCCTACGCTGTCCGACTCCAGAGCAAGACTCATTTCATTCATGCCTTGATGTCCCTAACCAGTGCCTCCACACCGCCCACGAGCGTGGGCAGCGGCTTTGCAGCAGAAGCCAGCAGTGGGATGAAGAGGGCAGAGCCCTTGCGTGCACTGTGAGCCTGGGACTTTCGGTGGGAACTGAAGCCGAAAGCTTTCTGCCTCTGATCTCTCTCCATTTCTTAAATTATGGTTATTTAGCTTCAGTGCGTAAACAATTCAATGAAAATTACAGAAATGGGTTGCCAGCTTCCAGTCCCTTAAGGGAAAAAAAAATGACTCCAAATGGTCAGCTGTGGTGGTGGAATGACAGATACTCACTTACATGTATAAAAATAACAATAAAAGTCAAGAGTTTCGTGCTGGCCTGCCAACACCATCAAGAGGCTTAAAATGTCAAATGATAGCACCATAAGCATTTCTGAGAAGTCTCCCCCAAATTATTGCTGCTTTAAGTTTCCCTTCCCTAAAATGCTTTCTCTTTGATCGCTCAGTGCTGGCTGCAACCCCAAGGGAGAGCTGCGCCCGCCCCGGCACGTTCCCCGTGGGACCCGCGCACCCAGCCCGAGCCAGACGCTGTTTTTCAGACTGAAGGTTCGAGCACCGTTACGTGGAGCACAAATACAACAAATCAAGCCTTCCCTGTGTTTTGCAAGAGCACCGTGTGGCGACAGAGCAGCACACCCGGCTGGTCCCCAGCTCCCCGCCGTGCCGCAGGGCTGCTCCCGGAGCCGCCGCGGGTCCTGGTGCTTTCTGCCCTCGGGGACGGTCCTGTCACCTCCTGGAGGCCCGCTCGTCCCCGCGGTCCCGGCCGGGCGCGTGGTGCCCGTGCTGGCGGCAGCTCTGGCAGCACTGGACGTGGACCGTCGGGAGGTGGCACCTTCCCAGCACCCGCAGGGTCTGGCAGAAGCCGAACGTCAAGCGGTCGCGCTCGCAGACGAAGCCTGGAGGAGATGCGAGAGCACAAGGACAGTGTTACTGCCGCGGCACCGGTACAGTTACCAGGCATTTGACAGCGCAGCTGGCAGAGACCTCAGAAAATGCAGAGCCCACCTTCATCTGAGCAAAGCGCCCGCAGCTGCCGCTTTCTCCACAAGTGCCCGGCAGCTGCAGGAGCCCTCTCCGGGACTGGCAGTGCCACTCAGGCACTTCGTCCACCTCCTTGGGTGCTGCCCGAAGAGACCTTGCCCCCCACAGAACGCCCTCCCTCGTCGCCAGGTACAAACCCTGGTGCTGAGCATCCCGTGGGACGTGGGTGAGGAGGGAGCAGCCTCGCCCCCACCACCAGCAGAGGCTGCAGGAATCGGCCCCGCTCCCCCTGCCCCGATCTGCCCAGCTGCTCGCTCCACCAGAGCCTGGCCGGGCTCGAAGGGGCTGCAGCGCGGCACAGCCCCCACGCCAAGCACGCCTTGTTTGCAGGCACGCGTTGTTGGTTTGCTTGGATTCTTCATTTCCTCCGTTTTCGGTTTACACAAAAACAGGCATGTGCCTCACCGAGTCCCACACAGCTGTGCAAAACATTTAAATTACGTCACTGCTGTCCAATTTCACCTCCTGTAGAAGTGATTAACCAACATGACAGCTTCTCTGTGGAAAAGGGCAAAGCGGCTGCTCCTGCAGCTGGCATCCCTGTGGCCCCCCACGAAACAGCCCCCACGGGACGGCTCCACAAAAGGCTTTTCCCCTTCTCAGGGCGCTTTTGGGCTGGGGAAACACCGGCGGTGGGGAGGGAACCAGGGAGCTCTCTCCGAGCACTGCCCCACGCCGGCTCCTTTCGGTGAACAAAGGGCTTTGTTTAGGGAAAGGCTGATGCCCCCGTTCCCATGAAGGACAATCTGGTCCTCTGTGGTGAGCGCAAGGGAGCAGCAGATGCAGAAGAGAGACCTTTCCTCCCTCTCTGGAGTTCAGTCGCAGCCCTCTGCGCCCCCACCCCGTCAGCACGGAGGTCACTATCCTGTTCTAAAATTAATTTTCTATTTCGGTCGAGGTATTTCCTCTCTTCCTCGCTAACAACAGCTACTTCTGCAAAGCCCTGGTGTCTCTGTGCCCTGAAGAAATCACCTCACGCCAACTCTGCTGTGGCCGCAGCCGACCGGGAGCGAGCACCGGAGCCAGCCCCGCACCGCACGTAAACACTCGGGGGCTCAGAAGAACTCAGCACCGCCACCCGGGGCGCTGGGAACGCCGGCGGCATTTCGGAGGCTCAGCACTGCTGCGGGAGCGGCGCCGTGCTGGGATGGCCCCGCAGAGCACGCTGAGATTTTTTTAGCAGGCAGCCGCGCACCTTGCTGTGCTTGGTGCTGCGCACAAGCAAAAAGCTCACGCTCACCCAAGCGGCCTTCCTAGAAAGTTATTCGTGGATCGCGCCCAGGCTGCCTCCCGCCCTCCCTTGCAAGAGCTGGGGGGGTTTGCGGCTGGAGCCTCTCACTGCAGGGCAACCTCCCTGGGCTGGCGCGGACGGTTGGGCTCTCGTCCGATCCCTTTCCAGCGGGTCAGCGCCCTGGCGCTGCAATGGAAATCCCCATAGCTGCATCGGCAGGCCCCGCACGCAGGCAGAAGCCCGTCTGCCCCGCCAGCGAGAGCTCCCTCTGCACGCCACGCTGACAGCCCAGGTGCCCCTGCTGCGGGATAAAAGCCGGGATGGGCTGGGAGGGTGGGGAAGAGCCGCCCGCCCCCGCGCCGGAGGTGGCCGCCGCTCCTTCACTGGCCCCACGTCGCAGCCCGGGGCAGGGCTCCGCTTCTCAAAAGCATTTTTATAAAATGAAGTCACCGGGAGCTGCTGAGCGCCGGGGGCTTCCCAGGGCGGCCGGACCCAGGCCCAGCGCAGAGCCTTGGGGTGGATGCACGCGGGGTCAGACTCAGCGCGGAAAATCTTGGCTGCGCCCACGGTTCCTCCCTGGAACTCGGGCTTGGGCAGAGGAAGCTGTAAGAAGCACTTCATTTTTCAGCTCTTCACAGAAGGTCCCCATAGGTTTGACCCAATTTTCATGTAATCCTTTTATTGTTATTTTTTTCTATTAACAATTTTTTTTTATAATCCTAACACTTCATCTGAGCACACGCTCCAATCTTCGAGTTGGTGCCAAATTTCACTCTGCAGAAACGGCTTAAAGCAGGGCTTCCCAAATCCAGGCTAAGTCAGCACATCAGAAACCGAAAACCCACGCTTCTGTGGTTGTTTTTTTTAAGTTGGTGTGGAAGTCGTTTTAAATTTCATTTAAGCTTCTGCCTTACAGACCTAAGCATTTACTTTCATACTGGGGAAAAATAAACTTCCTGGTACAGGTTTTGTAAAAACAAGGGAAGGTTGGGCTGAGAGCTGAGCCAGCAAGACGAGAGCACTGAGCCACTGACCTCTGACCTGCGGGGCGCCCTCGGAGCCAGCTCTCAGTTTAACCAGCGTTGGCCCCGGCTGCTGCTGCTGGGCCTGCGGTGCCCTGCGCTGGGACCGAGCGCTGGAGGAGGCACCGCACTGAGCAGCTTCGTCGTAGGCAGCACTAGAGACCGGCCACTGGCGAGCATGCGAGCGACGTGTGCTCGGATGCCGTTTGTCCGTCTCACCCCCGCAGCCCATTTCCAGCTCATTTCCCCGGCCGCGGCGCTGGCACGGCGCAGTCCCTGCCCTCCGAGCCCCGCTGGCAGCACCGTGCTCCTGGCCAGCGAGTCATTTCTTGGTGCACCACACGCGGCGTGAACATCCCCGGTGCTGCGCGATGCGCCCGGCCTCGGCTCCCCCGGGCACTGCAAAGCAAAGCTGTGCTGCTGGCACCGAGCACCCAGCACTCCCATCCGGCTCGTGCTGCGCACGCCAAAGCCTGTAAAATTCTGAAAGCTTGGAAAACGAGAGGGAAAAGCAGAAAGCGCCCCTTTTTCAGGCTCTGCTGCTCAGTCTGAGCCCTGGGGCTCCACGCGTCACTGAGGAAGGGCGACCAGCACCCCCCCAGGGGATCGCAGACAGAAGGGGCCAACGGCAGCGCTCTCAGGGGCGAGGAGTTGGAGTCTGGATCCAACAGAGAAATTCTCATTTCCGAAGAGCTGATGCAGAGCCAGAACTGGAGGATCTTCCCTGCACTCATGATAAACAACTGTGCTGTCTTTCACTTCATTCTTACGAACAAAGGGAGGAGTAGAAAAAGCCAACTCCGCTGAAACAAGCCTCTGAACACGACCCCGAGCTTCCTCTCCAGAACTGGAAACCACTTCTAACGCGCCGTGCCCAGAGCGTCCCGCAGCACCCGCGGGCACCCTGCGGCGGGCACGGAGGTCGCAGCACGCAGCCGTTTCGTGTCGATGGGCTCCCTGATTCCTTCACTTCTGTTTTTGTACGAGATCGGGCAGGGGAACGGTGCTGGGCAGCAGCCCCGAGCCCTCTGCTTCCAGAGCCTGGGGGCGAGCGCGGGGAGCGACTGCAAGCGAGCGTTAACACGCGGCTGAGGGCGCTGACCCTGCGGGCCGTGGGGAAAGCTCTCCTTTGTCAGTTTTGCCCTTGCTTTCCTTGTTTTTAGCACTTACAGCCTGAGCCGGCTGCCCCGTGCCCACACAGGGTGCCCCATGCCGTGCACCCAGCACCCAGCGCGGGAGGTGAGCCGATTTTTTCACCCTAACTGTTCGCACTGGACACTGAAGCCCATCACAATTTACGCTTTCAGAAACCTAAATCTACAGATCGCCAAGGAGGGGGGAGAAGCGTCTTCCCTGCCGTTACTCAACCCAAGGTCATTCACATAAAGCGTGCAGGCATTGCACTAAGCAAAACCCCGCCGTTCTCAGCCGGGAGAGGAAACGTGCCGTTCCTGTTCCAGCCATATGACAATTGCTGTGTTTTCTCTTGCGGCGCGCAGGTTTCAGCGGGAGCTGCGCTGGGCTGGGGCTGCCCGGCCCCGGGGCTGGGGCTGGGGCACAAGAGCTGGGCCCTGCAGGCGGCCGCCGGGTCCTGCCCCGGCTGGAGGAGAGCGGCGCTGGCCAGGGGTGTCGCACGGCCCCTGCTGTGGAAGGCATGGTTGTAGGTAAGGCCAAAATGCGCAACAGCCATTGCGCCTACATTGCATAAAAGCCAGAAAAATCCTTTCCCAAGCTCCCGCTCTCTATTGACTGCTGCTGTTAATTAGCAGTAAGTAAAGGGCACTTAATGACTCGGCCAGCAGTGTCTCCCTGTCTTGCCACGAGGATGAAGACTTCCATGCTCAGAGGAGAGTAAATTGGAATTCGCTGCAATTATTTCTAGCAGGGATCCCTCGTGGACAAACTTAGCTGTATGCAGAACCATGAATAATTTCATTTCCCTACTGAAAGCAAGAAGGAATACAATGTCTAATTGCCAATTAATCTCGAGGTGGCTGGAAACACAGCCAGACACTGGGTGGGGAGCCGAACGCACGCGCGGGAGGAGGAGAGGAGCCCGGGGTCTGCCCCTCGCCCAGGCTGCCCCAAACCAGCCGACCTTGGCGCTGCTCCCGGGACACGCGGCTGAGCCCCCCCTTCCCGCTGGCTAGGAACATCTGTCTAATTCCTAGAGAAACCACATGTATGGCCCGTTTGTGCATGCTTGTTCTGGGGCCAGCTGTACCCTTTAATTCCTTTCCCTCTCCGGTATCTGAAGGCTCCTGATGGGCAACGACCGCCTGCTAACGCACCCCGCAGCACAGCCCCGGCCTCGGCTCCGTTTGGTGGGGGAGAGAGGGGGCGGCCCTGGCAGCACCCGGCCGGGGAGCAGGGGTTTGGGTTCAGCGACGCCCCGTTATCAGGCACGTTATCGGCGTGCGGTGCGCGCTGCTCCTCGCTCCCCAGCGTTCATGTTCCCGAGCAGGGCAGCAGTGCTCCCCAAACTCCTCTACCTGCTAGATGAAAGGTGCCTGTGTGTGAGCTCTCACAGGAAAGCTGCTCTCAGCTCCTCTCCAAGGTGGACACAAAACTAAATGTAACATTTAGATGCACAAATCAACATCCTTTGCGTTTTGTTTTTTTTTTTTTTTCCCCCCCCAGTTTTCTGAGCTACGAGGAATGCTCTGGGAACAGGCGTGGCTGATGTGGGCGTAAAAGCTCTGCTTGGGCTCCGGGCGCAGGCACGGCTGGGATCAGCACAACAAGCCTCCCTGAGACGAGCGCTGCTCTTATCTCTCTGGCAGCGTGTCCGCAGTCCAGCAAATCCGCTCCCACTCCTATCACCTCGCAAGGGCTGCCAAGAGCACAGGCGTCCCTCGCGCCCCTCCGGAGCAAGCGGCAGCAGGGCCTTCCTGGCACAGCACCGGGAGACCCCGCGCAGCCCCTGGGACCCGCGCTGGGGGCAGGAGCTTCACCTGGGGGCAGCTGAGCAGGGCAGCGTCCGTCCCCGCGCACCCACCAATGGCTCCTCCACGGGTGGCCTTGTTCTGAGCTTCTCCTGGGCACAGGGCGACCAGCCACAGGCTGTGGGTCCTCCTCCAGGCCCACGCCGCCCTGCGCCCGGCCCCAACACGGATTCTCTCACCGTGGGGTCGTGGTAGTTTGACTCCCTTGTCTTCATATGGGGTAAGAAAACTGTCCCTGGCCTTGCTGGGACGCCACGAGGACACATCTGAGTGCCTGGTGGGCTCGGGTGCTGCCTGGGAGCCATCTGAGGACACAGCCAACCTTATCTGCTCCGCTCACAGCTGGATTCAGCCGTAAAACTACAGGCGCGTTTAAAAATAACTTCTGTGTAATCATCAATTAATTTATAACGTAGCGACAGAACAGGATTCTGGTTTTAATTAATTCCAACCTCCTTTAATTGGAGAGGGCCAATTGCCGGTGAGATGTTTGCTTATGTTTGCTCTGTTCCATCTCCTTTAAAAATCCATCTGATTATGTTTTAACATTTAAGCTCTGCTGAGGTTACTCGCATTTTTGTGTCCAACGAGCACATAATTGCTCCCCGAGACCAACACACGAGCTGGCTGGTACCAGTGCACTTCGTGTTACGGGAGATGGAGACTCCTTGTCCTCCTAACGTAAACACTGAATCCCCGCAGCCTTCATTAATCTTGTGCAATAAAGATCCTTTAAAACACAGGAAAGGGCTAGAGTTTACGTTCATGCCTTTTCTGGGAGCCTCTGCCTGTGCATTTACACATCTGTGATTTCCTGCCATGTGAAAGTTTTGTTCCTCCTCATAGTTTGGCAGGAAATGTTTGTATTTCCAAGAGGCGTTTCCTGCCCTGGGCCGCGGCCAGAGCATTTATGTCATTTCTAATCCAGAACCGTAACATTTATTTGTGTGCTTCCTACACATCCCAACGGTTATTCTGGTACAGCCTTGGCCGTGCCGAGCATCCACGCGGCTCTCGTCACCGGCCCGTGCTGATGGGAATTTTCCCCTGACAAAAACGGCCGGAACCGCACGGCACCTCCCAGAGAAGCGCGACCGGCCGCCACCTCCACGCCGAGCCGGGGCAGCAGCGCAGGCTGCGGGAGGAGCAGGGCCGCCTGCGCCACGGACACGCGGCGGCACGGGTGGGTAGGGGGCTGCGGGGTGCCGCTCCTGCGGGGCCAGCTCCAGCCCCCCGGCCAGCTCCCGTGGGTGAAATGTTTCTTGCTGGGCAGACAAAAAGCTTTTTTCCCCAGACACATTGAGAAGATAAGGCTGATTAACGATTAGGGTGCCAATATCGGTGACATCTAACCCCCCATTATATTGCTTTTCTCTTAGGAGCTCTCAACCCCTGCGGCGTGCACATTTCTGGCTAACAGGGACCTGCCCGCTGCCACGGGACACGCTTCTCTGGGTGAGTGGGGAAGTGAGGAAGCAAACCGTGTGCCTGCCCCACAGCTGAGCGCTGTCTGCAGCCCGAGCAGGCGAACCAAGGTGGCAGACGGTCAGCATCACCCCGGTGGGACTATCCAGAGATGCTGCAGACCTGGCGTTACCTGATTTTTCTCACGGTGAGCCCACGCTGGTCTCAAAAGTTTTATAATGGTCAGAAAGCTTCACCTCTTGGTCTTTAGTTCTGCCTTCCTCTTTCCGAGGAACGCGTCACTTCTGCCCCAGGTCCCTCCACAGCAGCCCAGTTGCTCGCTCGGGTGAGCGCTGGCGGTCCCTCGGCTGGGTGGCGCTGCTGCCCCGGGCACGTAAATCCCAGCTCCCACTCATGGCCCTACAAACACCCCCAGCCCCTTGACAGCTGAATGCTCTGGACGTTTATAGACGGTTTGAATATTCCCACTTAATTACTGGTTAGCCAAACTAGCCTTATACAAGTAACGTACAAAACCCTCCCTCCAGCTTGCAATTAACGTCGAGTGCTTTTTTTGAGCTTCTTCCAACCGTGCAGCATCGCTGATCCCAGGACAAAGCCCGCCCTTCGGCGTGCTGCCCCTCCGCTCACCCCACTCCGGCACGAGCACAGACCTCCCTTCCTTCCCGGCCCCCTGCCCGCCAGCTCCTGCCGACCCTCCTGTGTTCACACCCAGCTCCCTCCCCCTGTCCTGCTCTCCAGGTCTCGGCATCCCCCGAGTGGCCCCATCCAGCTCACCCTCTCACAGCCACGCTGATTTTCGGCAGGCTGACCCTCGCTCTGATTTTTCCTCCTGCTCAGCAGCAGCAGCAGCGCCACCAGCACGCGCCAGCCCTGGAGATCAGCGCTGCTCTTGGTACGCCGCCCAGCTCTCCGGCCCCGCACCCAGTCCCCAACCACACAACTGCACAGCCCGGGGGGCTGACAAGTGAAAGACGGGGAGGAGAAAAATAAAGAATGGCTCTGAGCCTGGCTAGAAAACACATCCACGGTGCTGGACAGAGGTGGAGTGTCTCCAGCCACCACAGAGGATGATGGAGGGCAAAGCGCTGCACGTGTGGTCACACCTGCATGGGTGCTCGGGAGCACTCTGTGCTTGCACTGAAAGTGCAGCTCCCTCGTGTGAAGCTAGAAGCTTTCACGCCCAGCAACAGCGCGTAATCTCCTGTACCTCTTGCCTTTCTCCATTATGACTTCTGCCAATCTTATGTAAAGTAAAACATCAACCCCAGCCTCAACCCTGAACATCCAGGCACTGCAGCACGACGCAGACACACGTTTACACCCATCTCCTCGAAACCAAGCGGGGCTTTCTGTTGGCAACTGCCTGAATGGCAGAGCGGCACCGGCTGTGTGTGCTGCCTGGGAAGGGGTGATGCCAACCAGCTCACACAAGCTCTTGGGGAGCACGATCACATTCAAGAGAGAGTATTTAGTCGTCAGGAGTAGAACGGCCCAGGGGGCATCACTCACTCACCCGCATCGGTGCCTTCGCAGTCCTGCGGGTTGCACTTCTGCGTGCTCTCGGGCCAGGGCTCGTGGTCGCAGAGGCTGCTGTCCTCCTCCACCTGCCCCGTCTGCGTGTTGATGCACTTCACCTGGCGCCGCTGGATGCCCCCGCCGCAGGGCGCCGAGCACTGCGGGAGCAGGCAGAGCTGTCAGCTGGGCCGGCAGCACCAGGCCCTGGGGAGTTTTTATGCTGTTATTGCACCGCTCCCCGGTTTGCTTTGGAAGGCTGGCTTTTTACCCCTGCTCCTTGCATTTGTGCAAGAGAGCTGTTCCCATTCTGCCGCTGCCACGCGCTGCAGATGAGGGCGCCCGGCCAACTCGGGCGTGGGGCAGACGGCACTGACCAAGCTTGTTGACTTCAGGGGCCATGGCAATGACAGCACCAGGGACGTTTTTATCGATTGCTTTTGTAAAGAAACCATGGGAGGGGCACACAGCACCTCTCAACCCAGAGCTCCGTGGAGGAGCTGCACCAGCACAGCGAGGAGGATGCTGATCCAGCGCGGAGCTCACGAGAGAACCGTGCCTCGCCGCTCGCATCTGCTCACCTGCCCCCAGGAGCCCACCACCCAGCTGGTGCAGGGGTGGGTGTTGCAGGGCCGGGTGTTGTTGGGCCGTAGTGCCTCATCGCAGCGGCTCAGCTCCGGGCACGTCACCAGGCGCTCCTGCTCCCCTCCGCCGCAGGGCTCTGAGCACTGCAGAGACAAAACTCGTCAAAAGGGGAAGCCGACGGTGTAACGGAACAGCAGACACACTCCGTGCGTTGGACTCTTAAGGAGAAAAATATGAAAAATGCCCCTACCGACACATACACAAACACAAACTGCTTCCAGGGTCAAATACCAACTTCGCAGCTACAGCTGCTATCGGCGTGTGGTTTCCCTTTTGGAGCTGGGTGCTCTAAACTAGCTTCAAGTTTTCCAGAGGCAGGCAGATACAGGAGATGTGCTGCAAGCATCTGCTCCTACATTTAACAGTCAGCCTCAGCCCTCTGCCTCCCTGCCCAGGACAATGGCCCGGGCTCAGGCGATGCTCACCCCGCCCGCCCGCACACCTCCCCTGCAGCAGCTGCCGTGCGCCTCGTGCCGTGGGCAAACAGGAGGTGCCAGCCCCGCACGCTTCCAGGGGGAGATATAAAAAATAACTGCATGTGTGAAACATCGCATCACAAGCACGCATGCTGTTCACTGCTTCTGAGATGACCTCGCTGCTCACCATGACCTTACAGCTCGCTTTTTGGTAAAAGACAACAAACAACTGCCTCCTCTTGCATTTATCTGCAAAGAGCTCTCAAAACTTTTGAAAACAACCCAGCTGACACACCTCCTCATGCACCACGGCCAAGCCAGGCACGACGCCCTGCCGCGAGGTGCTGGGGTGCGCGGGCACCGCTCAGCCCCGGCCAGCAGCTCCTACCTCTCTCCAGGAGGACGTGTACCAGTCCAGGCACGGCGTGCCCTGGCAGGGCATCTGCGCCGGCGGTTTGTAGAGGACAGCCTGGCAGTGGAAGGGCCGCAGGAGCCTCTGGTCTCTGGTGTTGATGCAGTGCACGTCCCGAACCTTCACCCCTCCACCGCAGTTCCTGGAGCACTGGGCAAAGGAGAGGCACGTCACGCTGCAGCAAGGGGCTGGTGCAGGGCAGTCCCTCTGGGACGCGACCCGTGGAATAAAATAACGAACTGACACGCTCTGCCTTAGGCTGGCTTGGGATAATGCTCAACCTCTTTACACCTAAAAGCCTGTGGAGCTCCCAGCTGTAACAGAACAAAGCCTTTTTGCATCAGACAGCTGCTGATCTCCCATCCACGTATCTCGGAGATCGAGGCCACGCAGAATAACAAGGGCCATTCACCGCTGTTTAGCCCAGCAGATCCCTCCAACCTAACTGCAAACGCATCCTGCTACTGTGGATTCTCAACAGCTCTTTTCAGAGACTTTCAAACCTTCCTTCAATTAGCTTCCACAGTGCTGGCTTTTAAACCACCCCACTATTGTGGGATAAAGCAGTTTAAACTCTGTGGTGAGTGCAAAACCTGATCCCCCGCCTCTGCAATCCGTGGGGCAAGAGCACGCACTGACAGCAAGTAACCGCCCGCATGGCAGGCACCTGCTGCTTCCCTGTCTGTGTGTAACGAAGGGAAATGTTGTGGAAGGAGAGGCAGGGCCCGGGTGCACGCCTGCTTACCTTACTCCAGTTCCCCACGCGCCAGGACGAGCACGGCCTCAGGGAGCACCTCCGAGCGGGGACGGGCTTGCTGGCAGCAGCGCAGTGCCGCTCGGTGCCGGTGCTGCAGCGCACGCTCCGCCAGATCGCGCCCACGCCGCAGGTGGCCGAGCACTGCAAAAAAAAAGGCAGCCCCTAACGCACCTGGGGGCAGCAGCAGGCGCTCGGCTCACGGCCTCCCCCCGGGGATCAGGAGGGTGCCGGAGGAACGGGACCGGGCCGCGGTGAGGCACGGCCGGGGGATGAAGGAGCTCCGCCAGAGCCTGCGCCTCGCCCTGCCTGGGCTAAAACCCCGCTGCGAGAGGCGGGCAGCCCCGTCTGGGGGGTGAAGGAGGAAAACCTTCTCCTGCAGAGCTGTGTAGGTGCTTCTAGTCTGAGATGTCCTTTCCTTGGGGTGGTGGCTGTAGGTTTTTTCATTGCTGGATCTCCATTAGCTAGCACTAACGGCTCCAGTGGTTTGCTGTTCTTACAGCGATCCATTTCACACCCTTTGTGCCTGCCTGCCTTCCCCATGCGCTGCCTGTCCTCTGCTTCCTGACTGCTCCAAGCTCGAGTGAATTTTCCTCTCCGGCTCATTCCCTCTTGACAGGCAGTGCCATCATCTCCTCTTTTGGATTCACCCCTCACTTTCTAGACTGCTCTGAATTATTTTGTAGCAGCCTTTCCATCTCAAAAGCCTGCGCGGGGCTTTCAGAACAGACTGGCTTAGTGAGACCGGCGTAACCCCGTGCCAGGCCCTGCCCCGGTGCCGAAACCGAGAGCAGGGCTCCCTCCAATGCTGCGGACGTCCCGCCGGCTCTGTGGGGAGCACTCGGAGATGCTCGGTGCCCTTTCACAAAGCCCACATGTGTGACTGTATTTTACTGACACCAACTATTGTCCTCCCTCCAACTGGCTCCTTTGTGCAACCTTCTTAAAAGAGTTCCCCGGTGCTCGGCCTCCAGTGGTTTGTGGCACAGAAGGCTTCTTATTTTTGTGCTTTCTGATAAAAGCCCATTACCACGGGTTGCAGAAGCCATTTGTCTGTCACTGCAAGTGCAGCCACGGGACAGCTATGCAGTAAAGCGATAGCCGATAATTACAGATAATCCCCCATTCACTACGTTAAGCACAGCCCCTTCCCCGCGGTAATTTGCAGCCTTAATGCGCCTTAGCCTTGACATTTAAACTTCTGTCATTTTGTGGCGTATTTTAAACCACTCTCGCCTATAAAATGACGGCAGTTTGCTCCTGGGCCAGACTCTGCTCTCGCCACGTGCCCAGCCACGGAGCAGGGGCTCGGTGCTCTCAGCTCCTCCTGAGCTGGCAGCGCCACTGCAGAGGGCGCGGAGCTGCCACGGCCGGTGCCCGGCAGAGTTCTGGCCGCGGAGAGGGCCACAGGCACCCGACTCACGCTGCCTTCACCCCATGGCACTCGGTGCTGTCAGCATTTGACCCAAACGCAAAAATGCCTGCGTTAGCCGCGTGCAGGGAGCGGTGCCCCACAGAGCACTCCTGGGGAAGGGACAGGTCTGCTACCTCCAGCCCAGCCCCGTTACACCTCTGGTGGGACACAATAATGGGGCACAGCGCCTACCTCGCTCCAGTTGCCGACCTCCCAGCTGGGCGTCGCAGTGGCTGTTTCAGCGGTGGATGGTGGCAGCAAAGCCTCGTCCTGCCCCCAGAGCCCCGGGGGGGTGGGAGCGGGCTGGGATCCCTCCTGCTCCCCGTCACCGTAAGCAGATGTCCTTGGGGCTGCCGATGGGAAGCGCTGCCCCGGAGTGGTGCTGCCGATCTGGGCCACGCTGGAGGTCTGGGGGGTGTTGGGGGGGGCTGGCTCCGGGTGGCGCAGCACCCACGTCTCCCCCAGCCTCCCCTCGGTCCACGCCGCCGGTGGGGGCTCAGGGGGCGATGTTCCTGCGGGAGGGCTGCGAGCTGGGGACGCCGGGGGGGCTGGCGCCAGGGCAGCTCTCTGGGTGAGGCCGCTGGAGGTGAGGCGGGTGGGCGACCCAGGCGTGGCGGGGGACACGGACACGGGTGCTGGCAGGGCGGTTGTGGCCACGAAGGGGGCCGAGGTGAAGGACGGGGGGGTGCGGTACCCCGCCTGCTGCCCTGCCTCCCCCGGGGGGCTCCTCGTAGCACCTGCAGGATGGGGGCTTGCAACCGGACCAGCGCCTTCAGCGTGCCTGCCCACCTCCTGCTGCGGTCTGCGGGCAGTGGGGAAGGTCGGACCTGTCCCCTCTGCCACGCTGCGTGTCCCCTCTTCTGTTGCGTGCATGTGCACAGTCCCCTCTGGTGCCGGTACTTCTGCCGGCTCTTCCTGCTCTTCGGTCTTGGAGGCAGCACCGTTATCATCACTGGTGATGACAAAACCCATTTCCCCTGAGTTTTCCCGGCCCTTCCCAGCGCTGGCAGTGTTGTCAGGAGCCGCCGTGCTTGCACGGCCTCTGTTCCCAGGCTCTCCCACGCGCTGCGGGCTGCGGGACGTGCTGTCTGCACCGGCACTGCCCCTGTCAACAGGCAGCGGCGCGGAGGGAGCAGCCGGAGCCCAGGGGGCGAGGCCGCGGGCTGCAGCATCCCACGCGGGAACGGTGCCTGCCAGCACGGCACCTGCGGGCTGATCGGGGAGCGGGGTACCCAGGCTGCTGGGAGAGCCACGACCTGCCGCAGGCTGGGTGGGCAGCAGCTCCTCGGAGCGGGGCACGAGCACTTCTCCCTCCCCATCACTTGTGGGAGCAGCTGTGGCCGCGCTGGGAGCGGTTGTGCTGGTTCCCCTGTGCTCAGGGGCCGTGCCAAGGAGGTCATTGACGACCAAACCCCCTGACTCTGCCTCCCCTTCGCTGTGCCCAGGAGCAGAAACCTTTGCTTCGCTTTGCTTCACCAGCTCGTCCCCATTCGCTCCTCCTCCTGGCTCCCCGGCGTGCAGGACATCTGCGGGCAGCTCAGGAGGCTCCTCCACATCGTTGCTGCTCAGCTCGGGCTTAGGGCCCTCGCTTGTGGTTTCTTTCTCAGCGAAGGGGTAATACGACAGATCCTCATGGAAGTTGATAAAATTATAATCGTAGTAAAAATCATCAACGAAGACGTTTCCTTTTCTGGATGAGAAGTCCTCCTCAGTTATGATATTGACGTCGTTGGACTCTGGGATGTTTGGAATTAGGGGGTTGAATTCAGTGATGTGGTTATTGCCGATGTAATCTATCTCATTAAACATTTCTCTGCTGGAAGAGCCACTGCCAGACCAGTCGGCGTTGTCGTTGTCTAATTTCATCTGGCACTGTGGCAAGGAGCAAATAGTTTCCGAGCTGGGTCTTTGTTCGGGGTCACAAGTCGCTTGGGTATTATTGCTGCAGTACACAGGGCGCCTTTGTGTCCCATTGCCACATGTTGCTGAGCACTAGGGAAGGAAGAGAAACGAACATTTCAGAGGGGAGAGCACGGGAGACGTAGGACGCCAGGCGGAAGCGTCGGTCTGGGCAGCGGGCGAGGGGCTTCCCGTGGCTCTGCCTCTGCCAGCACCCCCCCGGGTCCCCGGGCTGTGCAGGCCCCGTCGTGGCGCGGGGCAGCCGGCGTGCCTGCCGAGCTCCGGGGCCGCCTCCCCCTTCAGGACCGCCTCGGCAGGGGCACGTACTGCAGGGCGTTTTGCTCAGGGTGATCCCCGGCCTGCACTGCAGCCAGAAGTGATTTTCCCGGGAGATGAGCATTGTAAAGGGCTTTGGATAAGATGATCTAATCGGTCTTCTCCAAGTGACCTATCTCCATGAATCGCATCTCTTCTTCTGGAAGAGAACGTTTTAAAGAAGGAGATAATAACGGGGGTGTTGTCCTAGCAAGCAAAGGAAAAAAGCGAGGATCAATGAGTGGCTTTGTGGCAGACACCCTCTCCTCCACCATAACGGTCTCTTTGAGGTTGCTCCGTACAGAAGAAACCCACAAACTGCAGCGAGGGACGGCAATGTTTTCTGCAAGATAAGTAAACCATGGCGCTACGAACACCACACGTGGGTTGCAGAAGCCACGGGCTGCTGCAGTTTGCCGTGGCAGCTGCGCAGAGCATTAGTCACGTACAGCAACACGCTCGCACAGCCCGGCCGGCAAGAATAAATAATCACCAAGTCAAACAAACCCAGCAGAGGGGGGTTCTGCAAAAATCGCTGTTCTCTGGATGAAAACGGATGGGCTGGGGCAGGGCTTTGGTGCACGGCCAGCAGCGCTGGAAGGTAAGAGTGCAAGGTGGGCAGACAGAGCCCTCGGGGTGTCTGCAGCGCCTCTACGCTGGGCTGGCCTGGAGATGTGGTCCTCAGATAATCCAGACTCGTGTCCTTTGAGCCTTTCTTGGGTTTGCTCAGTCCTTGCAAGGGCCCAGTGCCTGGATGGGACCTGCAGCTGCCCCTCTGCGGGACATGCCCCCCGCTGCGGGACACGTGCCCCCAGGCGGGGGCTGTCCCCGGGCTGCCCAGCGAGGTGCTGCCCCCGTGCCAGCTGCAATCTCCTGGCTCCGAGTCTCCTGGGAAATGACGAGGAGCGGAAGCGCCCCCCAGAAATGTGTCTGGCACCAGGCAGGGTTCAGAACATCACGGCCGGGCATTCCCACCCACCACACAACGCCACTGAAATCCAACATCTCCATTGATCCGCCTCTGCAGCGAGGTGCCGGCAAGCGGCCTCGCCCCACCGGGACGGTGCTGCCGGAGCAGGGGGAAGCTCAGAGCTCAGCTTCCACCACGCAGCCAGAATTTCTTAGCAAATGGCTCCAGCTCCATCCAGGAGATAAGCTCCAGGTAGCACGGCTCTCACGGGAGGAGGAGGAGGGTTATTTGCCAAGCCTCGGTTATCAGGAGAGCCCCCAAGGCACAGATAAGAAACTGCTGCCGTTAAAAGCTTCACAGGAGGAAGGAGCAGCGCTGGTGGGGGGAGCTCAGCACCACGCACGGGACTGCAGGAGGCATCGCCGCAGGAGGCATCGCTGCAGGAGGCATTGCTGCAGGAGGCATCGCTGTGCCAAGCTGCACAGCGGGACGTGCCTCTGTGAGCAGGAGGCAGATGCTCCGCGGGCAGACCCTCGTGTGTTAGCAGCCAACAACCTGTGTCCAAGAGCATCGCAGCTTCTCCAGGGAGCCCGTAAAGCTGGCTGAGCGTTGCTGCGGGGTCCTTCTGAAGGCACCACCTCCCGGACCCACCGAGGTGCTTAACCACCCAGGCTCAGCAGACTTGCAAATCCCCCCTTCAGCTCCGGTGGGCTCCCCGTGAGACACACGTGCTGCCCTGCCCGAGGGTCTGCAAGTACACAACAGCAAAGGACCCCTCCTATTGTCGCTGGGTCGATGGACCACGTTTCCGGAAAGCTTCTCAGCCCCTCAAATTTCTCCCCTTATTGGTGGTGGTGGCAATGGAGAAGAAAGAGGACTCTCACTTTAAGTGAAGGAAGAACAGAAAAGTCACAGACATCTTAAAATCTCAGGCGCGCTTTTCATGGTTTCGCAGACGTGGAGATGGCAAAGCCGAAGAGGAGCACTGTGACAGCCCGCGCTGGCTCCATGCGGAGCACGGACCCCGGGGCAACTTGGGATTCAGGGGTTTTCCTTTAAACTATTGCAGCCTTCTTTCTCAACCGTGCAATTGTGGCTTTTGTGGGCCTCTAGAAAAATATTTCCAACTAGCTCTCATTTAGCCTTCGAATTTTCTGTTCACATTTTTATTCTCTTTGTTTCTTAGCAACGAGCTCTGCTCCCAGGCTCTGATTTGTCTCCTGGTACTTTTCTTCACGCTGAACACTTTCTGAAACCACTGCTCAAATTAGGAGTTACGACTCTTCGGTTAAAAACCTCGGCCACAAAAATGCAAAAATAAAAAAGGCTACACAGGGTCTCCACCGAACGTGGCATTTTGTACATCTCTCTCTCTCCCTTAAGCACACTGCGGGAGGACTCCCTGAGGACAAGCCCCACGCCTGGCAGCGGCAGCAAGGCAGCGCAGCCCCGTGCCAGCTCGTGCGGGTGCGGAGCAGACGCCCACCCGCCGCCACGCACGTGCACAGCACAGCTAGACCCTGGCTGGCCCGCAGCACCTTGCCTCTGCAAGCAGGAAATAGTCATAAGGTTCCTGCCAGAACAAAGGGGAAAGACTTGCGGGGCTGGAAAACACATTGACGGCTTTAACACGTCCTGTTTCTGCCCTCTCTGCATCGAGCACGGAGCACGGCCTTGCCTGATTGAGAAAGCAGCAAAACTCGGAGAGGAAGAGAAAACGGTAAAAATACCGGTGCTTGTTCCTTACCGAGACCTCTCTGAGCCATGAAATTCCTTTCTGTGTGAGCAGGTACTATAATGCAAGCCCCAGATTCCCTTCAGTAGCCAGGAGAGCTCTTGCCTGCTCCGGGCTGAGGACATCTTGGTGGCACCTCGTCCCCGCTCTGGCCAACTTTGCAGGGAACCGCGACCACCCCAGCTCTCTGTCTCACCTCTGACCAGTTCCCCACGGCCCACTGAGAGGGACAGAGGACATCCCGGTGGCAGGGAGCGGTGGACTCCGGCTTGGAGAGGTGCTGGCAGTCAGCTTGCTGCAAGGCCCTCTGCTCGTCCAGCCCCACGCTCTGGATGCAGAGCACCGTCCTCTTCATCAGCCCCAACGTCCCGCACGTGGCCGAGCACTTTTGCCACTCGCCGACCCACCACCTGGGGGAAGATGAGCGGTGAAAACGTGTGTGCTGCAGCCAGCACCTGCCCTGTGCCATCCCCAGGCCCCTGCCGGGGTGGTTCGGGCATCGAAGTTGTGCTGAGAAGGAGCAGAGGAGAAAAGAGCAGACCTGGCGGGGCAGGGCTCCTCGTTGCACGTCCTTTGCTGGTCGTCGGGCCGGGTCAGCGCGTCGCAGTAGCGCTCCTCCACAATGCCGGCCAGCTTTTCCACGCAGTGCACGATCTGCCTCTGCACCCCTGGGGACACAGACAAGGCTTGGCTCTACACGCGACCCCAAGCAGATCACTGCGCGTCCTGTCAGCAAGCAGCAGGACGCCTCGCCGTAACCCTCAGGTACCAAAACCAGAAGAAAGAACCTGAAACCTTCACCGAAACCGAAACTGAAATCTGAGAGCCCACCTCTGCTGAGCTCTGGTGCCACTGCACGTGCCCCTCGCATGCTGCCAATGGCACCAACACTCCCATCGTACCCAGGTGGCAAAAGAAGAGCTGGACACCCGAAATGTGGTACGATCCCTCTGTGGTTAGAGCTGGGGAATGGAACTGTGCTGGAAAATGACCCTGCGCACCCAGCTCCACAGGTGGGGACAGCCTAGGCTGGGGTGTAACTGCCGCTGGTGCAGCCCAGGCAGTGGCCCCGGGGTGCCAGTAGCGGGTGACAGCCGAAGCGCCCCCCTGGGGTGCCCAGCATGAGGTAAACCACGGATCCCGCCCCGGGATGGAGGCCAGGGCTGCTCAAGCAGAAAGCTAGAAACAGAACGCAGAAAGATTTGGCAAATCTTGTACTCCCTTAAAAAAAAAAAAAGGTGTCAGATCCTACCTGCTCTTTCAGGGCTTAGGGCTGTCAGGAAATACCTAAGAAATGCCAAGAATTTCCACGGGTCTTCCCCACTCCTCCTCCTGGTCTCTTTACCAACAAGCGCTTCTCAGGGACAAGAGAGGCTAAAAGCACACACACGCACCCTCCTGCCGCTTCCCACTGCCCAATTTCCACAGCGATCCCAGCCCGGTCCTGGTGGCTGAGCCCTTTGCAGCCCCGGACACGCAGCGGGGCATCTCTGGGCAAGTTAGGCTGGGACAATGGCTGAGCGAAGAGCTCCTGAGTAAAACCTGTCATCTTGGGCGCTGGGCGTTGGGGGCTGCCAAAACCAGGTGCAGGAGCGTGCCTGGGGACGGCCGCTGCGCGTGTGTGCACGTGCCTGCGTGTGCACGCTCACACCCGGCCGCTCAGGGGGGGCTTTCCGATGAGAAGCGCACTGGCAGCAGCACAGCTCCTTTTGGCAGCCTCCTGCCCTGCTGCAGCTCGTGGATAAATCACCCCGAAGCCTCCTGCCCCCGTTGTGCAGCACTCAGGGGTGACGTTTTTCAGGATGACCTCACTTCCAACACACTGCCTCGCTGTCGGCTTTTGTCCTGCTTTTTGCAACACATACTTGACCCGTGACTCGGGAGAGCTGTAAATAACGCCGGCCAGCTGAGCGCAGACGGGCCCGGAGCTGCTGAGCTCTGCTGGGGAGAGCGCCCGGGCGCTGCGGCCCTGGAGCTCCGAGGTTTCTGAGCACGAAGCTGGCAGAGATGGGGCCCCTGTGCCCAGCTCCCCCAAATCCCAAATATCTCAGCTCTGGGAACAGCCACGGGGTGACCAGTCTCGCTGGCCAGCTCGTGCCTGATGTGCTCCTTCATTTCCCTTCTGTTCTGGAAGCTGTCAACCCAACGATGCGATGGAAAGTTGGTTTTAAATAAAGGCAAGAGAGCTTGCTTCCCGTCCTGTTTGACTGCACGTGCCGCAGGGCAGTGTCATGGGCACCCACGCAAATCCACAGCAGAGAGCTCATAGCAAGAATAGGTAAAAAGCTCAGCAAAGTCATGCAGCACCACATCCCTCCTGCTTCACGGCAGGAATCAACCCACACCTACCAGGAGCAGGCAGGAAACATCTCCTGGCCTTCCGTGCTGCCTAAAAGGGACAGGTGTCAGTGAACTCCCTTTGCTTTTCACACAAAGGGATCCTTCTTTTTTCCCTTTAACTTTTACCCGGAGCCAGTGCATGGCTGCTCTCAAGGAAGCACTCTCTGCCCCCAGCCTCACCCCATGCCACGTGCAGGATCTGCTCCCTGCCCGTGGGTGCCCGCAGCTGTGGTCTGAGCGCAGCCCAGTGCCATGCTCAGCCCTGCTCTGCTGCTGGGGAACGTTCAGCTGGGGAGAAAGCCAAAAAGCCGGGAGAGAGAGAGAGAAAGAGAGAGAGATCTGATCCTTCTGACGTCTGTTTATGGAGTAAAGTGAAAACACTCACTGCTGTCAGCTCCGCGGAGTGCTGTGAGACCGAACGGCCACACATGCTCACACACACATCCCTCGAAAGCTTCCCATCCCTTGGAGCCCAGGGCGCTCGGGACACAGTGAAGAGGAGGGGAAGACAGGACATGGTGCCCACACAGGACCATGATGTTCTGCCCCCACCAAGCTCCTGAAACAATCTCCCCTCCCGCGGCCCGGCCAGGCTGCAGCCCGGCCATTTGACACTCTGGTTTCTCTAAAGCTTTTTGTCCCAATCAGCCTGATGGCCCAGGGACACCCGGCGCGGTAACAGGACACCAAACTGAGGAAAGCGCTGATAAAGCGCGGGCCCCCGTGGCTGAGCATGGCAGGGGCCGCTAGGGAGTTACGACCTCAGCACACGCTGCCTTTTTTTGTCATCCTCAAGACCTACAGAAACCAAAGCCCCAGGAATTTCTAAGCCAAATGCCAGCAGTGCTCTGATACGGCTGCAATGGGGAGCGTGGCACGGAGGACGTGCAGCTCTTGCCACCAGCTGCCTCTCCGGTGCCTGCTGTGGCGCACGGCGCAGCACAGGGACAGCACAGAGGTCCTGCTGCCTCCCTGCACCACAAAGTCCCATCAGCATTTACGTTGCCTAGAGTGAGAAAGAGACCGGGGACTAATGGAGGAGAAGTGACGTTTGATGGGCTGAGCCTTGCCTCCGGCCTGTTGCGTGCCCCATGGTGCAGGGACGCTCTGCTGGACTCACCGGTGCCGCACGTGGCGGTGCACGTGGTCCAGGAGCCGAAGCGCCAGAGGAACTCGGCCTGCTCGATCTCGTTCTCGCTGTCAGCCGGCCGCTGGATGGTGTACTGGTAGCGCACGCCGGGGTTGGTCTCCTGGAACAGCAGCTGTGGGGAGACAGCAGGTGGTGAGAGATGTGGTCAGCGCAGGGCAGCCGGGATGGCCATGGCAGAGGTTTCCAGGAGATAACAACCCGCCCAGCACAGCCATACAGATGTCACGCTCTACCCAGCTCCGTACCAGAGCAGCATTTGTCCTCCCTCTCTCCCTGTCGGCCAGGGACGGTGCTGGTCTGGCTGCTGTACCCCAGCAGCAGCACCCGACCCTGTCGGAAAACGCACTCAACAAGTGCTCAAAGCAGTGTGAGAGCAGAAGTGCCCCAGCTGGCCCTGCTGAGAGCGCTGGGCTCATGGAAACGTCAGGTAATAACAAAAAATAGCAGCAAGAGCACTGAGAGCTTCCAGGAGTTGGGCTTTACGTCTGCTCTGCCAAAGAGCCTGGCAGGATTTCCTTGTTAATTCCCCCCGGTCCCGCTGCCAAATGCAGCTCAATCCGAGGAGCTCCTCAAGGTTCAGCACGGCTGGGTCCTTCCCCGCGAAGGGCCCCGATGTCCCTGCCCCAGGCAGCGCCGGGTGAGGACGCTCTGTGTGTGCCACCACGCTCAGCAAGGAGCCCCCCGGCAGCAAACACCCGCGCAGTGGCTGGCTGGCAACACGCGCTGGAAGGAATGCCATTAGGTTCTCCCCGCTTGAAATGTGGCTCTCGCTGCTCTCAAAACGAGCGCGGCAGCTCCTATGGCTAACGTCACCCCTGCCCAAAGCGCCCCCAGCACCAGTCAGAGCTCACAAAAGGCTGTGAGTTTAAATGTGTTTTTTTTAGCCTAAGCGCTCCCATTACTGCCAAAGCTTTGTTGTTCTTGGAGCTTTTGCAGGAGCAAAGGCGTCTTTCCAAAACCTCTTCATGAATATTGAAACATTTTTGTCAAAAGGTTTTAATTAGGTTATGAAGCCCAGAAAGCATCCCAGCAATTTGCTGGTGCTGAGCACGCCAGTGTCCTTATTAGCAGGGGAAAGCAAGGCTTGGAGGCAGAGGAGCCGAGGATCCCTCTCATGTTGAACCTCTGCAAAAACACAAACCCGAGCCTTTGGCTGGCTCGGGCTGCTCGGCGAGCTGGGGTTGCAGGGACGCAGCTCCCTGCCCACCCCATCTCTGCACCAAGCAGGGCACCGAGGCCGGGAATGCACACACAAAAGAAATCAGACCTGGGCTCCGCAAAGCCCCAAGCCCCAGGCTCCCAGCAGACCTGATCCTCCTCCCTGCCCAGCTCCGCGAGCCCAGGCTGCAGCACACGGCGGGAACCCCCCCGTTTCCTCCTGCTGCTGTGCTGATGAAGGCAGCACACCCAAGGAGAGACGTTCTCTTTCTTCATTTCTCAGGGGGTGGTTAAAAGGGAAAAAACAAGGTTAAACCACAACCATGAAGCGCACCTCTGGGGCGCACGCATTACTCATCCCTATATCCTGCGGGGCGTGATTTCGAGGAGGCATCTTCACATTCCGCGGTGCACAACCCTTCAGGACACTGCTCGGATTTTAACTGTGCCGGTCAAAACTGAGCCGGCTTTGCACCAACCGAAACTTCAGCCTGACAGCAGCTGGACCACAGTCAGGGGGACAGTTCCCACTGGTTGCTCCAGAGGAAAACTTGGCCTCTGGGGACAGGGACGTCAGCTCTTGAAAGCTTTGCATGACCTGGCGGACCCCTCACCACTGACCCAGCCCAGAGCACTTCGCTGGGGCAAGGATCTGTGCACAAACACACGTCAGCAGCGAGCAGCTTCCCAGAGAGCTGCCCAGCAGCAACGGCCCCGGATCCTCAGGTCCCGCGCTGCCTTTCAGCCGTCCTCGGCGCGGGGTGCTACAACCTGCACACAGCTGGGCAAAGCTCAGTTAAATGTAAGGCTATGCCGGAAAGCAATCCCTTGGGCAACGCTTTTCTATGGAGACAAGGTGAAAATTAACGGAGTGGGATCGGTTAGCAAAACCAGGCAATTTTAAGCTAAGAGCCGGAGCTGCCACTGCTGCAGCCGAGGAGGGGTGCGGTGCCTGGCGAAGTTGCTCTTATTAAAAGCGTCCCCAGGACACATCAGGTGAATTGGGGACGTGGATCCACGGGGAGCAGCCCCTGGGGACCAGCAGATGCTCTCCTCCCCGGCACTTCCACCATGCTGGAAACATGCTTGTGCAACACGATTTGTTTTGAATGTGTTGCTTTTTTTAGGACTACGTCTGTAACCATAACCTCTCCTGTCTGGCCATACGCAGCATTGCCCCACGACGGGCTCGCCTCCTCAGGGCCGCGGGGGTGTCAGGGCTTACTTTAGGGGAGCTGGAATTCCCATGTGGAAAAATGAGTAAAACTCGAAAATTCTTGTTGTTTCGGAGGATTTCAAATGATCCTCTTGGATTTTTACTTTCTGCCCCCAGCAGTGTTGCGAGCCAGCAGAGCCTGACCGGCAACAACCACAAAGGCACCGCCCGGGCTTTGGACCTGCCTGAGCACCCCCGAGGAGCGTGAACCCTCGCCCAGACCCCGGGCAGTGCCGGGGGCCCGATGCCGGCAGGGACATGGCACTGCCAAGGGGCGATGCTGTGACCCAGCTCCCTGGTGCCTCCACCACCGCTGGAGCCCACTTGGACCCACAGGCTGCTCCGGCCCTGCCAGAAACACCACGGGCTCTTCCCTTGCTCTTGATAAGATATGGAAAAAGCCTCCGGAAACCAGCTATTTCTTTTCATACTCTCTCTCCTGTGTAAATATTTTGAGGAATGCTGCAAGCTGGATGAGGCTCAGCTGGAAGCAGTGCGGACCCGACCCACCCCGAGCTCAGAAACGCACTCCCTGGGCCAGCAGCGTGTGTTCGGCTGCTGGTGGCATCGGCTCCTGGGGAAACGCGCTGGGGAGGGGACACGGCCCCTTCCCGGAGGTGGCCCCGAAGTGCCGTGAGAGACCCCTTCACCGCAGCCCCGCGCAGGAAGGCTGCAGAGCCCCCGGCTCTGCCCCCGCATCCTCCCCAGCTGCAGGCCCTGACTGCAGGCAGAGCCCAGCCCGTACCTGGATCCACACGGGCTCCACAGTGGGCCCCGGAGACGTGAGGTTCTCCCAGTTGCCTGTCCTCTCATAGGTGAAGGTGGTGCCTGCCACCCTGTAATCCCCGTTCCACTGGATGGTCCAGCCGCCGTTCAGGAAATACTTCTCTGGGTCCTCACTGCGCAGTGCCAGAAAATTGCCGGCTTCTGCGACTTCTTCGATGCGGATCTCTCGGGCTCCAACGGGGATAATCCCAATATCAACGTAACCTGGGGATGCAACCAAACATTTGCCCCGGGGGAATCAAGAACATGACCTGCTCCCTGGGGTAGGTAGCTAAGTGCCCCTTGGGACAGGGTGCTGGTGTCTCTCGGAGACATCAGAGAAAGACGTCTCCTACCTGAGTGCTGGCAAGGGCTTTACCACACCTTGATCATGTCCTTGTCAACCCACAAAATCATCTTAAGCCTTTCCAAACGAGCTTTAGGGTGCAGAGATTTGTTCTGAGGTCATTAAATACAAATAGCAGTAAGGAAATATTTTTCTTCTGAGGGGCAAGAAGTGGAAAGGCAACTCCCCTCCTCCCTGTGCTACTGCTTGGACCTTATCTCATCCAAATCAACAAGCCTGGGTTAAGGAAACACTGCAAATGAGCAGCGTGAGGGAGCCTGGCTCTTGGTGCCGGTCTCGAGCTGAACACACAGAAACGAAGTCCCGTGTCCCTTGGGTTCCTGCAGCCTGGGGCACTGACGGTGCTTGCGGAGCCATCCCTCCTCCCGGGGTGCTGCCTCCCTGCAGCGCTGGGGTTTTGTTTGCAAACCGCCCCCTCCCCGTGCACTGCTGATCAAGGGAAAAATGAGCTCCGCAGACCTGGGGGGTTGTTTTAAGGAAACCATTTAAAACAACAACGCATTTTTCTGCTCTCCGGTGGTTGGGAGCTGTGTGTTTGCCCTAAGCCCGCTCTGCTCACCCCACCGCTTTCCACCAAAACATTTGGTCCCTGGGGAGGCTGCGGCTGCCGAAAGCTCGGCGCATGCTGCTTGTCTTTATCCCTTAGGGGTGTCCCGCTCTGGGGACAGCGCCAAGCACCCTTACCCAGCCCCTCGCTGTCCTCGAACATCTTCTTGACGGTGTGGCAGGTGGAGCCGTCCCCGTGGCAGACGCCGCACCGGTCCTCCACCGCGTTGGAGTCGATCTCGTAGTCACAGCCCACGTTCTGCAACACAGCCCCATCAGCGCTGGCCCCGCGCCCGCGCCCACCCAGGAATTCGCTGGAATTGGCACCAGCAGCCAAATGTGGGGAAACACCCGCGGTTATGAGGACCAGCCTCAGCAGAGAGACGGCAGGAAAAAAGGAACACAGATTGCAGAGTGGAGCGAGCTGGAATCCTTTTGCAAGATGGGTGGCACACCCAGGGTGGCTGCAATGCGGGTTTCTTACTCTAGTGTTTGCCTGCAGCCCCCTATCCTGTTCATCCAGCTCTGAGAAGCCAGAGGCACATCTCGTCACCTTCCCCTGCCCTGCTCTGCAGCCCTGAGTCCCCAGAGCCCGTCGGCACGTGCTAAGAGCTGTGCCTAGCTGGGCCAGCCTCCTGATCCTTGGCCTTGCCAATCCTGTTTCAAAACGCTTCCCAAAAACCTTTCCTACGTTCTGCTGGAGCTCTCCACACCTCGGACCTAGGCAGCTGCCAAATTGCTCGATCAAATGGAGCCTCCGTCTGACTCCGCACAATAAAAACTGCAGCCAATTCCCCAAGGGCCCTGCTGGGCCCCGTGCCACCGAGAAGCCTTTAGTCTGAGCTCCATGAGGATGTGTCCAGGGAGCCAGTTGCACACACGTGCTGGAAGGAACACTATTTTAGCTACTGCAGTGCTCTGTACTGAGCCAGGTTTAATTCTGGTGTTGAAGCCAGCAGCAGGCCTGCAGTCAGTGACAACCGTACGTGTGCAGTCAGCTCCGAGTGAGTGTGCCGTCAGCTGAGGAGAGCTGCTGGATCCCACTCTTTCGTATGTGCCAAGTAAAAACCATGACCTCTGAGCTCTCCCCCGAGCCCGCGCCTGTGCATCTGTGCGCTGCAGCCTTTGAAGTAACTTATAGACTGTTAAAGGAGGAAACGTGACCTTCTCTGAGTCTCCTGCTGTGCAGAGCAATTGCCATCAGCCTCTGCCTGGTGCCACTGGCAGCGCAGCCAGGAAGAGGAGGAAGTTTCCACGAATGGTTTTTATGTAACAGGCTGAAACTTGCTTACTGATTATTTTCCCTGCTGCTCTTTGCGCCGTCCATTGCATGACAGCCCTCAACAGCACCCAGAATTCCACGGAAGTGACAAGGAGGTGAGGACTTGCCTTCTCCTTGCAGCTCTCTCTGAGCCTTGTCCTGTCCCTCCCGAGCAGGGGATGCCCTCCCCAGCCGGCAGCCAGGCAGCTCTGCCACATGCTGCGGCTCGTACGGAGCTTCCAAGAAAGAACAACAACAGCCCGGGAGGAAGAAGAAACCCCAGCACTGGGAGAGGCTGCTAGGGCTGGGGAAGCCACCTCCATTGCTGCCGGCTGTGGGTCAGGGCAGTGTCTGCCAGTGTCCGCCCTTTCTATCTCCCCTTATTTTCAAGTGAACTGTACTTCGTGGATTTCCTTGCTTTTGTGCTCTATTTCCCTGAAGGCAGCAAAGAGGCTTAAATACCACCGCACCAAATATCTTGTGAATATCGAGAGCTCACCCTCGTTTCTGTACAGAAAAACGGTAACAAAACAGGTCAGGGAACGTCTGCGTGGGGACAGCGGGCAGAGCCCCGACCACCAGCCCTTCCTCAGCTCCTGGTGCACGGGGGTGCTGCTGGCGCCCCCCGGCCCACCGCGGTGCGGGACGTACCTTGCAGATGCCGTTGATGCACATGTCCCGGCTGGCGTTCATTTCGTAGCACGGAGTCCCATCGATGACAGCGTCCCGCAGCTTTTCTGCGAAGTATTCGTCCTCTGGACGGCAGTGCAGCTCGCAGGGGTTAACTGGGGAGCCGAACAGACAGAAACTGAACCCGAGGAGCCGGGGTCTGCACGCCTTCGTCCGCCTGCTTTCTGCAGCAGCGCTGCCCTGGGCTCACACGGACAGGCGCCACCTTCTCTCCATGTAACCATCTCCGACAACACAAATTAATCCTGCAAACCCAGCCATAATTCAAAATACGGCATAAATACACTGCGAGACCGGTGGAAAAGGAAGGCAAATCTTTTACAGGCAGCTCCAGCAAGATCAAGCCATTGCAAGAATCTGTCTAAGGCTCTCCGCTAGGGCTTCGGGAGAAACCTGGCAGCAGGCTGTGCGCACTCACTGTTGTTGGGCACCGGCGTCCATTTGTAGAGCTTCCCCTTGTAGAGCATGGGGTTGAACTGGCTGCACTGGACCTGGCGGAAGGACGGCTTGTCGGGGGGACACGGCCTGATGTTGCAGATCCGGAACCTCTTCCGTTCTCCCAGGCAGTACCTGCCCCCGTACTTCGGCCTGTTCGTGGGAGGGAAAAGCAGAAATAAACACCCAGTGCACACGAGGGGCAACTCCCTTACAATAACAGAAATCCCTAACATAGAGAGGACATTTTTAAATGCGCAGAAAGCATCGCCCATGCCCTTGTTCTCCTGGTCCCTTCTGGGCAGAGGACACTGATGCTCTGCACAAAGTCCGTGGTCACTGCGGCAGAGATTGGGGTGCACCACACAACAGAGATGCGGCGGTAGCAGATCCCCGGGCTCTGGAGGGTGACAGAGAATTCCAAGCCCAGCTGACTTTGCTCCGGCTGCTCTTTGTTTTCTGTTTCTGTTCCCTTGGACGAGGGAAGGTGCCTGATTCGCTTGGGGGTTGCTTCTGAGCAGGTTGGCTTTCTTGCTGTCAGCAGTTAGCACAGCACTGCAGCG
The DNA here is from genome assembly GCF_964034855.1 of Anser brachyrhynchus. NCBI lineage: Eukaryota > Metazoa > Chordata > Aves > Anseriformes > Anatidae > Anser > Anser brachyrhynchus. The sequence goes on along the minus strand of NC_137706.1, from coordinate 21,695,941 downwards.
GCCAGGCTGCGGCGTTGCAGGAGAGGGGTTGGATTTGCTGGTACCCAGACACCTATTTGCCTCACGGAAGGATCAACCAGACCGAAAAAGGGACGTGCGAAGCAGTCATTTTTGCGAGTCCCCTGGGAAGATACTGGAGGTTCACAGCTACTTTTTGTGTCTTGTCCCTCCTGACAATCCTTCCTGCATGTTGCAAATATAGCCAATTTTATAGGCCTGGTTTATGAAGCTATAAAAACAGTAAAGACAGGCGTAACCAGTAGTGTTCATGGCCAAATCCCTCCTCCTCCTGCTGCCGGGCACTGTGACACCCTGGGGACCAAGTGCTGCACCCGCTCCGCTCGCCACAGCCCCGACTGCTTGTGACTTTGCCGGTGATCCAAGCAGGGCTGGCAGGGCCGGATGGCCAGCGGGAGGGAGCTCCCGACCAAGTGGCGCGTGGCCACGGCTCCAGGCCCCCTGACAAAGCGCCCCTGGCCCACCCCCTTTGCTTTCCGTGCTGGACGACCTCAGAAGTGTTTCTGCACTGCAACACAGCCCGGCAAGAACCGCAGGGCTGACAAACGGGTCCAGCATGAACACATGGCCAGAACGGAGAAATCTCAGAATACATCTATGGAGAGGAAACACGTTTCTTCAGGCTTTAGATTTTTCATGCTTATGATTCCTAAATGACAGAAACAGCCAGAAACACGAGGCTATAAATTCTCACTTACTTTCAAGGACACTTCAGAAAGTAGTTTAAAAAATATATCATTCTTTCCAACAGTGAGAGGGCCTTACGAGGCAATAATAGGCTTTTCTTAGACGCCAACAGACTCTCAAAATGCTGCCACCAGTTTTTGGTGCTTGTCTTTTCACAAGCTTGGTTTGGTGACCGCAATTTCAGTGGCCCACATCCCCATGACCTTATGAAAATTACTTTTTCCCCAGTCAGTTAAGACTGGGCACCCTTTGCTGAATGGAGTAAAATTAATTATTATTTTACAGTTGTTTACATACCCTTCCCTAAGGAAATGCCTGCGGCAGGAAGGACTACCCAATGCACACATTTGTTCACTTCATCCAAAAGGCAAAGCTGAAGATTTACCTACAGTGGCCAAAGCAAACAACTGCCCAGGGAAATTCTGCTGCTTTTACAGTGTTTGCTCTCCTACATGCCTGCAGCTGTGTTTAAAACACTCCATAAACTACAATTGCACTTTTGTCACAAAACTCATGTCAAACACAAACCTAGCTCTTGACCTAGGACTGAGATTACGTAGTGATTCTTTAAACAGTTCGATAGCATGTGCTAAAAACAATGCACCCAAGGCAGAAGTTAGGCAGAAAGCACATCTGGGCTCATTAGAGAGATTCTTCGTTTTCAAACCTCCTTAAGCCATTGAAAACTGACTGCCACTGGAAAATTGCTCACAAAGCCCCTTTCTCTCCCTGTTCCAGGGCACGCTGACACCTGGGCGAGCCAGAGGCCTTTGTGCAAATTCAATACAATAGGGGCTGGGCGGGAGGGAGACATCTGGGGAGCAGCTGGGTCAGCGCGGCGGTCGCGGCATGGACAATGCTGCTCCTGGGCCGGCCCTTGGGCTGGAGCCGGCTGCTGCCCTGCCAGCCAGGGAGCAGAGAGCGTCCCCAGCGCTGCAGCTCACGCAGCACGCTCAGAAATCATTCACGGGGAGAACAGGGCTGATAAGCAGCAGTGGGAGTTTTCAAAATGATGGTGAATCACGATGAGAGAATGCCTGGTTTTCTTTTCTGCCATTAAAAGACACCGGATACGTTTTACATCTACAGGCATCGAGTCTTTGCTCTTTGTTGGAATCGCATTCCAGCACGCTCTGCGTGCACAGCGCAGGAGCTGCTGCATGTGAGAGCAGACGGAGCCAGCTCTGCCCCTCCAGAGGCTCCTGCCCGCCCAGACGGCCAGATAGCCCCATGAAATGAATCGCCTGGGGTGTTTCAGAAGCACTTTGTTCAGCAGGATAACCACATCCTGGCACCACTCCTCTGCTGTGCAGTGCAGACGTGGGTAGGACCAGGCCAGGCAGGTGACGGTCCCAGCTTTACGTGGCCTCTTGGGCCTCCTCTCCTGCCTGGAGGAGCCGAGCGACCCCGGGAGCCCGCGCTCACTTACGTGGGGTTGCTGCACTGCCTCTCGGCGCTCTGCACGCCCGCGCCGCAGCTCCGTGAGCAGGCAGCCCACGAGCTCCAGGGCCCCCAGCTGCCGTCGATGGCATCGGGACGGTAACCCACTGGCACGCACTCGCCGTTGAAGCACCACTGCAAAGGGACAGTCCAGAAGAAGAGAACCCAGGTAAATGATGCGCCGTTGGTCCTTGAGTTAGAGAGCCCTACCGTGGGGGAGCACTGAAGCCCAGCACCCTGTGCAAACCCATGCTTCGCTCACTCCAGGGTGCCTGGATGTCAGCCAAGATCTGCCAGAGCCAAGTTCCCCTCTGTGCTATGGGAAATTCAGGGATGTCAGGCTGGCTGAAGAGTCCAGCGAGGCAACAGACCCCCAGTGCTGACCCTTAACTTGCTGAGCAGAGGCACGTGCAGGTATTTTTATAACTTCACAGCACTATGCTACCTTGGTCAAGAAGCCCCTGTAGTGGCCGGCGATGGCAGAGCAGGGCCTCTGGGTACCCACCACGTCCCTGCAGGCTGCCAGCCCCTCCACTGGGCAATGGTAGCTTTGGCCAGGTCCCAGAGCAGCACCTGCACCAGCAGTGCCTGCGAGAGCTGGGCAAGGCTTGTGCTCCCATGCAAACTGCACGGTTACGTTGTTAAGGACCCCTCTGCTTCACCCTCCCTGGCAGTATTTTTGCTAGAGTGAGGGCAGCGAGGCGAGCCCCTCCCCATGCGCCGCAGTCTGCAAAACTCCAGGTTTTACACTTCTCTGGCAAAGAGCCTCCCCTGCATGCAGGACAAGGAGGCTCTCCAGCTCTGGACAGGAGTGTTCCCAGTTACCTTGTTCTCCCCACATGCTGTGCCATCAACGGCAGCGTCCAGCTTGGAATGGCACGTGGTCCCCACCGTGCACCACAGCGTGTTGCAGACGCTCTGCAGGAAACACATTGGCGCAGGACGCGGTTACTGCACAGCCTAACTCGCCGGTACAGATTTAACTCACAGGGACGGGGTCGCCCCGTGCAAAGCCCCCGCCACCAAAACCCCCTCGGAGCTGCACGAGTTCGTGCGACATTGGGAGAGACCACAGCTTACGTCCATGTCGTCACAGAAGGTGGAGTAGGCACCGTACTGCAGGCGACACTGATGGCCCACGTCGTAGAGGACGCCCGGGGGCACCAGGGGGAAGTCCAGCACCTCGCGGGCAGGGGGGTCATCCAGGCACAGCCCCCAGCCCCGGCTGAAAGAGAGACGTCAGGGCAGCGTCACTGCCTGCCCGCTGCAGGCGGGCCCTGGGCACCGCTCCGGCAGCTGCTAGCAGAGGAACCAAACATCTCGTTAGAGTCTCTTCCTAACATCCTGACGTTCATTTCCTAGCTGATACGACCGTGGCTCTCCAGTAAATCCCGGGCCTGCTCCAGCACGTGGATCTGTACGTGCACTTTCTGAGTTGGGCACGCCGGTGTCTGCACCCACGGCACCAAGGATTGTTATCAGGAAGCCGAGGTGCAAAGGCAGCGCCAGCTTCTCTGGGCAGCTCTTGGGAAGGTGCCTTGCACACTTCCCCTCCCTGATTTCCCCACCCTTCACCTGCAAGACCAACGTCCCAACCGCACTGAATGCTGTTTGTGGATCCAGCAGCACAAGAAAATACACCAGACTTGGGCCAGGCACTGCGCTTACCTAAAAATCCAGCCAGCCTCCCTCCCTGCTCCCTCTTGCCAGTCCTGAGACACCCACTGACCCCCCAGCACGTCCTGGTGCTCCCCACTGGACAGCTTTGCCTGGGAGTAATTCCCTGCTCCTTAGATTTGCAACCAGCTCATTAGCAAAGTCCTCAGCTGGGGGCCTGGGCCTCAGTTTCACCACTCAAGGTGAAGGGTTTCGCTGAGCAAACATTGCACTGCAGAGAAGCAGATGCTGTCCTTGCGTTCATACACCAGGCTGGCTCCCGAAACGTCCCTACGGATGCTCTGGCTCTAGTGTCAATGCCCTGGTAATAAAAATAAAGTGGATTGTCAGCAGCAAAACTCACTCACCCTCATATCTGCCGCTACGAACAGTGCTCGGCCTGTGCTGGACAGTATGTTTTTAGAAAAGAGATATTAAAACGGAGCCCGGAGCGCTGCCAAGGCGGCTTGTGGCCCCCTGCCAGGCTGCCTGGGAGCCTGAGTGGCTGCTCCTGGCCGGCTCGCTCTGCTGCGAGTGCTTTTGCTATGATACTTCCCAAACACGCAAGGAATTGTCACTAGTTTAGCTTACAGTGTTGATTTAAACAAACTTGTTTCCAGCAACCCAAATTCTCCAGCGTGGGTTTCTGAGCAGATTAGATTACTTCAGCTTGTTGTGATTGGAAACAGGTCTAAATTAACGTGCAACAGGATTCCTTTCTAACCCGAGCCGGCAACACGGCCCAGCCCGGGAGCAGCAGGGAGCGGGGCTGGCAGGAGGTCGGGAGCCACAGCGAGCACCCGCTTTGTGGGGTGCAGGCAGGGCGACACCCGGCGCAGCAGGCACCCGCTGCCCCTCTCCCCTCCTGCACCTGCGGGGTCCCCGCCAGGCACCTGCGAGCCCCTCGCTTGGCTGGGAACAGCCCAACACTGCCTCGGCTTGCAGGAGAGCTCTGCAGCCCCGGCGTGGGGAATGGTTTAGATTCGTTGTTGATTTCCCAGAGGTATGAACAAAATCTATTTCTTCATTAAATATTTTACAATTATCCTACGGTGCCTTCAACTGGCCTCCACCTTTTGCCAAAAAGCTTTACTGAGCCAGCAACGACTGGCATGAGCTTAATCTGGCTTTGAAGGGATATACTGAAACCCACAGTCTGCAGTAAAAAATCACAGGGGTCTGCACTGCATCTGCCTCTTTCCGCCTGCTCCTTAATGAGCTAGATGATAGGATGGATGGTGGGGTGATTAAATCCCCATATGCAAGTAGGCTGGGAGGATCCGCAAGTACACTCGCGAGCGGGATTAAAATTCCAAAAGCTCTTGGAGAACTCAAAGAAAGGCCCAAGAAGACAGGAGTGAATTCAATAAAAACAAAGGCAAGGGCTTAAACTTGGGAAGAATCAGCTGCGCAAACGGAGGAGCTGGGGTGGCTGGAGAGCAGCACTGCTGCAGGAAGGGCTGGGTGCTCGCAGCTGAGCAGGGGCAGCAGCGGGTGCTGCAGCCGAGCCAGGCCCGGGGACGGCGTGGGTCAGCCAGGAGGAGCCCATGGGAGGAGGCTGGACGAGGACCTTCAGCACGGCAAGAGGAGGTTGAAAAACTGCTTGTCTGGTCCAGGGGAGGAAAGACTGAAGGGAGACGTGACAGGCAGCTGCTGTGAGACAAAGGGAGCCTTCTCCATGCCGTTGCGTGCTCCCAGAGGGTCGCGGAGCCCCCTGCCCAACTCGCAGCAGCAGCAGCAGGGCCGTGCTGCCATCGAAGGCACGAACCAGTTTCCAGTGTGAACTGTTCAGCAGTGCTCACCCTCTTCTGTAAAACAATCACCGTCATCTGAGAGTGCTTTTTTTCCTAACGCGAGGTCTGTTCCAAGCACATCTAGCAACCCCAGGTCAGCAGGGTCTCATTTTTTGGCTCACTCCTTCCCGTTCTCCTGCCAACACTGTATTAAAACGAGCTCATGTCTGTGCTCGCAGCAGGCCTCTCCTTCGCCTCGGGGATGTCACAGACGCTGAGAGACGCCTGCTGAACTCTGCTCCACTCTTGAAGGAAGAGCTGCCCCTTCTGGGAGGGGAGCAAAGAGACCAAAACTCCACTGGACAAGCAGACAGATGGTCTGCTTCTTCCCTGCCGCAGCTAACGGCAACCCAAGGTTATTGCCAGCAGGAAATGCTTCATCCAAAAGCGAAGGTTAAAGACAAAGGGCCAAGAACTCTGTGGATGCAAGAAAGCCCCATTCCACTGACAGCCAAAACTCAACAATAATTCACCCTACCTCGGGCCCTTGGCTGGATTTAGAAATGGGAGCTCAGCACCAGGCAGCCTTCCTACCACGCAGCTCGCAGCCCCTTGTGAGCACACCAGCCACAGCCAGAGCCTTTCTGCCGCTGCTTCTGGCAGATGCTCTCGCTGCTTTCCAACCTTCCCGTGACGAGGAAGAAAAACGTCCCTCCAGTGCAAGACACTGGCTGACAAATGTAAAACTTGGGCCACGTCCCTAAGAATTTAAAAACAACAGACTGCAAAAGCAGCCACGGGGCACTAAAAATAAAGAAATGCAGGCAAGAATCTGGCCTGGTCTCATCTCCTCACGTGGTGCCTGCTGCCTATAGGCAAACATCACACACTCACCCCAAGCACAGCCTTGCCCCTGAGACGAGCAGAAAGCAAGATCAGGCTCTCTGGGGTGCACTGAGTGCTACAAACCCCAAGTGCTATGGGAAACCGCTCCTTCTGCTCGGCGGCTTGGATGTGCAGACGTGCTTCCAGACGGCCACCCCTCTGCTAGGCTGGTGCAAGCGACCCGTCGCTGACACGGGGGCACAGAGGAGCAGAGCCAGCACCAGAATTTTGCTGCTGGGGCAACCATGCTTTGGGAATCCTGACTGCTAAGTCAGCGAAGAAAAGTGCTCTGGCTTTATTTGCTCAAGCAACAATCACTGTGCCGCTGCACAAACGCTCTATTGCCTTTGCATTCAAATACTCACCCTTCCCAGCAAGGACCAAGGCAACCGAGCAAGTCAGAAATACCCCTGAGTGCCCCGGGGTTGACTTCTGAGACCAGAAAGTCTTTCGCAGACCCCAAAGCCCAACCCAGCCCCAGCTCGTGGCAGCCAGCTCGGCCCCAAGTACAGACGCAAACGGAAGAGAAGAGGAAGCAAGGACTTACTCAAGGAATCGTGTGATGTACTCCCGGCTGCAGCGGGACCAGGTGAGTGGGGACGTGTCATACAGGAGCTGTGGAGACATGATGAAAGGTCTTTTCCCAACTGGCTCACAGTCATTGCTGCTTCCATCATGCTGAATCCCAAAACTGTGTAAGAGCACAGTCCCACAAAGGAGAGGTGAGCCGCATGCCCGCTACAACCACGCAGCTTCTCTGCTTTCCGAGACGCTACGCCGGACATTACAAACATTCACAGCTTCGTGGGCACTTGCTAACGAACAGGGAGTAGAGCACTTGGCTGTCTGGGAAATGGGACCAGGGACGCTCCCACAAGCTCTGTCCCATGTGGTAGGGGACAGGCTCCAGTGGGGTTGTTTCACCTTGCAATTAAGAGGATGCCAAGAGCGTGCCCTGGATGAGCTGCCGTGGCCAGCAGCGCAAACAGGAGGCTGCTTGGTAAGCTGGGGAAACTTGGCCGTGCTCGGGGCTGCGCCCAGTCCCTGTGTCCTGCGACACTGCGAGCAAGAGGAACAGCCCCAGGAGCTTGTGTCGCCTTGCACTGGAGTAAACCAGGGACATTTTTGCTGTTTTGAAGTGACAAAGCCAACAGACTATGCTTCACGCAGAGAGCATGCAAAGCAAGCGCTTAGCTGAATAGATCTATATTAAAGCCAAAATTTAATATGATGTATAATTATTACATGGAACTTTTCCCAATGTACGTATTTTACAGGAGACTTTTACTTAAGCTTTCCTACTGACAACTCAGCCAAGAAAAAAGTAATGAGAATATTAAACCAAGTCAGTTTAATTAAACTTATTGGTTACAGGCTTTTACTGTACAAAGATATCTGTTATGGACTACGATGTTCAAATGACCTTCCCAAGTTTAATTGAAACCAGGACAAGCCCAATTCTGTCACTGATGCTATACACATGGACTCTATTTTAAAACTTCGTAATGAGCAACCCTCTTCTCCACAACCTTTAGCATCAGCAACACAGGATAACTTACATGTGTAATTCATCTATGTTTCTTTGGGCATGATTTTCATTGAACCTGGGGCAACCAAAAACTTAACTCTGGAATGACGTTCCCAGGGTAAATTCCCCTGGATTCAGGGAATTGCGCGGCAACATCCTTCCAACTTCTACTTGTCCCTTGTCAAGTCCTGACTAAACCATGCAGAGGACAGGGGTCAGAAAGGAGAAGAAGGAAAGCGGGGGTACCTGTGTCCTAGCTCATGGGCCACGGTGAAGGCCAGGGGCAGCCCCGTGTCCTCATTGATGTTGCAGCTCCTGTGGGGCTGGCACATCCCCGCCACGTGGGACAGACCCAGGGTCTCGCAGGGTCTGTTCATCGCTGCGCAGATGTCCTTCCTTGGGTGATTGGAAACAACAACACACACACAGCAAAGAGGGGTTGAAGACGGCAGGAACCAAAGGACGACACGAGACCGAGCGCGGGCAGGTCGCTACGTGCGCAGAGCCAGGCCAAGGCAGCCGCCTCGGAGCAAGCCCCCGCTGCCTCCCCGTCCCGGTCTAAGGGGATGTGTCTGAGCCCAGCAGATGCTGGCCAAACAGAAGCCGGAATGGAGACATCCAAACGTCTTTCTGCAGCAGAAAGATTTATGACCTTTCCTTTCCCCTTTACTCTCTCGGTATCCCCAGCTTATTAGAAAGACTGATTAATGTGAACTGCAAGCCAGGCTGGCTACGTTTATTCCATTGTATAAATAAAGCTGATGCTGGGAATAATTAAGCAATTACTACATTTCTTGGGGAAGTACATCCCGAGGGTGCTGTGGTCCAGGGCAGGGGACCTCCAGCCACCCAGGATGAACAGCTCCAACGAAGTGCACGGCCTTAAGTGCCTTATTTCTGCTACAAAGGAAATCTCCTAAAGAAGACAGTTCTGTTGTGGGTTGTGAATCACTGCACAAACAACCACGATACTGCCAACATCCAAGCTGCTGCAGCCTGAAACCATCAAACTACATTTTGACTGCAAGGTACATAAACTTGGCCAGAGGCATGAATTCCACCCAGCTTCATGGGAGGTTAGGGGCCTGCTCTGAGGCTCCTTTGCAAATCCCTGCATTCATCTGCAAGGGAAAAAGGAGAGCTAATCCCTGTGTACATCTGCTGCAAGGATCCACCCACTCTGGTGCTTGCCAGTAGGGCTATGGTGAAAACCTGGATTGGAAACCCCAGCTTCTAGTCATCTGGGAGCTGTCTCCGGGTTTAAACCTGAGGTTTGAGACCAGTTCCTGCCATCAGGGTCAGGTCACCTTCAGGTTTCTTGTTATATGTTGTACTGTATGTGCAGGCTTCCAGACAGGGCTCAGGTACAGAGGGTGAGGTTTTACACAGGGTATCTCAGCTGCCACTGAGACGTGCCCCTGGCTGCCTGTGTCCCTCCTGCCTGCAGCCACTGCAGGAATTTCCAGCTGGCAGAGGAGCACCTAAAGCATAAAATTAGCCCACAGGCACAATACCTTGTGAGCAGGACTGCAACATCGTGATGTAAGGGATGGGAATCTCCTTTCACATTGATGCTCTTCTGCCACTTGCAAAAGCTTTTCAAGGTGTTGTCCGCATGGTGGGAGATTTTCAGATCCTCCTGTCAAAACAATTAAAAGTCTGCTGTCATACTGCTGACAGACCCATTTGCTTTTCAGGGTGCAGTGGTAAGGGGTCTGATCTCTGACACATCAGAGCGAGATCAAGAGTAACTGCCATATAGAAGGAATAGCTTCGTATTTTATAAGATATAGCTTGGGTGGGAATACAGCCCTTTTCTACTTTCTTTTCCTCTGTGATTCAACTGAAACATTAAGTCATCCAATACCGGGGGTTAAGTAACACTGCAGGAAAATATTCCATCCCGGCTGATGTGCTTTAGAGAAGGATGCAGCTGGGCAGCCAGCCCGAGCGGCGTCAGGCTCCCTGAGAGCAGCCGCTGCAGCTGGGGAGCACAAACAACCGCCGACTCGCAGCCTCCCCCAGCGCTACCGGCGGGACGCTCCTCGGGGACGCAGCGAGCTCCAGCCGCTCCGCTGCCGCCCGGCCCCGGCCCCAGAGCTGTCTGGGGGCCACCGCTGCTCCAGGTTTGGAGGGATGCTGCTATGGGCAAACAGCACCAGTGGCATCGACTAATGTCCCACTGATCACAGGATGGGAGGGAAGATACTGTCGCAGAAGAATAAGTGGCTGAGTTAGAAATTATTATAAGAATTAGACTCCACAGCTCCTCTTACCATGCAAACATCCTAACTTTACCAGGGCTGCAGCCCTTGCAGAAGACAAGGAAGTAAGGCATGGGAATCTGCATTTATCCAGGCAAACAGCACAAGATTGACCTTACAGGCTTTCAAGGCCAGCTCTCTGTGTATCCTAGTCTGGCTGCCAGGATGGAAGTGTGAGTCACTTTGTTTTCTTTTTACCTCTTCGGTCTCCAGCAGGATGAGTCGCACTATGGCGATGTTGATAGGGTTCCCGATGCTGGCATGGTGGAACAGCCCTGCCACCTGGAAAACACAAAGGCCAAATATACAAAGCTCAGAAGAAAGACCTTGCCCTGGGACAGTTCTCCTGGTAAATAAATAAATACATCTGCAAGGCAACATGAGCTCCAAGGGAAGCTACTGAAGGTTGTTGACAACATCTCGGGTAATTCCCAAAAATAAAAGACAAGACCAGATGCAGACCTGGACTAAAGCAGTCATAGTGTGACGACATCCATTGGAAACTGCTGTAGTCTGTGTAGCACACTGAAACTCAACCAGAAATGCCTGGGGACAACCTCTGCTTTCACCCCCTAACAGACATGTGTAACATCTCAAATCCCGGTGCTCTTGCAGTGCCTTCACCAGCCGGGAGAAACCCAGGGATGTTATTTTGAGGTCCTCTACCCACTCCCACCCTCTTTTCTGGCCAACGACCAAGCCCTCCTCTGAAATGCAAATGGCTGCTGCCACAGCAGCACAAGAGCAGACAGACTATACCAACTCACGCTGAATTATCTGCTTGTTTTACGGTGTTAGCGAAACCTCCTGGATTTTCAAGACCACCAGGTTCTCTTCATGTTTTGACTCCGGACATGGCCCTGGGCAGCCTGCTCAAGGTGGCCTGGGGTCGGACGAGGTGACCTCCAGAGGTCCCTTCCCACCTCAGCCAGGCTGATTCTGTGACTCCAGGCAAAGCTAACAGTGGCACCCCGGATGTGCAGGATTAGATCCTTAACACACCAGACCATCTAGTTATGAGTGGATGTCTCCAGAGAAGCTTGGGTTTAAGCAGCAGCATGAGCTGTTGAGGAATTTCAATGAAATTATCACAATTAGCTTTTAAAGCCTGACTACAGGTTTTACATTTAATGCTCCCGTGGTTCGGTGCCAGCAAAACAGCTCAGCTACGGTCTGGTTCTGGGCTCAGCTCCTTCCCTTGGCTGTCCTCAGGGGCACTTTACCAGGAAAGCCGCTCACAGCTCTCCTGCTAACCAGGCCCGTGTTCCCACCTGCCACCAGCGGGCTGGCGCCGGCTCTGCAGCATTTGGGGTTGAGGTGAGACACACGAGGGCAGCTGCCCTGCAGCGCTCCCGTCACGGGTGCCTCTCGTTGGCACTGCCAGTGCTGAGTTCAAGGGAGCCCGAGCCAAAGCTCCCACGTCCCTGTGGGTCCTTCCTCCTGCGAGGAGGTTTCCTTATCCTCCAGAGGCAGATGGAGCACCAAGCAGCGCAGAAAAGCCAACCTGCGGGCTGGATCGGACCGTTTGGTGAGAGATTTGCTGAGGTCCCACCAGGGCTGAGCCCTGGCAAGCCCAGGGGCCCTTATGTCTCACAGCTGCATCTCCAGGGACCGGGCAGCTCTGCGGTTCAGAAAACCAGGACTCACCATGTTCATCACGGTCAGCACGTACTTCTCGATGTTCTCACTCCCGTGGTATTCTATCATCTTGGTGTCTGCCACCACCAGCGTTTCCACCCACTTCTCCTTGCTGATGGAGCGCTGCTTTATTCTTCTCTTCCTGTGTTGTTTCTGTTCCCATCTCTCCCTCCGCTTCTCAGACCTCTCCAGATTTTCCTGAGATTCTGAGGAATTAAAGTGGGAAGAAGAGACATTTTTTTAATTACTTTTTTAAATGCCAGCAGCATTGGTAAAATATCATCAAGGCCCCTTTTTTTGAAATAAAGGAGAGAACTTTCTGGTGTCGACAAGGAAGCCCCACACTCAGCACCCATAACCTACTCGCGATTTTGCTGTGGTGTATGCTCCAAAAAACCACTAGGCGTTGAAGACTCTGATCGCACTGTGTTGCACAGCAGCATTAGCATGACAGGGAAAAAAAAGAAGAGAAAAAAAGGCATTTGAAGTAAATCCTTTGAAACAGAGTTTGAATATTTCATGACTAACGTGCAACCTCCAGAGCAGAGGAGCACTTACGGTCTGTATTGACACATGAATACAGGCAACCACGGAGAGATGCTTGAGCACGCACCGCTGAGAAACACCAGTGGCTCGGCATTTGTGAGTATAATCCCACATTTCTATTTTGCTGAGAAAGAGTTTCCCAAAAGGATAAACTCTGTGTCCTTGAAGTTGGACTGATGTCTTGAGCCAAACCCCAGAGATCATCCCTGTCCTGGGCAAGACTGAAATACCCGCGGGGTGCACAGAGATTTCCTTGGCCACATGGAGACAGAACCTTGGGTTCCTGCGCCTCTTGTCCCCAGAGAAACAACAGGGACATTCACTGGGCTGAAAGGACACACGACGCCAGAGGAGAGCTTTGCTGCTCCTACCGCGCACCAGCAACTGGGAATTCTCAAGCCGAGACTTTTCCTGTGACGCTGCTCCAAGATCAAGGTCAGGGTCAGCCCCAAGCTGGGTAAAGGCTTTACAAACCACACTGCACACAGTGGGAATTGCTTTTATGACCGGTTTCTAAGGGCTCTGCCTCACTTTGTTAACAATGGACTTTCACATTTTATGGACTATACTGTACTTGAGCTGTGAAAGAGCGTTTTATCCCCCAGACTGAAAAATCCCAACTATCTGGATAATTTGATGAATTGCCAATACCGCTGTGACAGTTTAATCACCACGGCTTCCTTGGAGCTTGTTTTCATTGCGTCCTTTGCTGCTGAGCTTCCATGCGGGACATGGAGGTACCTCAGCAAGCTCATTGCTGGCGGCTCCCTGGCTACCAAGGAGGCTCCGAGCGTCATTTCCCCCGGGGACCCGCTCACACGCCTGCCCAGCTGTGCACAGAGGCTCACGCTGCACAGCACAGGGGATTGACAGAAGCTGAGTACCAGGTCGGTCTAACACCATCTGGCAGCGTGGCGTTTTGCAAAGAAAGTCAGCAATACATCGGTACAAAATAGAAGACCTGAAGTCATACAGATCCTGCAGACTTCCAGTTTCCTTTCCAGGGCACACGCATCACGGCCACGTTGCTGGTCTGTGTTCCAGAAGAGGTCCGGGTGCGCTGCACACTGGCCGTATTACGACCAGTGAAATCCATTTACAAATGGATTTTAGAGGCTTCAAAGTCCAGAAGGAGCCATTCTAACCATTATCCCCGTATTCATTTAGATCAACAGAAGAATGCCTAAAGACAACCTGATTATAGAGAAAAACAAGGTTTCTGAAAGCAGAGAGCTCTAGGAAAAAAGCAAATCATGATGCATTGTCTGGAAGATGCAGCTTCAAAGCCCCAGACCAGTAAGGCGTCCAGGCCCTGCAACAGCTCTGCACCGAGAGCTGCAGAGGCCCCTTGGCCAGAGCCGGCAGCTCTCAGCTCCTGGGCAGGCACCGCTGAGGTGCGGGGATGCTGCCCGGCTTCCCAGGCGAGCGAGTGCCCTCGCGTTTAAAACCTGCTCTAGACTGCTGGCTGGAAACGTACCCCTGCTGCCTCCCTCACCTCCAGGATTTCCACCTAAGGCAAACACCTCTCTGCTACACGATTTTGCTGCAGGCAGACATCCAACTCTCACCCATCTTAGCTGAGTTAAAACAGCTCCGAAATCACAAGGGCAACACAGACCCCAGTGCAGCTGCACCAGCCCCCGGGGACGTGCGGCTGTGCTCCAGCGGTTGGGCTGCCCGAAGCACCGACTGTTCCCCTTCACTGGGAACAGCGGCAACCGATTTATGACCAGCCCTGGGACTTCATCGTGGAAGGGACTTTGAACGCCCTTCTCCAAGTGTTGTACGCTCTCCCCCCCAGCCCCAGAGCCCCAGCCTGCGCTCCTGGGCTTGTGCCATGGAGCCTCTGAGCTCTGCTCCAGCAGAAGTCAAAGCCCTGCCAGAAGCACAGGCTGCAGCCCCTCCCGGACCTGCTCTCAGGTGCCAGCACTGCCCACCTGAGCTGCCACCACCGGCCTTTCCCAGGACAGTCGTTTAGTGGGGGCCAGCCCCGCAGGCGGCCCGCACAAACGTCCGGTGGGAGCGGGTGGCCCGCTGAGGAAAAAATGTTGGTTTTCTACCCCACCAAGAAGCAGGAGGTCGCTGAAATCAAGTTAGTTCCTAGACACTACTGCAAGCAAGGTGCTACGGACACGAGTTTTAATCTGCATCGCTGTAACACTACAGGGCAGAAGGATCAAGGAGACAACCTGGATCGCTGGACTTCATGGGAATTCTGGAATCCAGATCATGGGAGCCAAGTTTGACTCTGAAAGGTCAAAACCTGATGCTTGCATGTGAACGAAAACAAACACTGTCTCCACATCACAGGACGCTTGCAGCAGGGCCGGAAGAAAAAGATGAGAGGGAGAGGCCTGAGGTCCAGCATGCACTGGAGTCGTGTATGTGAGAAACATAAGCAAATACAGGAAAACTGGCAGGAGGAAAAAACCCTGCAATAATTCCTGTGACCTGTGGGCTCCAGTCATGAATGCCACAAAACCTCTGCCTGCTGCTAAGCAAGAAAATTGTCCTGACTCGCGTTTTGAAGCAGCGGTCAGCCTTCCCACAATAAAAAAGCTCCTGGAAATTGCTGTGTGCCTACGCTTTCGGAAACTTGGCCGTCCTGCAGTGAGGAGCCCCCTGCTCGGACAGACACCTACCGAGCGGCCCCGTGCTGCCCCCCGCCCACAGAAACCACCGCAAAACCCAGGGCCCATCCCCTCAGTGCTCTGAGACACAGAAGGGTTTCCTTCCCAGCCAGATCAGCGTCCTTTACGGGTAAAAGCTGGCTACCGGGAGCTTATCACAGGAGCTTAACGCTGGGTTTTAAGATAAGCACGTCTGCTGAGGCACCTTAGGGGACATGGGGTCGGCACTGCTTCCTTTATCTTGTCGCCGTGCACTTCAAACTGCAGAACTCAAATCGTGAACCCCAGGACCCAGCTGCCACTGGCCCACGGGGAGAGGCAAGAGAAAGGAGACAATACCTTGCACGCCGCAGGCTGCCCACGCCGCCGGCTGCCTCTCGCCTTGCTCTCCCCGGCGCTCAGGAGCGTGGCGTTTGTATATCCTGTGGGGCTGCGCCACTCTGTCCTCGGGAAAGCTGGCGGCCACTGGTTCGATGAAATAGTCCTCGTTCATGAGCCGAAACACGCCTTTCTAGCGGGGAGAGAAGGAGACGTCACCGTGAAGCCACCTGCATCGAGCACAGACTCACACCAAAGAACCTGGGTTTGCAAAACATTCTGGGAAGAAACAGGTCTCCTCTGAAGAGACTTCTATGGATATCGTGAGCTCTAAAATCCCAAAGGAGAACAAGCAAGCAGGGACTGATTATTAAGGAAACAGAAAGCTAAAGAGAGCCCAGCCACAAAGTGCAGGGGGTGGCGAGCTGAACGGGTGGCTGCGCTGAGGAGTTCGGGGACCGCAGGGCTGCTGAGGCAGAGGAATGCCTTCGCCAGAGAACCAGAAGCAGAGCACACCAGGAATGTGTGTATGCTGGGCTTCCTCCTCCATGCTCACACCACCTCTCCCTGACCTTCCTGGAGAAGCTTTGCCAGGCCCAGGGGCACAGCCCGAAGCGTGGCTTTGAGGACAGTGCAGCACCAGCGTTTTGACAACTGTTGCACCAGCGGAGATGTTTTCATAACGAAATCCTCGGGAGATGAAGTCAGTTGCTTCTGGCCTTTCGCACTAAGCCCCGTCGCTGTAAACTGAACCCTCAGGTTGCAGACTTCCTGCGGACGAGCACCAGCAAACCTCTGGGGAAGAGGAGGAGGAACCCGCAGGAGCTCTTGATCACAGCAGGAACTCAAGTCATGGAAACTCAGTCTCAGGACGAGGAGCCTCGCGTCCCCATGCAATAAGGAAAGGATGTGTCACTGGGATCTCTCCTACGGCAGGAAGCGACACCCTAAAACTTTCTTTGGTTAATTACAGTTCCCTGACCCGGGTCCAACTGAAATATGCTGTTACGGACTCACCCGGGACCCCAGAGCCCCAAACTGCTTCTCCAGAACAAACTTATCTGCAAGCACTTGCCTTTGCTGCACGAGAAGCTCTCCGAACAGGCGGCTTCACACCCAGACACCAGGAGTTCCTGGGCAGGGGTCTGCAGCCGGAGCAGCCCCGTGTAAACCTGCCGGGGATGCCCTGCAAGGGCTGCGCTTTGCCCTGGGGAGGCTCTGCAGAAGCACTCAGCGGGTTGCTGCCCAGGGGAACGTCTGGTTTGCTCTGTGTAAAACACGCCGGTTAACCTTACTGCACCTCGTTTGTCACGGTCCTTCGGAGCACACGGCGCTGACACCGCTGCCTCCTGCTCGCTCATGACAGGCCATAACGAGAGCAGCAGACAGCCCGGGAGAAGATGAAAATGCTCTGGCAAAGCCAGGCATGAGGGAGCAGAACCCAGCTCAGCGCTACATTGTATTTTGGAATCCTTGACAGGAGGAGTTTAAAGTCTGGAAGCAGCATTCCCAGAAAGGTGAAGCCTTTCAGAGAAACAGACCTCAAAGGTGGGGACGGGTGTTAAAAAAGGTACGGTTACCCTGTGCTACGCACGTAACAAATGCTGGACCAGCTGCTGCACCAGCGGTGGTAGGGGAGGAATTTGGCCCTTTGAGGCGCTAACGCGATTTATTTCAACACCTGAGGCTGCCACGGGCAGGAATTCTGGGACAGCCCACCTGGGCTCCACGGCTAAGAGCTGCAGAGCGCTTCCAGTAAAGCAAGAAATACTTTGGGTCCGAAAATGGTTTGAAATACCACGCATCCCCACCGGGGGCCAAGGCAGGACGCTTCTGCAGCCCACGGCACTGCGCCTCCCCGCAGCAGCAGCGTGCCCCTTGTTTACAGCCCGGAACACCCAGCACGATGCAAGCGGCATGTCGGTAACTCGCGGGAACGAAGCAGAAGCTCAGGGCCACGCTTTACGTTGCTAAATAATTCTGTGAGACACACAGCATATTGTTAGCGTGGTTTTCCGAGGTTTGGCGTCTGTCTGACAAAAAGCCAAACGTTTCCAGAGCCATCGTACGTTAGGAGCACACGTATGTACTGTACATGCAAACACGCTCCAGGGAGCTTCACGACATCTATTCCTGTGCACATTACAGCCGCCAGGACTTCTCTCATCCAAACATTCACAGAAAATGAATTGAAAGGTCGTGGGTTCCTCCCAGACGCATGAATCCATTTTGTATCAGAATGAAAGGCCTGGCTGTTCCCTGCAGCATTTGTCCCCCTGAAGACGGGAGTCGCTCCAGGCCCAGCTTCTCAGGCAGAACTGCCCAAAGTCGCGGAGGAAGTCAAGGCGAAGACAGCCACAGAGCTCAGACTGTGCTTCCCAGCTCCGGGCTGAGCTGCTTGCCCCTTCTTGAGCTCCGCTCCCTCCCTTTGGCAGGCTTCCTCCAGACCCCACGCCCTCGTTGGCAGAAGCCCAGCTGCCAAACCGAGGGTGAGAGTGCAGAGGGAACAACCAGACCCCACTGCTCAGGGAGCTGTGAAGTGCGGGGTGCTGATCACTCCGATGCTGTTAAATTTGGTGGGAAAAGAACAACCTCGACGCCTTGCAGGATGCGCCCAGCATGTTGCAGGGCCTTGCCATGCCATCCTGCCAGAGCCAATGCTTCTGGACCACCGCACACACTGACCTTTCCTCCCACAGCTGCTCCACTGGCACCAACGCTTCTGCAAATCTCTGCGAGATTTTAAACCCCGTGGGGACCCGATACCTGTGCCAGCCAGGTGCGAGCTGCTGCAGACACGGCGTGAACGTGCCTTGCTGAGCGCCTCCACGCCACCTCCTATTAGTGACAGTGGCTTTCAGCAAAATTTCCCCTCTTAACATGCCACAACTGCCTTTGAAAGTATTGAATAGGACTGCCGACATCCGCTGAACGTAAAGAAGTTTCACTACACACGAACCGCACTATCCTGCTGAGAACAACCAGGCTCCAGGCTCTGAACAACCTCGTTTCCAATGTGTTTGTCGTAATCCTACATATACTGGAAGACAGATGCGATATGAGAATCGCTGTCTTTGGGAATTTGGACACAAACACAAGTAAACACAGTCCCAAGAGTTCCCAAACCGCTGGAATCCATGGGAAATTTACAGGCAGTTCATCCACAGCAGCATCAGACCTACACAACGAGATCTTGACTCTGCTGCTCTCAGGAGGACTTTTGCCATTACTTTCAAAATAAAAAAAAAGGATTTCACACAGCTTTTGCTGTTTCCTTGTGGGTGAGGAACCTCAGTACTTACCAGGCCATCACACGTGCTGAGCGCGGCCAGGCCTCCCTTCAGGGTCCGGCTCTGAACCTCCCCAATCATGTGGCAGGAGTTGTAAGTGTGAGACTGGATCTTGGCGTCGGCGATTCCCCCGTACCGTCTCTCACTGACGAACCCGGGCGCGAGGAGATTGTTGTTGAGGCTCAGGTTGAATTTCAGGGGTTGTCCTTTGTAATGCATTTCATAGAAGGTGAGAAACTTGCTCTTGGAGGAAAGAGACCTTCTGTGGAGTACTCGGTGGGACAAATCGTAGGACAGGAAGGACCCACTCTCGTCAACCTTGATCGGGTGAACGATGTCGCTGCTTGGTGACCACAGAGCAGGGTCTGCAAAGAAAGGGTTTTTGTGGTTAGCTTTAGGGTTAATCATCTTTCCTCCTACCCCCTGAGCTGGATGCTTAACTCCCAAGGCAGCTCAGTGGGGTCAGGCACCCGAATATCTGTTGGATCTGTAAGCTGTGTCCGCTGCTGCTGCCAGTTCCCAGTGCCTGGAAGCTAAGAGCACTGTCCGCACATTCACTCTATTCTCTGCCCTCCGGCAATGCATCTCCACCTCTTCCCACTGACTGCTGCTCGCAGCTGGTCCTACCAGAAACGAATCCTGTTTTTTGTGGTGTTAGTTGCAGGGTTGGTTCCCAGCAAGACTGGACCCCGACTAACAGAGGGGTGTCCGTGTGCTGGGGCAGGTGTGGGAGCAGGGAGGAAGGCAGGGCAGGGAGCAGGGAGGAAGGCAGGAACACCACGGCTGTGGGGTTTGGGCAAGGAGGGCTGGGGGTCTGTAAGGCAGGGGGGCATGCAGCTGCAGGGCTCTGCTCTGACCAGAGACCACGACAGCACAGCTGGGGCCAGTCCTGGCTTCAGTGCACACAGTCCTGCTGTTTAACTACTACAGGGAAAAAAAAAAAAAGAGAGAGAGAGAGAGAAAGAAAGAAAGAAAAAGATAAAAAAAGAAAAAAGAAAAAAGAAAGAAAAAGAAAAAGGAAAAGGAAAAGAAAGAAAAGGAAAAGGAAAAGGAAAAAGGAAAAAGGAAAAAGGAAAAAGGAAAAAGGAAAAAGGAAAAAGGAAAAAGGAAAAAGGAAAAAGGAAAAAGGAAAAAGGAAAAAGGAAAAAGGAAAAGGAAAAAGGAAAAGGAAAAGGAAAAGGAAAAGGAAAAGGAAAAGGAAAAGGAAAAAGAAAAAGGAAAAGGAAAAGGAAAAGAAAAAGATCCCACTTTTGAAACAGAGCCTTGGAGACCCTGCAGCAGATCCCTGGTGGCAGAACACCTCCCCGGGGCCGGGCCGTCCCAGTGCCCCCACCGCTGCCTGCCGCGGCGCTCCGGGGCCGGGGACCCCGGCGGAGCCCGGGGAGGGTCCGGGGGCAGCCCGGGACCAGCGGGACCCGCACCGGCAGCACGGGACCAGCCGCGGCTCCCTCCGCGCAGCCCCCGAGCGGCTCCGCACCCCCGGGCATCCCCAGCACACCCCCAGCAGGTCCCCATGCACGTCCCCATGCACATCCCATGCACACCCCCAGCACACCCCCTGCACATCCCCGCACCCCGACCTGGCTGCCGGGCGCTGCCTCTCGGCCGGGTGCCCGCGGCCAGCGCGGCGGCGAGCAGCAGGAGCCCCCCGGGGCCCGGCATGGGTGCGGGCGGCGGCACCGGCGGCTCGGCGCCCGGCGGCGGGGCCGCGGCGGGCGGAGCTCGGAGCCGAAGCGGGGGCAGCCCCGGGCCGGGCCGGGCCGGGCAGGGCCGGGCAGCGATCGCGTCCCGGCCCGCGGGGCCGCCCCGCCGCTGTCCCGGCCCCGCCGCTGCCCCCCCGGCGGCCGCCACGGCCCGGGGCTGCCCCCCGGCGGCCGCTGCGTGCGGGGCGGCCCGGCCGAGAGGGGCCTGGCGGGGGGCGCCCGCCGCACCCGGGGGCCCTCCGCAGCCCGCTCTGACCGCCGGGAGCCTGCCGGTGCCTGGCACGAGGGGCCCCGGTGCCGCCGCGGAAGGGGGGCGGCGGGGAGCCCGCGGGGCCGGGGGCCCGGCTGGAAGCGCCACGGAGCCGCCCTGCGCCCGGCCCGGGGAGCCCTGGCAGCCCCCGGCTGCAAGGAACGCGCAGAGCCTCGAGGCTCATCAGACGCCGGGGTAGCACAAGCTGAGGGCAGACCGCTGCCGTCTCCGCCTGCTGCGTGCGCTTTACTTAATAAGGGCACGGCGCAAAGCGATAAAATGCGCTCTGTGGCGAGCGCTGGCTCTCAGGGGAAGATCCGCAGATTTATTTGCTCAAAACCATCTCTTCCTACCTGGCAAGTGTGTGGGTTTGGGTCCTCCATGAGTCTGCCTCCTCTCTTCCATCTCACTGCGGATCTGCACAAATGTCAACGAAAAAGGCACCTCTTTGATGCTTTATTTGGGCTGCCATTTTCCCCAGTACTTATACCTACAGTATGAGGTCAGGGGCTTTCCCTTTTTACATCTTTTTCTTTTTTCTATTTAAGTAACTCCTTAGCAGGGCATGAAGACTGCAGGAAATTATAGTCCCTTCCTCATGAAATACATGACTGTTACTAATTGAGCATATTATTTGTATCGTTTTCCCTGCTTGTTCTCTCTGCATGTCAGGATCTCACTACCTAGCTCTACCTATTTAAGCCGGAAGGCTAAAATGTTTAAAAAAATAGCCAAACTGAGTGTTTAGTCTCTGATACGTACATTTGGAAAGATTACTTGTGGGTGAGGTTTAATGGGTTTATGAGGATAGGGTGTTCCAGGTTCGGTTATGGGGAGCTCTCTGACATTTTTTAAATGGAGCAGTTCATGCTCAGAAGTCTGCATTTGTAAGCGTAATTTAGCTATGAGACATGATAAAATGTATTTTATATAGGATGAAGCCCAGGTCAGAGTGTTTAACAGTTTGGGTCTGCCGGATGTGTCAAACTGTGTTTGACAGTTTGGGTCTGCACACATAATGTGCAGCGCACTCGATGTGCCATTATTTTCATGTCTGACTCATCAAAATCAGGCATTTTGTGTCCTCTGTAAGCAACAGAGAAGAACGAGGTCAATTTTGAAAGCATCCTGCCATTTAAAAACCAATTGCTCTTGAATGGCTCTGGGCAACTTCCAGCAAGGCAATGCGCTCACCCAGTGACTGCCGTGCTACCGCACTCACGGTGGTTTTGCCAAAGGGAAACAGAATCTGGCCACTTCTGGCCTACTTGCTAAATATCTCCAGAGAGGGGGCACTGACCCGCAGCACTTACATTCCTGCGCTGGGAAGGATCCGGCCTCTGCCCAGGGCTCGTCTGGGCCCAGTGCCCGATGCCCCTCGCCCGAGGCGGGGGGCTGTGAGGGCTCCATGTGGCGGCCGCGCCGTGTGGCTGTGCTCCTGCTCCCGCGGCCTGAGCCAGGCCTCGCCTCTGGGCCCCTGCAGCCAGGGCTGGGGACGTGGAGGGCTCCTGGCGCCTCGGCCTGTGCCTTGTGCTCGCTCAGGTGGCTCTCCCTGCTGCTCTGGGTGTAAGGTCCTGCCGCGGGCGCTGCTGCCAGCCAAAGGTGCCATCCTTTGCCCCGAGCGTGGGCCGCCTGGTGGAAAACCGCAACAACGACATTTGTGAAAGACGAGCATACAGCGCGATGAGACGCTGAGGAGACAAACCGCGTAATGTGGCTCTGGTGCCCTCCTAACCCCACACCGCATCGAGTGCAGTCTGCACAGGAAGCGTATGTGGAATTGCAAAATATTTATTTCCTTATCTCTTCAAAAAAAAAAAAATGACGGTTTGAAGACTGTCTGGCGCTGTCAGACTACACTGAAACATCCCGTAGCTTTCCCAGACATTTATGTCTAGTGCTGCTCCACTTCTGCCTGCCTGGCTAGCATTTTTCTTTCTTTTTTTTTTTTTTTGAAGTGATAACGTTAAAATATGAAAACAGAGATACAGCAGAATAATCACAGGAAACATTCTGACAGAAAAAAACAATAAACTTTCGGCTGCATGTACAAACAGAGCGCAGTTGCTCAAACACGAGGGGTTTGCCCACACGCACAGCTTTAACCTTGCAGAAATGAGGGCAGGAGGCGCCAGGGACGCTGCTGCGGGCAGCTCCGGCCGCAGCCCCCGACGGTGGGCGCCTGCCCCGCGGCTCGGCTCCCGCGGGCTCCGGGGGCTGTGGCGGGGGGCGGCCGCCCCCTGAGGGCCCCGTTCCGGGCCGGGCGGGCCGAGGGCGGCGCTGCCGAGTAGAGCGGAGCCAGAAGCGTTACCGAGCGCCCGGCTAGCTCAGTCGGTAGAGCATGGGACTCTTAATCCCAGGGTCGTGGGTTCGAGCCCCACGTTGGGCGTGTGATTTTTTTTTTGTCCCTCTTCGCTTTTTTTTTTTGTTTTTCGTGCAGCCTCGCATCAGCGGCGCCGCTCCCCAGCCCCCCGCAGCCGCCACGACCCGGGGCGCGGAGGGGGGGGGGGACACGACACACACACTCCTGACGGGGCGAACTACAACCCCCAGCGTGCCTCGCGGCGCGGCGCATGCGCGGCGCGGCGGGGGCTGGGGCCGGCCGGCGCGTGATGCGGCGGCGGCGGCGGTGAGGCCGCCGGGGGAGGGGGCGGGCGGCGCGCGAGGCGCTCCTAAATGGCGCCCAAGCAGGACCCCAAGCCCAAGTTCCAGGAGGGTGAGCGGGGGGCGGCCGGGGGGGGGGCCTCGGGGCCGGGCCGGGCCGGGAAGGGACAAAGGGAGCGGGCGGGGGGGCTCGACACCCGCTGCTGGGCCCCTGCGGCCTCCTCTCCCCCGGGGGTGCGCTGGGTTTTAGCCTGCGCTTCTCAGCCCCAGCGCTCCGGGAGTCTGTGGGAAGCGTCCGTTCCCTGCACCTCAGCCAGAGAGACTGTTCTGGAAGGGCTGGCGTCCCTCCGGTCCTCTTCTCGGCTTCCCTGCCCATAAGGCCCGAGACCGCCCTTCTCCCCTCGTTCACACTACGCTCAATTTTCTTGCAAGCGTGGGCATTAAAACCGCTGGAACCTCCTGGCTGCGTCAGGACTTTCGTCCTCTCAGCCTTGAGGTGTGCTCGTCACTCGCCCTGCTTGAGGGGGAGCTCCGGTGGGCGCCGTGCTGGGGCCACGCAGCAGTTGGGGTGGGCTCACAGGATCCACGCTTCCATCAACGCGCCCGCCGTTCTAGGACAATAACGGATGAGGTTACGCTTCTACGGGGCTTCCTTTGCACGCATCTCGATTTTTAGGTAGTGGCTGTGCTTGGTACTGGTACAGGCAAGTGAAAACTCGTTTCCCCGTCCCTCACCGTGGCTCTGTCTCTAAAAATGCAGCTCGCAGAAGAAGGACTGGAAGCCGGCTGTTCTGCGTCCCTCACCGCACTGCTCGGGTGTGCATCGGGGCAGCTGGCGGCAGGACGTGTTTGGTTGTGCGTCGGCGTCCCCATGCCACGCGCCAACACCAGCGTTGTTAACCTGCAGAAATACACAGGAGTTTAGCCTGCGATTCACGTTGTAATAACCGAGTTAATGCGAGATGGAATGAGCTGCAGAAGCTAAAGGTCGAGTAGAATTCCAGACAAACGGTTCATAGCTGTAGGAATACATGCAGCGTAAATTTATAACAGACGTTCAGATTTGGACTTTCTTCCCTAAATGTAGATGTTTGTAATCTCAACATTAGCATTGAAATGGAGAAATGTCCCATGAATAAAGCTTCCTGCAGGCGTAAGGCTTAAGTGCTTTATTGTGGGCATTCACAACATGACGAGTAAAATTATTTTAATTGTAGATTTTTCAAGCGAAATGATAGGTGCGCTTAGAAGTTGTCTGTATTGGCACTCTTCACAAAGCAATGGCCGAGGAGGAGACTGCATTTGTCGTGAAAATGTATGAAAGCTAGGAAAATCTGAATGTCAAACGGGAAGTGTGAGTACCCTGTGAAACAGAAGGGCTGTGCGTCGATGTTGGCGTCAGAAAGGAGATCGGCGTCTGGTCCGGTGTGAGTTAATGGCGGCTGGTATCTCGGGTGTTAATCTTGTCACTGACTTTTTTTTAAAAGCAAATGGAAAATGTATTGGGAGTCTTCCTCAGACATCAAGTTCAACTTCTGAGAGGCTAAAAGCAGGTTTTTCTTCCTGATGGTGCTGATGCGATTTGTTTTTTGTCTGTTCTCAAGATGCTGGTTACCGAATTGTATGTCAGGGCCGTGACACAAACCTTCCCTTCGATGTGAACGTGGAACTTCTTGTTTCTATAAATGCTCTGCATGTAGAACAATTGAAGGAGTGGGCAGTTGAGCTCTGCCTTCCCCAAGCTCTTCTCACCTGAAGGTGTCGACAGCGGGGCCAGGAGAGCTGCCCGCTCCTGCCTGGGTGCAAGCCGTTGGCGCAGCAGGGATGTTCTGTGTCGCGTGGCGTTCTCGAGTGTTACAGAGCATCTTCAGCGAGCTTCTGCCAGCTATTTTAGCTGAAGAACTGTTCTCTTACAAACCCCGTCTCTGGGATAATAACTAGGTGTGGGTGTCTCTGCAGCGCAGGAGAGAAGCGGTCTGTAGGTGCGGGGGAGAAGCCTTGTGCCTGCCTGCGGTAAGCCGAGGAGGAGGAAGAGCCTGTTGGCGTTCCTCTGTGCTCGTGGTAACCTTCCTGCGACGCCGAGGTTCGTGTCCTTGCTCATAGTAGATGTGGACATCTTGCCTAGAAGGACTTTGCGTAACGACTGCAGGGGAGGTGTGGCTTCCAGCAGTGCTCGTGGGCTGTGTGAAGGATGAGGGTGCTGCAGTCCGCAGTTGTTAGCCGTGACTGTAAAGAAGTTCGGACTTTACGACAAAGTACTGAATGTACCGAAATGGGCGCTTCCGTTAACAGCTCTCTAAATACTTTTCTATACATACAAAAGCGTTTTACAGGTTGAAATACATTTACGGCACAGTTTTGTGTTCGTAGACTTCACAGTGAGTACTGGTTTCGGTTCCGTGGAGAGCGTGTGACCCCATGGGCGAGGTACGCTGTTCGTCCTACTCGAGGTAGGAACACGGCGGTAAGCTCACAGCTGGGTATTTCCAAGTCTGGGTGGGCGAGATGACGTCCGAGTGTAGTTATTGTGGCGGGACAGGCCGTTGCTGTGTCTGCTCGTCTCCCAGTCTTGCTGGTGAAGTGGTGCCTGCATCTTCCCTCACCTGTGTCAAGCAGCATCAGAAGAGCTTCGCTGACCTTGCCAGACGTGGGCTTTGGGAATGCGTGCAGGAGCTGCTCCGCCACCTCACCACAAGGCCTTGGGATGCGGCGATGTTCAATTCCTGCAGCGGTTTGTACGCCGATCGTCCTTCCGGAGTCCAGCTGGTTAAAAGCTACGCTAACGTTGAGTTAGTTACGTGTCTGTGGGGTCAAAATCGAGCCAGAAAAGTACAGGTTGGAAGAGGGATAGGAGCTCATGGCTCCACATGCCGTTGGCTGTAATTTATCCCTTCGGTACGCAGAGATGGGTTTTGAAGAGCAGAGTAAAATTTACAATAGAGGGCACCTCTAAACCTGCAGCCTGTGCTCTGGTCGTTCCCACCTTAGTCACTGCTGAGCTGCTCGCAAGGAGCTCAAGATGTGTCCCTGATGGGGCCTCCTGCTCCTGGGGGCCGCTTTCCCAGCCCCCTGTCCGCTGATCCGCGCTGTTAGAGCTGTGACTGCTGCAGCACTTCTGCCCTGCACGGCCTGGAAGTCGTGGCAAGAGCTGGATGTGTGCCGCACCCTGGAGCACGTTACGCAGCCCCTCTGAAAACGTGAGGTACCGCGGCTCTCAGGAAGGAAACATCTATCCCCAGATATCCTTCGTTAAGCACGCCCAAATTCCTGCAGTGGCCCTGCACAATGAGCTCTCCCCATTTGGGAAGGGGCGGATGGACGGACCTGAAGAACAATTTCTTCCCACTTCAAAGCACAAAGCGAGCACTTTTCTTGCTGCTGCACGAACCTGGCGCTCTTCTGTCCCACGAGTGGGGTGGGAAGAAAGTGCGGGGGTCTCTCTTTTCCTGACTTCCTTGTACTGGAGATCCTGGGTATTCTGTCTCCTACCAGAGGAGTAGGACAGGTAACGTTGCTTTCCTTTGTGCCTGCAGCTTAAGGTAGAGGGGTGACAACTCATCTGGAGAGCTAATTCCCCGCTCTGAGTGAACTTGCAACGTTGTGAAGACTGAGGAATCCCTCACAGCAAAATGGCTTTACCTGCTGGAGTCGTCCACGTGTAGCAGACCGGTGTTTTAATTTCTGCATCCGAAACTCAAGGCTTTGGGAGGAGCTCTGCGTGCCAGCCTGGCGACAGGACGGGGGGGTGCCTGTGGCTTTGGCTGGCAGCGGCCAGCAGTGCGGGCAGGAGCACAGGGCTTGGGGCCGGTCGTTTGCCGGAGTAACCAGCCCTTCTGGCAGGCTCGGACGTGGCTTGTGTGCAGCTGTCCTGGCATGCGTGCTCTTCGGGGAAGCCCTCGGGAGTCTTTCCTTCGTGGCTTCAATAATCGGCCGTTATCCTCTTGTACGAGAGTAAGCTGACGTTCCAGACACCAGCCTGCTTCTCAGATCAGACTCTGCCTTCGAGTTTCTTGCTTGGTTGACCTGGCATTCGTTCTGTGCTGCACTTGATAACGTATATTTTGCAGAAATGATATATGAGGATTATTCTAAGACGCTTATCTGCAACTTTCTTTCAGGTGAGCGAGTGCTTTGTTTTCATGGACCTCTCCTTTATGAAGCAAAGGTACGTGTGGCTGCTTACTGCTGCAGGCGGTTCTGACTGCTGCCCGGGAAAGTAAAGAATTGTGTACATTACCTGCTATGCCTTACGTTGTTGGCCTGAGGCCAGAAGCTAAAATGAAGGAAAACCTGGTAATGTATGCAATTAATTAGTTTTAAACCCTGTAGCTCTATATTATAGAAAAGCTTAATTTAAAAAAAAAAAACGCACCACAATGGTACCATGCAGCTGTGCTGGTAAATTACTAAAGGCTAGATCTTGTGTTCAACTTCTATAATACGCATGTTCGTAGGAAAAAAAAAAACAAAAAACACTGGAAGGCATTTGTATCTGTAAAACTTGGTGCTGGAGCTAATGCATGACCTGGTAGAGAGCAGTTTGAGCTCCCTCAGAGGTGCGGGTGGCTGAGTACACTCTGTGGTCTTCACGTGGGACAGCACTGAGGAAAGTGCTGCTGCGTTAACTGGACGGAGGAGCTGGCATTCTCAGTTCTGTCCCTTTAACCTCAGAAGCTGCGAGTTACAGACTTGTGGCTTGGAGAAGTGTCCTGACTGCTTCAGCTGCAGCTCTGTGGTGCAGCGCTTCCAGTTAGGCTGTTTTCTTCCGGGCCTTAAGCAGATGCCACTGCCACGCCACCCGTTTTATCGGAGGTGTAGCTCCTGATTTGGCTGCCTACCCCTGCTTCCTCTGAAACTGCCGATGGGGCTTCTGTAGCTGTGTGGATGAGAAGACTTGCAGAAATTTGTGGGATGCTTTAAGCTAAGACTTGCTTCCAGTGGGTTTTGGCGTCAGTAAATGTTACCTGGTATCACAAGAGACGTGGTGGTAGGGAGAGCTTTCGGCTGGCTGTTTACACCGAGGATCTGGATCCTTCCAGGCTCCTGAAGTGGCAGGAGGAACTGGGTTTTGATTTTTACAGGGATACTTGAATGGTTTGTAATGGATAACAGCCTTAGCTTTCTGCTCTTCCTTTGATCTAATCTTGCTCAGTGATTCTCGATGTGCAAGTTACTCGTTTTGTGGTGACCGCATCCTGAGCTTCCCACAGCAAGAAGATCAGAGAAGCACTTGTGTTTGCATTAGAATAGTATCGAAAGTTATGACTATCAACGTGTAGGATCTGTTTGTGCAATGCAAAATTAAATGGGGTTTACTTAAGACCCTTCCAGCTGAAAGCTGTTACCTTTCAACTGCTCTAAGCTGACTGGAAGTGCTGGTCACACGTTAATTCTCTGCTTCCTAAAATAGGTGCAGCCAGGAGGGAAAATATTTTGGTATAGGAATATATTTGAATTTTTTACTTTGTGCTCACTTATATTCTTCAAAACAAAGAGACTTTTTTAGCCTACAGTCTGTCTTTGGCTTTATGTCCAGGTCTGCAGTGAGCTAGCAAGTCAAAATGAGCAACCAGCGCAGCAGTGTATCAGACAGGGTTAGGATACCCTTCCTCCTCATTGCAAGTCTGGGTGACATTGAGTTTGTTCCATGCACGATGGTGTTGAGTTCAGCAGTAAAATACAATGTTCTGCTCTATGTTGACACCTAAGTATTAATGCTTTTTTAAATTGGAGAAGGTACGGGGAGGAGTTATGACTGTGGTCTTGAGAAAATGCTGTGCGGCAGAATGCTCTGGATTCTCAGCAGTACTTAAAGGTGACTCGATCAGCGTGGCAAGAGAAAAGGGATTAGAAGTTAGAGCCAAAGAGGGTGTGCTTTCATGTTTCAGTGGTGAAGTAATTTGAGGATGTTGTGAAGTGGTACAGTGGCATCTGTATCCCAGCACCTCCAGAGCAAAACTTTACCTTTCTGGATGAAGTGCCTTATCCAAGATGAAGCTGGCAGATTTAATTTGGCGTAGCTAGGACTTCAGGAACATGGACAGGCACAAAGATAAGACTAGGCAGGGTTACGTAGTCTGTCTTCTGGGTTGTGTTTTTGCAGGAAGAGGCATGTCTCCGGCTGTGTTCTCCTTTTATACAGATGTGGTAGCTTGAGCTCTTACCTGTCAGGGTGCAGGAGGAAGTTCAGTTACTGAGCCGTGTGCGTGCTTGTTCCGGCTCATCTCGTTGTCTTCCTCTGGCTGAGCTGAGGCGATGTCCTGCAGGCTGCCAGCAGGGCCCTGCGGAACTGTCAGACAGAAGAGTTTCAGGGAGGGATGCTTCGGAGAGGTGTTGTGGGCTAGTTGGAGCAACCTTCTTCACTGTCACCTTTTTGAATGGTCTCACCTTAATCTTGGTGAGTAAGGAAGTTGTTGTCTTCATAGGCCAGTCTTTAACAGAAATAACTGTTTTTACTTACATCATTTGTACATTCTTAATCTAGAAAAAGCCTTTACTGCAACCCTTTCTACTGAATATAATGCGCTCTCTGTGACTGCAGAGATCCGTATTATTTATTTTTTACTTTTGAAGACTCCTCTACTTCAGCCAGCTTACCTGTCTGTGAGGTAGGGGCCTGCATGTGAACAAGCTCTTTAGTGAATGGCTTTTGGCTAACCTTGGGGTAGTTAAGTGACTGCTTGTTTGCTCTTCTGGTCATCCTCAGGGGGTTCCGATCCTTCTTGTCAATGAAGGTGGCCCTTTGGATAGCTGAGCAGAGTTCTTTGTTTGCCTAGCCCTTCCAAATCTGCAAATAGGCAGTGACTTGTGTTAGACAACTTCCTTGCTGCTGTGAATTTGCTGCCAGGTATTTCATTTGCTTGCATGAAGTCTCCGCATGTTTAGAGTCTCTGGAAGCTTGCAAAGCAAAACTCATTCAGAGATCTTTTTGTTCTCATTGGTACTGACCAAGCTTTTCTCTGTTCCAGTGTGTAAAGGTTGCCATAAAGGACAAGCAAGTGAAATACTTTATCCATTACAGTGGTTGGAATAAAAAGTAAGTATTTCCATAAAATGGAAGCAGACCTTCATTGTCTCTTTTCATCAGTTTGAATACTGTCTTGATGGACAAGCTCTGCCCTCTGTGTCTTCAGAAGGCTCTATAAAATTGACCTGACTATTTCTGTACAGCTGAGTCAATGATTGATAGTAACACAAAGAAAACGTTGCCTAACTAGCTGTTTCCTGCAGACCTTGGTTATCTAGACAACCTAGCTTAGGGTGTCAGCAGACTAATGAATGGGGAGGCTTTGCAGTACTCTGTTCAAGTTTGACAACAGTTATTGTAATTCCTCCCTGGCAGAAATATTTAGTGCAAAAACTTTCCTGTTGCGTGCCGGTATGAGACGTAATCCTTGGTGCAGTGGATCAAAGTGCTCTACTCACAGTGTATTTCACTCTTAAATCGCTTCTGGCAGCAAAGATTTGGGAAAACATGCCTTTGTGAAGGCTGCTTTCAGAATGGGAAGAGCTACCTATTTCAGTGTTTCACAGGAGCAGTTTTAGCCTGTGTTTTGGTTCTGGCCTTTCACGCAAAGGTGCCATTAGAGATACTTTTCCCTTCTGCAAACATAATAGAATTCTTGGTAAGATACTTCTAAAGAATAAAGATATCTTCATGATAAAATGTTCAGCTCACTAAAGATTAGTTTTGTCATGAGATTGTTACGTTTGTGTAGTTTTTCTTTAATTTGAGTTCTGTTCTGTTACTCAGTTTCAAATTTAAGAAAAGGAGGGTTTTAGTGAATAGAAGCTTTAGCTGTTCAGACTCCAGAAGGCTTTCTGATTTGTTTCATTTCAGTGCTGCAGGCCCTTGAGTGAAGATTCTGTTGCTAATATCTTGATCTCGCTGACTTGAATAAAAGCTGAACGTCATATTTTAATGCCTACTGCTTTCTTTAAATGCATCTGCCTGCCCACCCCCTGCCCCTTCCTGCCAATGGGCAGATAAATGTTTTATTGTAAATGCTGACAGCTACAGGGAGTGTAACTGATTATTAAGCGGGCTGCTCTGTATCAATGAGGCAGCATAAATATGATACTTCATTTCCTAGTTTATCTCCAGTGTTGAAAGGTGCCGTAAATGATGTGACTCCTGCTTTTCTTTTCATGCTTGCATTATTTGAGGGTTTTTTGCCTCCAAGCTTCCAGTTAGCTACATTAAAAGTGGCTTTGCTGCAAGATCTAACAACTGGGACAATATGATTCTTTAACTTTGGGTTCTGTAATTACGGTCCTTTGTTACTTGTTAATTGCTCAGCTTATTTTTTTTTCTGCAAATACCAACAAGATATGAAGTTTCTTCATCATACAACGTAACGTGTACGGCAGTCGTATAACACTTCTTTGGAGGTCTCACAGCTGTACAGACAGGAGTAAGATAAGGAGCTTACCTATCTGACCAAAGCACTATCCTAAAAATGTAACCTTAGAATACGTACAGCTGTGTGTCTGTTTCTCTAACATTTGGATGCAAAGCTTGGCTTGTCTTGATCTTGGAAACTTTATTCCTGCGGTGGCATTGGTTTTTGTCACTTTGGTGTTCCAAGGGTGGCAGCTATTGCCATGTAGTGAAAATGACACAGGACTCATATAAAGAGCTTTAACTTGCATGTTTCAGAGTAGCTTGGCCACTTTTAATGTGCTTTTATTTGAAATAATTTGTCAGATTGCTCGGATTATCCACTCTTTGTCAAAGTGGAATTCTTGCTCATAATGGCAATTTCCCCAACACCTGTTCTCTTAAATCGTTCACTTCAGATTCTTCAAATATTCATGCCATCTTGGTTTCCTTCACAGACAGAAATCAGAGCTCTTCTTCTTACAGTAAGATCTTATTGCTGAATTTGTTAACCTATAAAATGTTGGAATAGATAAAGGAAACTCGCTTCATAATATAGTTATGGCTACAGATGCCCCACAATTTAATAAGTGTAGATTTTTATTTTTCCTGAGATTCTTCTGTATTAAGACAGTCCTGTCCCTCCCGAATTGCTTATCCTTCAAGTTTGGGAAACTTTCAGAAATGACTGAGGGTTACAGTTCCCTAGAGAAGCTGTTACAGCTTCAGACAGTGGGGAATGCGTTTAGTAACTTACACTCAGTTGTGCCAGTCCCTGACTTGTCACAAAAGCAAAGTTCAGTCTCAAATTCTGCAAAGCTTTTAATTGATCTTATTTTATGTAGAATGTAATTCTGTGGTGTTTTTGAACGATTGTTTGATTTTTATTTTTTTTTCCAGCTGGGATGAATGGGTTCCGGAAAGCAGAGTGCTCAAATACGTGGATACCAATTTGCAGAAACAAAAAGAACTTCAAAAGGCCAATCAGTAAGTATTTGTGTTAGTCCTCGTCAGCAGAATATTTTTCTCTATAGGGCTTCAATCCAACAGCTATATATCAAAGGAGGGCAGTAAGTTCAAAACAAACAAAAAAGAAAAACCACAACACACGCCTTCAAGAAGCATGTCCCTGTTCTTTGCGGTGCTTTGGCCTATAGAAGTATTCTGATCTCCGTGCTCCAGAAATTTGAGAGTTTTACTTAGTTTTAAAACTTATTTCAGGTTTCAATGAGGAGTAGGTTGATGAAATGGAGAGGCAACCTGACTAACCGCAAGTACATTTTATAACACAGAAATTAGGTGACTAAAAATGATCCTCATGCAGTATCCCTAAAATACATTGTTAACTGCAAAGGATATCCCTCCTAGGGGATATTTAAAAGCTGTCTGGACATGTTCCTAGGCAACCTTTTCTAGGTGGCCCTGACTGAGCAGAGAGGTTGGACCAGATGACCTCCAGAGGTCCCTTCCAACCTAAACCATTCTGTTATCTTCTCAGACAGCTTCAAGATGCATACAAATACTTTGATTTTTATGAGTGCTAGTCTTTTAATTCTTTTTTTGTGTAACAAAAGTGCTTTTATCTAGAATGCCCTGTTTTTCAGAAGCAGTTAGTGTGTTGCTAACTAGTTGCATCTAGTTCAACCCTTAGAGTCCTCTTCTTGCTATTGAGTTGAATTTGTTCCTCCTTATCCCAAATAAGACTTGAAATCACTTACTAGAAGTTTTGTGAATATTCTTTATAACCTATTCTCTTTTGAGGGGAGAACAAGGTTCTTTTCCTGTTAGTCTTATTGCCAAATGTATTCTTTTTAAAGGGAGCAATATGCAGAGGGGAAGATGAGAGGTGCTGCTCCGGGCAAGAAGACATCTGGTCTGCAGCAGAAAAATGTTGAAGTGTAAGAAGCTTTTTATTTAAAAACAAAAACAACAAAAAAACTCAAACTTTTGCTTGTAAGTTCTACTGTTGATCTTTAAATAGTTTTCTTCTTATAGTTTAGCCTAAAGAACCATTCTTTTACTCCTGACACGACCCATGCAGACAACTTACTTTTGAGGTATCTGAAAGGCTTTTGTTGAATTACTTTATTAAAACTGTCTTCCAAGATTGAACGATGTTTAATCTCGGATTAAGGTACTGAGTAGGTTAAACATTAACACTTCATAGTTCTTTTGCATACTATTCCTCTCAAGTTAGTTGCCTGACACTCAGTTATGACATGTCCACATAAGACTTGTGTATCTTAGTGAAATTGGTTTCTGTGCAGAACTTTGCAGCTCTTCCAGGCTGCACAAGCACTTATGTGGGGGGAAAAAAAATCCTTAAAATACCTTGCCTTCTTACTGTACAGTTGTTAAAACTGTGTTTAGGAAGCCTTTGGTGTTTTCCTGTCTTTTCCAAATCTAAACACATGCTATTAAAATGGTTTTGCATCTCAAGAGACCAGAAGCAAGCTCAGATGTTTATTAGAAAAAAAAAATCAGAATGTAATTGTCAGACTTCTTCCATTCCATCTTTTTTGTTTTTCAGAATAGGCTTGTGTGGCCTTACGCTTAGATTCTCATAGCTCTTTTGCTTTGCTCATGTGCCATGAAACCCTTCTGTTTGGGGTAGTACTTCAGTTTTTTAATCGTGAATATACTCATTTCTAATGTGATGTTTTAGATGTTTTCAACTGCTGACTCCTTTTATGATTCTAGCCTTCATGAGGAAGGAAGGGATGTCATTTCAGCAGCTAAGAGCATTTGGCAGCAGCCTCGCATTTCATGCCTCACTTATGGGTAACTTTGCGTTACAAAATAAGTATCGTTGGCTTGAGAAGTGCAGTGGCGGTGGATAAAGGCTTTTTTGCTCTAGATCCTGAATGCAGATTTCACTTTGCAGCTGGCCAAAGTCTACCCAAGGCTATAAATTGTCTTTTGCTCTCCGAAATGGGGAGTCAGATGGATCTGGTCATAATGCTACGTGCATATTCCTTTGGTCTGTTGCTACAGATTCCGAGGTGCCTTAAGCACTCTGGTTTCGTGTGCTTTGTCAGCTTGGGACGGGCTTCTGACAGGGACGTAGTCAGTCTGTCTTCATTTGGAGGGGGTGGGGAAAAAAGCCTGCTCAGACAGTTCCTAACGAAAGTCATTAAAAACTAATTAAAATATCTAAATTGTGGTAATTACTAATGGGACTGCTCGAGGGGTTGTTGCACTTGAGTCTGCTTGTGTTTTATTCAGTAGGAGTAGAACTAATTTAATGTATAATTTTGACATAGGTGGTGATGACTCAATTGTAAATGTGTTGATGACTACAAATTGCATTACAGAGAACATCCTAATAGTAACTTCAGGAGCAGGATCCCCGTACTGTCAGCTTCGGGCATCTTGGGAGCTCAGGCTGACTGCAGTGGGGTGGTGACTTGCTCTCTGGGGCTGAGAAAATGCTAAATGTTAACCTCCACTTGATAAGCAGTAGAACTCAGTTGGCTTAATCCTCTCCACCACATGTAATAACGTTGCATCCAACGTAGACTGACGCAGCAAAAAGGACTTCATCTTAAGCTTCTGTTTCAATTCAAAGCTCAAAAGCATGTTACCGGGTCTGTCTTCACTCTCAGTTAAAACCAGTTGGGCAGAGGGAGTGGTTTTGCTTTTTGCTGTCATCACAATACTAAGCATTAGCGATCATTTCTGGTGTAGCAGAACGTACAGGAAACTAATTCTCTGAAAGCATTCCAACCACCATGAAAATTTAATTTCTTGAAGGTGGAAGATGAGAGTAGTAAAGGGGAAGGAGGAAAACCTGTCATTAAAACAGCAGTCTTGCGATGTGAAAGGTATCTATCACAGGGTCCCATATGCTTGTTGCACTGATCTTGCTCCTAGTCTCTAGCCATTACCAGCATCCTTCTAAATTAGACCTCTGGTTCTTCCAACAAAGTCTCCCTGTCTTCTTCCCTACCTGGAGGCTGAGGGGAGGAAATGCTTTGACTGAACTTAGCAGTGATGTAGGGTTGCGATACTGTACATTATTGACTCAACTGCTGCTGCTCACATCCTGCTTACACCTGAAGTCAAGGTGGCTTCTGACAAATCTGGGGATACAGCTCACGCTTCGGGATTGTTCTGTTGTTATAAATCTAAGGTCGCTGCAGGTACACAACGTACCGTTGGTGGGGAGGGGGAGAAACGGATCAACTATTCTAAAAGGGGAACGCTGTCAACCTATTTAGGCCTCTAAATTTACCTTTTGTAGCATTCTTGGAGGATTGAACAGAGGGAACTGTTCAAACTTATCTTTAGAAACTTAATCCTCGGATAGCGAAACAAGAATGCAAAGGAAATAAGTCTAAGAAACATATATCCTCCAGGAATGTTCAATAAGATTGTAAAACACCGCTAAAAAGGTAAATTTCTGAATCTTAAATAGATTCTCTTAAAGGCTGAGCACTAGGTCTGACATTCTTTCCTTAACTCAACCCCCATTGTGCCTAGATTTTTCAGACGAGATGGAGCGCATACTGTTTGCTGTTTGGAGACCCCTACAATATCGACGCGGTGAGTTAAGGATGGATTGTCAAACCAGGATTTTCATCCTGAAATCCAAATCTCCTTGCTTTCATAGATTTCCTTTAGCGACTCTTAAAGTCGTCAGCTGTAATGATGTAAGCTCTGGTAGCAATTCAGTTAACAATTCAAAGTGCTGCAGAATATTGTGTTTTTTTTTAAAGCTGGCGTGGACTAACAGTACTTAGTTTCTCTGGAATGCATACGTTCTCAGTTGGGAGAAGGGTTATGTTCTGAGCAGCTAAATGCATTCGGTGCCCGCTGTTTAAAAAGTGGAAGACAACTGACTTCAGGGTTTTGAAACTGGATTGTTCTAGAAGATTACAGTTGTTCTGCATGTTTACTGTAGCCTGGAGTTCTCTTTCCATGGAAATCAGTAATAAACGGCACTGTGCTCTGTAAGTCTGAGAGCTCGGCTGCTGCGGTAGGTGGTGGTACAAATGTGAGGATTGATCTTGCTCTGTAATCTACTGTATTTTTGTCATGGCGTGAGTCTGCTCAGAGTAACTGTTCTGTAAATTGCAGCAACTAGTACAAAAGGTTTTTTAAAGCTATTTATAAGCGTTATTTTATCAAATAGAAATATGCATGAAATGCAAATTGTACACAGTTCTTTTGAAATTAATCATCATATGGTAACTAGAAAAATTCCGATTGTAAACATACAAGTGTCTTCTGTGGGTTACCAAAAGTAAAATACAACCCTACAGATTCTGGCTTTTCCAGACTGTCTTATATATGGTGCTGCTGAATTCCAGTTTCTAAGAATTGATGCTACCTTTGATGGGCCTAATGTGATTATCGTGTTAAAATCAGTGACCTGAGTCAGCCTGTGCTTGGAAAGGAAGAAGGGCAACCTAGAGTACTAGAGTGAAGGTACGGCACTGAGTAACAGGTTTGAGAAGATGTGTTTTTTTGATGTATTTGCAAGCAGTGTCACCAGAGATGCTCTCAAAGCAGTATCTCAGCTTAAACATGAGTTATTGTTACTTTTTCTAACAGAAGTCCTGTTCTTAATCTGAACACGTTACTCAAAAGCATGCGCTCCTGCTGCGTGTCCTCCGGGGCATCCCCTACTACCTTTGGCGTAGCTAGTAGCTCTCATGCGAGCTGCTTCGTCCTCCAAATGTCAGGCAGCATACGAGCACTGCCTGCATGCCAGGTGCCTGGGGCTGTAACAGCACTGGAAGCGCTATTCTGGCTCCAGCTGGAGACTTCCCTAACCCGCTGTGCTGTCTGGTGGTCACCTGTAACACGTACCTGGGGACCGTCCTCAAGTGAGTCAAGTCTGCGATGCTTTTCTACCGAAAATATCCTCTGCTCCTAGCAGCCTGTCAGCAAGGGACTTCTGAGTTGGAGGCTATATCCATGTGATGGGTTTAATAGTCCTTTGTAGGACTGTTTTACACTTACCCAATAAATTCTGAACCATTTGGGCCTCTGGCCTCCACGGCATCCTGTGGCAGCGTGTTCCTCATTTTAATTCGTTACTGTGCTGAGAAGGGGGAGGAGGATGATGACTCCTGTCTTTTTTAATGCTTTCTGCTTGGGTTTTTGGTCTTTTTCTTCCGTCTTGAGGAAGGATTAATTGGTCCATCTTCACCCTTTATCTCTAATGATATCTCTACAATTTCCCCTCTTCCCACCCACTGTTTACTCCTGGTATTGAGCTGCTCTGCACTACTGACTGTTCCTGCTCTCGTTACCTCTTCTACTTCGGTGTGCCATGTGAGGTCAGGTTGCCTGACCGTGCAGGAGATGTGTATAGTTCTGACTTTGGTATTTATCCTTTGCTAATAGCGTTGGATGCTGTAACTGAATTTTGACAGGAATGCTGCTCCCTGCAGCTGATTTAGTAACCAAGCTGCTAGAGCAGTAGAGGGCTGGCAACGACCATTCAACGTACTTGCTTTTCACACTTCAATATTTTCATGTAAGCTTTTGTTACGTCCAGTAACTTGTGTTACCTTGTGTTAGGAGAGACTTCAAGATGTTGGACAGCTTACTTGCATCTGTGCTGTTGTATTGTCAGTAAACTGGCACCTTGCTGATCTCCCTCTTTGGCATTTACAAGAGTCTTAACCTCAAATCCCAGAGCCCCAAGTGGTAGCCCACCTTCGTTCTGCTGCTTGCATCCTAACCAGCTGTTGTAGGGAGGTTCTGAAAGATTTCTAAGTCTTGTTAAAAGGCTCAAGAATTTAGAGAAAGGAAGAATTCTGTGGATAATAGCAGGTATTTGATCTAGATGGTCACGGACTCCTAACAGTTGTAGAGTAAGCAAACTTTCCCATGTCTTGCTTTTTCTCCTGATGTTATTTATGTGTTGAATTCTTCACTAAGCTACTCTTGTTTTCTCCTGACAATTCTCTAGACATGACCCTGAAAGACACTTAATGCTGCTCTGTGTTCCGAGGCTTGCTGTTCGTAACGTAGGTGTAAAATGGCACGGAAGGATGTGTTTCAACCGTTCCTAGATGTTTCATCTTTTTGTGTCACTTCGGGACTTGAATTCCTTTGCAGTAAGTTACCTGCCACCGTGAGGAACATGCATGATGTTCTTCAGCTGTATGTCTCGAATAAGCCTGCTGGGTCTGCGTAAAGTGCTCTGGTTAGCTAAGATGTGCTGCTTATCGTGGGCTCCAGCTTCTCTCGATAAGGCTGTCTACAACCTCTGATGCAAATGCCGCATCTCTCTCCTGGATATTGAGTGCACTGCATGCTTACGGTACTCTGCACAACAGAAGCATTTCATCCTGCACA
Organism: Anser brachyrhynchus; assembly: GCF_964034855.1. Taxonomy (NCBI): domain Eukaryota; kingdom Metazoa; phylum Chordata; class Aves; order Anseriformes; family Anatidae; genus Anser; species Anser brachyrhynchus. The sequence goes on along the minus strand of NC_137706.1, from coordinate 21,657,057 downwards.
GCTGTCTTAACCTAGTGAAGAGTATTATTCCAGCCACTCTGCTGTACAGGCATCGAAAATCTGCCGAGTGGCAATGCTTTGTCTCTACCCTGAGATCTTTGTTCCCTAAATCAGATTCATCTTAGACTTTGTGAACAGACGGCTGCTTTGACTTGAAGCACGAATGTAGTAACTTGAAATGTAAGGAATCAAGAAATAAGGAATGAGGCTGGAGTGCACAAGCAACTGCCCTGAATGGGTTTGTGCTAGGCTTTGTGCATCAGTAACATAGGTGTGGTTTTCTGTCCTAATTGCAGTGGTTCTTAAAGTACTTTAGATTCTGTCTGCTCCAGTTTTCGAAGACTCTGCTTCTAGACTGTTCTGATTTTATTTTTATCTTGTGACATTAATTCTCAAAAGAACTCCCTGTTTCTACTTGTTTACTCTAGGTTTGGAAGAAAAGGCATTCTCTTCAATACACAAGTCCATTATCAGTGACTTCACTTGGCAATCGTTACCTCTTCCTGGAGAGGGGATTTTTATTCTGCCCACAGTTCTTTTTAAGCCTAATGATTGCTTGTGACTTGAAGCTTGAAAAAAGTGTTGCTTTTCCAGTCTTCAGACCTTTCTGAGACTGACTACTTCCTGACTGACATAATCCCAGTTCAAAGACTGAATACAAATGTCTTTTGACGTTGTGATGAATTAACAAAGAAATAATCTTGTACTGGTAAAGAGTTTTATCCTCACTATCTGGAATCCAGGCCACTGATTTCTGTTTTTTTGAGAGAGGTTTAACTGGATTCCTATCAACAGTGAGCAAATGGAAACGTGGCTAATAGACTCTTAATTCAAATGTTCTAGAAAAGGTTAGTAAATGTACAAAGTTTAAGTTTAATTTTAGTTAGTTTTAATAATTTAGTAGCTTAATTTTTGTCATTAACACGTCTTGACATATCTGAATATTTGCATATAGTGTTTTTAAAATTCTTGGGAGTTAGCTTCTCAGCATAACTGTTGGAATAAAAATAAGGGCTAAGGAGAGAGAATTTAGACAAGTCTGAAGTGTTTAAGTGTTAAGAGAGCAGCATCTGGAAGATGATAAAAGTTAGGAACAACACTCTTCAATATTGTTCCAAATGTTTCCAGTAAGTATAATCACGATCTCCCTTAAACTTTGGACTGCCTATGATTGCATCATCATGCAACTTCATGCATATAATTAATTCTGATGGTGATATTCAAACTTTCTTACGCTGCTGTAGTGGTAAAATTGTTTGTTTTTTCAATACTTTTCTGGAAAGTCAGCTAGTTGAGACTTATCTGATAGTTTCCATCACCTCTGTTTCCTTGTCCTGTATTTTGTCTTTAAGTGATGCCTGAAACGCTGAAGTAGAACATCTATAAGCATTTGGAAAATATGAAATATCTGTAGATGCTACTTGATAAATGTTGGTCAGGTCTGTTCTAAAATACTTGTTCTTGGCCTGTCTTCGGGACTTCTGTAGGTTTACGTTTAATGAATCCCCCAAATGTGAATAGTACCACTTGTACTGGAAAAATCTTAAAGCATCATAACTGTAGTGATAAATCATACCTGACACTTCTCCTTTCTTTTGCTGTTACCGAAATACTCCATAGGCTAAGTATTTGATCATGGTTCTGAGCTTAATGGACAATTTTTCTGGCTTTCAATTCTTTAAATACTTGTCTTTATATTTGCAATAATTTGTGTTCTTCTTGCAGGAAAACAAAAAAGAACAAACAGAAAAGTAAGTATATCTTTATTTTTTTATGGAAGTGGATGTCCTTAGTGAAGGATTCTTAGCTGGAGTAAGATCTTAAATCGGCCCCCACCAAGTTTGGTTACACTATCACCTTGTGGTGTTCCTCCTGGATCTTAATGTCCATTCCCCCGCAGCAGGAGGAATGTATAACTTGCTGATTTGCACATAAACTATTTGTCAAGATTTTGAGTTCCTGCAAATTAAAAGCAAAGTGGTATCCACATGAATCTGAAATAATTTGGTAAGTTAGATTTGTTTTTTTATTAACATGGGGCCCAATTCACAAAGCTGAGTTACTGGCTCCAAAAACGTTCTTCCAAAGAATCTTACAGATACCGATGCGCTGGTTTGTTCTTAATGCAGAAATCTCCATCTTCAGATAGGCATGAATATAGCAGTTTAGAGTCACAAGTGTGTGATGTTCAGAATACAAGTAATATTAAAACAAAAAGCACGTAAAAGATGACTTGAAGTCGGAATCTTACTTTTAAATCCTTTATTTTTTTTTCTTTATAATGGCATTTCTTACTGACTTACCAGACTCCTTAAGCAGCATAATTTCTCTTTTCTGTACAGCTCCTGGAATTGGAGAGGGGAGCAGTACCAGTGAGACTCCTCAGCCTCCTAGGAAGAAGAGGGCTCGAGTAGATCCAACAGTGGAAAGTGTATGTGTTTGTGATTCTCTTACAGGGTTTTTGACAGAAAATAGAGTTGCTTTGCTCAGACAGCAATGTTTGTTCTGTGGTACGGCAGCGTGAAATGCTATGATTTTGCAAAACCCTAGGGTTGCCAAGTGGCCTTGCAAAATCTGAGTTATTTCCCTGTTCCCTCTGGAGTCTACTTTGGCAATTCCTTAGTCCAGTGATGTATTTGAATTGTGGAAACAAGCGATATGCTGACTCTTATCTTGGACAGTTATCTGAAAGTAATTAGTGTCGCTTCATTTTTTTTTTTTTCCAGGAAGAAACATTTATGAACAGAGTTGAAGTAAAGGTGAAAATCCCAGAAGAGCTGAAACCGTGGCTGGTAGATGACTGGGACTTGATCACCAGGCAAAAGCAGGTAATTTCTAAAAATAAATAAAAAATACATTTTAAAAATCTGTGTATAGGCAAGGACAATAAACTGGAATTTTATATCCTCTTCAAGTGCAGGGTAGCTAAATCTCCTGTAGAGTTTGACAGAAGCCTGCTGGTGTAAACAAAGGTCACCTGTGAGTTATGACCATGCAACAGAGCTGAATGTAAATTTGTAGAATAGATTCAGTTTAACTGGGCATAAGCTTGAAAGACGAGTAATTTTAAACAAAGTGTGGTGTTCCTCAAAGCATGCCAACAGGTCAAACATGCTTAGAACAGTTTGCTTAGCTGGTAGAGAATTAGTCTGTAGGAACACTGCACGTGGTAGATGTTCCATCTCAGTTCCTTCCTGTCTTGTTTACATGTCACTCATTGCCAAGTTCTTAAAGTATCTCAAGTTCTAAAGCTCTGACAGAAAACAGTCTCTTAGAGCAGTGATTCTCAACTTTTCTGCCAGGTAGAATCTATACAAAGCTTCTTGATGCAGGAATTTTATCTAGGCAAGACAGTCTTCCATTTTAAAAAGTATAATATACTTCCATAAACTTGTTAGTAAGTCACGACTCTAATGTGGAGCTGCTTACTTAAATTGGCAAGAAGCATAGAAAATAGCATTGAAAATTGTATGTTTTTGATTTGACAGGCTGCAATTGCAGGCTTTGACTTTTACTGCTGCTCTGAGGTACTGTTTTCCCAATGAGCAAAAATCTTGTCCTACATAGATAAGGCTGACTTGTGGTGAATAGAAATGTTATGCTTGCACCAGCAGGAAAGGTGCTTAAGTACTAGTATGCGTTACGCTGACTCCAGTTCTGCAGACTGGATTTTTTTTTACCTGAATATCTTCAGACTATAGTGAAAAGAAAATGGTAAGTGAACTGGGGCCCGTGCCTCAAAAAAACAAAGCAAATCCGTGAATTTACTGTACGCTTAGCCTTGCAGTGTATGACTGAACTAGTATCTGAGTACAGGTGATCTGTGTATGGTGTTTAAGATGGAAGATAATCCATCTTAAGGTTGGTCTTTGTCAGAAAAGTCAATCACAGCTACAAATATTTGTCTTCAGTCCCGTAAGCTGTGATGTAGCTGTGATAGTCGTTAGATGGTGCAGGCAGTGAAACTTCCCAGCATGTGCCTAGTGGCATTGTTTGCTTCGCACAGTAGTACCCGTTGCTGAACTGTAGAAGCAAGAAGCAAAGCAGACGAAGAATAATCAAAGCTGTCACCGTTGCTTTTGCAACAGCCGTGTGACCTGTGCTAGGCAGGTCTGCACTGGCATTTGTGTGCTTTGCTGCATACCTTTGGCTCTTGGGTTGACTTTGGCAGTTCAGGTTGCTTTTGAGCAGCAGAAATGTTAAATGGGAACACGAATGCAGTTGCTGTGGAGTATTTCAGTATGCACAACTAAAACAGTTGATGTTCCTTCGGTAAGAATTAACACCTTAACCTGTTAATTCTAGAAATATCCTTATCTCTGTCTGTTTAAGGCTAGCATGTAGATAGAAGTGTCTGTGCAATTTAGACAACTTGTATTTATTCAATTTTGTTTCTTTCCCAGCTCTTCTATCTTCCTGCCAAGAAGAATGTTGACTCTATTTTAGAGGATTATGCAAACTACAAGAAATCACGAGGAAATACTGATAACAAGTAAGTAGCAGTCATTTCAAACCTTAACTACATCTTTTGCTGTTGTTGCTGCACTTGAAGTTCATGGAAAAATTAGTAAAGCTGTTTAACGTATCCCAGCCCTATGCCCAGGTTAATGTTTGAGACCAAGGTGATCGAGGAGTTAAGAAATCTGAGAAGGTAATTCAAAGCCGTGGTTCTGCTTTCTGGATGTTTTTTCTCCTTCATGCCCTGCCCTTCCCCAGGCTTTTTTCCTGAAGGAAGCTGACAGAAGCCAAGTCAACCATTCTCCATCCCCTTCGTTCTAGCTCAGTCTTCCCACACTGGGTGAAGAAATTAGGTGTTGCTTGCTGTGTGTAAGCTGAACAAACTATCAAAAAGGCCACACAGCAGATGAGCAAAAAGTGTTAGTGTATTGGCAGGCTTTCTCACTGAGGTAAGGGGTGGAGGACAGGCAGGTAGATGATGACTTCTTTTAAAAGAATCGGATGGGCAAAGCTAATCCTCCTGAGGTGGTACTTTGAAGATTCTTGCTTGTAGTTGCATCAGCAGTCCAGCTGTGACAACAAACAGGGTGTGTTTATTCTTAAATGAAGCTTTTTCTTTTCGCAGACAAAAGCCTGAAATGTGAAACTATTCTTCCATTCAAGAGGAAGTATATTATTAGCTTGTCAGGGTGCTTTAATATATTTATCTAGTTGTAATGGCCACTTTAAATTTTTGCTGGGTGGAGTGACAGTTGTACTATTCAAGATGTGTAGCATGATTGCTTATACAGAAAATAAATTCCTATACAGTTATTCTTCAACTAGTTGTGAAGTTGAAGGCCTGCAGGAGTACGGCACTGAGAGTTACAAAGAGCCAATTGCCTGAAATATTGGATGGCTGTCCCCTTCCATGAAGCAGTAGTTCAGTCTGATTACTTTAATCAGACAGTTTTAAACTGTTGTGAGTTAGGATTAACTTCAGTTGAAAATGAAGAGCTGGTAAGTGTCCTTAGAAGTTCGCTGCTTTGAACGGACTGTGCAAGCTAATTTGAGTAGATGACTAAAACCAAGTTTTCTTCAAAACAGTCAGTTTTTAAAGGAGGTCTTGAAATGCACCATTCCTCGCAGCTGTACATTTTTAGGTCTCCAGACAAATTTCCTGAAAAAATCTGAAGGCTTGTAAAAGACTTCCAGAACTTTGACAGACTCACCAAGCCAACTCCAGTCTTGTGTTCAGCCAGGCATTAGAACAAGATCTGCAATGTTTTCTCTGTTTACCAGGGAATATGCAGTCAATGAAGTTGTGGCTGGAATTAAAGAATACTTCAATGTCATGCTGGGAACACAACTACTGTACAAGTTTGAGAGGCCCCAATATGCTGAAATTTTAGCAGATCACCCAGATGCTCCTATGTCTCAAGTCTATGGTGCCCCACATCTACTGAGGCTATTTGGTAAGTATCTTGTCTCTGAAGAGAGGTTAGAAGAATTAAATGCTTATAATTCCGTCTTGAGTATCAATGGGGGTGAATTGCAGAAATTTGACAGGCAACTTTGAAACCTGTGGCTTCATTCTTTCTTTTTACTCCATATGGCTAATGGTCAGTTATTCAAGGACTTAGAATGGAAAATAATTGTTTTAGGTTAGGTTCTATATAAAAACAGATTCCTGGGCTTTATATATATGGTAGTATAGGTTTAGTCTTATTGAAATACTTAAACATCTCTAACAAGAAGTGCTACTTGTTTTGAAACAGTACGAATCGGAGCTATGCTTGCTTACACACCTCTTGATGAGAAGAGTCTGGCTTTGCTGTTAAACTATTTGCATGACTTCTTAAAGTAAGTACTTTTTAAAGCCTTTTAGCAAGAAAAAACTTGGGTCGTGTTACAAAAGTCTGCTTATTTTCAGTGAATAGGGGTGTGTGTGTGTATATGTATGCGTTAGGCCTGTGTACGGTATCTTCAAACATTGCCGTGAAGTTTCTCAAGCTGCTGTACGGTAACATGAGTAAGTTTAACTTCTCTCCAGTTGTACTGAGGTTATTGCTGGTTAAACATGTTTATGTATCTGTTAGTCTGCAATTTTAAACTGTCCAAGTTTGCTACTTTTTTCAAAATAAATGTTGAAGCATTTGTCATCTGCTTTTTTATAGCCACTACAATTATAGTGAACTATTAAATTATGTAAATTTATCAACAATAAGTAGACATTTGATTTCAGATAAGTTAAAAAACATGAAGCCAGTGCATTGACCAGAAATACTTGAATCTGTAAAATGAGAATTAATGGCATACAATGCGTATTTTGTTAACACATCCAGATGGCCATGGCTCCTTTTGCTCTAGCCATCATTCATTTACCCAGGTAGGTTCTGTATTTGTGCAAATAGGACACCGCACGGTTCTCTCTTGTCCCTGCCCCTCTGAGTACTGGCCCCAGTAGCTTGACTTCTGGTGCAGCAGCTGACTGAACCTCAAATGTAAACCGTTTCATCCTGTTAATCTTAACCTCCCTGTGCTCACTTGGAGCCAGAGCTGCTTGACACCAGCTTGTTTGGATTTGATTTTTGGCATGAGGTGTCAGATCCTTAATTGCTTTGGACAGCTGGCTTTCTAGTAGATGAATGTTAGATTTATACTCTTGAAATCATTCATTATGATCTCAGTTAAGCGCCTTTTGATTCACTTGTGATGCTAAACAGATTTTAGGAAAAAATCATTTAATCTTCTTAATATCTTTCATAGGTACTTAGCAAAGAACTCCTCTGCGTTGTTTAGTGCCAGTGACTATGAAGTAGCCCCTCCCGAATATCATCGGAAAGCAGTATAATGGCGTGCTGCTCTGCAACAAAGTGATCGTTGGATCCTTGTAATACTGTCCACTTCTACGTCTTGTTCTTCACCCTTCTATTGCACATGTCTCTATTGCACAGACTATGTAAACATAAAGTGAATAAAGTTGTGTGTTTAATATGGAACTGGCATTTTTAAGTTCTGAAAACTTTCTTGTACTAAAATGGATGCTTGGAGTTTAGTGGAAACTTTGGTGTTTCTGGCTTGCTACTGTTTGCATCAGTGGAATGTAAAAAGAATGCAGTTATATTTCATTGTATGAACTCTTCTGTGCTCATGGGTCTGTTGACGTTAAGATGTGCCTAACGAATCTGCTTTACGGCATAGCAATGACAAATCCAGACTCTCAGACCCATGAGGGTTGTGATCACCTAGTTGTGGTGCTATTAGTCTGACTCTCAAACCCATTTTCTTTCTTGGTGTTGGAAGTAAAATGTTTGGTCCATAAATGTATGTTTTTGTTTAGGTAGTTGAAGGACTGTGACTTTTTATATTCTAACAGTAGGAAAATGCATTATATAGTAGTGTCTTGGAAATGTTGGTCTCTTACAGAGCTGTTTTACAAATCTTCAAATAAACTTTTTTAATTTCAAGTATTGTTTCTGGTATTTCTCTTTGGACTGGTCACTTATGATAATGTCACGTATAATCAAAGTGCATTGCTCTGAATATAAAGATCTGCAGTACTGACTTGGAGATGTTTTGTTTCTTTTTAACTCTAGGGATTATTAGTTAAAGCTAATGCATCCAATTTCAGTGAGGTGGATTCTTTTTCTCTGGGGTCATTTTGGAGTTTGTAAGTACTGATAATGCAGTTTTACTACTTCTGTCACAAAGTTCTTAGCAAGAAGCGTAGTTATCTGTAACTGATTGTGTATGCTCAGTGTATGCTTTTCATGGAAAATATAAAGTCAGTATTGAGCTTATCTAACTATGCCTTTTCTATTCTTTTCCTTTTGCTTCTTTGTAAATGAGGCCAATAATTTTCAGCTAGTATTTCTGAAATACTATCTTCATAAAACTGGTTTTGTAGGAGTTCTTAACTTTTTATGACACTGGAAAAGCCAGAAATCAATACAGAAATAATTATTTTAAATGACCTTATTATACTTGCCATTTTGCGTACCACCAAGTATCGAGTTCATCACTCCATGTAGCCTGTTACAGACGCAGAACACATGGTGCTTCTTCAGTGAAAAAAGGCTTATGTAGTGGCCTTGTCCTATTTCTGAGCTAGCTACATTTTTTTTACAAGTCTTTTCCTGAATACGGATGTTTTATTGTGACTTCACTGATCTGTTCTGTAGCTGTGTCTTAAGATGAACATTTTAGTAAAAGCATGTTGCATCACCTGTCCTCACCTCCAAGGTTCAAACGCTTTCTCCTGTGTAAGGCTGGTCAAGGGCAGAACAGATGTGGGAGCGTAAAGCCTGGACCCTGCGCATGCACTCCGCCGGGCTTCTGTCATTTTTGTACTCTAGTTCAATTTTACATGCATAGTAGTATCTTAAGGGGTAAAGTGGAACGCAAGGGAGTTATACTGTGAATTGCACAGCTGAGTCAACTTGCTGTTTGTAATGTCTTTCTGGAAGCTGTTGAACTTCCTCATGGGTCCTGACTCTTGTCTCAATCCCATTGCAGATAGAGCTGTGGCAAGAGGTAAAGAAATGGTTGTAAGAGAAATGTGAAATGTTAGCTAATGCTGGCAAGAAAGAGGGTCTTATACTGCAAGGTGCCTTGCGTATATTATCTTCATGAGCAGATTTCTCTTGTACTTGGCCTTGATCTCTCAGTATCAGGCATGTGAAGTTTATCTGCTGTCTTGACATTGCAAGTTCCCTGCAAGTTGACTTACTTTTTTGGTCACTAACAGAATTAACTCCAAGCTGCATGATTGTGTTGTTTAAGACCGTGCCCTGCGTGGATGTTTCTTTTCCTTGCTTTCCTGTGCATTTCCCAAGGCAGCTCGTATGTGCTCGGGCGTGGTGATGAACGTGCATTCCAGCCTTCTCAGCTAAACTCCGAGCCATCTTCTCTTGGATGTTTTGTCTCCATCTCCTTCTACCCTTAGGCCGATTAAGAAAGCCTTCTGTAAGGGCTCATCTAGGTCAACTTTCTGGTAGCTCACTGCTGTTTGTAAATCATGTGCAGCACACAGCGTTATTTCATGGCAGAAGCTAATTCCCTAACCAGTAAGAAAAGAAGCCCCTCGACCGCTTGGTACGTCAGCTTTGCTTTGTGTGGCAAAGGCTTTCTTACCTTGATTCTGTGTGGCAAAGGCTTTCTTACCTTGATTCTGTACCTGTGGGACAGGATCTGGAACTCCCCTATGAACAGCTTCATCCCATGGGGATAGCCGAGCATTGCATTTCACTTGGTGTGTGTTCTGCCCCCCTTTCGGCAGGAGAGCAGTGCTGCTTGGGGTGAGTACAGGACCGAGCAAGGCCTTAAAAAGACAGTTAATAGCATTGCATGGCTCCTCTGTGACCTAAGCAATTGCTTTTTCTAGGCAAAATACCAGGTTTTCATCAGCGATGTTATTGCAGGAAAGCACAGCACCTGGGGACCCGTGAAGGGCTCTGCCAAGGGCAGGGTGTGAGCGAGCCCTTCCTGCGGGACCCCCTGCTGCTCCTGCTCGGGGGGCCTGGAGGGAGGCTCCCCGGGCACGGCCCCGCTCCCCGGGCACCTGCGGGGATGGGAACGGGCTGCTCCGGGCCACGGGGCCAGGGGAGCAGGCTCAGGTTCTCAGGGGCTGTCTCTGTCCTTTGAGTTAGGAGCAATGAGAGGAAGCCAGCTGGGTTAGGTCACCCTCTGTCTGCCCTTCTGTACCCAAGCACAAAGGCGTACGAAATTGATCCTATTCCGTACAGAGTGCTGCTGTTTCGGGGATGGTCTCTCGGAGCACAGGAGATAATGAGCTATTGCGAGGAGCAGCAGGGATCTCTGGTTAAATGGAAAAGAACAATATTGAGCAATTACAGTGGGAGTTGCCATGGAAACCCCGAGGCAGCGCTAGGGTGCAGCTGCAGCCTTGGGGCGATGGAGCAGGGCTGCATCGGGATGGATCAGCCTCCATCCGGATGGATCAGCCTCCATCGGGATGGATCAGCCTCCATCCGGATGGATCAGCACCCTGGTAAGGGCCGAGGCAGCTCCCAGCCTAGCGCTGGTGTCCTGGGTGCTGCTACCTGCTGGTGGGAGCAGAGGGCCTGGAGCTGGGTGCTCCCTTTGCTGCCTGGTGCTGTTACAATCCTCGTTACAATCATTACAATCCTTTCGTTTTCTCAGCCTTTAATGAGCAGCTTTGTGAGGTTAACTAGCTACCGCTCTTCATTTACCACGGCCATTACCCAGAAGAAGAGCCAAGATTTTATTCTGAGTTTGAATGATGGGTTTATCGTTTGCCAAGTCACCCCAAGACTGAAAGCAACCTCTTGCTCCCGTTTGTAGGATATTTGCACCCAAGCCCTTGTGGTGATTTTACCCAGCTGGGCAGCTGAGCTCCACCGCAGCCCCTCCCCCCCCCCCCCCCCCCCCCCCAAGTAAAAGGGAGAGAAAATACAGTGAAAAGGGCTCAAGGGTTGAGATAAGGACCGGGAGATCACTCAACAATTACCACCATGGGCAAAACAGGCTCAGTATAGGGGAGACTAATATAAATTATTACTTATTATTAACAAGCTAGAGCAGTAAGAAACTAAAAGCAAACTAGAACCACCTTTCCCACCCCATCCACCCTCTTCTACATCGCCCTTTTCCTTCCTTCACTCTAATCTGAGGGTGGTTTCTTTGTTTTCCTGCTGCAATTTGAAGTCTGCCCTGCACGATGGCCTCGTGTCAAAGGAGATCCCAGAGCTCCTCCGGCCCTGCCTCACCGGTTGCTCCCACCCCATGGGACGGGAGGCAGCAGCGTGCGTTGTGTGGCTTTGTGCTCAGCTGTGGCATCTTCGCAGGTGAGCATTTTCCCCCCCGAACACGTGCCCCATGTCCCCCTGGCCTGTGCCCCTGGTGCGTGCCCAGGTGCTGGGGGCTGTGCCGGGACGCAGCGGCAGAGCTGTGCCCGCCAGCAGGGGCTGGAGCTGGCGGCATCCCCCCACCTCGGAGCTAAGGCGCTTACACCGGGGAGTAAAGAGCTAATGGATCCCCCACGCAGCCCCAGCAGGGCTCGAGCCAAAGTCCATTAAGTCTGCGTGTGGCTGCCTCTTACCTCCAGTGGGCTTTCCGTGCAGGCTCTCCCTGAGCTTTCCGTGTGCGCTAATGCCATACGTGGGGATTACTCAAAGCCTTGCCCGAGTCACTCCTGTCAATCACTGACACAAAGTGGAATTAGTGAGCTAAATGTGGAAAAACGTGGCGAGCGATCTGCAGAGCGTGTTCCCCGAGCACCCAGCCCGTCCCTCCAAGGACGTGGAGGTGCCCCCTGCCAAACACCGCCCCGAGCCCCCCGCTCGCAGCCCTGCTTGCCCCGACCCCCACCGGTGTGGCAGCACGGGACCTGCTGGCCCCGCTGCCTTCCTGGGTGTCAAGCAGCCGTAATCGGCTTCTGTCCAAGTAAATCAGATTTCTCCAGCTGCTGCGTGACAGGGAGGGAGAGGGGCCAAGACGTGCCTGCAACACCCGAGGTTTTTACCAGCCCAGCTCCCCTCTTGGCGCACCGCGGCCTTTGTACCTCCCTTACTCGTGTGCGAAGGAGGTGCCCGAAACGCACGGCACTGCGAGCAGCGCGCTCTGCCTGCCTGGGCCTCGTCTCCCCGAGATCTTCACATCTCGCTCACCTCCTGCCTGCCCGTGGGGACACCCCTGGCACCGGCCCTTCCCTGCGGCCGTCACCCCCGTGCCACAAAGCCCCGCGCACGCACCCGGCCTTCGGAGAGCACCCGGTGCGGTGAGGGTCACGCACGGCTCAGCTCCGATGCCGCTCGTCACCTTTAATTTGCACCGAAGGTTGCTAAATCTAGAAATGAAGGCTGCTCGCTAATTAGTTTATTTAAAGCAGTCTTTCAGGAGCAGCTAAATCAGCCTGGAAATGCTTCCTTCTCCTGGGGTTGGAGGGATGTCATTACCTCGCCGGGGCAGGTAATGGAGCTGGAGAAAACAAACACGCACCTGCGCATCTCCCGGAGCCTGGGGAGATCAAAGCCCGTGACAGAGCACGGTGTCACCTAATGAAGGCGGGAGGGCAACGCCATCCCTTCTGTCCCCGCAGTGCTTTCATTTCAGGATGAGCAGTAAATGATGCCGTGGGATTGCTTCCCGAGCCTGCCAGGCGTGCAGCTGTGAGCACTGCGCGCCACCGCGCCGCCTCGTCGCGGGACGTGACAAACGCGTCCTGCTGCGAGCGCTTTGGAGAGGAGGCTGCTGAGAATCCACCTTGTTTTTGGGGCTGCTCGTCACTGAGAAGCGCAAGAAATTGCGGTAAAGGTTGTGCTCAAGCTGTGAATTTGAACAAATTCTTTGTATGAAGCGCACAGCCGTGCCATTTTTAGTTCTTTGTTGGGTTCCTTCTCGCTGTTTTCTCCCCCCTGTGCCCCTCTCCCCAGGGAGGGGGGGCTGTGGGAGCCCACCCTGCGCAGAGGGGACAGGGTGGGCAGGGGGCACCAGCCCTTTAGGGACTTCTCTTTCTATGGAACACTTTGCACACAAAGAAAGAAAAACACCTGAAAATAGACACGTGTGCTCGCACAGAGGGACAAGACTCGGGGAGCACGGCAGGGCAGGCTCTGGGCCCCCTGTGCGGCCCCAGCAGGGACCCGGCCGTGCTGGCCCCGTGGGGGAGCTGAAACGTTCTCCCTGTGCCGCCGCGGTGAAAGCCTGGCCTCGCTTCAACCCCAGCGCACAACAGTGCTCAGGTGCCCTCCGCGGCCCCGCAACAGCCTTTCCAGGGGCACTTGGCTGCCTGGTAAGGCTTGCAAAAGCGCCTGGGTGCCCAGACATGCCCGTGCATACCTTTTGTGTTTGTTTGCCTTATGACAGTGCCGAGAGCTTTTGTGTGGGCAGGGAGCGTTTCATGCCCGGCATGCCAAGGTCCGGGCCTTGCAGCCATGTCCCTGCAGCTGCCCCCGCACCACCCCCCGGCCTTTCTCCAGCCCCGTGCGGGGGGTTCAGGATGGGGCCCGGTGCCAGCCGCAGGGCTGACGGCAAAGACCCGGACCCGTGGGGGCTCGGGGACCCAAACCCCGGGGTTTTGGGGTGTGGAGGTTTCCTGTGGGAAGCCAGAGATGGAGCGGGGGGCTGCCCTCCCTCTGCAGCCGTAGCTGGCAAACACAGACCCGGCTGAGGAAATCCCGTGGTTCCCCTAGAGCCAAAGGAGATGTTTATTACAAGTCAGTGGAGAAAAATAGATCGAGCTGCAGTCATGCCCTCAGAACAGCATCTGTGTCTCATTTTGATCCGTGTGCTCTTGGTGCCAGACCTGCTTTGTCAGCCCTGCGGTGGCTCCCGCTTGCCCAGGAGGGCTCAGCTGGGGACGGTGACGTGGTGGCTCCGGCGGCGTCCACAACAAGGAGAGGCGGCGCTGCCCGGCGCCTGGCTGCGTCCCTGTGGCTGCCTTTGTGCCCTGGCAGGGCTGGGAAATGCCCTGGGCTTTGGGGCTGTGGGCAGGGCTGGGAAACACGCGGGCCAGGATTATGGGGCAGTCTCTGCCCCGGTGCAGGCCAGCCGGGAGCGATGCCTGGGGCCCTGACGGCTCCGGTGCCTGCCCCCTGCCTCCTGTTCTGCTCCCGCCTGGGTCCGTGTTTGGGAGGACGGGGGCAGCAGACGCCCCACGGGCCTCCCCAGGGCTGGTAGATGCAGACATAAAACCAGGGGGCTGAGGCTACCCAGAGAGCCCACAGCCGCCTGTCCCCTGCACCAGAGCCCTCAGCGGGGCAGGAAAGCGCAGACGAGGCTGGAGAAGCCCCGTGGGGAGGCTGCGTGCGGCTCAAAGCATTCCTGTGCCCCTGGTGGCTCGTCCCCCCGGCTGAACGATGCCCAGGGGGCAGGGGATGGGGCTTGTGTGGATGAGGGACCGAGCCCAGTGAGCACACGGGTGCTGGTGGGGCCTGTGGCGAGGATCGCCCGCACCGGAGCCAGGCTCCAGCCACGCTGCCGGCACGCATCCTGGAAGCAAAATATCCGCTGGTCCCAAAGTGGGGACGGTTCCTGGCAGGGCTGCTAGCTGTTGTTCCAGGAATATTTCTCCTCTTGCAGCATTTGTTATTGCTGGACGTCGCTACCCGTCGCTGTCAGAGCCGCCACCTCTCGGGCCGCAGCACGCTGAGCACCGTGGAGCTGGCGCTGGGCTCCTGACTGCCTGGCTCCTGCCCCAAAACTGCCCCAAAGCTGCCTCCTGCACCGGCCCCATGCCAGCTTCACCGGGTCCTGGTGCGATGGATGGGGCTCACCCGAAACTGGGAGCAGCAGCGAGGCCGCGGCCGATCCTGGCCCCGCGACAGCCCCGAGGTAAAAGCAGGGCGGCCTCGGGCTGCGTTATCAGCCGCTCCACTCACCGCTTTTGTTTTTTAATTGGGTGGAGAGTGGAAAACCCTGCGGCCCCTTTTTTGTATAAACAAGAGGGATTTATGGTCCCCTGGCCCAGCTCTCTGAGTCGGGACTAACGAAGTTTCCACCCCTCTCTCATCTGCCCTGCCTTTATTGCCGAGCTCCCTGGGGGAGCGGGCTGAGCGATGGCCCCCGTGGCCGGCCCCAATCACAGCACCTTTGTCAGCCCTTGTGGGTCCCAGGTGTGCACCCCAGGGTGTTCAAAGGGCCCCGTGCTGCAAGCCCCAGCATCGCAGCTTGCTGGTGCTCGGGGACGAGGCCGAGTCAGGCCCCGCACACCGCGCCACAGGCAAACCCTGCTGAAGGCACAGCGGGTGCCCTCCTCTGCCCCCGGTCCCAGGGGACACCAGGAGCATGGGGCCGTCCCAGTGCCACGGGGCCCCCGGCAGAGCACACCTTGGCCTCCACCCCACAGCCGGCATCCCTCGTCCATCTGGACATCCTGCTTCTGCCACCAGCCCTGCCCAGGGCTGGTATCGGCGCCGCACCCAGGCGAGCGTGCCCGGGCTGCCGAGCAGGAGCCCCTGCCCCACGGGGAGCCCGGGGGCTCCGCCTGAGCCCAGCTGCAGGGAGGGCCACGATCCCCTTCCAGCTGAGGGACAATGACTTGCTCGGGCCTTCCCTGCGTGCCTCTTGGTTCATTACTCTCAGCAATTAGCCCTTGGGAGCGGCTGGGGAGTTGCTTCTCGCGTTCATTCTTTCTCACAGGAGTTTCACATCAGAAGCCCTTCCCCGTAATTTGGTCTGATGTGTCTCCTTGCCCCGGCTGAACCTGCGTGGCTGCTGTGACCTCAGCTGCCCACACGCCAGGATGAACGCGGCGCCGGTCCTGCCCTAAAACCCCCGGCTGCAGGCGGACGGGCGCTTCCACGAAGCTCAAGCTCCGTCCTGTCGCTGCCGCTCGCGAGGGGCCGTCTGCTTTCCCGAAACCGCTCCTCTGATCTCCGGGCTGCAGAGGTGCTCCCGTGACCGAATAGCTACTTGCACACAGACGTAGTTACACGTGCTTAGAGGCGTTTTCCCCATCCTGGGAGGCTGAATGATATTATTCTGATTACGAACTGGTGTGTCACGACGCGTGCCTCAGGCAGAGGTGGCTGAGGGCGTAGGTGGCCGACCTTCGGAGCCCGTCCTGCAGACACCTTCCTGGGACCCCCTCGAACCCCGTCAGCCCGGCTGGGTGCCCAGGGCACGCGGCACCAGGCAGGTTACGCGCTCCCGCACGGTGCCGGATTTGTCTCACCGCCGCGGCGCTGTAACAAAACGCGGAGGGATGGAAAAGCCCCGCGGAACAGGAGATGCCCAGAGCGGTGTCTGGTATGTTCTCCCCGCCCCGAGTGGAAACAGGCTGGAGAGACGGGCTGAGAACGCTGCGTCCATCGGCATGTTTCTACTTTTAACATGTTAAAGACCATGTCTGTAACCTGCTCTAATTTTAGGCTGCAGTGTATCCGCGCTGAATTCCTAGCATGGAAGAATGAGTGCAGGTGTAAAATTAGATGCATTATTTATGGGCTGGCGGTTACCAGAGCTCCATCACTAAAAGCTCTGCGCTCACTCGTGTCGGCGCTTCTGCCGCCCGTGCCTCGTACCAATCGCCTGCTGCAGCTTTCCCACCCCGGGATGGATTAGTGTGATCCCGACCTTGTTACCCAGGTTTATAGGGAAGGGGCACCATTCCCGTGTTTAGGAATTGAGCCATGTTGGGATCAGTTAAACATTTAAGGGGCCTTTCATTCCCGGTGGCTTTGGCTGCCAAGAGCTAGAGCAGCGTGCTCAGTCGGACGCTGAGCAGGTATGAACGGTGGGCGGCTAGCCTCTGCCACGGCTGGGGAAAAGCTCGTGCGACCTAACTAGCACGAAGTGTTAATCAGCATTAGCGTGGTCCAAATTCCATGATCAGGAATGCTAAATACAGAGGGGGAAAGTGCTCGGATTATAGCGGCTTGGCAACGGGCTCTCTTCCCCGATGTCTGGGTCTTGTGCTCCAGGATTTCAGCTTTCATTCCAAATACAGCCCGCTTTCTTTCCCCCATCGGTATGGATGACAGACCCAGGCGACGCAGCAGCCCTAAGCCTGGCGGTGATGCGTGGCAGCCCGGGGCCCAGCACGGTGCAGCCCCCACTGGGACCTGGTGCTGGACGGGGCTGTGACGCAGGAGTGCGGCTCGGACAGTACCCGAGGTTTTTCTCCCGGCCTGATCCCTGTAAACAGTAATTGAGCATGCAAAATAGGGGAAAACTCTTCCTCTCTTTCCACTTACGTGCAGCTGGAGCACATCGTACACACCTGCCAATTTTACTGGGAAAGCACTGAGGTGGAGGGGCTTGTTTGTTGTGGCAAAGTTTGCCAAAGGAAAGGTTTTGCACCAGAACACGGTCTCCTGAGCTTCTCATTTTGTTTAATACTCTTATTTTGTGTTAGATTGTTCAGTCCTCGGTTTAAATGCTTTTCACTGCTTGCTTTATACCGACCCTTGTTTTCCAGGTCTCCGTAGCTAATACTTCTGAAGCAAGCCAGACTTCTGCTGCTTTCCTTCAGGCTGGGACTGCGGGGAGGATGTGGGTGTGGACGCCGCGCCGTCTGTTGTGGTGCAGAATATGGCACTGGGACGTCCTGGCAGCCGAGTTCACCGGACCCCAGCAAAACCAGAGCTACAGTGGGCTTACCCATGCTCCTGCCCTGCCTCACACACGTGGTGCGAGGCTGCCCGGGACGTCCGGGCGTGGTGCAGAGGCAGTGGGGTCACCCCGGCTGGTATGAGCCCTGCGTTTGGGCACCGATCTGGGAGCAGCAGGTCCCAGACAGGGACGTGCGCTCCTCGAGAGCACCGGGGCAGAGGTATAGATGCTCCAAGGTGCTGTCCCAAGGAAGACGTGGTGCCCCGTGCTGTGGGACCTGCCCGGTGCCTGCCTTGAGCCCGCCCTGGCACCTGGAGCATGGAGAAGCACATGGAAGGGGCAGCAGAAAGGGCTCTCTGCAGCGCAGGTCCCAGGCTGCCGGGATGCTTTGACCCACGGGTGCTTTTTTGTCTCTTGTGGTGACGAGACTGAGAAAATCTGTCCCTGAATAGCTCTCCAAGCTCGTGCTTCGTGGCTGCAGAACCAAACGGGCAGGTATTTCAGGCCGCAGCTCGCTGCCTGGCCCGGCGAGGCGAGGCGGGGAGGCGCGGGCAGCAGGACGCGCTGCGCCTCCTTCCTTGGCCACTCCACGGGCCGAGGCCCCCGCTCTGCAGCTGAACCAGCTCCCGGATCTGTGTGCGGATCGCTGTCTGCTGTGAGCCAAAGCTCCTTTCCAGAGCTGAATCCCATTCACAGGAATTTCATACCCCATTTTACCACCAGTCAGCATCCAAGAGGGAGCAGCGAGTGCAGGGGGAGTTGAGATGCATTTTGCAGGAGAAACACAAAAGTGGCCTGCGTGGGACCTGGGCAGGGCCAGCAGGAGCAGACGGCCGCGTGCCAGCCTCGCTGGCCTCCTGAGGCACTCCCAGTGCAAGATACCCCAGGGGTCTGTGCACGGCAAGGGCTCGTGCAGCCACCTCCCCGTCCCTCCGCTGCAGCTCTGCTCTGATTCCTCCTGTGAGCCCCAGGCTGCCCCAGGTTTTGCTGCTTCAGGTTCAGCTGCTCCCTCAGCAGAAGGCAGGATCTCAAACCCCGCTGGTTTTCCGCTGATCAGACAAGATGGGGAGCAGACAGGGTATGGCAGTGATAATGAAGCTGTTCTGTGAGCTCGGAGAGGTGTGCGCTGCTTCTCTGGCTTCAGCAGAGTCTGCTGCTGAGGATTATTGTGGGAGGCTTTGCAGTCGCTGCTATCGCATTGCAAATGCCAACCTGAGACCCTGCTTGCTTTGTTCCCCCAAAAAAGAATCGGGGTCTCTCCTGTGCTGCCAGGATTCCCCAAGAGACACGGTGTGAAGCTACTCAAGGTCAGGGGGCTCTGGTTCCAGTTTATCCATGCGAACTTAAGCAAGGCTCCGACCTGTCAGTGGTCCAACCCCAGGCTTCCTGCGTACAGGGATAAGACACTCGCTGTTCCCCACGGAGACCTTTCCTTCTGCTACCGACTCCACCGCTAAAGCTTTGGAAACTGCGACCCGCGTTGCCTGGGAGCCCGTTTCCAGCGCAGGCAGCCAGCAAACGCGGCCCGTGAGGATGGAGGCAGACGTGCTGACAGCAAGCAGCTGCCGGAGACGGCTTCCTCCAGACCCGGCTGGCACCCGTGCGCTGCCGCTCCCCGCAGACAGCACCGGCTCCCTGGAGCTCGTCTGCAGCTCTGCCGGTGTTGAGATGGATTTGCACGCTGTCCGTTCGCACGGAGCCGTGTTTCTCTCCCTCTTTCCCTGAGAATGAATCAGCCGTTGGATGGGAGCGTGGTTCCCCCCAGCCAGCCCGTTCTGTCTTGCCTGCGAAGGCACTCAGGTCGGGTTATGGTTCGCTCCCTTTGATCGTTACATTCCTTTCGTCTCCTTATCGCTTCCCTTTATCCCTTCTATTTGTCTGCCCTCCGCTTTATCTGTGTGACCAAACCAGCCCGCGGGTGACGGGCTTTGTCCTGCCGCTGCCCTGTTCCGCTTGGTGCAGCCCCAAAAGCGCCGGTCCCTGCAGGGAGGTCCCTGGTGTTCCCTGCCAGGGCCAGCGCCGGGGCTGGAGGCCCGACAAGTGCGGGGTCCCACAGAGGGACGGGACCCCTGGCAGAAGGCTCCCGGCCGTCCCCATCGGCTCGCTGCCGTAAGCCCCCGGGGACGCGCTGCTCGTCGGGGAGCGCTCACAGGAGGGGTGCAGGGCCCCACGTAACCAGGGGCTTGTTTCATGTTGTCCACCTCCACAGCCATTCCAGAAAGTCTTTGCAAGCCCGCCGGACCTCGTGGCACTGGGCTGGGCTCCCGGTTTGCACCCCACGAGGCTGCCTGATAGAAGTGCTGCGGTGCGGGCGTTGTGTGAGCTGCTCAAAGCCCCTGCCTCCTATTGCTGATTGCTCCCACAGCTGAAAATGCCCCTTTTGTTGCAGCGTGGGGAACAAGACTCCAATGGTTACAATTTCCTGATGCGTGTGTGAATGTGAGAAGCTCCTGGTGTGCTCTCGCACCCACTCCTGTTGCTAATTCTGGCTACGAAGCATCCACGTCCCTGGGGCTGACCACAGCACGAGTCACAGCGCTCAGACACAGCTTTCCGGGGCGGGTGCTGCACTCTGTACCTGATCCGTCGCCCTTAGTTTCATTTGGAAGTTCAGCTCCCTCACACCCGTGCTGCCCAGTTAATATAATTTACCATAGATGCGGGGGACCACAGTGCTACCAACTTCCCAGCTTTACTGGCTGGCTGTCGGTGCTGTTGCCTCACCTCAACAATTTCACTTCTCCGAGAACATATTTGCTCTCTCTGAGCAGCAGAGGTGCTCAGCAAGGCTTGGACAGCCACGATGAGATGCCTTTACACGTTCACCTTCCCCAGCTGCATTTCAAAATCCTCCCCTTACAGCCAGAGCCAGAGTCCCACGCAGCCACGAGAGCTGCAGCCACTTTCTGCGCGTGCGTGGGGAAGGCTGAGGAGCTCTTTGGTCCCTGCCTTCCCCCACAACCCGAGCTTTACCCAGCTCCACTGCCAAAGCAGATTCCCTGCCTTTGGGGCGTTATCTCCTTTTGGGGTGTGCTTGAATCAGTAAGGAATACTCGGGACATCCTGTTCTCTTGGCTGTTTAGGTGGCAGGCAGCGCATAGTTTCCACACCCACCTCTGACCTGATACACGGCTCTGGCAAGGCGCTTCCCACCTGTTCCCTTTCCCACTGCTGCCCTGCTGGTGTGCGCTGGGAGCTGCTCGCGACGTGCACGGCCTCGTGCCCGGGCTGGGTGCTGTGCCTTGTGCCCAGGCTGGGTGCTGTGCCTTGTGGCCGGGCTGGGTGCTGTGCCTCGTGGCCGGGCTGGGTGCTGTGCCTCGTGCCCGGGCTCGCTGCCTCCCAGGCCAGCCGGGTGCTCTGACACAGCCCCGAGGAAGCAGTGAGAGCAGCCAGGCTGGCGGCCGAGCTTTTGTCAAAGTGGGCTCCCCAGAGGCTGGCACACATTTTGTCTTTTTCCTAAAACATTTTGTTTTTTTCCTAAGCGTGGCACCGTGCCGGGCAGGTTCAGGAGCACAGCGTGTGAACCCTGGCTGCAAGGAGGTTGCCACCTAAACGTGCTTCCTCCCTTCACCTTGGAGTCCAAAACAAAATGAGGGTGAAGCAAACAGAAAGCGCGGACGCTGCATCACGTTGGTGGTGCGTTGTACAAGATTTCCCAGTGCCTGACAGCACTTCTCTGCTGCCGTGGCTCCCCCATCCCCAGGGGAGCGGCAGCGTGGTGCTGAGCGGGTGCCCCTCTCAGGCGCGCTGCGTCCTGGCTGCCAGCCTGGGCACGGGCAGGGTGTAAGAAGGGCTCGCAGAGCGAGGGCTCGCTGCATCCTGCTAGCAAAGACTGTGACTCCTCATGGGCTCGAGAGCAAAGGAGGACAAAATTATATCCTCCTCCATGCGGGTGCTTGGCATGGAGGTTAATTTATCTGGGTGATTAAGGCAGCAAGTGGTGCAGGCATCGGCTGGGTACTTCAATGACCCAAACAGAAATAGTGAGGGGTGCGCTCCCCTTTCAGTCAGGTTGGGGTTTGATTTCTGTGTCCCGTTAACAAACTGATGATAAGCCAAATGCCTGCAGGAGTGTAACGTACTCTGACTGATCCATTTTTCTCTCTGATAAAATGCCTGAGAAGCAAAGCTTGTTGAGACGCGGCTTTTTGGTGGCACACGTTGCCACGCAGAGGTCTGCTTAGAGGGTGCTCCCTGGGGGAGACATCCCTGGGTGCACGCGGGGGCCCAGGAGTCCCGGTCCATGTGCAGGACTGCTGCTCAGCGGTCTCTCCTGCTCATAAGCCCAAAGTCAGTATCGCCCATGTTTGTGGAGTGCGTGACCACCAAGCTTTGTGCTGGTTTGCAATTGATACAAATATTTCCCTCTGAACTCTGGCTGAGAGCATTGCCCAAATGTTGCTCTTCCAATAGAGCAGAAACAGACCTTGGCAGTGTACCGCCCTGACAAGCCTCCTCCGTGGCGAAGCCATTCCTTCCTCCGTTCTCACTGTACAACTTGGCTCCAATTAGTTCGTCTTGACTGCTAGATGTGCAGGCCAACACTGCTTCTATTTCACAGGAACCTGCCAGAGATTAATTAGATTCCAGGCCTGTTAGAAGACCAGCCAGCAACTCGTGTGTGCCATTAGCCCCGTACGTATCACACAAACATTGCTGGAATAAATATACCCTTTGTTGTGCTGCAGGAAGCAGAGATTGTCACAAAAAATGAAACACTTGAACAGATACAGAGTGTGATCGCTTCTGAGCTACATAAGCAGCTTGCCGAGGTCAAACTTTAGCCACGGTTACTGAAATGGCACCAAGTGTGCATCGGTGTGTGCAGTCCTGCCGCGCTCAGCAGTAGTTTGACGATCCCAGGGCTGAGCACCCCTGGCAGCACGGCGGGACAAAGGCTGCGGTGTACACAGCATCACTGATGCACGAGCACCTAAAGGACGTCCACCAAACCGTACGTCGGTGTACAAGGAGGCATGCAGTCAGCGCCAGCCATTGCTCCAAAGAAACCTGTGGTTTGAAGTCCTAGAGAAAGAAATAAATGAAACGGAATTGGGAAGAGAGTGGAACAAACACCCAGCAGGAGCTGCACGTTTCCATTTGGTCCCCGTTTGTCAGCAGTGAAGTGACCTTATCTCACCGCCCCCAGGTTGTGCTCTGCTGTTTGTGCCCGAGCAAAGCAAATACAAGCCCCAGCAGATTGGCTTGTGTTGGCTTGTCTCACTCACAGCCGAGAGTTGGGAGGAAGTCTGGCCAGACAAGTGGGGAACGAGGCGACAGGAGCCAAGAACCAGTAACAGTGATGGTGAGAGCACGCTGCAGGACAAGCGAGGATGCGTCTCGCTAATAGGCAGAGAGGGATGGGCCGTGGAGAGGGGCGATGTACCGGGAACTACCTGCCAAGAATCTTAGCAGCAGCAGCTTGAATTCATTTGGGGAGAAAAGTGAGAAAAAGGCCGTAGTCAACGTGGCCGGAACCTGGGAAAAGTGCTGGCACCGTGGCCAGGGGAAGGGCTAAAGCATGGACATTGGCACTGCGAGGGCCCTGCTTGGGCTGGCGAGGCGGAGTGAGAGCTGCAGTACGTGCTGCTGAGACAGCGAGATCAGCTGGGTGCCCTCCTGAATCGGTACAGCCTGGATGCCAGTCAAATGCACAAGTCAGCCCCCAGTAATTTGACATGAAACATCTTGTTCCCGTGCTGATACATGCAGCACTAGGGCTGAAAGATGGTGTTCGCGTGGGGAGCTTTCTGCTTTGACAGGAGTCAAAAAAAAAACGGGCAGGCTCTGCTCAGGCTGCTCTGGCTCACCGCTTTCCCCTGCACAGCGCTGGCGACGAGAAACGCGGTGTGACTGTGACAGGCGTCACCCGCGGCTGACTGCAGCAGGAGGAAGCTGGTTGACAAGGCAGATGCCGTCGTAATGCCCTAGCTGCTGAGCCTTCAGAAGAGCAGAGACCCAGCTGGTTGGTGCAAATTCATGCGTGTGTGTGGTTATCTGTGGACGGGGAGTTGCTTTGGAATCGGCTGGGCACTTGGAACTGCTACGCGCTGTGTCTCGGCACTGAAATGATAGCAAGGAGTTATTTTTAAAATTCTGATTTCCCTCTTACTGGAGCGATTCGGAAGGAGCTTCCATTAAACAACATAAAGTTGGTGGAGGGAGGAGAAAGCTACTGCTGTTAGTTTGCTCCCAAAACTTGGATATTTTGGAAAGCTGAATCTTTTGGTAATAGAAACGTCTTTTTAATCAACCAACCATATTCTGCAACAACTCAGACTTGAAGATTTGAAGAACTGATTCTGATTTGAAGAACTCAAACCAGTTCATCTGCCCCAGGCTAGACCGGTGCCGGTGATGGGGCTTAACTTTCTGCTTGGATTCGTCAGTGAACATGAATGTTACTTGGTCATGTTTGCTCAAATCCTCATGCAAACAGCCCTTTGGGGAGCTGTGCCTTGGTGCCCTCTAGGAATTTGCTTTTGTACTTTTGGCTAACTGAAGGAAACCACTGCTTGTATTGCCACGGGTAGGGAACAACAGGGGAATCCTGATCTCACCAGCTTCCAGCTGCTGTTGTCATTTTACCAGTCGCGTCGCTTTGAGTTGTGCCGGGCAGAATCAGATTACCTGTGCTAGCAGGGACAGGAGGGCAAGGCCTGGCTGCACTGGTGGGAACCAGGGTGCAAAGGGGACTTGAAAGCCTCAGAGTAGGATGAGTACTGTCTGGCTGCATGACAGAGAGGTGTCCAAAGGTGTTAATTTCTCTGAGGGGAAGCTGCTCTTTGAGTCTGTCCCGAATGTGTGGGGCTGGAGGTGTCACAGATAAGGGAGTTGGCTCCTGGCAGGAGGGAGGCTGCATCAAAGGGCAGCTCTTCAGGGTGGAGAGCCCTGACAGCGTTGCGTAGCATTCGGGACACGAACACCTTTTCTTTGAAGAGTTTAAACCCGGACCTTTTAGGTGAGGCTGGGCTGGGGGTGACTTGCTGGGGAAGGTTTTCGCTGAGGAGCCTGCCGGTCCCTCCCAGCGACACGGACACGCACGTGTGGCTGCGGGGCTCTCGGCGGGGCAAAGTCAGCCCGTAGTCTTTGGGCTTCTCCAGCGTGTATTTAAAGACATCGAGCATCTTTCCCTCCACACAGGCCACCTAGAAAGAAACTGAAGTGTTTAAATATGTGGTTTGCCAGAATTGATTAAAGAGCGCCGGCATTTACCTTGCACATTTATTAGAGGGAGATGTGTATTGGTTGGATTTTTCCAATCCTGCCGCAACAAGCAAGGTTTTAGGGTTTAAACACAACAGGACTTGTAATTAAATAACACGCAAGCCCTTAAACTCCCCAGCACCGCGCCATTGTGCATCGGGGCTGGGAGTGAGGTGACAAAAAGGAAACGTTAAACGTGGCTCGGGCTGAAAAAAGCTGAGACCGAACTGAGGGAGCTGCTTCCAGGGTGAGGGAGCTGGAGGCGTGCGGCGGGACGGGGGCAGCCCCCCTCAGGGCCCCCCTCAGGGCCCCCCTCAGGGCCCCCCTCAGGGCCCCCCTCAGGGCCCCCCTCAGGGCCCCCCTCAGGGCGCTCCCGCCGCGCGCCCCCTGGCGGCCGGGCGGTTCCGCCCCGCTCCGCCCCTGCCCTCCCTCCCTCCGCTCCGTCCGCCTTTAAAACGAGGAAGTCCCTCCCCCCTCTCCGCCTGCCCATTGGCCGCGGCGCCCGCGCGGGAGGGCGCCGATTGGCCGCGACGCCCTCGGGGGGCGGGGCCACGGGCTAGGGGTGGTGCGGCAGGGGGCGGGGGGGGCGCGATCCTGTCCCGGCCGCGGCGGCGGGGGGCAGGGGCCGGGACCGGGACCGGGGGCGCGGAGCGGGGCCGGGGCCGGGGCCGGGGCCGGGGGTCGCTGCCCGCCGCCCGCCCGCCCGCCGGGGCCGCGCCATGAAGAGCCTCAAGTCCCGGCTGAGGAAGCACGAGGCCGTCATCGCGGGCAGCACGGTGCGTGGGGCTGCGCCGGGGGGCACCGAGCCCGGCAGCGGGGCACGGGGGCACGGGCTGCGGTCGGTGCTGCTGCGGCGGCGGGGCTAGCGATTTTATTTCATTTTCCCCATTTTATTTCATTTTCCCCCGTGTATTATTTCATTTCCCCCCCCCGTATGATTCCCATTTCCCCCCCCGTATGATTCCCATTTCCCCCTCGTATTATTTCATTTTACTTTCCCCTATTTTATTATTTTCCCCCATTTAATTTTATTTTATTTCGCCTCCCCCAGCCTTGCCCTCCCGGAAGGCGATGCCTGGGGCAGGGGCAGGGCACCCTCAGCCCCTACCCCCCCACGCTGTCCCTTGCACCCTCCGTGCGTCTGCGCCTCCCCAGACCCAGGCTGGGGTCGGGCGGCCTCGTGGCTCTGCTTTTCCTTCGCTCAGCCCCGCAGGTGACCTCCGCGGTGGGGTGCCTGCGTCGTGGTCCTTCACCCACCGGGACCCCCCGGGGTACCGGGACCCCCGGTTGTTGCTGCCTGGGCCCGGTCCCCAGCCCCGCGCTGGCCGGGGACGTAGCGTAAGGGCTGGGCTGCTGTGACCTGCTGGCTTCTGCCCCTTCTCCCTCAAGGTGCTGCATGTCCCTGAAACGCTGCTGCTGCACATTTGTCTCAGAGCTGGCAGCAGGGCTCGGCAGTACCGGCCCGCTTGGAGACGTGGGGGTGCTCGGGGGTGACCTGGCGGCGGCTCCCCGACAGCTCCGCGTCCGGGCGCCTCGCCTCGCCGTGCTGAGCGCCGCGGGGTGATTCAGAAGTCTGTTATGATAATTCGGGGTGTGTGGGTTCCTGGTTCCTGCTGCTCGTTAGTCGCCCGGTGCTTCAGGACCGATGGTTAGGTGAGAGTAAGCCCGCGGTGATTAAAAGGCAGCAGGCCCTGCGGAGGTGATCCAGCATCTGCCTCGAATAGGTGTTGAGATGTTTCACGTCGCGGGTGAGGGCTCGGCAGGCCTGCCGTTAGCAGTGGGTTTGGTCAGTCAGCGCCTCTAAGATCTGAAATTATCCCAAAATGCGCGAGGGGAAGCTGCTTTCGCTGAGGTCCTTGAGGAGCTGCATTCTGTACCCGTGATGTACTTTGCTTATCTAGTCGTGACATATTTTGGTTGCACAACCGCTCCACCAGCTACTCAAAATGGGAAAATAATTCTGCCCCGTGTGCGGGTGTGGATGGTGAGGCTGGAGGGGGCGCGTGGATAGACCCCGGCCCTGCTGCTGCTCCGGGGGGCGGGTGTGGGAGCGCTGCCGAGGGGCGCTGGGTGGATGGAAACTTCTGGGGAAAGAGTTAGGCGTTTTGGGAACTTCATCCCTCTGCTCTGTCCCCACCCAGGGCTGTTTCCTGGGGAGCAGAGAGAAACTTAATCCCTTCATCATGCTTCTGAACGCTTTCTTCCAGGTTAAGGTAACAATTACGTGCCCTCTGGTTTTCTGACGGTGAGCTTTTGGGAAAGGCTTTACTACCTGTCTTGCGATGGAGGAAAGCCGTAAAAAGCAGCGGAGAGTGATTGCCGGTCCCACCATTACCCAGGCTGGGAGGTTTGGAAAAGGAGCTACCTGGTTGTGCCAACTCCAGCCGGCTGGTGGTGCCTGGGGAGTAATCTGAGCAGCCTGCTCAGCACCTTCAGTGCTCCGCGTGGTGAGACAGGTGCCGCTTGTCGCTGGCAGCGTTGTGGGCCGGGAGCTTTATGGCAGATCCCATACAAAGCCCGCGAAGGCCTGAGGGCACGGTCCTTGCTCGTGGTCGGGGGTGATGCCACGTTCACCAGCACTGACAGGATAAATCAGTTGGTGTACTTGATTGCGTTGGGGTGACCGAAGAAGCAGCGTGTGCTGCTAATCGTCCTGAGCTTCCAAAGGAAGCGACAATGTTGTACGTGTGTGTGTGTGAGCTAGGTTGTGTTTAGGGACGTGTTCTTCCACTGCGCTTAGGGGTTCTGTCTGTAGCTGCATGTGCGAGGAGCACACCAGAAATGCCTGCAGACTGCCTCTGCTTGAGGTCTCCCAGGGAAGGCGCTTGGCGAAGGACGTAGTTATTGTTCGAGGAAGCTCCTGCTGCCCCACGCCTTCGCCACTCAGCTTTCCCTGGTGAGTTCTCGTCGCTGGGCTCTGTGGAGGAGAGGTGCCTACTTCTTTCGTTAAAGTTTTTTAAATTCACTTAGGAAATAGCCACGAAGGGGTTCTGCTAGGTTTGAGGCGCACTGCCTGACTGATGTGGGGTTTACAGCCTTTCTGGCCCTGGGGAAGGGGCTTTTGGGCAGCCTGGGGAGGGCGGGCGGCTGCGGAGCTGAAACCGCACCACGAGCAGCTCCCCTGGGAGCGCTGCGCTCGGGCACGGCGTGAGATGGGTGCCCGGGACGTGCCTCGGGTAGCAGCAGTGCTGCGTGGGGCCCTGCACGTGGTGAGAACGAGCAGGTGTAAAACCGCGCAGAAACTCCTGTCAGTCCTTTCTCCTCCAGAAGTGATTTATTTATTTATTTTTTAAAATATATCCATAAAAAGCCGAAGGTAGTGTATAATTAGTGGAAGCTGTTTTGGAAAAAAGCAAGGTGGGCATCTGAGCGCTTGCCTGCTGTGACGATGTCCGAGGGGTGAATTAACATCTGACCAGCTCGTGCAGTTACCGACAGCTGGACTTGTTTGTGTCAGCGCCCTGGTGCCCCTGGAGCTGCCGAGTAAATGGGTGACGTCCTCCGTGTCAGGGCTGGCACCCCGCTTGTCCCTGCTCGGCTGAGCCCGCAGCGAGCCCCGCTCTGCCCCCGAGGGGGTGAGGTCCCACCGCCTGCCCTCCTCTGGGCGCTTCTAGCGGTGGAACTGCAGCTCACCTCCGTTCCTAACTGACCGGCAGCGCTCTGTGAGTACAGCAGAAAAACTTCGTTAACAGCAGCTTGCAGCACCAAGGTGCTGTGGAATGCGCACTAATAACTGGAGGAGTGAAGGGAAAAATCGAGGTGTTAAAGGACCTGGTTTTAACCCAAGCCAAGATGATGATTTCTCTGTTCAACTTGTTACCTGAAATAAAGGTGGCTGCTGCTGACGGCAGCATACGCTGACTTGAAAACGAACAAGACTCTGGCTTTGTGTCGCCGCTCTGCCCCGTGCACAGACGGAGCAGCTCTCGCCAGCCACGCTGATCGCGGTGCTGGGGCCGGTCAGCAGAATTTTTCCAGCGTGGCCGCTGCTGGCCGGAGCGAAGTTACTCATCCCTGCTCGCCTGCTTCCCTGACCTCCGTGTGCAGCCTCGCACGGCTTTACAATGCTGTCCTCGGGCAACGCCGCCAAGAATCAACAGCACTGTAATATTCAAATGTCAAATCCTAGGCTGAATGTGGTTATTCTTTAGGGGATGTTTGGGTTCCGGGAAGCTTTATTAAGGCTCGTGCTAACGTGTGCATTCCTTGGAAAAACTTTGTGCTTCATTTGCATTTAGTTAAATAGAGCCATGTGCTCGCCTCTGTGATGTTTGCGGTCGGTGTGGAGAAACACGAGGAGGGGGAGGAACGGCAATTTGTGGTTCAGCAAAAGCTGTGTGCTGCAGCCTGCGTGCAGGTGCGTTGTAATTTTCAGGCTGCTTTAGAAAGGAGTGTTTGTCAGTGCTTTATCACTTTGGAATGTAGCAATTAAAAAGAAAATCTAAAAATTGGAGGTTCAGGGAGATCCTGCGTGAATGTCCTTAGCTGACTCGCAGAAATAACTCTGCAAACAGGGCCGAGGTCATCTTTCGATGAATCCATTTCAAGTTCATCTGACCTGCTGCTCAGATAGAGCTTATGCAGTGCTTCATCGGTGGCATTTAAATATTGATATTTTTTAGCAGGCTGGCACCTGATTGACCGGTACCATCCCATCCTGCCATCAGCGGGTGGTGACCCAACAGGGTCGAGTCACTGACGTGGTGTTTCCCTTCTCCACGTGTCCGTGCTGGAGGCCGCTTCCCTGCGGGACGAATGTACAGCCCCGTCACGTTTCATCGTCCTGGTGTTCTCTGACGCTTTGCTACAGGTGGGATTGTGCTCCCAAACCAGGGCTTTGCCGCGAGTCCCGAGGAGGGCTGTGTGAGGCACTGCCCAGCTGGCCTCTGACCCGGCCTCTGCTGTTTCGGAAGGGACGAGCCTCCTCCCCAGCCTCCTGCTCCCCGGCCACCAGGGCTCCCCGGCTCCCGTCCCCTTTTTGGGGGCAGCTGTGATGCCCTCCTTGGCCCCGGGGGAGCAGCGCTCCTGGATGTAAGCACAGAAGGCAGGGCCCGGTTGTGCTGTGAGTTGCTCTTACCAGACTGTTGTAAGATGCAGCTGCCGAGCCCCTGGCTTGTTCTGGTCGCTTTTAGCAGTGCCCGAGCTGGTCTGTGTCTCGGGGCTGAGAGGCTGAGGGTGTCTTATTGACAAAGTTATGTTAGGTTATGTGTCCTGGGCAAAGAGACACCAGGAAGTTGCATTATAAAAAAAAAATAATATATTTATTTTACTGTTATTTTAGCAGACTTAGCATCCTTCTGGAGCTGCGTGCAGAGTCCTTCGATGCTTCCACTGCAGCTCGCGTGCTGCTGTGCTCGATGCCGGTGGTTTTTCCCCCTGCTGCAGAAGACTCATGGAAATGATAGGAGGTGGTTCTGCTGTTAGGTACACGTCGCTCCCTGTGAGAGGGACCTAGTACCTGGCACAGCTTTAGAGCCCTTACGGCGTTTTTGAGAGGACTATTTGACGTGTTGCATGTCTAGCTAGAAGTAGGTTCAAATAATCGCTTAATACCTGGGATATGCTAACTTGTAGGAACGAAAATGCCTTCAGAATTGGGTAAAATGTTTACATTAAGGTCTTAGGTAGTTGCTATTTGTTTTCCTTTAAGCTGCTTTGTTAGGTGACTTCGTTATATTAATTACAGGATGCAGTTATATTTAAACAAGCCATGCAACAGCACGGCTGTTAATAAAAGTTCTCGACGTGAGCATTTTGAGAGAAGCGTGCAAACGAAGCGGTACTGGGAATGCTGCTGGGTTCGATCACTATTTAGACTAAGCCTCACCCACTTTGTAGCATTCAATAATTTTTCCGTAGATGGAGAAATTGCAGTAAATGAGGTGATAACATAACGTGCTGCGTGTGGGAACCTGCTGGGTGAAACAAGAGCTCCGTGTTCAGGCTGGGTCTGTTCCTTCCCTCATGCAGACTAAACAGCACATCTTACTCCTGCAGTCTTAAACTCCAGAACGCTTTTATATGAAAACACACATGCTGATAAGCAAGATATGCTTATAAAATACGAAGTGCCGTGTTTTCCATTTGAACTAATCTGTTCCCAAACCTTGTGTCTGCAGCTTTTTCTGGGAGGCTGCAGCGAAGCCAAAGCCTGCGAGACGGGTGGTGGTAGCGGACGTGCATCTGTGCTGCGGGGGGGAGCTACACCTGGTGAACGTCCCTGTCAAAGGCAGAGGAGTAGGTTAGGCTATTAAAACTATTTTTAGGCTCTGTGGTTTTCAAATAAATCAAATTACTTCAAAGGCAATAGTCCTTTTGTGCCATGTGAAATCACAGGGTGTGTCTGTTTAAATGTTAATTTTAATCACAAATGTACTCTGACCTCTGTAAAATGAGCAGGAAAACGAAGTGTGTGAGCTGGTAGACGTGCTGCGCCTGCTCTTCTCTCCTCTGCGCTCTGTGACGCGTGTGCATTTTCCGAGTAACTCTCCTTTATCAGTGGGCGCCTTCCTTTCCCAGCAGGAAAACTGCTTAAAGCCTAAACTGGAGAAGTGATTATCTCACGACAGAGGGCCCTAAAACTGATCATTCTTAGACTTTTCTTTTTCAGTAATTACTCTTTCTAAACAGTCTTCAAAGACATCAAAAATTGCAGTTTCAGTTTTATAACTATTCATATAAAAGCATGATCTCTGTATTTTCTCTAGGGAGCTTATAGGAACATTCGTGTACGTGT
Organism: Anser brachyrhynchus; assembly: GCF_964034855.1. NCBI lineage: Eukaryota > Metazoa > Chordata > Aves > Anseriformes > Anatidae > Anser > Anser brachyrhynchus. Next base: position 21,625,640 of record NC_137706.1, on the reverse strand, counting down.
GACCATTGGCTGTAAATAGCGGTGGCCGTGTTTTGCCAGAGCTCTTCGCTCCTCGGTGTGTTATGCGCTTAAGTCAAGCACTAATGGCATTAGAAGAGGATGTGCCCCCCCCCTTTTTTTTTTCGTTAATAGGATTATCTGCCTAGCTCGGTGGTGACGAGAAGCTGTGTTCGCTTTCATAGGTTTATGTCAGCTTTCAGGCTGAAAGGTTTAAGAAGGGCTGTGAGTTACAGCTGGTATTTGGGAAGCGGGTTAGGTGGCTGCTGGGGAGTCTGCGTGCTCTATTTAAATGAGCTGTGCGTTTATGTAGTCTGTTTGTGCAGCTCCGTAGGCAGAGGAGACTCAGGATGAGCAATTCCCATTTCAGGTGGAAGTTTCTTGGGCAGTACTGCTGTCTCAGCAGCCAGTTAACTTGTCGTGCATTTGTTAGCTTTGTGGTAAGACTGTAATGTTGTGTTATGCACAAATGGAAGATGGCAGTATTGCATCTGCCTCACTTTCCAGCAGGGGTTAGTGTCTGTTCTGGACCGCAGCTCACAGCGTTGGCATCTTCACTCGTCTGTCCTGTTGGTTCCCATAGCCCAGTATTGCTCTTTCCTCTTGTGCATCAGGATCACTAATGAAGCAATTTCTTTGCTCCAGATTCCTCCTCGGTGGGGTCGCTTGGGTGATAGTGGGTGAAGTAATAGCGTGCTTCAGGGCCTCTTCCTGCTATTTTTTTATTTTTTTTTGCTTAAGAGGGAGATGTCCAGTAGCAGCAAGCTCATATTTGCTAAGTATTCTGCTGTTTATTTAACGATAAATATAGATTCTATTACAATTAACAGATCTTAAATATTAACTTTTCTGGTTGATAGCAGTGTACAAATATATGTATTTTAGCCCATCACTGCTGGTAGTACCCCGTGGTTTTCATTGCCAGCAGCCGTGTGCCATTTCCATTGCCCTCGGTAGCACGGGACGGCCTGGCTTCGCACAGACCGAACCTGGCGTGCCCGGGCACAAGTCCCTCTAGCGGCTGTTGTTCAGGCTCTCGCTGCTTTCTCATCTTTAAATGCTTAATTGTAATGACGGGCTTGTTTCTGAAGGCCACGGTCTTACGGCCTCACAGACTTTGGCTCTGCGCTGTGCCTCATGCCCTGTTTAGTAAATAATGGAGACAGGCGATGTCCGGGCTGGGGCTTTGCACTGTGCTGTGCGGGGTGGTGCTGTGGGATGGTCCAGGGGCTGCGGAGAGGGAAAGTGGCTGCTGAATGCCCCGTGAGATAAGGGGCTCGGGGTTCGGAGGGAACGGTGGGTGTTCATGCAGCACGCAGTGAAGTCGTGCAATTCCTTACCAAAGGCTGTTGAGGATGCTGAAAGCTGATAAGGACTTGAGGAAAAACAAGATAGTAATAGAGAAATTAATTGGGAGTTACGAGGCAAGGAGAATCTAACCCAGGAAGCCTGAATCACTGACTGAAAGCTGGGGGAGCTTGTGGAAAAGTTCTGTGCTCGCTCTCTTCCCCAGCCTGCCGGTGTGTGATGCACAGTGCGTGCTGCCGCCTAACGAGTCGGGTCAATGTGAAGGCCTCAAACCGAGGGCACAGCAGACAGAAGCCGGTAGGAAGAAATGCTGCCGAGCCCAGCCAGGTGGGGCTTGTCTTCAGGGACCTGGGGTGGGAAGGATTCCTGGCAGGCTCTTGGAGCTTGGGAAGAGCAGGTGTGCAGCGGCAGCACCGCCCTCAGCTAGGCCCCGGTGGTGCGCTGGGGCAGCTCAGCACCTCTGGAGCCCTGCGCTGCCGGTGTCTCGTGGGGCAAAACCAGGTCTGCCTTACCACACTGGGTTACACTGACAGGGCGCAACGTGAGTGCTCGTTAACTGGTCGGAGGTGACTTAGTCTTTCTTTACGATTAGCAGCATTGTCACTGTAATAGATGCTTGTTTGCTGTATAAGCTCTTCAGGAATGAAAAGCAAAAAATTCCTGTGTCAAACTGCCATTGATAAAAGACGAGCGAAGAAGCAAAACTCGCGACTGTTTTGAGAATCAGTCCCTGCTCAGTAAAATTCTTCAAGAAAGCTAAAAGCGTTAAGTGTGGTGGTTTTGTGGTCTCTGACCTCACACTTGGATTTTCATTATTTTCTGCCCTTCAAGCTTGCCGAGTTGGAGGTGCCCTGGATAAGAATCCCGTCGGCGCGGGTCCGGAGCCGGGCTGTTTGCTGGGCCCGCTCGGTGCTGGTGGCGTGGTGGAAGCGAGCGGCGCTTCCCCGGAGCAGGATGTGCTTCAGCAATCCCGGGTGGCGTGGACGAGGCCCTGGTGGGATGATCTTCAGCATCACGGGGCCACAGGATGGGCACGGCCCTCAGGTCACCAGGAATGTCTGCAGGCAGGCAGAGAAACCTTTGGCTTGGGTACGCCTGCAACAAGCACGTTCGCCTGGGAGGCACAGGCCCCTGCGTGGTTTCTCACCAAACTCTGATTTCAGATTTATTTTTTTTTTGCTATTGCTGTCAGTTGTAAAGTGTGTGTATTTTTTTTTCCCCAAGATGCCACTTTTAGGCGAGGAGACAGACTTGGTTCTGGTCAGAAGACAACTTGTGAGAGGACGTGGTCATTGTGATGGTCACTGAATGGTTTTGGAGCACTTTTGTCACACAGACACTAATTGCGGAGAAGTCTTGGGGTGCTCTCTTGAAACACGTCAGAGCGATAAGGCAAAGGGCTGTTGCTCACAGCAAATAACATGGAATAGCTTAAAAATTGCTGGGAGGGGGTGAATTTGTGCAAATATGAATAGACGTGACTTACCTGTAACAGCTTTTCTCAGAGGAGTCATTTATTTTAAGTTGCTTGCAGTCTTTCAAGTGTCCTACAGGGTGTGTGTGCGCGTGCGGTTTTTCTTGCTATGCACCGTGTTTGTCTCCTGCAGACTGAACAGTGCGTCGCTTGTAATGCTGACCTAGTCCTCTAAAAACGGCACTTGGGAGATCTCCTTTTAAATTTAAAACTTGTGAAAGGAGACTCTGCATCTTCCCCGCTGTTAATCATTATGCCGTCTATTTAATGTTTTGACAGCCTCTGTGACTCTTCTCGTTTAACAAGTCGGGAGACAGGCTGGCAGCAGCAGTAAGCCGAAACCAGGTCCTGTTCAGAATGGTTCCATCGCTGTAAAAGGAGATTTTCTTTAAAGCACAGGCATGTGTGTTTTCTAATTTAAAATGGGTTACATTTCTGTCAAAATAGGATCATGCATTCCATCTGCTCTGCAGTTGTAACTGTCTGAAGTCTGATCGTGGGTCTGGTTTTGGCTTTGTGGTGGAATGGGAAAAAATTACTCCTGCTAGTATTTCAGTCCTTCTGTGTTATTAGTGGGGATAAGTATGGCCTTCCTTGATGTCAGTTGCCGGTTAATTTGACTAACATGTTTGTTATTTTAAAGTGAGTGTTTGTGTGTCTGCAAGCATAACACAGTAGTGAGCTTCGTGCGTGCTTGTCTCGTTTGTTAACGTTGAGCCCAAAACGCATTACTCACGGCACGAGCACGCGGAGAATGTATTAATAGCGATTGCTTTCTATCACCCGGCTATCAAGTAGTGGATTATCAGAAAATAGATCTGGGCTGATGAGACTGTCTACGTATCGCTTACAAGATATTCCGGAGCCGGGCAGTATTTACTGGTGAGCTGGGCGGCCGGTGGAGCGCTGCGGGCTTGCTGGCAGGCGGCGGGACCCGCGTCCTCCTGAGGGATGAAGGCTGAGGAGGATCCTGAAGACGGAGAAAACATGCTGGGGGATCCAAGCTAAGAGAAGGATGACAGAACAAAATGAGCTCGGGGCGGCGGAGAGAATCCGTTCCTGAAAGTGGGAAGCCGCCTGGCTCGCTGCTTTGAGCTGCGGCGGTTTGTAACTCGATGCGAGATAAATCGGTTGCTTTTGGCAGCAAGGAGCCGCGAGGTCTATGATGACTTGTTGGTTTTCTTGTGCAGCTAAAGACACGGTAGGTTTCTTAGATTTCATATCGTTGGCTGTGGTTTACAGCTGCAGAAATGCAGAAGCCTGAATTTTGTAGCCGTTCCTTTTTAATTAATGAGTTATGTCTTTAACAACGCTAATTGCGGGGAAATTTCCTGAAATATAAAATGCCCAGCTGGTACTATTTGACTTTGTCAGTATCCTATGATGTTATTTAAATGTTATAATGAAAGAAAAAGTATTTTTACTGAGATGATAGTAATTAAAAGTCTGGTTAATCAGAAGACTCATTAAATGGGAAGAAAGAATGTATGGTAAGGGGTTGTGTATACATCCGAGTGACCTTGTGCTAGTGGCATGAGCTGTAAGTCTGCAACTCAGAAATCTAAACCCAGCTGCAGACATGCAAGGCATCATTGCTCTCCTCTAAGGATGTGAAATATGCTATGCTTGAATTTATAGGCGACTCGGCTTGATGCTACGTATGTATAGTTTAAGGTATTTAAATAAAACATATAACTTGGATAATAAAGTAGCTTATAGAGGAAAACTTGCCAGGCCTCCGAGGACAACTGTTTTCCACCCTGGCAGTGCCTGCAGCTTTCACCGTGACCAGCAGTGTCACCGCTGTGGTGACTTTGTTACGCCAGGCTGGCTTGGCTTTTAAACTAATGGATGTTTGAATCGATTGGCAATCGGTACCGCACACTTTGGTGAGGAAACACCAGGGCGTGTGACTTCAGCAGCTGTCTATCTTTATTACTTCATGTCACTTAGCAAGTATTGTACCGAATAAATTATTGCTGAGACTTCATGATTTCTCGGAACATAAACGTGATTGCAGTACGGGAAACAAAGATAACTGCAGTTACAGCTCCATCATACAGGCCGTTCCACAGATGCAGAGCAGTGGCCGTGGTTGTTTTTTTTTTGGTTCTTTATCTCTGTTTTCTCCTTTACCTAGTGAACGTGGGTTAGATGCAAGGGGAGAGGCCTGGCCAACTGGCACTGGCTCTCCCTGCTGTGGATCTTCCAGATTCTGTGACATTAAACCTTGAAAAATCCTGATTTTTGCTAATAAGGCAGTTGTAAGGAGAGGGTGGTTCTGTCCCTTTTTCTTCTATCAAAAGCTTTTTCAAAGCTGAGTCCTCGGCATCCAGCTTGGCTGTGAGGCTTGTCACAGACTTTCCCGAGCAGCGCAAAGCAATCGGAGGGGTTGGTTTGGTACGGGGCAGCCCCAGTGCAGCGCTGCGGGGCAGATCCTAGCCTGGGGCCTGGAATTCCAAACTTGAAGTAAACAAGGAATAAGCGGGGGGGTGACAGATGTCTGGGTTTGCGTGGTGGTTATTTATAACTGACTGGTACTTCCTTTGCGCGCTGCATAGCTTGGGGAATTGCAGGCAGTTTGAAGCTGTACACTTTGAATTTCTCGTGCACAGCCCCCTGGGCGTTCGTCGCTGGAACGTCACATGCTGAGCTAAGCTGCGGCTCCGAATGACCCAGGGGAGGCAGAGAACGCTCAGCCCGCTTGCGTGTTTTTGGTGCGTCTGTTTGGTGTTAAAGCCGGGGAGCTGTTTGGGACACAGCGGAGCTAGCTGAGATCTGATTTTTAAGAGCGGGCAAATGCAGTGAGTTGCACCAGCGAGGGCACTTCTGCGCCTGCGTCAGCGGGCATGGATGTCGCCCGCGGGCAGCGCTCAGCGCTCGCTTTTGCCCAGTGCAGGTTTTGGTAAATGTGAACTTGGTGGAGAGAGGGCTAAACTTAGTGCGTGCTTTGCGTGTTGCTGAATTCATGAAAGCTGAAGTCTGCTGTTGATTATGTGTCGTAATTGTTGTTCTATTCAAGTGTCCCACAAAGTTTACGCTCGTCTGTTGTTCTCTATGCTACCTTTACTATATAAGGGTTGACAGAGGGGGGAAAAATCGTAGCAGCTGTGTTTTATCTGCCCACTTCCTTATGAAATCATTTTTCGTGAATTCTGAGAAGCTTACGCTGAAGATGGTTACTTAGATTGGAAGCTGTTAGCAGTAGGATTTCTGGCTCTGTTGCAGTTCCTGGCTTATCTGTTCCTCTGTGGTGCATCTTGTTTATTGACCTGTGAGTTCTGAGACAGACAGGTATTAGCTATACAGAAATGGAACAGTTGGCTGCTTTATTTGACTCACAACTTAAATGACTGGCAGTAAAGACGAACAAGAAACCCTTCCAGTTTTCCTTTAGCCAGCGGAGTTAATTGCTTTGGTGGCACAAGAGAAGCGACGCGTCTTCCCCAGAGGGTGCGCAACAGCAGCATCCGTGAGGAGAGAAGGGAAAGCAGAGATGCGGCGAAAAGGTAGCTGGCCTGTGCAGGGCCTCGCAGGGCGAGCAGCTGACGGCTATCAGCAGATAAAACAGGATGGAAGGAAGTGTCTAAAAGCTGCTTAATATGAGAAACTGAAAACTTTGAGATTGCTTTGAATGTATAAGGAGCTACTGTGTGTGACATTAGTTTTAGACCTGTTAGATGGAACCGAGCAGGATGAGGAAAAGCAAAGTGTTTTTATCCCCCAGTGTTCTCCTTTAAGGGTCAGAGTGACCTAACCAGGCTGGCTCGGAGCAGTGTGCTAACAGCCTGATGGAGATGCTGCAGTATTATTGTCTGTAAATAACTAAAAGTCTTAAGAAGCACAACCTGATATGTAAACAAAGATATCTTTTCTTATTCCCTCCCCATCCCCACTGATAATATGAGATTCAGACTCCTATTGCTGTTCCTTTAGCAGATCGATGCTGTGCCACAAGCTGACCTGCTTTTCTAATGCTCTCTTATACAGCTGAATACAGACTGGAACAAGTATGATGACAGGTTAATGAAAGCAGCTGAAAGGGGCGATGTGGAAAAGGTTTCATCAATCCTTGCCAAAAAAGGAGTCTGTCCCACTAAGCTGGATGTCGAAGGGAGGTCTGCGTAAGTAACTTCCAGTTCTGCAGTGGTGGTGGTGGGGAAGCTAGTGGGAGTAGCTCAATTCCCAGGGCTTGCTGCTGCTGTGAAAACTATTAAGTATATAAATGTACGTGACACACACTAGTAGATTCAAGCCTCATCTAGGCTAGTCTTGCATAAGCTTTTAATCAGGAATTGAACAAAGGAAGTTACATAGCTCCTATGCTGAAGTGGAGAATGGAGAAAAGGAAGCCTTTTTGAACAGAAATCTGAACTGGGGTTTGATCCTGGGAATACAAAGGTCTAGCAGTGAAGATGAACTTGACGTATGTAATCTAGTCATCTTTGGCAGAGGTGTATGGTTAAATTCCTGATCTTTTTCTGTATAGATGACTTACTCATGCAAATCAACAGGGATTGCCCCCAATTAATAGAAAGAAATATCGCCAAGCACTCCTACTTTGTTTATTTGAAGCATTCTGAAATACAAAGTTTAGCCAATCTGTAGTTGATATTTTTAGAGCAATTAAAACTCAATTCAAGAAGGCTACTGTAGGCAGTGTTCTTTAACAGACTAGCTTGATTAATATCTAAAATAAGCACAGTCAAGAGTAAAGATAAATAAATACACTAGATGATGAACTCAGCCATGATCTGTAGTAGTATTCAAATGCTTTGAATGAAGTGTTATTAGAACTACCAGATGTAATGAGAGTTGTGTGGCAGGCTAAATTTCACCTTCCCAAGCTCCTGGTTCTTTAGAACATATTACATTAGTTACCCTTAATGCTTTTGTAAAGCAGACTCAAGCTATTGACTTCTGACCTGCCTTTCGTCTCATCTTTGCTGCTAAAATGTTTAATGTTCTGACAGTTATTCTGAAATGACACACACAGGAATACTTGGCAGGGTGGCATATGTCTTGCAAACTGCTGACGACTTAGCTTATTTGCATTTTCAGCACTGGGGATCTATTCTTGTCTCTTCTAAATCCAGAGATAGCTTGGCATAAAATAAATGTTTCAAAGCTTGGTGTTACGTTTGTCTGTTTCTTGAAGTTAAGAGTGACTCTGAGTACTGACAGGTAAAGATTGCAATGACGGGTACAAGGAAGATGAACTTTCCTTTTTACTTCGTTACTTAAAAGCTCAATAGCCATCTGGATTACAGTGCTTCTGAAAATGTTTGGTTTGACCCCTCTCATCATAGCTATTTTCTGAAAGGTGCTTTTTTTGAGGTGCTGCACCCATCCCCAGCCACCACGGAATGCCAGATAGCTCAAATGTCAATTTCTCACAAAGAGTCTTTACTTTGGCAAGAGCATACATTTAAATACTCAAACCTGAAGGGGGGGGAAGGCAAGTGTATTGGTATTCTACTTGAGTGAATGATTCCAGGTAAATATTGACTACGTCTCAGAAAAGTTGTATTGTTCCTTAAAGAGAAATTTGCAGAACTGGATTTGGACATTGTACTAAGTTGAGTTTGTACAGTATAATTCTTTGAATATACAATGATTTGCTTTGACTTTCCTGGTTAATACCACTATTTTTGTGTATGAAACAGTTGTGCTTAAAGTTTTTTCTGTGTTTAGATTCCATGTTGTAGCGTCAAAGGGAAACCTAGACTGTTTGAACACCATCCTTATTCACGGAGTTGATATCATAGCCACTGATGCTGCAGGTATGCCTCATCAAATGTGCAAGTGCAACTTGCAGAAGTTCTCAGCTCAGTTTCCACTTTGGTTTAGGGTTAAGCTAAGCTGGAGGGTAGATCTCCTTCCTTTCTTTAGTGTTTCCTGTGGTTGGCAAAACAAAACAAACATACTTAACTGTATGGTCTATTTCAGCCAAGCTATATCTGCTTGAGAATAACAGTATGAGAACTGTTTTTAAATGAATGTGTTAATTTAAATAGCAAATGTGTTTCACTGAGTGTTGTTAAGTACTGCGCGCAATGAGGATATGACTTCAATGGTACGGCAGGTGTTTGCGCACCTGTATTGAGCACTCAAAACTTCAGAGCACCTCTCTGCTACCTTCTTGGTTTGCATATGTGAGATGAAAGTTTAGCACCCATTTTAACTGCCTGTTTCACAACATCTTTTCATAATTTTGCCTCGGATTGTCCATCTCATAATTTAACTTGGTAAATGAATATTCTCGTTTCCAGCTTCATTACAGAAATAATCTAGCCTCCTTTCATATGACAGCTTTATTTTTTTAAACTCATACCCTTTCTCACTATTCATGAATTCTTGGTTGCAGTTTCTCTTAAAAAATTAAATAAAACCCACTGTTTAGCAAATAGTGAAGTGTATGCAAGAGAGATGACAGTTATAGAATTGACAGATTGCCATTTTTCCCCCGTCCTCCCCCCCAAAAAATGGGATCACTGTAACTAAAATGATGTGGATGTTGATCTAAACTGTCTCTTGTCCTGGAACTAGTCTTAACTAGCATATTATGATACATAATGAGGCACATGGAATGATAGAGGCAGAAGAACAGAGGCTTTTGTTCAGATGAAATAAACAGTCCTAACAACTTCAGCGAAGGACAAGTTAATTTCTTACGAATTAGTGTTATGTGATTAGTAATAGAACATAGGCATGTCAAGTGTGTGTGGTATTTCTAAATGCATGTTCAAAATAGATCCCGAATTGACGTTGATATTTCTTTTTAGGTAGAAACGCATTGCACCTAGCTGCGAAATACGGACATGCTTTGTGTCTGCAAAAGCTGTTGCAGGTACTGAAAGATATAACTTGCCCTTTGTTACGGTTTTTATTCTTTGGGTGGAGTGTGGGGGACGGTGCTCTTAAATATACTGGTTTGAAATCGAGATTCTCTAAATGCAATCTGAAGCCTATTTGATAACCCAAGTTCCTTATTTTAACAGTACAATTGTCCAACAGAAAATGTGGATCTTCAAGGAAGAACTGCTCTTCATGATGCAGGTAGAAGGTTTTGCTTTTCTGGTGACTGTAATATGAAGTCTTTAATGATAATGATTCTCTGTGCCTAATTATTTTTAACTTCCACTGCTATGTGTTGTAATGACATGTGCCCTCAATAACAAGCTTGTTAACAGACTTAGAGGATGTAGGTCTATAATTCTCTTCTGATGCCTGTGAATTGTCTAGTAAAATCTTAAGTATCATGAAGAGTGTTCTAGAGCGATGATGTTAGTAAGTTAACTTAATAACTCTGGATTTTCTGAATCTTCATTATGCTGTGCAGTGTCTGAGTTTACGTGTGCTTTTGGAACTGCTGTAAGAGAGCAAGTCACATAGCCTCATGCTTTAACTTGCATGAATTTTTGTGAAACCAGTGCACACAACAAAGTATTTAGAGTTTCATGAAGGCTCTGTTCAGCAATATAACCTGCTCTTTCTTCCTTCTCTCAAAAGCTATGTCAGACTGTTCCTCTAGCATACAGCTCCTGTGTGATCATGGGGCCTCAGTGAATGCAAAAGATGGAGTAAGTTGTTGCGTATACCTCTCTCCCATACAAGCCCTACTGGAGTTCTTATGCCTTCTTTGCTTCCCCTCCCTTTACTTATTTCCTTCCCTCTTTCCCTCTTCAGGATGGGAGGACACCGCTGGTGCTGGCCACTCAGATGTGTCGTCCCACGGTTTGTCAGCTTCTAATAGACAGAGGAGCAGACGTTAATGCCAGGGACAAACAAAACAGGTAAGGCATGCAGAGGGTTGTCAGAACGCCTGCTCACAGTTAAAGGGTAGAAGGCTGTCCATTAGCTTTCAGCCTACAGACAAATGTTAAATTCAGCAGGAAAAAACTCTGACCTGGGACTTAGTCCAGAAGTAATGTTCCAATTCAATAATTCAGACAAAATTGGCTTTTCTTATTGCTTGTTCTTGCACCTAAAATACCTGTAGGCTTGTGTGGAAAGTGTTGCATACTGCTGCCAGCAGAGAAATGGTGGTTGGCTGCTCTAAAGATTTGTGTCCACTGCTGCAACTTGCACTCTTTGGGACCCATATGTAAAATGGGTCATGACAGAAGTGGTACTTGAGTCCCACTGGGGCTTCCAAGGGACCTGAAGGCCCAGAACTGTTTGATTCTTTATACATGGAGGAGTGGGTGGGAGAGAGTTTCTAACTGAGCTCCTTCTGCCCGTTATTTCTTGGAGGACGGCTGCCTGGTGGTCAGTGGACATGAGGCTGCTGTGAGACAGAGCACAGGCGCTTGCATTGCATGTCCTGAAGCTGGCAAGTGTGTGTTTGGGAGGCAGTGCCAGGGCTCCCAAGCACTCGCTCAAACTTTGTCTAAATGTTGTCTTGTGTGTGTTGTGTCTATTGATGTTTGTATGTAAACAGAGTAAGCCAAAAATTGCACGAGATTTCTAAACAGCTGGGTGGTGCTCTCAAAGGCAGCAGGCTTATGCTGGGCTTCAGGAAAGTGCTGCTGTTAGTGTTGCTTTGCTTTCTGACAAATATTTAAATGTTGACTAAATGACTTTTAAAAGCGTAGTCTCCTCTCTTGAGAGAGGAAAGATTCCTTCACTCAGCTTTCCATGATCGCAGATAAGTGTACAAAGGATTATATCTGTAAGTGCTCCTTTGAAAGCACACGAACCCAGCGTCTCTGAATGCAATCTTTCTCCCCATCCCCAGGACTGCCCTAATGTTAGGCTGTGAATATGGCTGCAAGGACGCGGTAGAAGTTTTGCTCAAAAATGGCGCAGATGTTAGTTTGGTTGATGGCCTTGGTCATGACTGTGCTTACTATGCCAGAATCGGTGACAATATTGACATTTTGACTTTAATAAAAGCTGCCATTGAGGATTCCGGCAAAGGTATGAAGAACGCGCTGTTACTGCTTGCTACTACCCTTTCATTTGGGCTGTGCGTCTTCCCAAAGTTATGTCCTTGTGTGGCTGTAGGATGGCTGTAGTCCTTTAAACCAAAAGGTGATACCCAGCCTGCATAGGAGGGTAAAGAAGAGTTATGTTTCTTTGCTTGTGTTTAGTAAAACTTAAAGTTTATGCATGCTGTGACATCATGAGATAAAGGGTATCAGTGTTGATGACTCTGGTATTGCAGTATTGATCATAGGAGTTATTTAGCCTTATTTATAGGACAAGCTTTGTACTTTTTTTTGGATTAACAGGGTGGGGTTGGGGGGTGGGAAGGAAGGGGAAAACGACTCTTTTTTGAAATGTCCTTCCAAGACAGAAACATAAGTAGATTAACTAGGTATGCCTTGCATGAACCTGAATGAAATACATTTTTTTTTACCTTCCTATTTCATGTTGTGTTTTATTTTTAGGAAGAGATACCATGAAGAAAGGGCAGTCTGAACAAAAGGTAAGTCTTATTGAGTTGTTTCTTTAACTGACCCAACAACATTTTTCAAGGTGTTCTTAATTCAAATGTTCGGTGTATATCGCAGAAAGGTTGCAGATTTGTGGTGTAAATCTCACTGATTTTTTTTATCTTTGGTACTATGAAATAATCAGCTTTGTTTGCTGGCGTGTAAAGGTGATTGAGTAAAACTGTCTGTTGTAAGCTACTCATGCACGTGTAGTTTTTTTTCCAAACATCAGTGTAATTATTGCATTGTCCTCTATCAAATCAGGCAAAATACTTCAAAATTTTTAGGATTTGTAATCGTAAATGCCTAATGCTGCTCAGCAGGCCCTTACTTCAGACCTATGCTACATGTGTATGCTGCAGGTCAAGCAATGCTTCCTGTACTCGTTTTGAGTATGCTGGCCTCTTTTAACAAATCTACACTGAAATACAGCTTTTCGTCTAGGGCGGAACTGTAAGGTCTGTTAAATCAGTCCAGGGATGCTTTGAAGGGACTCCTACTTGAATATAATAGTTTTAGTTGGTAAGGACTTACACAGATCACAGGATCCAATTGTCAGATGGGGCTGACCCAATATTAAAACATATCATTGTGACCAGTCTTCAAGTGGGCCATCAGCCACCGCTTCTAGGAAGCCTGTTCCAGTGTCTAACTACTTTCCTGGTAAAGAAGTTTCTCTTAATGTCTAGTCTGAAACTCCCCCAGCACAGCTTTGAGCCATTACCACGAGGCCTGTCACTGCATACCAGCGAGAAAAGATGAGTACCTCCCTCTCCACTTCCCATCCCTAGGAAATTTGTACTTGTTTCCCATCCCTAGGAAACTCGTACTCTCTACATGTTGCAGTTGTATGAGACTAAAAGAGGTGAGGTGTAAGCTGTTCGCCCCCGACTGCCAAAATTCAGCACACAGCTGGTACTGTTGAGAGAGTGGCTAATATTGCACAGTGATGCAAAACTGATTCAGTATTTTTGAGTTGACCTCATTCGTAGCATGGAAGATTCCATCTATAATTAGATGGTGTTTGTATTTCTATATGAAAAATATTTTATGTGCATATTTGGGGTTTGAGCTTTGACAAGCATCCTGTTTTCTGTCTGGACGAGATCGTGGGTGGTCTAGCTCTTATTGAGAAGCGGTCTGTCAGAGTTTGAACGCTCAGTGGTATTGCCCCCCAGTGGAAGCTGAAATGGGAGTTGAGAGCAGCCTACTGTCCCCAGAAATGGATGTTGTCAGACTGCAACAGGAATAAAAATTAACACTTTGAATGTTGCAATAACAGATGTCTAATATGTCACAAAAGTGGAATCGGCTGCATGCACAGGAAGAGGTGAATGTCAGGCTGTATCAGAAGGAACATAATGCTCAGGTAAGCAGAAAGGATTTCTACAACTACATGTTCCCGTATGCATAATGAACCAGGCATATTAAAGACAAGATGTGATTGTAAATAAGCATTAGCAATTCCATTAAGAAAGGTCATAGATATTGCTGTTTACTTAAAACTTAATTGTGTGAGTATGTAAAGCGGCAATTATGCAGATAAGCTATAACCTTCTGCAAGAAAATAAAAGTTTATATAATAAATACTTGTGAGTATCTTCACGTCACCCCTTCCCATCTCTTAATCTTGTGTCTACTGCTTTCACCTGCAGTAAGATCATAGTGTCACAAAACAGAAAGGTGTTGTAACGTTCTCAGGAGATCTGTGCTTGTATTCCTTAAAAATAACGTGTATCATAACTGCTCTATTAACTGGTATTCATTTTCTTGTCATCTTACTGTGTCAATACAGTTTTCAGAAAGGTAAGTAACACTTTAAGCTGTGGGGAACAAACCATGGAGAAATTGAGGCTTTCATTTTGAAATCCTTTCTCTTAAAAGAGTAAGGATCTCTAAATGAAACTTGTCTGCTTTGAGCTAAAGTAGTTACCGCAGGTGGTTCTCTAGCAGTGGCTAAACAGCCTTTGTTTGGATGTAAACGCTGGACGGATTGAAGGCCCAAGACTGATAGTTTTCATGCGTTGGATTCATATGCATTACCAGGGTGACTCTTGGGGTTGCTGGAACACTTGTCCATTTAAAGGTTGCTGCACTTCATGCCGGTGAGGTTTTTTCATTACACCTTTGGCTACGGTGGTTGGGTTTCAGGAACTGTTTTAGTACTAGTTACTTTTACATGTTAGCAGACAGTCGGTAAGCAGCCTCTTTAGTGCTGTCAGCACTGAAAGTAGTCTTACCCTGCTCATACTCTCAAAACCTTTACGTACACTTATGTCAGAATGAGCTATTAGAAACAAAAATCTTGAAGACTTTGAAATGTGCTTTTCTAAATTCCAGAATGATGGAGACCTAAAGTGAGGCCTCAGTATCACTGGGACTTAAGCAAGGCTTGATGTGTCCTTTAATGGCTGTTAAAATTATTGGTGAAAATTCATTAGTTTTCCCCATGCGAGTAGAGTATTTATTACTTTATTTTGTTGCCTTTTTTTTTAAGGAATTGGAGTTAGAAAATCAAGATTTGAAGGACAGAATGAGAGAAGTACAAGAAGAGCAAAGGATGTTGCTGGATAGAATCAGTGGGCTGCAACTACAGTTAAATGAGGTAAACTCAGTATTCACTGCTTTACTGTAAAATATTTCTGTACGTGTTGCTGTCATTTTGTTCTGCAGCGGCCTGTAGTCTGTAGTAATACTCAACATGTGAGGAGATATTACAATTTTGTCCACTGATCCTCATAAAGTTGAGCAATAGCATTTATAGCTATACTTCGTAATGTAATAGGAACCATGAGGTATTCTGGTATATTGTAATTTGGAAAGTAAACTTAATCTGCCATTTAAATGTAGGTGTTGTGTGCAGGTACTTATAGCCACTGCTTATTTTCCAGTTGTTAGTTTAAGTGGAAAATGAGCAAAAACTCTTCAGTTGGCAGAAGTGGGTGGGGAAGGGGTTTTCAATATGGGATTGCTCTCTGAAATTTGAATTCCCATTTCGTACCAGCCCCCTCCCACCCCCTCAACAAACAACCCCCCCCCAACCAAACCATTCCTCCTGTTTACTATTCACATTCAAAAACCTGCAGTTTTTAACTGAAAAACTCTACTCTTCTACCTCAATGGCATATGGTCTAGATAACTGAAAAGGTATTCTATTTGCTTAGTACGTATGTCAAGAGACAGTGTTTTGACAAACATCCTTATTTTTTTCTCTTGCCAGAGGTTAGGTGGTAAATGTGAGGGGAACAGTGTATTGGAAGGATGTAGTATTAGAAACTGGGGTCGACTCATCAGCTAATGAACTGTGTATAAGCCCCTTGAAAACATTATTTTAAAAATGATTTGTGGGGGGATTTTTGTTATTTTTGCAGGAGCAAATGTTTGCAGATGATCTTGAAAATGAGGTATGATTATATCACCTTAAAGTGTAAGAGAACTGTGAAATAGGGGAAATGTATATTGCATATAAGAAACGGTATTTAAAATCAGAGAAAAGAAAAGCTATATATAAATGCTAAACAAAATATCTAGTGATATGTTCTCAGTTCATACAGCTGTATAGCATTTGTATTACTACAACTAATATATTCTAATTTCTATCTCACCTCTAAAGCAGACTTAATGTTGTAAGTATCTGTTTAAGTAGTGACTTTCATCAATGCAAGGCTAATAAATACAAATAAACTGAACGATTGCACATGATATTGGTACATGTTCCCTTGACTCTTTCTTCGAGACTGTCCTTGTAGATGAGCAGTTTTGTAGAAGAACTTTAAAACGAAGAATTCAAGGATTCTTTCAGTGCTAATTTTGGTTGAAGTTCTCCCTAAACTACTTTTTAAAAGTTGCTTGAGATTTTATGAATCTGTCTATTCCTGTGGCTTTGGCTATTTGGCACTTTTTATTCTCTTTTAGAAAGATGAATTGAAGAAAATCCTAACTACCAAGGAAAAACAGCAGGAAGAAAGCTTAAGAACTATTGAAGCTCTGAAAGCTAAACTCAAATATTATGAAGTACGTTAACTGATTTGAAATGTAGTGAGATACTTGATATTTACTGTAATAAACACTTAACCCTTTCAACAATTTTAAGTTCGTTATCTAATTTGAAAAGCTTTCTCTGCTCTTTGATCCATAGCTTAAACATGGTAAAAATTTGATGTAAGCTTTATTTTTTATATTTCCTGCTGTTTGCTTTTAGGTTGACTTTGTGGCATCTGGAAGTAACTTTGGAAATAGTAAGTATAGTTCTTAAATTTGCTGTGCATGATGCAGTGTTAGAAAACAAAGTGTTTTTTTTTCCTTTTTGTTTTAACTATAGACAAACATAATGTGGTTTTCCACTCCGCAGACCTCAGAAGGCAGGCAGCTGGGCCGACTTCTGTTTGTACCTGAGTTCTAGGGCATTATTGATCACTCTTACTCACAAGTGATTGTGGTCTCATGAAATCTGTGTTGTAACTATGGCATGTCTTCTAATAGCTTGAAAAACAAGCTGAGCAAGGTCTCTGCTCCAAACGGAGTCTTTCCATTCTTCATAAACAGCACCCTGGCTCATGTCTGTGATTTGCTTCTGCTGAGGAAGAAAGCTGTGGTCATCATCAGGGCTTACTGTAGGCAAGTTGGAGCACAACTTTAAACGCAGTACCTCAGCCTACACTGCTGTTAGAAATGGGTTCCATTTCCAGAAACTGAAGTCTTTTACATCTAACTCGGTTACAGGCCTGTCTTGCTTTTAGGTAGCTTAAAATGTTGCTTCATCTGACTGACATGAGCCGTTGTGAGAAGTGTTTGTCTGCCTGGATCATTTATTTGTCTTGCAAAGGGATGCTTTTCCCTGTTGCTCTCTTTAGCAGCCATGCAGCTAGCTCAGGGTGGCTCTTGTGACTGTCTTGCAAAATGATAGCTGCCCTGGGATGGTAGGGATATATCTTTTCTTTAGAGGAGTTCGTCCAGATTTCCCATGTGATTTAACTTTAATACCGAATACTTAAATACCAACCCACATAGCACAGTTGCATTAACAAGAATAAAATTAGGAAGGAAAAACATAGCTCTTGTGATTTGTGTTACTGTTTTTAAAAGGACTAAATGCTATTTTCTTTGAAAATATAGGAAAAGAAGATTTATTACTTAAGCAAGGTCAAGTGTTTGCTGTGGAGTCACAGGTAATAAATATTTTTTCTAAGAGAAACTCTAAGGTAGTTACGCTTGGGAATACTAAATATGCTCATAAATGCATAAATGCATATTAAACTGTTTCTGAATACAAAATTTTATACACTAGCCTTGCTATGTTTTTTTAACAGCTGGTGCCCTCTAGAGTTATGTATGTGAAATAGCTTTAAATACTGTGAAGATACCAGTACTGAACGGTTTGTAATGGGCATTTTTAAAACCGAATCGTCACATTGCTGGGTTAGCAGTCACACTTCCAAATATAATTGGTTTTTCATCTCCATAACTTTTTCCCGCTTTGAATTCAGTTACAATTCATAAGACTTTATTTTCCTGCCAACTTAATAATTTCGTGGCAATTTTGTTTGCTGATAGCTAGCAGCCTTCAAAAATCACCCAGCCAAAAACCCAAACCCTGTCCCAAGCAGGAAATAAGTGGCTTTAAGCTAATCGTGTCAGGAAGTGACCTGAAAGTGGTAAGTGCTTGGAGCACGACTGAGTTCCTCAGAACAGGTCTGTGCCATGTAATGGCCATAGTGCCTGGTGGCAAAGTGAAGGTTGGCAGTGAAGACCTCATAGCAGAACAGCGAAAGTTCTTATCTTTTTTATATAGCCTTTACTGGATGGGGAATAAAATGACTGTTTTCTTCAATCATTTCTGAGAGGAGGTGCTGTTAACCATGACATACTCAGTCTCTTCCGATTCCTTTTTAGTGTTGTTTTCATCTGCTTGAGGGAGGGAATGCTTACTAAATTGAACTTCTTTGAGCAGATGTATGATTAAATATGAATAATGAGGGAAAATAAAATTAATGTACTGTACCTGCATTTTAATGTGTCTGATGACTGGGAAAAAATAACTAGAATTATAATCAATTTTTATTGTTGAAAGCTGAAATATGTGTTTTATAGTATGGGCAGGAATAGAATAGTTTATTTTAAAAAAAAGCTCTGAAAATTTTATGCTCATATCAGCATAGATATAAGGTAGTTATGAATATGACAATGCATGCGTACCTGACTTGTGAAATCTGTGTGTATCTACTTTTGTGCCAATTTATCTTCAGTCTAGGTCTATGCTGAGACCCCTGGAGCTGTCCCTGCCTAACCAATCATCCAGTTCAGAGAAGGAAACTTTAAAGAAAGAGCTTGACAACATGAGGACCTGCTATGGTGCAGCAAAAGAAGAAATAAGCAAATTGCAGAGAGAACTGTCTCACAAGGTATCTGAATGTAAAGCTTTGGCATCAGAATGTGAAAGAACCAAGGAGGAATCCGACGGACAGATAAAACAACTGGAAGATGCTTTAAAAGATGTACAGAAGAGAATGTTTGACTCGGAAGGCAAAGTTAAGCAAATGCAGACCCACTTTCTTGCTCTGAAAGATCACTTGACTAACGAAGCTGCTTCGGGAAACAGTAAGCTAACAGAGGAGCTGAAGGATCAGTTGAAAGAAATGAAAACAAAGTATGAAGGAGCCTCTGCTGAAGTGGGTAAACTAAGGAACCAGATTAAGCAGAATGAATTGCTAGTGGCAGAATTTAAGAGAGATGAAGGAAGGCTGGTAGAAGAGAATAAAAGGTTGCAGAAGGAACTTGTTAAGTTGGAGATGGAGCGAGATAAAAAGGGAAAAAATGTCATGGAGTTAGAAGGACGGCTCAAAGAAACAGCAGCAAAGTTAGCCCACTCTGTAACTTCAGAGAAATTTGAGAACATGAAGAGTGTGTTATCAAATGAAGTGAATGAGAAAGCAAGGAAGTTAGCGGAGATGGAAGGAGAGCATGAAAAACTGCAGGCAGAGATTCGCCTTTTAAAGAAGGAATCTGAGAGTCAGAAAGCTAAACTTGCTCAGCATATAAAGCCAGAAGACCATGAACAAATGAGGAGTGGATTTGAGCAAAAAAGTGAGGAACTTGGGAAAACAATTTCTGAATTATCACAGAAGAATCAAGCTCTGCAGAAGGAACTTGAAAGATTTCAGGTTGATAACAAGATGCTTAAGCAACAAATCCAAGTGTTAAAAACTGAAATAAAAAGCCAGAACGTGCCTTTAAAAATTCACGAAGAATTGAAAAAAACAAGTGATGTGACTGTTGGTGATCTGACCAAAAAGCTTTTTGAAATAACTAAGAAGTACAATGAAAGCAGAGCAGAAGCTGAAAAATTACTGGTGGAGAAGAACAACTTAAGTGAGAACATCAGCCACTTCCAAGCTGTGTACCTGTCTCCGGAGCAGCACAAAAAAGAAATGGAAGCTCTAAAATCTAGTGGTATTGAACTTGAAAATCAGCTTGCTGAGCTTCAGAAAAAATATGATGATGAACAAGAAAAAATGTGCAAACTAGTGTCTGAAAACACAGTCATAAGAGAGACTCTCAGGGATCAGTATGTTTTGGCTACAACACATGAAGAGATTAAAACAATTTTGAATAACACACTAGAAGAGACTAATAGGGAGCTGTCAGATCTGAAAGAAAAAACTGAAGAGATAAAGCGAGAATTTATGAGGGTAAATGAAGAAAATGGAACCTTGAAAAATAAGGTGAAACTTTTACAGAATCAATTACAAACTGAGTATATAAGCTTAAAAGATCATGAAGACAAAGTGACTACTGTAAATAAGAGCATGCAAGAACTTCAGGAAAACAATGCTGCAATAATGGCAGAATATAAGAGGGGTCAAGA
This sequence comes from Anser brachyrhynchus, assembly GCF_964034855.1. Lineage (NCBI taxonomy): Eukaryota > Metazoa > Chordata > Aves > Anseriformes > Anatidae > Anser > Anser brachyrhynchus. The sequence continues at coordinate 21,605,557 of NC_137706.1, read as the reverse complement.
AGAAATCTTACAGTTACATGCAGAAATTGAAGCCCAAAAGAAGGAACTTGACACAATTCAAGAGTGCATTAAATCAAGATATGCCCCAGTTGCCTCCTTTGAAGACCGAGAACAACGCTTTGAAGCTACAGTGAAAGAATTAAAAGCACAGTTGCAGGAACAGGCGCAGAAGTGCAGAGAAAGTGAGGAGGAAAACATGAAGTACAAAGAGGAGAATGAAAAGCTCAAAAATGGCATTTTGTCCATCCAGAATGACTTGCAACAAAACTATATCCTTGCCGAGAAATCCCATGAATTGGAAAAAATGTTTGCAAGCAAAATGGAGGAGCTGAATCAGCAACTGAGAGAATTGCTGCAGAAATATACAGGCAACAAAGATGAGAAAAGTGAGCTGCAGGAGAGTGCCAAGCAGACCGTACCTCTGCAGGCTCCTGTGGAGGGTCAGCACCTTTCAGTGGAACAAATTGAAGCCTTGAAGAAGGCGCTTGGTCACACTGTAGAGGATCTGAAGGAAGCCCTCAGAAGTAAGAAGGAATGTTATGACAAAGAGACACTAAAAGTAGGAGAACTACAGCAGGAGCTGTTGGATCTAAAACAATCTTCAATACCTTTGGTAGAATATACACAAATGAAGGAAATGCTGGAACAAGAAATCAAAGCAACCAAAAACAGCTTAAAAGAAAAGGAGGGTGAAAACCAAGTTAAAAATGAGGAAATCCTGAAGTTGCAGGCTGAGATTCAGCTTAATCGACAAGCTCTAACAGACCTGGAGAGCAAAGAAATGATTGACATGTCAGAATACAAATCCATGAAAAGTACTCTGGAGGCCCAAATTAATAGTATAGCTGAAGATTTGTCTTGTGTAAATAAAAAGTATGAGGAAGCATGTGAAGAGGCTTTGCAAGCTAAAAAGAACGAGCTTTCTTTAAAAGATGAAAAAGAATTGCTTCAGTTACGGAGTTGCAGTATTGAGCAAGAAATTAAAGACCAGAAAGAAAGGTGTGATAAATCACTGATGACAATTATTGACTTGCAGAAGAGAATACAGGAGTCGGCAAAGCAGGTGGAAGCCAAGGATAACAAGGTAGGCTGTCAGATAGTTAACGGTCCTAACGCTTTTAGTGTAGTGGCAAAGAACTAGGTTTCAGATGCAGTTATGTAGCTGTTCAAGTATGACGGTGTATTGGGCATTAGGTATGCAGGAGAGGCCCAGATCTGCAAAGCTGAAGCCCTGGCTTTGGTAGCATTACGCTAAGTTTTTCTAATTCCTTGTTAGTTTTTGGTATCGTATGCTGTGGTCGACCCTATAAAACTACCAACCTGAGTTCCAGACTCTTGGGGTATAAGCTCATTCTTCCATCAGTTTGGTGACTTGGTGAATGTTTACAGTTGTCTTTTAAATACAAAAAGTATTCCTGTCTTTGGTTTCCAAGTGTTAATATACTTTGGTTCTGTACGAAAGATGTCTCTCCCCTCACTCCCCCCCCCCCCCCACATCTCTTAGCCAGTATGATGGCACGCCAGGACAGCAACTCTTCAGTGGTTGCCAGTCTTCACCAGACTTTTTCTAAGTTAATATCGCTTTTTCAATGAGGCATCCTTATGAGTTTTTTTTTTTTTTGATGTGCTTCTTTTAAAGATTACAGAACTGCTTAATGATGTGGAGCGGTTAAAACAAGCTCTTAATGGCTTGTCTCAGCTTACGTACACCAGTGGGATTCCTTCCAAGAGGCAGAACCAGCAGGTTGAAATGCTTCAGAACCAAGTAAAAACACTGCAACAACAGCTAGCTGTAAGTAATCTGCAAGGTGTTGTCCGACACACAATTACGCTGCTTACAGTAATTCTTTGGTAGTATGTGGTCAGTAGAGCACAGTGTGCTTAGGCTATGCGGAACAGTAGAATATTCATAAATGTGCTTTTGTTTTTTTCTCTGACCGTTTCTGTCTGTAAATCTGTTTGCTTCTTTCTGCATGCTAGAGTTGCAACGTTTAGGAACTCTTCCAGATGAAATGGGCACAGAGAACTTGTGCTTAGGAGATATGGAAAGATGCTGCTATAGTTCATGCCAGGACCATTTCTGTATGCTAGTTCCATGTTAATATTTCTTACAAAAAAAAAAAAGACCAACCGTGTATTTTCTCTCTCTGAAAGAAAGTAAGGTGGTCCTTTTTTAATGGATTTGGTTATTTTCTGTTCTCTTGTCTGCAAATGTTGTGAAGTGTATTACTTACCATTAAGCACTAACAATGGAGGGAAATGCTTCGTGGTAAGTGCTGTGGTTTTGTGCACAAATGCATGCATTTTTGGCTCCTGTGACTTCAGTAAAGCTCTTAATTAAAGCTACGGTGTGAGCAAAGTCAGGTATTAGTATATCTGATCAGAAATAGGATGCATCTTCAATAGTATTTGCAAGGTTCGCCCTTGTAAGGTAAGCCAAAGCATGCTTGAATTGTTTTTTTTAAACAGATGGCTAATGCTGTTGGTGAACAGCTTTTCTGTTTTAGCACCTGGGCTGATACACTAGGTCAGCCTGTCTCTGACAGCCTTTCAGCAAAATTACTGCACTGCAAATAACCAATAAAAAAGGTGAAAAAGCGGCTTTCCCTGATTAGTGGAGGGGATATAGCTAACTTTAACCTTGAAATTCTTCTTTGGCTAGTATACAAGTGTGCAGAACCAAGGCAACAAAGCTGGAAATGGGAAGAATAGGTATTGATTTAATGACTTCATTTCTTTTTCTTGTCTTCCTTTTATAGGATGCTAAAAGGCAGCATCAAGAGGTAGTTTCAGTTTATCGGACACATCTTCTTAGTGCTGTACAGGTATGATAGTCCCAAGTTCAGATTGTTTTACTGTGTCATCTGGATGTAGAGATTCTTAAAACATTTCCACCTGTCATGCTAGAAGACGTCAAATAAACTTGAAATTAGCATCTGTTAATTAGGTCTTAAAACTAGCAACCTGTTTTGAAGCTGAGAGTTTTAATTGTGAAGTTGAGAGAATGGACTGATCCCACAAAAAAGCACAGTACAACTGTAGTCTTGCCATGCTGCGTTCTCATGGCCATTTGTCTACGGTGTGATTATATATAGCAGGAACCTGCTTTGAGGATGATGATGTCTGGTGATGTGAGCATATTAATTCTGCATTATCCCAGGTAATGCGGGAGAGAAGTCAAGTAGAAGCTGGAAATTTTAATGCAGGCGTGTTGAGTGGCTCTCACTGAGTGAAGAGCTGAGCAACTAACTTGTGTTGTGGCTTCAGACACTTAAGTGTACAAAAGAAGGACCACTGCTACAGCAGCAGGCTGTTGCTTCCAGAGAACAGGAACAGTCTTATATTTTTCCCCCAACTCATATTTTTGTACAAGACTCTGCTGGGTCGGAAAGGCAGACCATTCTTTCTCACATGGGAAAACTGTAACAGAGTTCCTAAAGCATTTCAGATTTATCTAGAGAATGATAAAAATACAGCAATGAGTTAAGACTTCTGAGCAATTTTGAAGAATCTCCTAATATGAGCTTATGAAGGGCTGACATTTTATGGGACTCTTTTCTATTTTACTTTTTAACTAAGTGTTTGCTTGCTCTAGGGTCACATGGATGAAGATGTGCAAGCTGCTTTACTACAGATCATTCGAATGAGACAGGGACTTGTTTGCTGACGTGCTTAGTGCCATTGTTCTTGAAGGCTGCTGCAGCTTGTAGGAATGCTGTGATTATGGTAGTGATAACCTTCATGAGATTTATGTAATTGTGATAACACAGCTACAATTAGAACCCCAGAAAGTTACTTCATATAAGAAACAACTTAAAAAACTGAAATATTTTCTTCCAAAACAGTAAAATAGAGCTAAGTTTCAGAGCTGACACTTCTTTCAAGAGATTAATAAAAGATGTAGAACATATTTTAAAATTGGTATGCGAATTGACTGTCAAAATGATGACGTAGTAGTTAAATTATTTCAATGTCTGATTGACCACTTCTTAAAACAAGGCCTATACCTAGGAATTCCAGTTTGTCCTATAACTTGAACTCTCATGGTGTGGTTGAAAATAAATTATGTTCAAATGAGCTTGGCTAAGTATTGTAGCTGTATAACTCCTTCAATTAAAAAAGCGGCTATTTTATTTGTAACTTAAGCTGATCGACACTTATTACAATGTGTTTAGAAAGTCAGCTGCAAAGCTAGATGGAGGGTATTTAGGTATACGCTGTAACTTGGCTGGCCAAGTTACAGACTTTATTTAAATAAACTTTAAGATGTAGTGCCTTTGCTTTTTACAAGACACAAAAATCAAATTTTCCATCAAAACACTAACTTTGTTTATCCCCCGACCCAAGAGATTTTTCATGAATGCTTTGTAATATTGATTACTGTAGGCTAAAGTAGTAGGACTGGAGTGTCATAGTTGGTAGAGCAGCATTTTGAAATAAATGCAATAGTTCTACTTGTGTATAATTTCATTCTTCATTAGGCATAATAGGGGTGTAGACTGAGCAGCTCATTTAGCTGTACACTAGATAATTTAGTTACTGGATTTTCAAACACTATTTCATGGAATTTTAAGGTATTTTCCTCTTAACTGTAAAATATGTACTATAATCTGATTATTTATGGGGAAAGATGCAAATAGTAAGATTAATGAAATGAGAATTTATGTGCTTGGAATCTACCTATTAAAGCAGGGCTTCATTTTTAACTGAAGGATGATATTCCCATAAGTAAGTTTTATGACAGAAAATAATTTGGAACTATTCGAAGACAGTAATTCAAAAGTGAGCCTAATAACATATGTTGGTGTTTTAATAGTGCAAGCAGCGTGAATGCTATTGGTAGCCCTGTTAACTTCAAGCTACTTGGCTGAAAGCATTTGCTTACAACTAGCAAGTAGGAACCTGGCATCCTGATGCAGAGAAGATAAGCTGCCTTTTCCATGTTCCAGAAAAATAAAGACTTAAGAAAGAGTGCTGAATTCTTTGCTTCACGTTAATTGGGCTTCCCAACAAGCTGTCTCTTGCAGGCTTAGGTCTCTTTCTTTTCTTCAGTGATGTTATATTTGTTTCCTTTTGTGTCCCTTTTTGGGCAGAGTCATGTCATAGAATTGAAGAGATGACTGGCACATAGAGGGGGATACAGAAAGTGATAAATGTGCAGGACAGTTTTTATTATATAAATACATTTAATATATTTACTAAGTATGTCTGTAGTACAACAGATCTAGTGCTGCTTTCCTTTAATTTCTTAGAGGACTATTACAGAAAGCATCTCAGTATATTTACATTACTTTTAGCCAAATTCTTTTATGGTTGCATTACTTGAAACTCTTATTAGAGAGAAATTGTTTTAATATACTAACTCTGGCATATTTTGATATTGTATGTTTCTTTATTGAGGGAGTTCTATGTATGTTTTTCTAATTTTTTCCCATATTACATTATTAATAAAATATTTTCTTCTTTTTTTTATTGTAGTGGTCAATTCTGTAAAAGGTAAAGCAATGTAAATAGTTTTGGCAAAGTAGTGGGTCGTGAAGGATATTGAACTCATTTGAATGCTCTCAAATACCAGGTAACACATTTATTTTTAGATGTCTGCTGGGATTGGTGTTTTTTGGGATTGTTTTTTTTTCATCTATTTTCAGAATTTGTGGTTGATAAAATTCTGGTGATATTAATCAAGAATCAAAGATGAAGCTTCACCAGTTAGCTCTTCAGAGTAAATCTGCCCTGGCCACCTCTACATCAAACAGGGCATGCTGTCTCTTGTACCTGTCCCTATGTTTTAGGGGTGAGGCAGTGAAGTTTTACTACTGCTTTTAATGAAAGCATGTTCACGTAACGTTAAGTTGCTGCCTGACTTCATGACTTGCTAAGCAGTCTTTGCAGGGTAATTCCTTGCCACACTATTCGAGTTGGCTCATTTGGTATGAAAGGAAAGTGAGGGGCTCCCTAATTTTACAATTAACTTGATTTTTAGTTATTTGGTGCATCCTCGCACGTGGGACGTGAAAATGAGTAAGGTGGTCAGTTGTTAGGGTATGAACAGTGTAAGTGAAACTTTACTGTATTTAAACAGTGACTGGAACAATGATTTCTTCATTGGACCTTTGAAGGCTTTACAGGAGTTGCTTGTTTTCTGAGTCAGTAAGCAGAGCCTTTCTTCAGGGTTCTTGTAAGTCTCTTCTTTGACCTTTAAGTGTGTGTGTGCTTCTGTGTATAAAAGAATAAATGTTTGAGGGCTTCTAAACAGGAAATGACACTGAAGTAGAACTGTTTTTTGATGTGTCTGTGATTTGATGTGTCTAAATATTCCCTTAGCCAGTAGATGTATTCTGTCAACTTCACTGAGTCAGTTAACGTACAGGGTACCATTGAAGTGATTTGCACTGATAATATTCTCATAACTTTATATACTCTCAGATGTACTATATGGGTCTTGTAATCTCCAACCATTTATTTTTTTTTTACTGCAGAATAAGGCTAACTATTTAAAAGCTTTTTGAATGGTATTCATATCTTCTTTTATTTTTTTAGTAAGCAGAGTAATTTCCTTCTGCTGAAATAATTTACTTTTGTCATCTCTCTTTAAACGATCAACATGCCTCTTAAACACCAGCTCAAAACATCGTCGAGTGTAAGCTGCTAGCTGAAAATACTTACTGTTCTTCCACAACTTGACCTGTGCCAGAACAGATGCTGAAAATGTACAACCTCAGTGTTTCCAGGTTTCTTCTTGAGTGAAGGCTCGATTGTTGTAACTGCTGCTCCGGCAGTGACACAAATAAGTTTCTGACTGTTAGGTGACTTCAAGATCATTTAGCAATTTTAACCCCATCATGTTACTAGAAGCCTGAATGTGACTGCTGGCTTAATTCACTGTTGTACATATAGGAACTCTATACATAAAGTATGTGAGAGAATAAATAAGTTTTGTGTTTATATGAAATGTGAATTGGTACCAGGGAATAGAGAACCTACTTTCTTGGTCTGTTTAAAAATGTTTCTTTAGCTGGAGATAGAGGAATACTACTATGAGAGGGGAAAAATAAAGGTGAGAAGTTGGTGCTTGTCTGGAAACAAACAAAATCAAACGCAACAAAAATTGCCAGGCCTGAATATCTTGATCTCAATAGTTGCAATAGCGCTCCTACAGATATACTTTGGCTTGGTGCAGGTTATTAGTAGTTTCTTGTCACTGTAATCACTTGAATATAGGATCTAAGAAATCTGGGTGCTTGTCTGACACTAGCTGTTGTGTGTGCCGAGAGTTTCAGAGCACTCTGTTCCTTCTCCTCCTCAAAACCGTCTTGCTAAGCCCATTTGATCTGCTGGAGTTCAACATTTATTTTTTGAACAGTGCTTTCATGCGTTGAACTGTGCCTTGTTTGCTCTAGTAGCATTTCTGTCTTGGCATGGATTATTTTTTCTTTCTCGGTTCATTATCGAAAGAGTTAGTGGAGCTGAAATTAAAATGATGTAGTAACAGCTCAGTTGCACATCAGAAAGTTGCTTTCTTCTGGAGGAGTGGTACCCAGAGCTTCCGCCAGCGTGGCGTCAGTAGGCAGCTGTGGAGCTCTTAGCTGTGGTTGCGTTACCCTGGGCATGAAGCTGTTCTTAACAGCAGGTTTGTGTTTGGATGCAGTGGTTAACTGTGAAAAATTCTTACTTCGGGGTGGGGGATATGCAAGACAAAGAGTGCCCTAGAAGTGAGAAACTAAATCTCAATTTCCTTGGGAACAGAGCGACTCAACATAGCATGTAATTCCTGCTAGCTGAGACTTTTTGTTGCCTGCTGGCTAAGTCTGCCAGCTCACCCTCTTGTTACCTTGGTGTTGATGATGCTGTAAAGTCATAGCACGTAAGAAACTAAGCTAAACGTTTTGGGGTTTACTAGGCGTGGATTGTTTAAATACTTTACAAATGGGGAGATTTCTGGGCTCAAACCAAACGAACAACTCTCTTGGCAGTGCTGTGTATGAGGTTTTTGGCTCAATTGAATCATGAAGGTGAAGGTAAAATCTGGGCTGTGTTTGCTCATCAGCAAAATTCCCATGGCAGTGATAATCCATGTGTTTGGTATAATCAAGCATGAGGAATCACCTGTGTAGTAAAGGAAGCTTTCAATTTTTATGCTTTCATGGACAAACATTGCTGATAAATGAAGGGGGGAAAATGGGAGGTCACAAAAATGTCAGATGTAAATGAAATGCATTGAAGAGGTTTCAGGGGTGCTTCACAAGAGATGTATGGTGATCTGTTACGTGAAACAGGAAAGCAATATTATAAGGTAATGCTGCTTATAATTGATTGTTGGCACAATGTTGCTATTATTCGGCAGCCCTATTTTAAGTGGGTATATGACTTTTAAGTAGCTGACTTGGAAATATGTCTGAGTCCTGGAAAGTTTGTAGAGATTACTGCTTTCTTAATCTAATGCGTGTATTGCTCTGCCAACTCAGAAAATTAACTTTTAATAGAAAAAACATACATATAACTCAATTGCAGCTATTAGATCAGATGGATTTTACATTAAGTGAAAAAGATGCTGAGCATTAAGGGATATTAAATTGTGAAGCTTTTTACTGTTGGACTCAGCTTTCAAGCCAGCACTCTACTGTGAAGAATATTTATTTTTACATTTACCAAATATCTTAGATGACAGGAAAGGAATGCATTTGAAAGGAAAATAGAACATGAAAATATGACTTCTTTTCAGTGTGAACAGCTAGTTTTATTTCATAATAATTAGTTTTACACTTCATTAAATGCTGTTTTTTTCTTTTTTTTTTTCTCCCGCTTATGTGCTCTTAGGATACAACAGAGATGACTTCAAAAATTCTCTGCAGGGCATCAAGCCAGAGTTTTGTAATCTGGTGGGAGTATTCCAAAGTAAGAGAGGACCTCTTGAAGTTTCCTCGTGTTGAGAGTCAAGTGTGGTATAAGAGTTATTTGGGGTGCAAGGACACTTCAGCTGGTGTCTTGTCTTGCCGTACTACTTGCTGCAGTTTAGGAATTGGAAGGCATTGCCCTAACTACCAGTGGACCAACTTAAAAACAATTAGTGTAGATCAAGTAAATCTATAATGTGATCTGGTCATGAGGGACTTTGACACACAACTCTTAGTTTTCAAGAAATTCTAGCACTTGATGATAGGAATACTTATGCTGTTGAGTTCAAAAAAAAAAGTCTAAAAATCACTGGTGAAAAATGGTGATCTTCTGACCATGCAGACATATTTCAGCTTGAAAGCTCCTCTGAAAGAAGTGATAAAGGATTGTTTTGAGAGAAGGGAGAAGTAAAATAGATCTTTTTTGTCAATGGTAAGGAATTCCCTAGGAAAAAAGTAGGAAGAGGAAAGTTAAGAAAAATATGCCAGTTGTGGGATAGCAGAATGAAAACCCTTTCAAATATGAAAATGGCTAGAGCTTCAGGAAAAGCTGCTGTGCCTGTATAGGAAGCCAAGGAATTAGAAGTATGGTAGGTGCTACAAGGGGGAACAACAGACAGGTTTTTAAAAGAAATGTGTTGAGAAATACCCAGTAAGTGCTATGGGCCTGACTTAAAATTGTGAAACTGGAGAATGTTCTAGCAGGGGAGCTGTTACAGGAATGTACAAGAAACGGCAGAATAGGTGGCAAGGTGTGATACTAAAGCGACCAGTTCATGGGCTAAAAGCAGCGAGAACATTGTTCTCTAGGCTTGAAAGCTACAGCGAGAAGGCAGCTGACTGTGGGTGGACTCCTGCGACTTATATCACATTTTGAAAAGCTTTAATTTTAGCTCAAGCATGAATTAAAAGGCAGCAGGCCTTTCCTGCTCTGACTGCTTCCATGCAGTCTCAGCTGAGATGAACCCGTGAAGATGCAGACTTCTGTTGGTAGTGCTTGGGCTGGGAGGTATCAGTAGACCTGTCAAGCAGTGTTTAAGGAGTTGGCATCCTACATCTCTTGGAGCAGGGCGCAGTGCTGGCTTGCCTGATGGGGAAAAGGCAACGTTGCTTCTAGCGTGGTAAAGCTGGGAAAACGTGGAAATTGTCAGCGAAGTCTCACAGCGTAACGTATGAAGAAATGCTGAACTCTTCCATCCCTTTCAGCAAAAGTAGTACTTCTGCTTTGTACCTCCTACATTTCAAATATGAAGTGAAAATTACTCCAGATTACTGCTTCTGCTCCAAGGAGGCTGCTGAAATGGTGTATGCGTGAGTACTTCCTAATGCTGCCATTTGACACATAGCAATCAGCTCCAGAAGTAATAAGCCTGAACAGTACGGGGCACTTGATCGAGGCACGAACTGGCAAGCTGAGTTGCTTGGAGGTGTTTGTGACTGGCTGTGGTGCCCGGGTAAGCACAGGGCTGCCCTCTGCCAGCAGCTCAGAGCACTTTGGCCAAGTCTGCAGCATCTCGCAGCAGTGTCTCAGCTTCTAATGAGAGACGTTTGAAGAGGTCATCCCACTTTGAAAGGGACTGGGGGGAAAGTGCACTCATGAAGCGTGTTGCTTTCTGCTCTTGTATGCCCCTGGAGGGACCAGGTGTCTAGAACAGCAGTTGGTGGCTGCTGGATGAGCAGGAGACTTGGAGCTTTTTCAGTGGGTTGTGACAGGAAGAATTTGGCTGTGGAAGTGCAGACTTGAAGTGCAGCTGATAGATGCTCTTAAATGCTGATCTCACAGGAGCTAGGGGTTCCAGCAGTGGCTGCAGTAGGGCCTGGATTTTCAAGTGATGATGTATTTGTCGTCTTCTGCCTAGGAAAAAAAAACAAAACTGACCTTGTCTTCATTTAGGCTTCTTGGGCTGTTAGTGGCTTGCTCTGATCTGAAGCTCAGAGTTGTCAAGTTTCTTAAAAAAAAAAAATAATAAAAAATTAAAAAATAAATGACAAGTGTGTGTACATATCTCAGCTCTTAAGTCTGACACTCTCAAGCTGTTGGACTTTCTCTGGAGGTGCTGTGTTACCATCTACACATACAGGGAGTGGGCGTGATGCACTCAGAAAATATGGGACCTCTGGCACTCGCGCATATTTTTGTACGAGAAATCTGAGGCAGAAATGTGGCAACCCTTTTCAAGCAGCTTCCTCCAGCCTTGGGTAGTTAAAGCGTCTGGCATGTCCTACTGTTGCTAAAATGTAAAGAAAACCAGTGGGGCATTTAACTAATGCTCACTGCGATAAAGGGAGCTCTTTGGTAAAAAGCAAAACCCTGCAGGCGGTTAGGGTGCAGGAGGAGCAGGGCCCTAAAAAGGTAACAGTCCTCTTACGGTTTCAGGTTTGCTTGGGGAGAGCGAGGGAGGTACAAAAATGCATGAATCTGGGCAGCTGTGAAGAATCCTGGCAGGAGATTTTTTCTCCTTCCTTAATGAGGGTTCTTAATGAAGGTGTAAAATGAGCTGAGCGGGGAGGAGGGGACAATTCCTCTGCAGACTGGGGAGGGCTCTCAGACTTCCCTGGTCATTCCTCTGGGTATGTATGGGGAAAGGATGAGAGGGCTGCTGACAGAAGGAAGGATGGACAAAGGCTCACCCCTCTGAGAGGGACAAGGAATACTTTGCTGCACTCGGAGTCTTTAAGAGATTTATCCTGGGTGAGTGGATGCAGACTTGTTGCTTGGACCTACTGGACTTCCCTGCCTGTGTTTCTCCTGGTTTCTTGGAGCAGGACCGGAGTGCCTGCCTCTAAGAGGCAAGAGGTGGGTGACACAGGAGCCAGAGGCAGGGTCCTGGCAGGCAGTGCAGGAGCCGGCCCTTCCCAGGAGCTTCAGAAATGCCTCAAGGGCTGAGAGCTTTCTGTCTGCAGCAGAAGAGCTTTCACGTGCTTGTTCCTTAGCAAAACTAAAACCAAACGCTATGGGAGGCATTGGTAGCAAAGGACTGTTCTTTAGCTATGGCTGATCGAAGCTGTGCCATCCCAAGAAGAGGCTGTGTTGGCTCACCAGTGACGTGGAGGCGAGGTGCTCCGTGCCATGGCTCGCTCCTGATGGAGGGGAGCTGTGTGCTGCTCACGAGCCCCTGCACGAGGGATGTCACAGTGCATCAGACTGGAGAGCTAGGGGAGAGGACAAAGATGTGACATTGCATGGGAGCACTTAGCTGCATATTAATTTCTCAGCAAATGTTATGAGTGTTTAATCTGCTTATTCTCTTGAGCTGTTCTAGAGCAAAGAACTCTGCTGGTGATAAAGGAAGAGTGATTTACAGCTTTAAAATTATCGGGGCTTCAACAGATCACCAGCCTCAGATTGCATGCCTTTCTTGTTCTGCTTTATAGATGCTTCCTCTAAAGCTCAGTCAAGGCTGTGTGCAGGCATTTGGTGTTGTCCTTGCCAGAAAAGTGACCTTGGACAGCCAAAGTGAGGTTATTTAAACACCGCCCCCCTAAACACCCGCCAGCACAGCCCCCGTGCCCCCAGTCCGCTCACTAAACTCCAGCTGATTTGCTTGTGGCATCCTATAGAGTGTATGATTTAAAAACTTCCCAGGTCACCTTTGCAGTATCTCAGATGCAATTGATGGGGAATCCAGGGATGCATTTTAAAGTAAATTACATGGAACAAATAAACCAATCTGCTTCTAAAGCACTTGTGCCTTTGAAAACACTGGCACTGCTGCTGTTTTTTTTAAAGGGCATTTGTATTCATTCTAATTGAGTTGACCTTAAAAAAAAAAAAAAAAAAAGATGTGGGTGGTGTTTTAGGAGATGTCTGTTCTTAATCTATGCCAGCCTGCTCAGACAGCCACAAGGGTAAGGACATAGAAGTAGCTCTCCTGCAAAATGCTGTCTGTTGTACCCCGGACTGTGAGCTCTGGCAGCAGCTGGCACCGCTGCCGCCGTCCGCAGGGCTCGTGGCCGTGTGCCTGGCCGGCAGCAAGCACGGCGCTGTCCCTTCACTGCTCCTTTCGGCAGTTAGCCCTTTGCTGGCCTGGCAGGAGGAGAAGCCTGCGAGTGTCGTTCTGCTCAGGGTGACTTGGTCTCCTGCTCTGCCTTCCCCTTATCAATCTAACCATCCTCTCAGGCTCCGTGCTGTGGGGCGGCGAGCTCCTCCGTTCGGCGAGCGTTATTGATGTTCTCTGGGGATTAGGCAGAGCTCACAGCAATCGCTTTGCACTGCGGGCCCCGTTCCAAGCGCTTTCAGCTGGGTTAGTGATCATTAACAACCTGTCTGTGTTCCATCAGATCACCTGGCAGTACAAATTTGTCTACCTCGAGCATGATCCTGTCATTGTATTTGTCAGACTAGCTAGAACTGGCAGTCCTGAGCTCGTGCTGGCTCTGTGGTTTTTGTGCCAGCTGTGGATAACAGATGGTACCTGCTCTGCCGTAACCTCTTTTCTGCAATCTGATAAAGCTAGGCTGAGGACAGAGGTTGCCTGATCTGGCACAGAGCCTGTCAGGACAAAGTTGACGTGCCTGCCAGCACCTCTGGAATGTGTTTGAACTGGCTCAGGGAGTTTATATTGGGTCAGCACTTCTGGGCTACACGCTTACAGCGTGTTTTCATCCTGCGTCAGACACCTCAGACCTGAAAAGCGATCCTCCAGGGGAGGGCAACAAAGCTGCTGAAAGGGCTGGAGGGCACGTCCTGTGAGGAGAGGCGGAGGACGGCCCTGCTGCCTGGTCTGGAGAAGGGGAGGCCGAGAGGCGCCGCGCTGCTCTCTGCAGCCTCCCGAGGAGGGAAATGGAGGGGGGGTGCCGGCCTCTGATCCCTGGTGACCCATGTCAGAGCTGCACCGACTGGATGTCAGGAAAAAATCTCCTCACCGTGAGGGTGGTCAAACACTGGAACAGGCTTCCTGGAGAGGTGGTTGATGCCCCGTGCCTGCCAGTGCTCAAGAGGCGTTTGGACTAGGCCCTCAGTAACACGCCTGATTTGTGGTTAGCCCGAAGTGGTCAGGCAGTTGGACTAGATGATCGTTGAAGGCCTCTTCCAACTGAACTATTTATTTCTCTTAAATAGTGTTGAAAGAGGGTCTCCAGTGAGGGTCCCCATCAGTGTCTGTTTTGTTGCAAGCTGGTTTTATTCCTCTTCTCTTGAAAGAAGAGGATCTCATCCCTCAAGGCTGAGTGAGATTTGGAGGTGATGTTTCCCGTTATGTGCATTTGGTGTGCTGTGCTATTCCATGATGCTGCTCACGGAAAAAGTGCTGCTGAGTTGAGTATTTTCTGGAGGATGTGACAAAAGCCTACTTAGACACATGGTTATTCAGATGAGCCTTTCTTATGGTAACAAAACCTAGCCTCTCAGCCTTCTTCCTGGGGCCAGGAGGAGGCTGGGGAGAGAGGAAGAAGGCTCTGGTTTTCTAGGCAAGTCAAGGAACCAGGAAGGGCTCTAGATCCTGGCTAGCAAACCTTCTGCTCTTTCAGCCAGTGACCCCTGGGCTGCTGTGGGAGAGGTAAGGCATCTTGCCTGCCATGCCAAGGTTCTTACTGCATTTGTCTCTGAAAGATGCGTACTTCCCCTGTTAGTTTCAAATGCATTTAATTGAAATGTGCTTACAGAGCTTCTGCCTGTAGGCTCTGGCAGAGATGTTCTGCCCTGTGGCTCTGAGTTTTTTTTGTGCCAGCTGACTTCCTAATTGACAGCATACACTCTGCACTAACACAGCAAGCCGTAAACTGTAGCAAGCATCACAGGGAGGGAAGGTTGGCAAGAGGTTTCTGACTGTACCTTGATACAGGAGCACATTCCTAGGTAAGTGTTATCAGGTGTATTCCTGTCTTGGTCTGGGGATGCTCTGGTGTTTCTGTTGAAATAGAGATGCCTGTGAGAGGTACAAATGCTGCAGATGGGTTTTCCTTGGGCTACAGAAGGTGTGTGCTCTATGCCAGCTGGCTTGCCTCATCAGGACAGAATATATTTGTGACTCTCATAGCTGTCCCGTAGTCCTGGGAATGTGCCCTAGGGGGATAGGTGAGGGAGAAATGAACACAGAGGGTCTGGAGCTGGACAGCAAGACACAGGGCTTTTAATTATTAGGTGGGCTGATGCTTGATGTATTAATGGGCATGAATGTGGAATCCCCTGGGGGAACTGATGGGTTTTGAATTGCATAGCACTCTGCCTAGTATCGTTCCCCATGTAAACCAGGATTTGGCCCAGCTGCAGCTTGTCTGCAGGACTGTGACTTATTCATGCTCCTGGAACAGTTTAATGTCTGAAACATTCACAGATAACAAGGTGGGAGATGTCCTGACTTAGCAGTGTCCAGGATGAATGAATTAATGCTGTTGGGCAGAAGCATTTACATAGGAAGAAAAATGCCTGCTGTATGGCATGTTCTGTACAGCTGCCCAATAGTTATTGTGAAGAGGTGTTTCTTCTCTGAGTGTTTGTGCGGGCACTTCTTTCAAACCTTCCGATGTTTGCTGTGGAAATGTTGCGTGGCATGAGGAGAGGTGGAGGGTAAGTGGGAGATGTGTGTTTTCAAAAGAAATACGTAGTCCTAAAACTTCTGTTAAAATGAGAATTTCCATAAATAATTTCAGGAGAAAAAGACTCTTGAATATCATGCTTAGTGGAAAACATTGCAAATAATTCTGATTTAAAGGTAGCTCGTCTTTTCCTGATACGATTGGATTTCATGGAAAAAGGGGGGGTAGTTGTGCACCGACTTAGCAGAAGCAGAGCTGCCCAGGCCTACGAGAAACCCAGTGCTTTGGGATTACTCATGGCTTTTAACGTTTGGCACGTACTTGACAGCTGAATTGTACACGCTCTGACACGCTCCCCGGGACTGGGATTTGGCCTCCCGCAGCCCCTCCATGCAGCTGGGAGGAGCTCGAGGCTGCAGGCCCGAGCTCTGTTTGTTCCCTGAACTCCTTAAGGCTCTGGTGGAGCCTCCCCGGCCTGCTCCACGCGCTGCTTCACCCAAACGCCTCACATGGGCCCTTCGCCTGCGTGGAGAGGCCTGTGGGCGGCCGCCTGCGCGAGCTGTTCCTAGCAGGCCTGCCGGTGCAGGTCGCTTTGGCTGGCTCCTGGTGGGGCTGGATTTGGGCAGCGTGGTGACCTCCGTGGCAGCAGGCGGTCGGGTGCCTTCCTCGGCCTCTCTGGTGGAGGTTGTTCCACCCAGCCCTGCTGCTTGCACGTCCCTGGTGCTCATCGCTTCTGCCCTGGTTCACGGCCTGCTTTGTGACTGTTTGGTCTCCCACCGACACTGTCCCTCGACACAGACACCTTCCCTTGTTGATGTTTACTGCCAGTATACCCCTGTGCCCTCCAGTATACCGTCTGGCCCGATGCTGGCTGGGTGCTGAGGCTTCTCCATGCCCCTGAAACTTTGTTCCCCCTGGGTGCTGGCAGCGACCCAGCTTCAGCTCCTCAGTGTCTGGAGCGTGCTCTGAACATCCCGCTCTGTTAACCTGTGTTGGTCCCCGCATCGATCCATGAAGGACTCAGGTGTGTGCTAGAAGCGAGTTGATACAGCGACTTTAATGCCTGCTTCCTGCACTTTCCTCTCTTACTGGTTCTTTACCCTGCCAGTTCTTTACCCTGCCCTTTCCATCAAAGCTAGCTTGTTCACAGGGCATGGGCACAGCCTCTGGAAGCACAGCTGAGCCTTGCTGTTGTCCTTTGTTGCAGGAATCAGTGCTCTGACTTTAAAACAAACAACCCTAAAAAAAATTCCTCCCCCCGCTCCCATCCCAATCAAAACCGACAGCCCTCTTGGGGTAGCCTTGAGCAGTCGGCTGGGGACGAAGGTCTCTGCAAGGTTTTACTCCACTTCCCATTTACCTCCATCACGTCAACCCTTCTTTGAAACTGGATCCCAAGTGTCACGTGGGGGTTGCCCTAACTTAAATGCTCTTTCTCATGCTGTCACTTGTGGGTTTTGCTGTGTAGACTGGGCAACAAATTAAAGTGATTAAAAAAAAAAAAAGGCAACGAAAAAACCTCCCACAAAAACCAACAAAACACCCAGATTCTGTAATTGCTTTGGAATCTGATGAGCAGCAGATGGCTCTGTGCTCTTTGCAAGCACCCATCCTCTGCACATCAAGGAATAACTACGTCATGTTGTTCAACAAGCCACAGAAAATTATATTTTAATCCAACCTTGCTTCCCCCTTCTTCTTCCCACCCGCTCGCCCCCCCTGTGGTTTGTTGTTTCACTCAGTAGCTTGCCATAATGCATTTAGTCCTGCCTGCCTGTGATTGGAAACACAAGACATGGCTTCATTACAAGCTCTATGGCTTCCCCCTACACTTAACATACCGTACAAATTGTTTGCTCAACTTTGGCATCTTGCCTCAGAGGAATTTTTGTCATTTGAAGGTTTTAAATCAGCTATTTGAGCCACTCACAATTGTAAATAATAGGCTATTAGTTTATAAGAGACATGCTTGCTGGCATTTCAAACCTCTCGGAGGGATCACACTGTCTTGGAAACCCTGTAATGCCTATGGAACTGAACACTCTTAAAAAGAAACCCCCAAATACTGCCCTGGGAAAATTCATTTATAGAAAATAAGTGAAATGAATAGATGTTTTTAGCCACATGTTACTCATTTTCTTTTTATTGCTTTAACATGCCTTCACTGGAACATGTTACCATCGGAGGCTGCTGATGCCAGCTGTACACCTGGCTCAAGCTGGAAAAAAATGAAGTTTGGCCTTTCATCTTCTCTGTTTTCTGTTATGATTGGAACCAAGGGTTGGCCCCAGATCAGACAAAGGGTGAACTGAAAACCATCCTCAGAGCTGGTTTCTAGAGGAAGCCTTATAGGGTTGTGTGTGGGGGGTTTGGTTTTTTTTTTCCCACTTTTTGGAGCTCTTGTATCAAGTTTATATACTGGCAGAGGCAGGAAACCATTGTGTACAATATGGCAAACAGAGCTAACAGGCAGCCAGGCCAAAGGCTATAAATTATTATTTTAATTTCTTGGTTTATGGTTTCTTGTTGACTCCAGATCAATAGGAAAAAGGTGCATTGAGCCACCTCTTTTAATTAAAAAGGCTGCTGTGATTAGGCTCTAGTGAGGGATGGAGAGATGTGTGAAGAGGATGTGCCTGGAAGCAGATGCTGGTTTCCAGGGCGAGGAATGCTGCTTTCCCCTGTGCTGCGTTAGTTGCTCGTGTCTTCTACTGGCCAAGTTTCTCGAGGAGCTATGGGAGAAACCCAACTGCAGCGCTGCTTTATGAAGTTTTCTTCTAGCCTGTTTTGTGTTTGCATCCTCACATCCTAAGCCAGTGGACCTTGTTTCCCATAGAATAAAAAGGCCATGTATTTTAGTGGAATCTTCTGCTTATTTTAAAATAACTCCAGATTCATTTCACCCTAAACTCAGGACACTTGGCCCCATAGTGCTGAGAAATCATTAGCATTTTGTGCTTAACAGGTGCAGCAAAATTTTTCTTTCCGAAGATTTTCCAGGGTGAAACGCACATCTGTAACAAAGCCTGTATTTTTCTGCTCGTCACCTTCAGACATGGCCATAATTAAATGCAGATATCAAGATGGAGGACTAGTTTGTGTTCCATAATCCGTAGAATGACCCATCACATGATGCTTGTTTGAAGTCTTAGTTAACCTTTAATCATTTGATGCTGAGTCTGGCTTTGATTTTCCGCAGAAAAAGTATGTTTTGCAAAATCTTCAGGAAGGAAATATGCCAGTTCTGCAGTGTTTCTCATTGTGCTGGAAATGTTACTTTCAAAACCTCCCGGGAGATACGGTGTAAAATGAATGCTCTTCCATTTCCTTGCCTGGGCTCTGGCTCTTGTAAAGCTGGTATCCAGGATCAGAATAGTAACTTAAATGTTGTTAAAGCTTGTTTTTCTGAAGGAGACCTAGGACGACTGAAGGGGATGTCTTGGTGCAGGTCTCAGATGTGGAATTTCCTCAGTACTAAGGCATGCTGAATAGGTACTTGAGGGAACACTTACAGGTGTTCAGAAAAAGCAGAACTAGCAATGTTAAATCTTCAATGCATTCCATCATAAAATCGGAGCCAAAGCTCTTTAGAAGCATGTCAGCTTGTTTGTTTTTGTCTTACGGGAGGTGCTGTTTCACTGGCAGTGAGCTGGTAGGTAAGCCAGCCGCTGCCATGCCAAAGAGCGCGGTGAAGAATTCCCCTTGCCCACTCCCACCCAATGTGTTGTGTGCGAGCTTGAACCGACGCCTGTTCAAGTTGCTGTAATAAAAAATCTGCCTTCCACAGAGGATTTGGCTCAGAGCCTGGGGAGCTGGGAACTGCGCTTCCCATCAGATGTGGAAACCCGTAGGCTGCTTCACCGCTTGTGCAAGGCGGTGCCTTGGATCAGAGCAGCTTGCTGCACCGACCTCTCTTGAGCAAACCACGGTTTCTAGCACTCCTGACCTCCTGAATTCTTCATCTACATGCCAGCGCTTCCTTTTCACCACCATTCCTTCCCCAGAACTATCACAGCTGATTCCTTCTCCAAAGAATGGGAAATAAGCTCCCTTACCTCCAGCCAAAACCTGATAACCGCCGATAAGCGGCTTGTCAGCAGGGGCTGTGACAGGAGATGGTGTGAGCGAAATGGCAGCTCGTGGAGGGAGGGACACGTGCTTCCAGCCAGTGCTGGAGGGCTCATCTCCTCCTCATGTG
Source organism: Anser brachyrhynchus (assembly GCF_964034855.1). Classification (NCBI taxonomy): domain Eukaryota; kingdom Metazoa; phylum Chordata; class Aves; order Anseriformes; family Anatidae; genus Anser; species Anser brachyrhynchus. The sequence continues at coordinate 21,585,988 of NC_137706.1, read as the reverse complement.
GGGTGCTCAGCCTTGCATCTGCACTGGGGCCCAGGAGAGCGTGGGCTGGACCCGGGGCTCTCGGTGGGGCTGTGCCCGGAGGCTCAGCAGTGCGGCGTGCGGCTGATGTGCTGAGCGAAGGGAGAGTTGTAGGGGACATGGGCTCCCCCAGGTGTCATCTTATCCAGAGTATAAATACTTAGCCTGTTTACTTGCAATTTGGGCATGAGGCTAGAGAGTGGTATTGGGCCAAAAAAATAAATAAATCTGGTCTTGACTTGGGGACTTCATGCTTTATAAGTCGGTGTGTTCTATCCTTGTGGTTCTGGCTGAACCTCTGGGGGTATCTTTCAGCCCTGCCTTGTAAGTGCTGTTGTGGGCTTGTGAACCCTGCTGGGAGGTGGGCTCGTGCCTGACAGCCCGGGGGTTCAGATCTGCAGCCCTGTAAAGCTCTGGGAAGTCATCTTAAGCTCACGGGCTTTGAAAATATTTACTTACCTCGTGCTGAAAGGTCCGTAGGGACAGTCGTGGTTCTCTTATGGCAAAGGACCTCTCTGGGGTAAGTGGAGAAGCTGGGAGAGGCTCAACTTTTGGGACTCGCTGAGGGCAGGTTTTGGTTTGGTCGCCAAATCCCTCTTTGCTTCAGCTTTCCATCTGTGCACTGATGATAAAAGCAGCAGTGTGCCTCTCCAGGAGCTTGGGAGGATAAACACACTAGAGGCTTGTGAAACGCTGAATGTAATAGAAATTGGGGCTGGCTAATGCCAAGAGAGAGCTCTCTGCTGACATCTAAGCACCACACTGCCCTTCTCATATATGTATTATACTCTTATTATTTGGCTTCCCTGAATGAACTCCATGGAGTGATTCTCATGTTAATGGAAGAGACTGTTACGTTGCGTATTGTAGCATCCTTCCACGCAGGCTGGGCTTTGACTTCTCAGGCATGTGCTGTTCCGTGCTTATACAAATAACAATTTTCAAGATCTTTCTGCTTCCCATGTGCCCTTTGCTTGTGGCCCCACTGGGGAGGGGAGGAGCAGGAGCCCCGTGCTGTGGATGGCACCGCAGCCTGCAGATGGTGCCAGAGACGTGGCCAAACGCAAGCTGGTTGCTGCTGCACAGCTCTCATCCGTACGCTGATTTAGGGAAATACTGTGCTCAGCAGCACAGAAGTAATAGGAAGATAATACAGGCAAGTTGGTGGAAATTGAGAGGAAATCTGTACCAAAAGCATTCTGTAGTTTGGGAAAGATTGTTATAGAAACCTATTGCTTTAGGTGGTTGAGAATATTACTTTGAAGCAGGGGAAGCGTTGAAAACAAGACATGTGGAAAAGGCCCTGGCTTTGTACAAATTCCTTATGGCTTCATGGTCCTCATGCATTGTTTGCTGCAACACTGGTGGGGCCTGGTCCTGGACCCTTCCTGCAAAACAAAAGGTGACGATGCCAGGAAAGCAGAAAGCTTTGCTCACTAAGCGCCCTGTGAAGAAGGATACCTAAAGGAGGTGCTCGTCCACCACCAGCCTCGTGTGCCGGAGGTTGCATGCCAGCTTGCTGCTCCGTCCCGTCTGTTGTTTCAGTTGTTCCGTGAGCATGACCCCTGGTTCTGAATATTCTCAAAGGCATTTTCATGAATCTCTCAATCTGAGAATGTTTAACACCTTTTGTAGCATCAGCTGCCTCAGTTTGCAGCTAAGAGCAGTCAAGCAGGCTGTCGCAAAATTGTTTCACTGAGAAAACAAGGATGTCTGGAGCAGTGGTGTGTCTGCCGTGGTTCATAGCTATCACAAAGCTGAAATGCTTGGTCTCTTAATTTCCAGAGATTTCAGATCGACTGCTTGTTTTCCTGTTTGAAAGTACTTGCGGTCAGTGAGAGCTGGGTGTCAGCTACAGGACCTAACAGAAGTCCCCGGTCCGTGCTGCCGCAGCAGATGCCTGCTTCGAGCACCGGCCTGGTACGAGAGCTCCGTTCTCACTGGATCTGGGGGACCTGCTCAGCAAAGCACGGTCTCATTGACTGTGTAGTCAAAATGTATGGTTTTTTCTTCTGAAAGAGGTGAATCCTCCTCCTCCAGTGTCCCCAGGACCAGGGTCTCTTCCTATTGATGGCCGGGGACAGCACCCTTGGAGGATGCGGGGACCAAACGGCTGCTGCACTGGGTGAGCTGGTCACTGGCGGTGCCCAAACAGCCCCTGCAAACCTGGCTTTCCTAACCAAAACGTGCTTGTTGGCAGTGCTGCTGCCCTGCCCCGTGTACCCACCGTGCAAATTCCTCTGCTGACTCCTCGCTGATCAGGCAACGTGTGAAAGGGATGGTGGTTTAAGAGACGGGCTGAATCTGGCTTTGCACTAGGCTGTGGACGTAATTTATGTTCTGTGGGCTACCCAGCTGGTTCCCGAATGGGGTAGCATGGATGGCATTTTCCTTTTCAAGTTTGGTTTCTGTGGAGACTAGTTTCTTCATAGGTGATAACTTTACAGAGGAGACTAATGACCACATGTTGATGAAATACTGCTGCGAGCCCATCTGGAACTGACATGTGTCTTTGGGTAACAGCTGGTGAGCAAAGACAACAGAGGGAGCTGCCCTAGCAAAAGTGGAAGAGGTTGACCCCTTTTCTCTCTGACAGGGCTGTTAGCTTTTTAGGATCAAAGCTTTTCACATTTGGTCCCTGTTCTTGAAGAAGCACAAGTGTTTCCACTGCAGACATTAGTGATTCTGGCTCTGCTCCCTGCCACCCATCCCCAGATCCACTTTGCAAGCATTCTCCTTGAAACTGTAGTTTACAAAAATAAAACCTAGATTAAAGCCAGTACAGCTGCCCTGAGGTTTGAATCAATGCTGGTATGATGTGTTGCCAAAGAGAGAATTACTCAGGAGTGTGGATTAGAGCTGTTTGTCTCCAGGAAGACCTGGGCTTCAAAGCCAGGGAATTTTCACAGCTAGAGCTGGTGCATCTCCAGCTACAAGGCTCTGGTGCCCTTCTCCATGGGCACTGGGCTGTCAGCTGTCTTGTTTTTATCTCGCCTTCTTCATCTCCCTTCTTCGTATCTGGCTCCCGTGCTTTTACTTTGGCTGGAATTTGCTGACCGGGACTGCCCTGCAGCCTTCCCCGTTGCTGTCTCTCACCAGCTGTAAAAACTTCAGTACTTTAAAAAATATTTTTCTTCCTGTTGGGAGAGAGGTTAGACTTTTTTGTTTTGTTTTAAACAATGCACACTTCTGCAGCACTGCTGAGGGTCCGAGCGTTCAAGGAAGGTTTAGAAGCTCCAGTTTTTAGCAGCTGCTGGGTCTGGAGAGAGAGGCGCTGCTGCTGAGCTCTCGCAGGAGTTGTCTGTGCGGGGCTCGTGCCATATGGCAGCATCTCAAAGCAGCAGTGCACGAGCTCATGTGCTGGCCTGCATGGAGGGGAGGCTGAGGGTTCGGGAGGGCTCAAGTCAAGGCTGACGTTCAGCAGAGCCCTGAGGGCCAAGTTTTTCTCCTCCCGCTGCCCTGACACTGCCACGGGGAAGGGCTGCAGCAAGTGGTTGGTGCCATCTCCCGGCTGCGGCAGAAAGGCAGCCTTGGTGGGAGATGTGTCTGAGCAGGGTGTGAGCTCCAAATATCAACCCTCTGCCAGTACCAGGGGGATAGCCCCTGGTGCCCTGCCTTGGATCGGGGTGCCGTTGTGCCAGGAACTATCTGAACACGTGCAGATGCATCCCCGAGGTGCTCAGCACTGGGCGCTCACTCTACAGGCTCAGCTCCTGTGCACAGGGCCCCGATGGACGGACGCTCCCGTTCCCCTGGGCCTGGTGTGCTCCTGATGTGCCCCGCAGGGCCGCGGGCGCGCTGGGTTTCTGGCTGCCCGTTAACCCAGGCGCTGTCAGCAGGAGTGCTGGGAGGTGGCACCGCCGCAGGAGGCCGGGCTCACTGCTTCCAAGGCCGAGCCCAAACCTCGCTGATGCCAGGCGTGCTGCGGAGCCTCGCCTCTGTCTCGGCAGCGTTTGTTCTCCAGGGACTCTGCCTCCTCCATCTCTGGAGCCAAAACTCCTTCGCTGTGATTGCTGCCTTTGAAGCAAGCTAAGCCTTCCAAGTGCGAGCTTGAGCCAAGCTTGGGCTCTGGCTCAGCACTTCTGACACGAGGCCTTCTCCGGCTCTGGGATGTGTCATCTGCGACCTCCTGAGGGCTCACGGGGCAGGTGCTGTTGGCACCGTGACGTCTGTAGACGTTACCTGGCTGTCAGTAGCCAGGGCCTGACTTAACCTCTCCCATCCTCTGCAGGCTCCTCTCCCTTGTCCCCTGTTCATCGCCGTACTTCTTCTAGCAGGGGCATCCTTCGTGCTCCAGGGCAGGCCAGATGCTGGCACCGCTCCTTCTTCTTTTGCTCTGCCTCCTGTTGTGTCTCACTGCCTCTGCCAGGTCTTATGGGGCCAGAAAACGGCTGGCACCTCGAGCTCCCTGCTCCTTTGCCTTTCTGCTCTCCCCTTGCGAGCTCCAGGCCTTCTCACCAAGAACATGGATGGACCTTGAGGAGCCCGTTAGTTTGGGTAGCCAGTGACCCCAGTCCTGACAGCACGGCTGGGAAGCGACTGACGTGTTCTCTTAGGCCGACCTGCTGCAGTGCAGTGCATGGATGTGGCACGAAATGCGGGTCTGTTAGCACAGCCACTAACCCCTTCTCTGCTGTGCTGCTGGAGAGAAAGACGAGGAGCAGGGAGGAGGCAGAGGCAGCAGCAGGACAGACCTCTCCCGAGCTGGAGACATCGCGTGAGCCGAGCCTTGCTGCCAGGGGACAGACAGACGTCTTTTGGGGGCCCTTCAGCGTGCACGTTCGCATGCTCTGGAGGGTGCGTCCCGTCGCACTGTCCGTAGGTAGCACGGAGCCAGGGCCGAGGAACGCGCCTGGGTGCCTGGTGCCAGGGGTGGGGGGAACTGGGTGGCAGGAGATGGGGTGCAGGAGGGCGCTGGGGAACCCCCGGCGTGCTTTTGGAGAAGAAACGATCGAGATGCTGGTAGTTGTCATTTGATGGATTCCGGCTGTATTTATTAGTGTTCTGTTTTTGGCTTTGTTTGTCCATCTCCTTAACGAGGTCACGGCCGTAAAACAAAAATAGGATCCGTGATAGATCTCAATCTTGCCTATTAAATCTCTTTTAAAAATGCACTCTGGATCTTTAAAAGCAAAAATCCAGACTGGCACAGAGCGAGGGTGAGCCACCAGCTTCCCCCCGAACAGAGAATTTCTCCCAGCAAACGAGGACCTGCTTCCTTATGTGTCGAGACCCCAGGATGGTTTAATTTCTGTGTCAGTGCTAATTGATTGGAAGCAACAATTTTGCCAGACAAAGCTGTAAATTAGTTTCAAATGGGGGAAACAGGCCACCCACTGCCCAAATATCATATTGCAGTAACAACATTAAACATAGAGCAAACCATAACCCAGGGAAGGAAAACCCAAGTGAAACCAGATTTCCACTCATTCCCTTTCCCTCGGAAAGTGGAACCAGATGGCTTGTGGCTTTGATAATAAGAGAGGCTGATTCTTTCAGATACCGCTTAAACTAAGTATCACACAAAGGGATGGGCTGAGAAGCAAAACCTCACAGGCATGAATTTTGCCTCTCGAGACCATCGGCATGCGAAACACTCCCAATAAAAACATTACAGAAAATTGTCCTCCTAATTGCAACTGGGCCCTTCTCGCCGGGCCGGCCCCTCTCATCGCCTCGTGCGAAAGAGCAGCGCTGCTCCCAGCAGTTTCGGCCACATTTGCAAATCCTTCCCTGCACCTCCGGCGAGGCAGCGGGTGCCCGCCCTGGCTGGGAGCGTTTGCAAAGTGCCTGCGCAGCGGCGCCTGCCTTTGGTGAGAAGTTCGCCGCGCGCCCGGAGGCAGCGGTGGGGTAACAACCGGTGCCTGCACCTTACCTCCGCAGCCAGAGTCCTGCTTGGATCCGGGCCTGCCAGGGCTGAGCGCTGAGCAGCTCCGCGGCTGTGCCGCAGCTTCGCAGCGCAGCTCGGGCTGACTCACGGTCTCCGCTAACAGGGAGCGGTGCAGGAGCCCTCTCGGAGGTTTCCCACATCATTTTTTGGGTCTGATGCCGCGCGGCTCGGTGCTAGCAGCCCCGTCCACGTGGTGGGCAGCTGGGTTGCGCTGTACTTGGGCAGTTCTCCACGTACTCCTGTAGCACCTAGTGCCCTGTCCCCAGGGCAGCACGTTGGAGAGCTGGGGGTGGATGGAAGTGTGGTGTCTGCCCTCGAAAAGCTGGTGGAAATTCCTTCCTATTTCTGTGGAGTTGGGTCTAGCAGGGAAATCTTTGTCTCCTCTGGGAAGTCCTCCTTCCCCAGGCTGGTGCTGCCTCACCATCACAGTGGCTCTGGGCTGTGGAGGGACCTGAGGGAAAAGCTTTCTGCTTTTTTTCCTATTTTTTGGTTTAGAAATACATTTTTTTTTCTTTTTTTCAAGCCAAGTCTTCCCGCAGCAGCCCTGGGACTTGGCTTGGCAGGGGTGTTTCCTTGTGCAGGGAGAAGCAGGTAGGTGGTGATGTGAGCAGTGGCGGAGCAGAGACAACGAGCTCCTGTTGGCAGCTCTTGGAAAGTTTATGGGCTGTGTGGTGATGGTGTCAGGGGAGCTGTGTGTATGTTGTGCTTGGATGAGGGCTCTGAAAAACCATCAACAAATAATTGCAATTTCCTCTTTGCCTTGTGGTAAGGCTAGATCCAAGCCTGAGAAACCACTGTTGCTTGCTGTAACGATGCACTAAATAGAAATCTCCACCTAACCCAGTACAAAATGCTGTGCAATCACTTTTAAATCACTGTGGGTTGCTTTAGCCACAGATGCAAAGTCTGACATCCAAATGCACAACAGAAGGTGGGTAGGAAGTGCTACACAGACCCACATATGTGTGTATGCTGGTCTCTCCTGCTTGTGGAGGGATTTTCTTTCTCTTCGTCACCCAGAGCAATTCGGGAGGAGCGGAGCCGTGTCGGTGCGTGGATCTGCCGGCTTTCCCGCTGCACGTGGAAGCGCTGAAGGACGGCTGAGGCTGGAGGCCGGGTGGCTGCCTGCCCGGGGGTCATGTCTGTCCAGGGCAGAGCTGCTGCTGCCTTGCCCCAGTGGCCAGCAGATCCCGGGCAGTGCCTGGCCAGAGGCCCACGATGCTCTGGCCCCCATGCCTCCCAACCCTCGTGCCTCCCAGCGAGGCCGTGCCCCGCGGAGCAGCCGCCTACGAACGCTTCCACTCCTGGCAGCCGGGCCCAGGATGTGCCTGACAAGCAGCAAAGCTGTTTCTCTGTTCCTTTGGCAAAGTGCTTGTGAAACACAGGATGACACAGCCTCGGAGACCGATAAGAAATTCCCATCGCAACCGGAGAACACCCCCGTGGTCCTTGAACTGGTGAGGACTGGCAGCTATCATTATGCATGCAGCATCTTCCCCCCGGGTGCCTGCAGCATTACAATGCCGGGTTCTCCCAAGCTAATCGCTGTTTTGAACAACAAGATTGATTGCTTTCTCCTTTAATTATTTGCAGATCACTGAGACTTTGCAAAATGCTCTAGGTGACATAAGCCACAGTTTAGTGTGTTAGCATTTGCCCGTCTTGGGGATTTTTCAAGCTCAGCCACCAGCGGGGCTGTGGGAAAGGAGTGCAGACAGCGCTGTCCTCTAATGACCTGGCTCATGCACATGCATTATTGACAGCCTTAATACGGAGCTTTGGGGAGAAGACTGGCTGTCTCGTCACTGTCCTCCTTCCCTTTCTCATTAATGTGGATGAATTCAAGCACTTAACAGCTTCTGGCTGCTAATTTGTAGCTCAGAACCGCTGGTGACAACCTGCACGGTGCCCGTTGGTGCGGCTCGGACACCCTGGACTCGCTGTTCGACGTGCTGCTCCCAGGCTGCTGCACCCCGGGTGCCATCTGCCCGGGGCTGCTGCGCTCCTCCGTGCTCCCCATCACCCCCAGAGGAGGGTCACCCCTCTTCCTTCGTGTCTGCTGACCTGGAAATCGTTTCTGCGAGTGCTTTGTGTAAGAGTTGCCTGGCGTAAGGCTCTGCCTGGGAGTCTCTGTGGCGTGCTATTTAAACCCCGCAGATCTGTGCCTTCTTAAAAGGTCACAATATCTGCATAGACTTTTACAGCTAAAGCTGCTGGAGGGCTGGGGAAGATATTGTGCTTGTCGAGTCGCATTCGGCAGAGAGCAGCTATTCCCGTCGTCACACAGAAATAGCTGTTCTTGTTCTGGGGAGGATGCTTCGCTCTCAGGCTCCTTCCTCTGCCGTGGGGCGCACGGACTCCAAGCCCAAACACGGGGCTCGTCGGTGGCTTCAAAGTCACGGCGACACCGCCTGAAGAGCGCGGTGCCAGCCCCTGGTTATCCACCCGGCCGGGTCCCTGCAGCATCTCACCCCAATTCCTGCCTCCCGAGGGGCACAGCGAGGGCCCACGTGGGGACGGGGCTGTCCCCGGCAGGGGCAGGAGGGCCCCTCCCAGGACGCTGAGCGCCACCCTGTCTGCTCGGCCAACGTTTTTTTCTGATAAAGAAACAAATGAGCTGTAGGGAAATGCGCGTCTGCTATATATTTCCAATTAAAGCACAGCTTGGCGCTGATTAGATCTCAAAGTTACACCAAGAAAGGGGAAAAAATGTAAATAAGCGGTATTATTTTTTTTTCCCCCTCGTCCTTTCGACAGATGGAGCCGCGCTGATTAGATTATCTGATCTCTTTCTAAAGAACAAATTGTTGATGGGAAGCTCTCTCTGCGGGCCCGATGTGGCTGCAGGATGACGCCGGGTTTGTTCCCCACGCCGCTGCCACCGACCCGGCCGGCACAGCCCGCGTGCCGTCCCCGCGCTGCTCCTGCCGCCAGTGGGCCGGCTCTGCCTGCTCCGGGAGCGAGGTTTGTCTTAAATGAAATCGCTTCCTCGGAGTAATTACATGAGCTAATTAGGGACCTAATTGGCTAATTAGAGCAAAGTGACAGTTCCTTCGCTCCACGGGGAAGGAACACGGTGTAATGGCAGGAAATCTGCACAGCTCCTCGTGCCAGCGCTCGTGGTGCTGGTGGAAGCGGGTGGTGGAGGAGGTGCAGGGTGGACCTGTCAGCCTGGGCTGCCCTTCGGCCGCCTCGCCAGCCGTGTTGGAGGGACACGAGCCCCTCTCCCACCGGTGCCCTTGCAAGCAGGCAGCCCGCTCTGCCCAGTGCCAGGGATGCAGGAACGAGGGCGGTCACGGTGCCGGATCAGCGCAGGAGGTCCCAGCGGGGAAGCGGGACCTGGGGTGCCAGCAGCCTCCAGAGGTGTCGGAGGCAGCGACCGGAGCGCGGCACGGTTCTGGGCTCGGCTTCGCTGCCGGTCAGAAGGGTTGGGGAACAACTGAACGGAGGGAGAGGGTTTTCCCTTCACCATCTTTTTGTTCGCGTCAGCCGCTGAGCTGCGAGCGCTGCCCGGGTCTGTGGTTTGGTTTGGCTGCCTCGCCGGGGAGCCCTTGGATGTGGTTGGGTTGGTGAGGGCCTGGGGTGGGAGCTGCAGACCTGGATGCTGTTCTCTGCGCTGGCACCAGTTCCGTGTGGCCTCCAGCGAATTTCTCCACAGCTCCAGGACACTTTTTCTACTCTTTTGCCAGCTTTGCCTTATGAGGGATTTCTCTGCAGCAAAAACATGTCTGCGTGTACCCACAGCGACGCTCTCATCTTGCGTGGAGCCACATTCTCAATCTCAAAATGACTTAGGCATCTAAAAACTGCCTTACTATTTCTGTGAGCATCCAGAACTGAAACTTAGGGCCTTGCTCACGTATGATCTAACCCTAGGGGACCATAAAATCTGTTAGGCATGTGTGCCTCTGGCAGCAGAGGTCCCTAGGTACCACGATGTCCATTACCTGCCGTTCCCAGCATGTCTGAGCCCCGTGTGTTGGAGGCCCAGCAGGAGCCAGAGGTGCTCCTGGAGTCCCCCCCCGGTCCCTTAATTTCTTAGAACCAGCCTCAGCCCGCGTTGGTGCCAGGCCTCGCTGAGCAGAGGTGAGCCCGGCCAGCGAAGTGGATGCGGGGAGCAGGAGCCCAGCTGTGGGTTTGCCAGTTCCTGGCAAGCCCAAAGCCCCGAGCAAACTCACTTGTAGTGGCTGAATTTCACGTGAAAACTCTGCAAAGAGAAATTTCCCATGAACTTCGTACAACAAAGGAAGCAGCAGCCTGGGCGCGCTCGGCAGCTGGCCCTCGCGCATCCCAGGATGGATATAACCTGAAGACCGACGTCTGGTCTGAGGGCCAAAACCCCGTGAATTTTGTGTGTTTTTTGAGTTTATTGTGAACACTTCACCAGGTTCTAACATATAGTTACTTGTTCTGGTAACTGCTTATTCGGTATTTAAATTACAGCAAGGGATACTCCCTCCGACACCGTAACGCAGCCTGCAATCTTCCTCTTGCTTTATACGCTTGCCACGAGGTGCAGCGCAGCGCTGCCACAGCCCTCTCGGGGGAAAAGTTCAACCTGTTCCGAGATGTTTTTGCAGCTGGAAGAGAAGGGCCTTGTAGCGCTTAAGGATAAATCGGTTTCAAAGTATTTTTGTAGTGTATAAAATAATATTTTATATATATGGAACAAAACAGGCAAGGCAAAGACGTTAAACTCCTCCAGCAAATTGCTCAGGGAATTTTTGTTCGGCTCTGTTTCTACTGGAGGGGAAATCTTCTGACCGCGATCGCGGCGCTGAGCGCCAAGCAAACACCTCGAGGAAGAGCCGAGGCTGCCCAGGGTCACCAGCAGCCCGAGGGCGAAATCCAGCCCAGGGCTGGGGCTGGGTGCTGGGCGCTGGGTGCAGGCTGCGTGGCCGCGTGCCCAGGGCCGGGCTGAGCCCTACGGAGTCATCGCCAGGGGACTGGAGACGAGCAGGCTGTTGGAAAGCAGCGCTCCTGTCCGGCAGAGGATGTCTGGGGTTTTAAATGGTTTTTGTTCAGAGCTTCGGCCTCAGGCTGAGCCCACCTCTGTGGTTCATCCGGACAAGTACGTCCCTGCAACGGGTTTCGGATTTGTCAAGCAGTGTTTTCCAACAGAAGCGAACGCAGCTGAAGGTGCCCAGGCCCTGCTGCGTGCCATGGCCCGTGGGGCAGGGGACACGTCCCAGAACGGCACCCGCACCGTGATCGCACCCCGGGACACCGCTCTGCTCCTGCGCGGCATCTCTGCGTGGCACAGACCTGGCGGAGAGACCACGAACCCCTCGGCTGCAGCTTTTCATCTCAGCCTTGTTTGCCTTGCTCGCCAGGCCACGCTCCTGCTCTGGGGCAGGGTCGGGAAGGAAAAGCTTCCAGGACCACGGGAGCAGGCACCAAGCCCTCCGAGGCACCTCCTGGGAGCCAGCATTTTCCTGGCAGAGAAGTTTTGAATGAAACATCTTTCTTAGAAATGCCTGTTCGCAGAATTTGGGTTTCCTGAGGAGTTTGCTCATCTAAACTACAAGAAAGCAGCTCTCCGGAACAAGCCCTTCTCTTGTCTTCCCGACTTGAAATATAATTTTGGTTTCTAAAATAAAACAAAAAAAAATCAGTTTCGAATTGACGTTTTGACTTGAAATGTCATTTTGTTTTTAATTGCAGAACCAGAGTGAAATGACATTTTAAGTCAAAATGTTAATGTTTTGTTTAGACATCTCCCATGGGAAAATTCAGATGTTTCATTGGAGCTGACATTTGCCTGCGAAAGAATCCCCAAACGGGTTTTTTTTTTCTCTGAGCAGGGGTGAGGAGGTTTTCCTGCGCTGGGCGTTTGAAGAGGCAGCGCCGGGCTGCCCAGATGCTCTGCTCATTAGCGCGGGCAGGAGGGGAGGCCCCCGGTGTGTCGTTAACCACCCGCGCCGCCGCTGCCGCACGGAGCGGAGGAGGAGAGGCTTCGGCGCTCCTTTGGCGAAGGTGAGCGGGTCACCAGCCTAATGCCGTGCTATTAAGCTGCTGCATCTCTTCAGCAAAATCCTCTGGCACTTGAAATAATGAGCGCTGATAATTCCGTGTGGTTTGTATGCCCTTGCTTAAATGGCGAGATCCTGCCTTCCCTCTGCTCATCAGGCTGAGCGGCCCATCCTGAAACCTGCGGGTTTCGCTAATTCTGTTCAAAGAAAACGTTCAATTACTGCAAAGTAAAGGTTTGCTTTGCTGGAGAGCCCAATCTGCAGAAGCACCCACTCGTGCAGGGGAGGAACACCCCTCCTGCAGCACCTCTGTGGCCATTCCAGGGGAGGAAGGGAGACGGGAGCGGAAAATCAAATGCACCGGAGAGGATTTCTCAGCCGCATCACCAGACCTGTGTTAGTGGTGAGGCTTCCTCCTGACACAGGGCAGGCTTTGCTCTTGTTCAGGGCAGTGTCTGCGGCCAGACACCGAGAGGGTGCAACGTCTGGACCACAAACCCATCTTTTCCTCCTCCGTGTTGGACGGGGGCAGCTCAAAGTCAGGCGGAAGCTGCAGGACAGGAGTGCTGCACAAGCTGGCTAAAGGAGATGTTGAGCAAGCAGATCATCTCGGTGGCAAGATCGATGAACTGGAAATGTTTGAGGATGCTCTCAGCGAAGGGACTCCTGCGGACTGACAGCCACGGTGCCTCCGGCAGAGTCGGGGCCGGGCAGCTCCGGGTACGGCTTGGGGCGGGGAGGGGTGAGGATGTGACAGCACCGTGCTGATGGCCACCAGCATGAGCTGCTTCATCACTGGTCCGTGGGCACAAGGCCACGTCTTGCTTCCTCACATCTAACCTCTCCATGCGGTGATGTGCTTCTGCAGCCGCAGCGCTGCCAGGGGGCTGCTTCCTGGCGTGAGCAGAACTGCCGCTGAATGTTAGCAGGGAGATGGCGCGAGAGCAAGATTTACACTGGACAAAGCACCTAAAACCACCAGCTCCAGGTGGCCTCTGTCCTCACACCTCCACTTTGACGTACGCCTCTGTTCTGTTATCTGTGTCAAATGGAGCAAAAACAAACAAAACGAAAGAGGAATCTTCCCTGCTGCCTACGTGTCCTTACGGACAAATTTGAGAAAATGCCACAAGTCTCTGAAGGCACTAAGGAAAGGCTCCAGCAGCCGCAGAAGCAGCTGACAGACTTGCCCAAATCTCCCGAAACGCCCAAATCCAGGCTGGTTTGGGTGCTTTGGGCATCTCTGCTCCCAGGGCTGCGCAAACAGGCAGCTCGGCAGCTCCCAGGCCCAGGGGCGGTGCTCTGTCCCTTGGGAGGAAATTAAAAATGCATTGATTCTAATTCTCAGACATCTTGCCCGGGGGTTAGCACAGTTTCTGCTTTTTCCCCCTCAACCAGAAAGAAAATAACTTCCAAAAAGCTTTGGTGTTTGCTTCAGCCTTGTTAGCATCTCCGCCGAGGCAGGGTGCTGGAGGGACGGGTGCGCTGTGCCAGCGGGAGGCACCAGGCTGCCGAGCTCTTCCAGGCTGTCCTGAGAGCTGGAGGGGATCCGGCCCTGGGGGTGCTCCCGCGGGCTACACTGGCCAGAGCCAAGCCCTCCATCCAGCCCTGCCTGACCCTGGTGGGCTGTGGGGAACAAGGAGCTGTGGCACGGGCATCGCTTCAGGCCATTCAGCACCTGCCTTCTGCGCAAAAACACTCTGAGATTCCAGTTTGGAGCTAACAAATGCGGTAAGCACAGAAAAATACCATTTCCCAGCTGTGCTTTACAGCCTTGCCCTGGTGGCGCCTGCACCGGGCCTGGGTGCTCCCTGGCACAGTGGGAGCACCACAACCCAGGGCACAGGTTTCCACTGCATTTTCTGCTTTTGTCTTGTGACAATGAAATCCCTGCACCAGCACATTGCTCCCCAAGCAATCCCTGCTGGTAGAACACATCAATCTGCATAGCATCCACCGAGATCCAGGGAGCTGTTACTGTGCTTGCTCCTCATTGCTTAGTTCTGAGGTGTTTGCAAATACTAGAATTATCTTTAATTATTGCTCAAAACCAAACAGACAACATCCCCCGCGTGCATAAACCCCGCCGTGCTGGGCGCGCGGCTCAGCCGAAGCGCAGAGCGTCCAGGCCGGCAGCGGGAGCAGGGCCCTGGAGGGGCGATTACAGAGAGCCCTTCGGCTTGTCGTTCTGCTCCCGTGGGTTGTCAGGCTGCTTTGGCTGTCTGTCTGCTCTGCTGGGGTTTCCCCTCGCCGTCCCCTTTCGGTAAAGCTTGAGGAAGGCGCTGCCGCGACAGCACGGCGGCGGCGAGCCCTGGGCAGCGGGGGACAGCAGGGGCTGGCGATCCGGGGTTGGAGCTGAGCGCTCGGACCTCGTGGCCACAGCAGGCGGCCCGTAATCTCACTTGAAGGCTCCTGGGAGCGCACGCTCGCTCTGGCTGCCAGCATGCGGCCGTCACCTCGCGTTAACGGCGCGCCGAGGCCGCTGCTCCACGTCTCGCATCTCAGCTTGCTCCGTGCACAGCGGCGCGGAGCAGCCTCCCTTCGCCCCGCCGGGGCTGCCCGGGAGGGCGGCAGGGCGAAGCTCCCAGCCTCAGCTGGGCCTTCCCAGCTTCCCCTCACCCAGACAAACCACAGACCCGTCTGTACTTTGGTTTAATTGCTGCTTTTCTGCAACACTTCAAAGAATGTTTCTAACCGCAGTATGTGGCACGTATTATTAGATTTGTTTTTGGAATATAATGATAAACTGTTGCTATTATGGAGGTAGACATAATTATCTGAAATCTATTTTAATCTATTCTGCCTTTTAAATATTCTATGTTCCCTTTTAATAAGAGGTAGCATCCACCCTTTGATGTTATAGCGGAGGTGTAGAAAGCTCTCCTCTCCTTGCTGCAAATGTTAATTGAATAGCCTCCCTTTCTCTTCATTAGCTGCATTAGCTTGCATTAACACCTTTTAATATCTCTTTAAAATCTTGTTCAATTTACTTTCTTTAATCTTTTCCTTTCCCAGAGTGTTGCATCACTTTGATCCTCATCTTCTTCTTTTCTTTGATGACAACTTTGAGTTTAATTTGTATTTGAATTGAAATGGAAATTTCCTAATTCCCCAGAATTCAGCAAGCATTTTACACAGTTTCGGCATCTGCATTAACGCTCGGTGCTGCCCATTTAAGGAGGGAGAGCAAGAGGGGAGGGAAGATGGCAAAAATCTAGATTGCTGCCCTAAAATGCAGCCTCCGCCCTGAGGGTCCCTCTTTGCACACAAACACGGGCAAGCTGTTTTGCTGTCAGATGCCCTGAGGATCACAGGCGAGGTCAATAAAGACTTCCCACGGTTCTCAGGAGCCTGGCTCCCTGGCCCCGGGTATCCGCTGTCCTGGTGTGCCGTGCCGTGCCGTGCTGTGCCGGCCCTCAGCACGTGCAGCACGCTTCCCCTCGGGGTGCAAACCTCGGCTCCTTGCCCTCCTTGCCCGCCTCGCACAGCGGGGCAAGTGCTGGAGCCTGTTCATCGGGCACAGCTGTTCTGGTGTTCGCTCCCTAGTGGCCTGGAGGCAAATATTGTGATAGAGGGTGCTGGCTTCCCCCTCGACTGCTTCTTGCAGGTGAAGTCAGGGAGCAGGACCAGGGTCAGCACTCTCAGCCCTGCCTTACACCCACGAGCTTATGAGTGAGTAATAGCTCAGCTCGTCTTTTGGTCTCGCGTTGGGCAACAAGCAGCGGCGACTTGCGTGGCAGTGCTCGGGGACCTTGCCTACTGCTCTCCTGGGCACCGGCTCGCGGTGCGCTTCTGGCAGTGCTGAGCACCGCTGCGCCCTGCCCCGTTCTGCAGGGCTGGGTCTGTTTGTTCTGGTCACCTCGCAGGCCTTCAATAGAGGCGTTGGCATCCTCTCCGTACGTCACCTTGGCATCACCTTAACCTCAGTTCTCCCTGAACTGTTGGGCCTTTTAATTACAAACTCTCTGATGTTGGTGCCCAGCCTTCAACCTGCGCCTAACGACGCGGTGATTGCCCGCTTGCTTACGGGGCACTACGGGGAGCTCAGCACCCGCAAGCCTCCTGCTGCTGGGGGTCAGCAGCTGACGAGCCGTGCAAACAGAGCACGCCGGGGCTGCCGGGGAGTCACGGGCAAGCTCGTTAGTGGTGGCTCGCGAGCGCGCCTTCCTGCCAGTCATCTGTTTCTTGCTGGTTTTCCTTCTTGCTTTTCACATGGACAGCAGTCAGGCTGGTGGCGCTGACTGTAATGAGAACTGAATGCCTGCACTACAAGGCCAGCAAGGTTTATCGCTCTCTCTGCAATTAAATTAAGCTTCGGCAATGGATGCCCAGGGTATGTATGGGTGGTTAATTGAGTTCTCCATGCCTTCCGCCCCCACTGTGCTTGCGCCTCTCAGGTACCACCTGCACCATCCCCAGGGCCTGGGGCTGACTCCATCCCCTATGGCTCTGTTTCTGCCTCTGAGGATGGTCCCATCCCATTAAGCAGAGCAGGTACTTGCAAAAACCATTGTTAATGGCACGTGCAGATTGTGTGCCTCCCTGGTGGGTCTCCTCCTTGCTGCGCTCCCTCCTGGACCCGCTCTGTCTCCAGAGGCAGCCCACCCCTCGGCGTTGCAGCCCGCTGACGGTGCCTGTGCATCTCCTGCAGGCTCCGGCCTCACGCGGGAGCGCTGTGCCCGTAACAGGCTCACGGGGTGAGATGTTCAGCTCCGCAGGTGGGGACACAGAAGGCTCGGCTGGGAACGGCCACCCGGGGTGGAGACGCCCTGCCAGCAGGGAGGGCGCAACGGCGTGTGATAGAAGCCGCTCGTGCAGCTCGATGAGATATCGCACCTCCCACGGGGAGCGACGTGGAAGGCTTTCTGAATCTTTTTTTTTTTTTTTCAGGCTTAAAGCATAATAAATCAGCTTACTCTAGAAAGAGAGACAGATTAATATTTTTAAATACTTTATTCCTGATGCTGTTCATCAGAGCGCTTGCTACCTATTAAAAACAAATTGGCATGGATTTTAACAATAACACTAGAGATGAATCATGTTTTTCTGAGCACTTCAAATAGTGCTTGTTGAGTCCAAGAGAAGAGATCATTGATTGACATATTATTCACGGGCTTGATTTCTTGATTTATACAAATATTTTCCTTCTCTGTGTGCATTCGTCCAGTCCTTCAGATGAATAACTCCGCGATGGGCAAAATGTGCTGCCCGTTACCGCGGGCGGCTGGGCTGCGTGGCTTGGCTTCTGTTTTGCCCACCCCTAAAATCGCCCTTGACGTGACGGGGGTGGAAGCTGCGCACAGGGCAGTGCACGGCCGTGGGCTCAAGGGCTGCTGGAGGTGTGGGCCTGTTCCGCGCCCCCCCGGCCCCTCCGTGCTGTGTGCAGGGCAGGGCCCCCCCCGTCCCCACCCCTCGCAGCCCCCGCTCTGCGCGCTGCCGGCAAACCCAGGGCAGCGCCGGCTTGTCAAAGGAAGCCGCCTGCCTTCGCCGTGGCTTGACAGCGGGTGAGGATGGCGTCCTGCTTATAGCTGACAAATGATCTCTGTCTCCAGCACTGAAACGAATTGATCTAAAGTCTCCGGGGAGGAGGCGTCGCGATGGCGGGGGGGCCGCGCCGTGCCCTTGTCAGACGGCTGCGCGCTCGCCGCTGCTGCACTGCCTCGAGCCGTGGCTGTGCCTGGCCTCCTCAGAGGGATGGGGATTTGTGGGGTGTTTTGCATGTTTTTCCTTTTTAATCCACGTAAAGGAAGATCTGATTTTTTGAAGCGTTGCTCTTTTCCTTCCCTTCCCTTTCTGGGAAGAGGAGCTTTGCTCGGAGGCTCGTGCTTTGCACAACCTCCTGGGGAAACGGGAGGCTTGTCGCTCCCAAACAGCCGCCTGCGCCCCAGCTCCGTGTGATCCTCCGCTAACCTGGTGGCAGCATCTCGGAGCTGTGCGGGATGGGAGGATACAGAGGAGTCTCTTTAAGGGATCACAGCTTATCAGACAGAACAGTAAACTCCCCCGCCTGGGAGGTGCCTTGATGTTCGGTTACGGAGCCTGACCTTCCCCCAGGCACCTGTCGCTGCAGTGCAGGGCGTGTGTGCTCGGCGTGTGCCGAAAGAGGGATGAGATGTTCCTGGGAGCTGCGGCTTCCCGGATTTTCTCTCCTGTCCCCGCCAGACGCCTGCTCCTCCTCGCCTCGCCTGGGCACGTGCAGCCTCCCGGAGGAAGCAGGGTGCGAGGCTGTCCCTGTGCCAGGCCGAGCGCCTCCCACCTCTTGCCTTGTTCTTGGCTGAGCGTGTTCTTGGGAGCTGGGGTCACAACCCGGGTGTCTTCAGGGGGCTCCCGGCAGGTTCCTGCAGCGTGGGGCTGTGAGCAGCATCGTGCCAGCACGGCTCAGCCTCGCACCTCGCGATGCCTCCCCTGACCGGCTGTGTGCGGGGCAAGGGCCCGCACCCTCTGTCCCCTTCAGCTCCTCCAGCAGCTGCCCCCCTGGGTCTCGTTGCTCCGTGGCCCACGGGCACAGGGGAGAGAGGCAGAGGCTCTAAGCGGGCCAGGCGAGCTGCTGATACAGTCCCGAATTTGTGATGGAGCTGGGCTGGGAGCGGAGGGACAGGGAAACATCCTGCGGCTCCAGTGCGAGGTGTCAGAGCCCCTTGCAGCCGCCGTTATCGTGCCCTGGATCCGGCCCTGGGTGCAGCTGTGGGCAGGCAGGCTGGTGGCCCTGAAGGAGCCGTGCAGGGCACCCGTCCTGGGTCACCTCGGGGCTCACCCTGCCTGTGGGCTGGGGTCCTGTGCCACTGGAGGGGGGCCTGGTGTCCTCCCTGCCTCCCTCCCGATCTGCGGGGTGCATGAACGCCGCGCTGAGCACTGCAGGGGCTGCGATGCGGTCTCCTCTTGCTGTCTCATCTGCTGGGAAAGACAAATAACCTGCAGCCTGCCTGGGTTTTCCTGTCTGCTTACATCCTGGGAGAGATCCGCCTGCGTGCTGCGCTTTATTGAAGTGGACCTCTCTCTATTCTTGTGTGTTTTTTTTTTTCTTTTTTTTTTTTTTTCCATTTCCACACACCTTGATAGGCCTCCGGCTGTGAAACTCCAGACAAACCCAGCTCCACCGCCTGGGTGGCACGGAGAGGCAGGGGACAGCCAGGTGCCCACAGAGCCCCCTGCTCACTGCCTGTCCCCCCCTCCGTAGGGCTGCAGGAGGCTGGGGCTGCACGGGGCTGCTCGCAGCCCTCTGGGAATACCCACGCCCCAGGTTAAACCCACAGGGTCCCGTAACAAATCACCACGGCTCCCAAAACATCCCGAGGAGCCGCGGGCTCCAAGCACGTCGCTTCCTGCCCGTGCCTCCCAGGGCTCGGTGCAGCGAGGGCTCTGCTGGCAGCTCTGCATTAAGGAGCCCAAAACAATGCTGTTGTGATCGTTAAGTACAGGTCTTGGGCTGCGTGTCGTGAGAAGCCTGCCTCACCACGCTCACGCTGCTGTTGAGGCTGTATTGTATTTTTACGCTCGATGCTATTTCTCCCATGATTTCCAATAAAAGCAGAAAAGGAATCTGAAAACTTTCCTCGGTCAGGTTTAATTAGTTTCCAGATTGGAAGAACAAAGAGCTCTGAGGCGCTGAGGAACCGCTGGAAATTAAAACTTTGCTCGGGGTGGGAAACGCTGGGGAGATGGCAGGCTGGCCGTGCCACGACGCGCGCTGCCTGCGCCGGCGGCTCGCTCCGGCCACGAGCAGGGAGGGATGCGGCGGCTTCGGAGGCAGCGCCTCGCAGGCTGCACAGCATCCCCTGTGCACCATGGAGAGGGGCTGTGCTGCCCGGGAGCTGCTCCCCAAGGCCTCCCGGCGCTTGGCAGCCACGTTAAGGTGCCTGTGTACATCTTGGATCCTGGGTTTGACTGAAAAACGTGCCCGCAATGTGCCGGGTAGGGTGCTGAGCTGGGGTGGGCAGCTCTGGGGGAGGCTGGCTTGGTGACTTCTTGTAAACCAGCTGCAGTAAAGCAGCCTCTCGGCAGCTTTTAAAACTATAAAGAAAGGAGGTTTGAACACTGCCACAGGACTGTACCCACATGAAGGGAAAATAAACCCAGTCTTCTTGTGCTTTGGTCAGAAAAGCAGTGAACACCCAGCACAGACTCCATCCTGCTTTGCTGGGGAAGGATGTCTCCCCCTACAAGGGTGGTTTTACTTCAGAGGCCTGTGTGCAAGAATAATGAATATTTCCCATTATTAAATCCAGTTTTTGTTGCTTATGGCTTTGCACTGAGCTTGGGGGGGAAAAACTTTCTGTGGGCAGCGTCTGCTTTAGGTTGAAACTTTGTATTTGGGAAGTTTTGGCTAAAACAACTCAACCACATCTGAGGGCGACGGGAGGGAAGCAGTCTGCTTTGGCATGTTTGAAAAGCAAAGCGAAACGCACGCAACGAGGCCGCCGACACGCGGGTCCGCACGGGCTGCGCGGCCGGGAGGGCACCCGGATGGGGCCGGAGCGCGGTGCTGGGGGCGCGGTGCTGGGGGCACGGGCTCCGGACGTGCCCCTTTGCTGCCCTCAGGGACTGCGTCTGCCCCACTGCAGGACGGATGGGCTGAGCCTGGCCTTCCCTGCCCCAGGCTTTTGGGCTGCTGGGGCTGGGGCGGGGGCAGAGGGCAGGGCAGCGATGCTGCGCGGGTTCCCAGGCTGCGTGGGAGGGCTGGGGTGGGCGAACGGCGCGGAAAGCAGGGGGCTGCGGAAGGGCAGGGGGTAGGATGCAAGGAGGAGCAGCGAGGGAGCCGCGCTCCTCCTCCATCCTCAGCACAATTCGCTCCGAGGGATCGCGGTGCTCCTGTATCGCTCGGGCACGTAGCGAGGAGAGAAAGTTGCTCCCAAACGTGGGTTTCCATCAGCAGCAAGCGCTGCAAACGATGGGCCCGTTTGGTTGTCTGGGGCTAATCTCAGGCTGCTGGGCCCAATCTCCTGCAAGGGGCTCAGGGCGGCTGCTGGCTGCCTGCGGGAGCCTCCCCCTGCACTAAGGAGCAGCAGTGCAGCTCCCTGGGGGCTCCAGCCCCTGCCTGCTGGGGGCGGTGGGGCTGGTGCAAGGGCTTCCGGGGGCTCTGCAGGGGGAACTGCTCCCGTCCCACTTTGCAGAGGTGGAAATGTGGGTTTTGTTGGGCTGTAGGGCCAGCTCCTGTGGCTGAGATGTGCCTTTCAGCCCAGGGACCACGCTCTATCGCCTTTCAGGAGCCGCTACCTGCAAATCCCAGCCACTGTGGGCCTGTGGCATGGTTAGTACAGAGGCCAGAGCCAGCCAAGGTAAAACATGCCTGGGAAGAGCAGAGCATCCCCAAGGACAGCGTGGTCTGGGACGTGGCGAGGTTCCCTGGGGGCCGGTGCCCAGCGGGACGGGCTGTGCTCCACCAGCATCGCTGCTGCTGGCGCTGGGCACATTGGGTGGGGGCTGGTGGCACAATTTCATCCTTTGGCCTTGGGGCTCTGCTACAGCCTCTTGTGAGCTGGGAGCATCCCAAGAACAGCTTCAGCATTGCTCTGCTGCATTTCTCCTGGCCACAGCCCCAGGTCCTGTCCCTGGGCATGAAATGCCGATAATGCTGCTGGGCAAGGGAGCCAGGGCTCTGCAGCAGCGGTCATTATGAACACAAGTAGCAGATTGAGAGCTGGGGCTGGAGATGCTCAGCTGCATCTGAACAGGAGCACATCGCTGATACTGGGCTTATCTCATCTCTCCCGAGCTTCTCTTCCTCCCCCTGCTGCTGTTTGGTCCTGCGGCAGGAGAAAAGCACTTTCCCAGTAAAAGTTGGGCGAGTTCCTCCTGGGCGCTCTCTGCAAATGCAGCACTTGCATCCATCTGAAAGGCTCGTCGAATGCGGGCCCATTTCTTTGCAGATATTTAAATGGAAATCCGGCAGGGTTATTAAGCACAGAGCAGTGAATTTATTCTGGTCATTTATTATTGATAGGTAACATGACATTATTTTAATAGTGTTCTCTGATCCTGCTGCGGCACAGCAGCGTGGGGTTGGGCACAAGCTCGGGGGAACCCAGATCTGTTTCCCAGGTTTCTGCAGCAGGGCCGATGCGGGATGCTGTGCCTGCAGCCCCGAGGGCAGCCTCTCCCCCGTCCTGGAGCCCCCAGCGCCCGTTGGGACCACGTGCGAGCCTGCTGGGCTCGGCGGGTGCTTCTTCCTCCTGCCAGCCTGCAAGAGCCTTTGTGCGGCGGCAGCGACGGGCTGGCTGGGACCAGGCGGATAATGCGGCCCTTGTTTTGGGGCTGTTGGTCCTGCACGGGTGAGGGGTTGTGTATGGGCTCCCCCAGGGGCAAAGGAAGGAGGAATTGCCCGGGATATTCAGACACAAAGCCCGGGCAGCTGCGGGAGACCCCCCCAGCCCTGCCAAATGGCACTCGTTAAGCCTTGCTGAAATAATCCAGCCCCGTACCTCCGGCACGGCCCGCTGGTCCTGGCAGCTGGTGCTGCCTGCCCCAGGCCCGGGGCCAGCTCGTCCCGCAGGCAGCCCGGGCACAGAGGGCAGGGGCAGGATGCCCGTGAGGACCCGCCTGCCCTGTGGGTTTGTTCTCCTCCTGCTTTCTGGCTGTGAATGAGCCGCGGCCTTGAAAAGCCCCCGATGCTCAGCCGCCGTCAGCAGGAGCTCCCCGCGGGTGCAGGCGTCAGGGCAAACTCCTTTCAGGATGAGCCGACACCTGCAGGACTTCTCCAAGCTGTTTATTCAGACGCCGAGCCACAGAGCCACTGTGCAGCTCTGCGCCGAGTTTGCTCTGGGTTATGATGGAGAGGGGGCTGGAAATGAAAAGGAATATTTTCTCTTTGAAAAGGAGAGGGATCGTGTCTGCTGTGTTAAATTCAGAGACCTGGGTACGAAAAAGATGTGTGTGCGTGTGATGAAAAGCTTCCTGCGAGTTCATCCCGTGTAATTGGGATGAGAGCTCTTGCTTTGTGCAAACCTGTGACGTCGGGCACGGAGGGAATACGCGAGCCGAGGGGCACGCGGAGACACAGCCCTCGGTGCTGTTTGAACATTGCCTGCAAATCCCAGAATAGGCCATTAGAAATTAAAGAGATGCTGTTAATCTGGGTTGGAAATAAAGCGGGACACACATGAGCTCATCTGGTTGGTCTGGACTGCTTCTGGTGTCAGCTTCAATTGGAATAAACAAGTGTTGCTCGCCCGTGCTGGGCTCCTGCAACGCAGAGCATTGCTGGGAGCGAGAGGCGGCTGCGCTCCCCGGTGAGAACCACTTGCCCAATTTCTGCTCATTTTTAAACACAGGCAGTTGTGAAACCGAGAGGGTACTCAGGGGTACTCATTACCACTTCTTCTTTGCAAGAGTTTTCCTCTAGCGCCCATAAAAACACTTCTTGCTCTCGCAAGGGATTCCACATCAAATATTCAAGGCAGATTACAGCGAGAACCACACAGGAAAAAAAAAAAAAAAGAGTATAAACTGTTCAGTTGCTTTAATAAAGGAGCCAAAAAGGTTAACACAGAGGCGGGGAGGCGGAGGGGAGGGAAGAGGCTGTGCAGCTCCTGCTCGGGGCAGTGCTGCTGCTCGAAGCGGGCGCTGCTCCTGCGGAGCCAGCTCGGGGCGCAGGTCGTTACCCGCTGCCAAGGGCAAAAACCGAACCGGGATGGCGTGCACGTGGCTGCTCCCAGAAACTGTGCGGTGCTGCTGTAATAAGAAAAAATAAAAATAGGGCTGGTGAGTATTCGTGCCCTGCAGGCGTTTGGTGGCCTGCCTGAAAGGGGTTTGCTCGCTGTAGGTCTGGGCAGGGATCACTGCTCCGCGGGGTGGCAGGGATGGATGTGAGCGTCCCGAGGAGCCCCCGAGCAGGGTCGGGCACCTCTGGGACCCGCAGGCACGGCTGGGGAATGGCCCCATGAGCACTGGGCAGGCTGGGCCAAGCCCTCCTTTCGCCCTTGCTCGCTTGGCTCCGTCTGGGGGGAGCTTTGGGGCCGCTTTGTGTGAGTTTCACCTGTAAGACTGGCACGTGCTGGGAGCTCTCCAGCCATTTTGTTGGTGGTTTGTCACCAAGTCCTGGAACCCGTGATTCCAGAAGCCCCTTTTTTTCCAGGGAGCCGGGGAGGGAGGTGAGAGCACCTCTGCCTTTATGGCAGGAGGCCTCCGGTCGCTGAACAGGGCCGTGCCGCCCGCAGGGGTTTTCCCCCCGCGGTGCAGTGCCACAGTGAAACGTTCAAAACCTCTCAGAGCTCCTGAGAGCACAATTTCACCTCGCAGATAACATCTCCCCCCAGAAACGTGCTGCTGTTTCTCTCACACGTTTTCCTACTGCATAATTGTTTTTCTCCTCCTAATTGCGCTGCAGAGCGTAACCCCAGCTTGCAGCGACGCGATGCTGTGTGGGAGCCCGGGGCCAGGGCCCAGTTTTGGGGGGCTGCTCTCCCCCTACAGGGAGCAGGGAAGGACCAGGGGCGTGCAGGGGCTCTGGGGCTGCGTCGCTGGGCAGCACTTGGGGCTTTACTGCCCGCCTCGTGCAGCCTGGTGGGAGGTTGTGCGGTGCTCATGCGGTCTCCTGGGCCTTTCTAACAACCGCCATGCGTTCGTAAGAGGATGCTGGGCTTGGCTTTGCCAGTGCTCAGGCTGGGAAGCTCAGCAAGGAGCCTCCCAAAGTTGCCCCGGCCCTCTTGGGGCCACCCCAATCCATCCGGCTGCACGGAGAGCTCCTGGAGAGGCAGCAACACATGGTTCACCTCGGGGACCCCAGCTGAGCCTGCCCATGCTGCAGCACTGGTTGCAGCAGACGTGGTTTGGATGCTGAGTTAAAACGGCCGTGCGCCCCCAAAGGCCACCCCAGGGGTCTCTTTGCAAAGCCCTCGCAGCCCTGCGCCCTGCTGCCACCCCGCATCCCCCTCCCGCGGCGATGCTGCGGCCGCTCGCCACCACACGGGGGTTTCGCGGAGGATGCGAGTGGGGAGGCCCCGTGCTGGGAGCCCGCAGCACGGGGAGCTGGTGCTCAGCACCCTCCCGCGGGGTCCCAGCCGGCTCACGGCCCTCTAATTGCTCGGGGTTTTCTTTCCCATCTCCCAGTGCCTAATTGCTGGCTTTCTCCGCGCTAGCAGCACCTGTAGCGCTCTGAAACGGAGCTCGTGAGTCACAAGCCACCCACGTCGAGTGTTTATTAAGCCACAGGGGAAAAAGCACCGGGCTTTCAAAACACTGCATACCAGGAGCCTTACCCGGCCGCTGCCTCCACCCTACCCAGCCCCGCACCTGCAGTAAATGGTCCAGCTCTGCCCCGGGATGCGCACGGCAGCACCTCGGGTCTCGGGGGGTTGGCACAGGGGGGGCCCCAGCCTGTCCTGAAAAATGGGGGTGTCCTGGGGCTAAAAGGGTGGGCGGGGGGGGCAGCAGCAGGCACTGCTTCGCCCTCCTGCCTGCCCGTGGTGGCTCCATGCGTGCGGGAGGGGGATGGCCCCGTCCCAGGCAGCGCCGCGGCCGGCGAAGCGGCAGGCAGGTGGTGGCACACGTGGTCCTGAGAAGCAGCATGGGTTGCTGTGGTTTCGTGCTCGTAAGCAAATGGATTTGTGGCTTCAGCCGATTGACTCATAGCTGAAGTGTTACTTGGCAAGTGGAGGAGAGCTCCCACCCCCAGCGCCGCTCCCCGTGCATCCTCACCGGCAAACAACACATCGTGAGCGACAGTTTAAGGCAGGATGTGGCCGTGGTTTCTTTTCCTTTTCTGTTTTTGGGGGTCTTTTTTTTTTTTTTTTTTCCTTCAAGCTGAGATCTTCTCTAAAGGAAACAAATCTCTGTGGCCTGGCCCAGCACCGGGGGTGCTCCGCACGTGGGGTGGAAGCGGTCGGGTCGGGGCTGCTCCTGTGGGAAGAGCAGGTCCTGGTTCTGCCTCCCCCCCGCGCTCAGGCCAGGGGGCTGTGGGATGGGATGGGGATGGGGATGAAGATGAGGATGGAGATGAAGATGGGGATGAAGATGGGGATGGCAGTCCTGTTTCCCCAGGACCTGGGAACCACAGCGTGGGAGGGGACCTGGTCTGTGGCCTCTCTGAGGGCTCGCCAGAGCAGGGCTGGTTTCTGTTGAGTCATTTGAGAAACTTCTCGGTGCGAAAACGGCCCTGTGCCTCGGGGACTGCGCCGGGGGCCTCGCTCCCGCCGATGGTGAAATGAATAAATCCTGCCCCAAAATGAATAAATCCTGCCCTGAAATGAATAAATCCTGCCCCGAAATGAATAAATCCTACCCTGAAATGAACAAATCCTGCCCCGAAATGAATAAATCCTGCCCTGTGTGGCAGGAGCCACTGGCGATGCCGCTCTGTCACTGCTGCGGCTGCAGGCTCCCAAGGTGGGAAGTGGTTGTTTTGGGGTGAAATTGTCTCATTTTCCCTCCTGTCTCTCTGTGAAGGCTTTGCTGCACAATCACACCGGCCCAGAAGAGACGGGCCCATGTTGGCACACGCAAAGCACCAACTGATGAGGGTTTTGTCAGCATGGGCTACTGCTGGAGCAGCGAGCTGGGCACCGCGGGGGCACGCTGCCCTGGCTCCCTGCTTCCTCACTGCCACAGAGCTCGTGTCACGGCTCCCCTCGAGTTCTTCCCCTTTTCCCTTTCTCCGCTCCAAATTTTCCAGCTTTGGAGAAGCCCCCGTGGCGGAGTGGCCGCGGTTTTTTTGCTTTGCCTGTGTCAGGTAGGGAGGTTTTGCATAGCGAGAGCGGGGAAGGCGCGGGGGTGGCAGGGACGGGAGGTGAGCGGCAGCGGCGGCAGCTTGCAAACCGCCGGCACGGAGCCGTGCTGCAGGCACCCAGGGAGCTTTTGTGAAACGCTGCTGCTGGTTGCAACGTCTGCCTGGCGGCGCCGGCCCTCGGACCCGCCTGCGCTTCCCGCACTCGAGCTGCTGCTCGTGCAAGCGGAGGGTTTGCTTCTGCAGAGCTGGTGGGGGAAAAACCAGGAGCGAGAGTGCAGCGGTGCTGGGCTGGTGTCAGCAGCTCTGGCGGGGAGCACGTGGCTGGCAGCGGGCAGCGGCGAGCGGCTCGGCGCGGGGTCAGAGCTGCTGCGCACCCGGCACTGCCTGGCTCGGCGGTGCCCCTGCTCCGCGACCCCCTGGGCTGCCCCTCTCTGCCGTGCAGGCCTGGGCTCTTCCCTTTGTGCCCAGGTGGCTCTGCAAGGCCGTGAAGGCACATCCCTGGCCCCAAAAATCGCCTCCTTGGTTGGATTCTGACACCATCCTTGCTGGCGGATGTGAGCTCGCTCTGCCAGGGTTGCTGCTGAAGCAGGAGTGGGGTCTGCGCTTGCACCCGTGCTGGAGAGGGGCTGATGTGACCAAACTCCCCGGGCACCACTGTGTCTCGGCTGGCACTTCTTCCTTGCTGCTTGCCGTGCTCCGTGTTGTCACCACCTCATGTCTCTCCCACCACTGCTTTCCCCACGTGCTCTGTGCCCATGTCCTGCAGGAGCTCCCCGTGCAAGTGCCATGGGGACGCAGCCCCTCACCGCCCACCACGGCCCCGTGGGCGCACGGCCGGGCTCCAGCCCCTTCATCGCCCCGGGACCGGGACCGGCTGCCGGTAATGGGGCAGGAAGTGGTTTGTGGAATGGTGGCAGTGATGAGCTGGTTCAGAAATGCGGCTATGGCTTGAGGTTTCTGCTCTGGAAAGCTGACTAATTTCCACCAGAAGTGAGGCCGCAAGAAAAAAAAAAAAATCCCAAGAAATGGCTGTGCCACTAACCTTTTGACACGGGCTTCTGGAAGAGGCCGAGGGGCTCGGTGACGTGGATGTGCCCGGTGCACAAACCCCGGGGGGGGCTGCAGGTCTTTGGGCTCGCTGCTTGCCTGCCGTCCTGATCTTTTTAAGGTCAAAGAGGCTCCAGCAGCACGGGTCGGAGAAGCGACGTCCCCAGAGATGGCTGTGCTGGAGGCACCCAGTCTCTGCTCCTCCCCGCTGGCCGCAGAGCAAATCCAGAGCTCGGGTGCTTTTTCCCCGGTGGCTCCCCGGTCCCACGCCTGAGTGCGGGGCTGCGTGACCAAGACACAATTCTGGCCAACATTAAAACTTTTGGAGACCCAGCTCTCGGCAAATATCATCTTCTGATGCACAAAATCTTCCCCTTTTATTTATTTATTTATTTATATTTTAATAGGAGATGCTGATGTAAAAGTACCAGGGAACACCAGAAAGTTAACGAGTGGTTTCTTCTGTCCGCCCTGGCTCTCTGTCTCCCGAGACGAGCCGAGTGTTACGGTTCTGGGCACTTTTGGAGCAGGTGGCTGTGCCCTAGCTGGGACACACAGACCCAGCTGCCAGGGGTCCTGGTGGTGACCCCAGCCCTCAGGTGGGTAAGAGCAGCTGCATCCTGCGGCGTTGATTTGGGTCTGTGCCAGTGGCACTAATGCCTGTGAGTGATCCGGATTTGCCTTGAGGACAGTGCTTGAAAAAAAATAAAGCCCATCCAAGATGCCTGCCGAAATGTGTTTTTTCCTGGTGCCAGTGCGAAGAAGGGGGATGTATAAGGGAGCCATAAAAAAACCCCAGTTTTATCTCTGTAAGACGTGAAGCGCAGGCCCTAACAACAGATGAGGCCCCGCTAATTTCTTTCCTCAATGCAGTTTAGTTTCATGGGTGACAGGATGCAATTTGTGTTTGAGTTTGGCTTTCTAGTGAAACTCTTGGCTTGTCACTCTCAAGACACAACAAGCTCCTTAAATAGCAGGCTAAATTTCTCCACCTAGCCTAAAAAAATAAAACAGTACTCTGCCAAATGAAAGGACATATTCCAGTATTCTTTGTTGTTGCAACAAATTGGGTGGATACTGTCAGACTTCTGTATTCTGGGAATACTTCCAGAGCCTCTCTTTGTGTGCAAGTCGGTTACCATGTAATTGTCAACTTAAATTGCAGTGTTGGATAACTCCGCTCCGGCTGGAAGATAATCTGCCTCGCGGGTGCCTTCGCCCCAGCAGCGCTGTGCCCGGCTCCCCGCGGTGGCAAGGGGCTGCCCCGAGGGCATGGGGACGAGCGCCGCGTTGGATCCTCGGTGCCCGCAGCTGGTGGCACCTCTGCTAAAGCCCTGCCTGGTGTCGGGAGGGACGGATCCTGCTCCTGTGGCCGGGGCAGCCCCGGCCCCCGGCCCCACGTGCCGCTGTCTGCGGTGGAGGAGAGATAAAAAAGTTTGCTTTCGATGCGGTGGGAATCGCGTTCACCCTCTTCCTTCCCCTTTCAAATTGGCAGCTCGTTTTGTTGTGTTTGTTTTAGCCTGAATCCCAACGACAATTAGTGCTAGAAGGCTAGATTAAGCTGTTTTTACTTGTTTTCTTTTTCACTTTGATTTCCACCTCCTCCAAATTCTTAATCCTACTGAATATTTCATCTCCTGTAACTCCATCAATTGAAAGTCTCCCAGCGGGACGTACAGGACCAGCACTATTAGAGCTGCTTTGCTTTAGCTAATGCTTCTCAGCGCTGGGCTGGGTTTGTTGCGCAATTTATTTCAGACGAGAAAACCACAGCATCCGCTTCAGCACGAACCGCGCGGGCGATCTGGGAACAGGGCTGCGCGACAAACGAGAACTTGGGCAGCTGATGAGAAAGCGGAGCGCCCCTCGTTCCCACCTTGCTCCTTCTCCAACGGCACGCGCTTTTTGCAGGTGGGGAGCCTCTCGTGGTGCCACAAGTAGGAGGGCCGGCCGCAGACGTAGGAAGCTTTCTGCCTGGGGTGATCACCTGGCTCCTGCCAGCCCCGAGGGCCGGCCGGCGCGGGGATGTGCTGTGCCATGGGGAAGGGGTCTGCTGGGGTGGAAGGCCCTGCCCGAGGGTTTGCAATCCTGCAAAAATCACGCTTTTCTGCCCTGCACTCGCCGCTTCAGCATGTGCTCCGCCGATCGCGTTGCCTCATCTGGGTGCACGGCGCTGGCTGGTGTTCGTAGCAGTGCCTTTTGCCACCCAAATCGCCAATCGCTCAACAACATCCCTAACGGCGTGCAGGGAGGTTTCTCTGGGAGGAATCGAGCTGCCCGCACGTCCTGCTGCTGCTGACATAAAGCAGGGATGCAGCAGGCTTTGCCAGCAGGTCCTTTGAAGCTTGCAAAGCTTCAGTGCTCTTCACCTGGTCTATTTGTTCCTTATCAAGAGCCCCAAAGTGTCTGCAGCCTGGATGGGAAGAGCTCTTACTGAAGCGCCAGCAACCGGCTCCAAGTGCTTTTGCCAAGGGAGCTGCGGTGGCATATGTTTGCTCTCAGAGCAAGGTTACAGTCTCGACTCATTAGAAGTTACTTTTCTCATTTTGGGGCATATGTAGAAGAGCCTCATGCCAAGCTGGCAACGTGCGCGGTGGAGCAGGGAGGGCCCTGCGAGGCTCCGAAGGAAGTTTGCACTTGCACTTCTGTCCCCAGTTATTTTGTTTTGAAAGCAGCACGGGGCGTGCCCTGCGTCAGGGCTGGCGCAGCAGGGGCTTGGAGCCCCGCGTGGCCCTGGCAGGATGGCAACGCGCCGTACCCCAGCCTTACACCCCCCACGCCTGGCCTTCCTTCCCCCCCGAGACCTGCAGACGAGAGCAGGATGCTTGCTCAGAAACCGTGTGGAATGGGACAGAGCAAGGGGTGATGAAAGCCATCAGACCCCTGGCACGGGGGTGCGGTTGTTCCGCCTGGCTCCGGAGCTCCCCAGCAGCACTCTTTGTTGGAGAGATTGATTTCCTCTCTGGCTTGCACAAACTCACCCGAGGCTCCCTTGCCAGGCAAAGCTGACGGACGTGGCTTTGGGGTTTCGTTCCTTCGGGCCAACAAGATCTTGCCTGTTTAGCAGAGTTCTTCCACCTCCATACGTGTGTCCCTGGCCGAGATCCGAGGTGCTCAAAGGCTTCGCGCAGAAGGGCTTTGCACGGCTGCTTCTCGTGACTGGGTTCCTCGGTGTCCTTTTTAAAACTTTCTCCTTGTGTCCTTGCTGGGTTCTTGTGCTACGAGGCGCATCGTAGGGTGTGGTGTACACAGACCTGATCCGGGATGCTGAGCGCTCTGCTCTGCTCAGCTGTCCCCGGATTTACTCCCCCGGCAGCAGCCGTGCAGTGATTTACTCTGCCTGTGCTGTGGGCAAACCGGCAGCCCCGATCTCTGATGAGCTGCATTAGACTTGGGTAATTCAGCACATTCCTAAATAATGGGTCTAATAGTTTTGCAGGATCTGCAGCCCATACTAATGGCTCATTGCTGAACCATAAGTGGTTGTATTATACTTAGGATTTATTGTAGGCCGAGGGATTAATTTCCTGAAATATATGATCATGATGTTGAGGTTAAATTAAGATCTCATTCAAAAGGATTCTTTTTATTATATTTAATTTGTAACCCTTTTTCTGTAGCCATTTTACAGCTATTCCTCCCCCTCCCTTAAATGTTCAGTGTCATGTTTCCAGGAAGAACCTTATTTCATGCGGACTAATAGCATTTTTCATTACTACCTTTTACAGTTCCTCACCGTTCAAGTTACTCTAGTCTCGGTTGTTTATACACAACAAGTTCTTAAATCCTCTCTTAGAAAATAAAGACGTTGATGCACAAGCAACGAGAGCTTCTGGCAGAGCCAAAATCCATCCGTTCCCTCCTTCCCCATGTGCCCCCCTTCAACCTGCTGTAACTAAAAGCCCTTTTACTCCAGCGCTCGAGCGCTTTGATAAAACGCATGTTGAGTAAATCTTACATGACATTTTTACTCTGGGTGGTATGTATATAAAGTCGGTCTCGTTCGGTGCTCGCCTTGCTTCGCCCTTCTTGATGATGCAGTTATTAAACTGATAAATTAACTGTGGAAGCCGGTGCTAGGAGGTGCCGGCGGGCAGGGCTGAGGGCAGTAGTGGGATGCTGAGTGCCGGGGTCTGGATGCGGCCCCTGGCCCCGCAGGGACGTGCACAGCCGATGCTCGAGGTTCCAGTTTGGAGAGGTTTTGCCATGCCGGACAGGGACGAGGAAGGGTCCTGGAGTGGGCAAGCATCCGAACCCGGGGAGCCCCCGCGCCCCGGTGAGCCCAGGCAGCCCCCAAGCCCCAGCCCGGTCCCCAGCCCAGCGCCGCGCTCGGCCGTGCTCCACCCCGAGTGTCAGCCCTGCCTCGTGCCAGCATTTTCTGTTTTTTCTTTTTCTTTTTCTTTTTTTTTTTCCCTCCTCCAGAAGTGCTGATGGACAAGTTGAGTAACCGTATCTGCTTGTTACAGGACATCTTGAGGCTGATTGCGGAGGTCAGGACTCAACTGGAAAGACCGCAACGGGTTGCTGACTGGCATCCACGGCCCAGATAAGATAAAAACAACTGATGACAGCAGGGAAGTGAAACAGTCATCTCAGCACTTGGATTAGTGCCCGGCAAAGAGGAAGGGAAAAAAAAAACGAGGAGGGCCGGTGGGGAGGAGAAGGGGGTGGAATACGTATTAGAATAGAAACTCTGGAAAGAGCTATCAGGAGGCAGCAGATTTGGGTGTTAAATATTTATGAATTAGCGGCACTTGTCACGTTCTTCCTGAGCGGGGAGGCTCCAGGGCGGGTGCGTTTGGGCTGCTGGCGGTGCCGCAGCCAGGAGGGGTGCAGGGAGGACGGGGACGGTCCCCAGGACAAGGTGACCGGCGAGGCACCGCCGCGGCGCCCGGGGCTGCGGCAGCCCCGCGAGACCCGCTCCCGTGCAGAACAAATGCAAGTGAAGAGGAGCAGGATAAATGAGGTGCCATAAAAGCCACTACTATTATTCAGAAAATTCCGCTGAAGAGCATTGGAGTAATTAAACCATAATTGCTTACTGCTCGGCTGAAGTGACATTGTAAGTGGCTGAAGGTGGCGAGGAGAGGAAGGGGCGGCTCGGCTGCTGCTCCGAGCAGGGACCCCGGCACCGGGGCAGGCCCCCAGGCCCCTGAGCTCGTTTCCAGCCTGGCCCCCAGCCCCAGCCCCTGCCAGCACCGTGCTGCCCGTGCCCTCCTGCCCGGTGATGGGTCTGGAAGTGCCTTTCCCCCAGGTGCACCCCGATTCTTCATTTGCAGGGCACCGCCGCGTGTTGGTCCTGGGTGTAAGGAACTCCGGGTTGGGCTGACGCGCTGAGCTCGGAGCTTTAAAGGAGCCATTCCCAACCGTGAAACAAATAGCCTGCAAATCCTGTAAGCACTTAATTACACAGCGATGTTTATGTAACATTTTAAAGGGCTCGTGTAATCTGGCAGCGCGGAGGAGACTCGAGGTAGAGGTTTAAAAGCGTGGACCTCCCCAGCATGCGGCTCCACGGCAGGATTTCCCTTCCCCGCCATGCCAGCCGGGCTGGGATGAGGAACTGCGCCTTCAGCTCCGGTAACACGCTCCGAATGCTGCTGGGGTTTCCTCGTATTTGTGTTTTGCAGGAATACTTTGTGCTTTCGGGACTTTGCCGAAGCGAGGTTCAGCACAGGGTGCAGCTGAGCACCCCGTCTTCACCTCCTCCCCCTGTCGCTGTCCCCTCCCCACCTCTGCTCCATCACTGTGGTGCCAGGAGGCAGGGGCAGCCTTTGGGCCATGGGTATGGGGGCAGCAGGTCTGCAGCCCCTCGCCCCCCAGCCCCCCCATGCTGTGGGGGCATCCCAGCCGGGGAGCACAGGACCAAAACGCCAGGCCCACCGCGATGCTCACGGCTCTGCCCACGTCGTGTCCTCTCTCGGGCAGACTTTCTGCATGGAGAAAGCTTGTCCCGAGAGGACAGAGGCTGGCTGCTGCTGCTGCTGCTGGCCTTCTGCTGCCCTGGTTCCAGCTGGCATAAAAGGGTTATGGTCCGACACCAAGAAGCAGGCAGTTTTTATAGAAAAAATACTGGAAGTTTCATGGAAAAGAGCATCCCCGCTGCGGTGGTCTGGAGAAAAACCTCGCGGAAGCCTCCCGCTGCGCTTGCGGGGAGCACCAGCCTTCGGCATTTTGAGGAAAGGAGAAGCTGGTTACATTTCCACCGGGCATATTTATTTTTATTTTTTAAATAACTGTAAAATGAGTCACCTGGCTCCGCCGCAGAGCACAGCCCACCAGCAAGGAGCGAGCCGAGGAGCTGCCAGCGCGTTTGCTGCCAATAAACCACTTGCGACCGCAGCAGCCTCTCGCCCCGAGGAGCCAGCTGGAGGGGACGCCGCGGCCGCGCTGCCCGGCACCGTCCCCATCCCCGCTTGCGGGGGACAATCCAGGGCACTCGTGCTCCTACAGAAAAAAAAAAAAAATCCCTAAATGTGAATCACCCAGGGCTTCCTGGTGTGTAAGCTTGAAGCCTGGTGCAGGCTCGTGGCTGCACGGACCGGGTGTCCCTGCGTGGGGCTAAAACGCCAAGTGCGAAGGAACAGGGCTCCGGCGATGCAGACAATAAAAAGTCTCTGCATTCCGCTGAAGTTTCTTGAGCAACTGGCATTTGCCCATAAATGTACTTAAGCAGAAAATCACCAGAAAAGTGCTATAATCTGACAGATTTTTCACAGGCTTAAATATTCATGAATTAAAAGAATTGGCAGAATTTTCTACATTATTAGCTTTCATCATGGCTACAGGAGCAGTTGGTGCACTGGCTGCTCTTCAAAAACTATTAATCTAGTCTGTCATCACAGCAGCCATTTTTTAATTAGCTACTTTACTGAACGATCTGGTGCAGTAGTGAGACTGGAACATTTAAATGGTATTAAAGTTTTAAAGGTGCCCCTTTCCATTTTTAATCTAAATTCTGAAACGCAGCAATAGGGAAACCAACGTGGAAGCGGATTACTTCATTTCAATGGTTAACTTCTTATTTTATTTTGGAAAATCATGTCTTGGAAAACCGAGCCGCTTCTACCAGGGGAAGAAATTGCAAGAAATAAATTGTTCTCTAAACCCGAGTTCACAACATTCCTTCCCGATGAAATCAAAACGAGATGTTTGCAGCCAAAGCATCGCGTGCGTATTTGATGGAAAATAACGGGACATGGCACCGCGTGCCTCTGGCCGGGATTTGCTGCTGTCTGTCCCGCGGTGTGACAGCACGTTGCTGGGAATCCTCGTGGCCACGCAGCACCGGCTGCTGCATCCTGCTCACGGGGCCTTGCACCGTGCTACCTGTTGCGGGTCCCTGCTTGGAGCACGTCCCCGGCACTGGGACCACATCTCCGGCACTGGGACCACATCCCTGGCACTGGGACGAGGTCTGTGGCATTGGGACCACGTCCCCAGCACTGGGACCATGTCCCAGGGGGACGTGTCTGGGGCAGCCCCATGCAGCGAGGTCGGATCCTGGCCCGGAGAGCGGAGGCTTACGGGCGCAGGTCTGAGCTTTTCTAGCTAAACGTGACCGCCCAGGCACTTGGCGCAGCCTGCTCTGAACCCTGCTTTGCTCTCCGTGCCAGAGATGCTGCTCTCCTGGCTTGTTATTTGCATGTGAAAACACTGCAAAATTATGTCTTTATGGTGGTTTTAAATGTGCCGCTTTTTGGCATCGGTGGCTACCTCTCTGATCTCTGCTGCTGGTTATTGACAGAGCTTTAATTTGGGCATTATGCGCCAGTGTCCTGCTGACTGTGAAAGGGAATCGCTGCACTTTTTCCCTTTTCTCCTATTGTCGTGTAAAGCAAGCAGTGTAAAGAAATTGGCAGCTAAAATGCCAATGCTGCAGCGTATAACATTTCAAGAAGTTGCTCTTTGTAAGCCCTTCTACCATGAGAAGTCATTTTAAAGGAGGTTTTTCTTTTACTTGACTTGGTACCGTACTTACTGTTTGAAAGCACTAAGACAGGCGCTGGCAGGGTACCAAGGGGTCTATATTAATATCGAGTGCTGTGAAAGCAGTACACAAACTGCGAACCATTTCCCATTTGCTTGTAGAGCTCAGACGCCAGGGGAGGAACTCACCAGGGGCGTTCTCTGTGGCTGCACCCAGCGGCTGCACATCCCCTGCCCTGCACCTCCCTGGGCACTGGGCTCACCTCCGGATGGGGGTCCTGCACCCGAGCCCACAGCACCGCGTGTGTTCGGAAGTGACCGTGCACCATTTGATCCCTGCGAATCTCACACCCTGCACAGAGACCCCGATTCCCAGGAAAAGATGGGGAAACTCCCACTCTATGACTTCAGGGGTGGAAAAATGGGGAAACGTTCCCGGAAAACCTGTTTACAGTGAGATATTTTTCACGTGGTTTTCTTGGTTTGGATTGCTTTGTGGTTGCTTTGCTTTTTTCTATCATGAGCAAGTTTTGTGCTCGGTGACCTGCTGCTGTCTGATCCCTGCGGGATCCGTGGAGGGTCTGGGAGGGCTGAGGACCAGGGTGCACATCGGCAGCTGTCCTGCCCCACTTGGCCACCCAAACGGGGAGACGATGGGGTGCATCTCCTGCAGCTCGAGCCTTTCTGGCCCGATGGATGAATACCTGTGATGGTGCACGGCATAAGCTGAAAGGATGCACCGTAAATCAGAGTTTAACAGCACAGACTGCTGCTGTCGTTTCCCTTAAATGTTAGGCACAGGTTTGACATCAGCATGGAGCAGGAGACCTGGTGAAGGGTCTCTTCTTCCTCTGCAGCTCCTTTTCCTGATGCCACACATCTCTGGCTCGTCCCCACTCGTTGCCTCAAGCAGTTGCTGCCGCTCTGGGGCTGGGAAGCCTGCAACCCCACCGAGCCTTGCTGGGAGGGAGCAGCCCTTGCTCTGCAGTGCCCATCGGTTGGAGGTTTTAGGAAAAAAAGGGAACAACCTGCCCCTCTTCCCTGCGGCAGCGCTGTTGGTGTGCTGTAAGCACAACACGAAGGCTGGAGCGCTGAGGCCTCCTCCTTAGTGCACGTTGCAGCAACGGCTGATGCCGCCTGCTCCTGCCTTTTGCAGAGTCAGGGCTCCGCAGGTTTCCCGTCTCACCGCAAACAAACGCAGGTGCTGGGCACGGGACAGACACCAGGACAGACGGTGGGATGTCAGCGTCCACATCCCTGGCTCCAGCCGTAGCAGAATGCGTGCCCTGGGCAGGACAGAACCGTCCCCGCTGGCGGCAGCCCACCCCGCAGGGCACCCGCCGCAGGGAGGGGGGGGGGGGGGAGAAGGGCAGAAATCACTGTGTAAAAGCCTCTCAGTGCTACTGGGGTGGATAATTATGATTTATTTTTTTTAACTCCTCCTTCATCCTTTCTAATACGTAGTCACTTAAATGAGGCACACACCCTTCTTGGCAATTATTTGTAATTGTTCCCTGTGAGTTCTCGAACAAAACACTCTTTTATTAATACTTTAAGCTCCTAAAAGCATTGCAGATCTGATAGAGATACTTTATTCAGCAGGCTGCGCCACACACTGTAGCCCATTAATTAAATTTTCTAGATAGGATAATTCATTAGAAGAATGTGCTCAATATGTCCTTTAAAGCGTGGGGTGGTCCCGTGCTTTCTGTTGTGCAATACACGGCGCCGCTATTTGCTGTTTGTGCTGGGGGAAGAAACGAGCCTTTACATTTGGATTCGGACGAACATCTGAATGAAATGACTGTGTGCGGGGAAGATGCCCTACTGAAATCCCATCACATGCGGCTTCGCGTGGCTTGAAGTAGCTGAGGAGGAGGAAAACAGTGCCGAAGTGTGTGATAGCGATGGAGAACCAGGGGCATGTTGGCCTGGGCTGGGATCTGGGGGAAAAGGCTCTGCCCCAGGTGGGGAGGGGAGCGCAGCTCTGCGCCGGGGCTGCTCCAGGGCCCAGCTCTGCAGCCCGCGGCGTGTGCTCACGGGTGAGACCACAGGGCCGAAAGAAACTTGCCCGTCTATTAAAAAGGAAAAAAAAAAATAAAAAAATCAGCTGTGTCTTTCTGTGTTTGAACAATGAAGCCATATGTGTTTCTTCTCATTAAAAACATTTATTATTTTTTTTTAAGGAACTCCACTGCAGAAACAAGCATGGAAGCCGACATAATTAAAGGCTTCTTTTTCCCCAGCCGTGGTCCTCCGGTCTTTGAAGAGCTCGGGGATCCCTGTGGAATGCTCTGAACTCTGCAATATTTTGATAGCTGCAATAACATAATCAAAAGATGCTTTCATGAAGAGAGCACCTTGTGTGAATTGAGGCCGGCCCCCTCTCCCCCCGCAGACGGCCGATTTAATGGGGTCCAGAGCTGCGCGCAGATGGGGAGTTTTATTTTCTGCATGTGCTCCTCCGGGGACGGTGCCTCGCAGGGCTTTTTGGAAAGAAGGAGAGCGTTCCCCTGCACGGTGTGGGTCACACATCCACACCCGTACGCCTGATTCCCACCGAGCAAACCTGGAGGTGAGCGTGGGTGCTCCGGCTCTGTGCTGGAGACCAATGCTGTGGGGCAGGAGGGTGAGCGGGCACCCTCGGGGCAGGAATCGGGGCTGAACTTGTTCAGCCTGGACTTTGCCTCCCTTCAAATTGTTGCAGGCAGCAGCTCTGTGCTGGTGGAGATGCCACCAGGTTGCTATTCATCCTGAAATCCTCATTAAAACACTTTAATTCCTCCCTTTCGTTAGATAACCGGCTCATCTGCTTGCATGAATCCTTCTCTCTGTGCCCAGGCCATTGAAATCCTAATTTTTTCATGCTGTCTCTCAGATCTGCAGAGCCTTGCGTGTCCTCTCCACCTGAGTTTTGGCAGCAAGGGCTTTTTGGAACGAGGAAATTGGGGCATTTCTTTAATCATCAAGCTGGAATCATTACGCTTTAATCAGGCCAAATTAGGATTTCGAGTCCCGCTGCCTCGCATCGCTCCCTAATTGCACGCACCCGGCGGCTCCTGAAGCACGCCTGTCCCGGGGCTCGGCCCCCTGGCAGCATTGGGAACGGGGCCCCCGGCGTCCCCGCACCCTGGGTGCTTTCAGCCTTCTCCAGGAGGAGCCCATGGGTGCTGCAGGGGGCTGGGGCCCATATGGGGGCTTCTGCACCCTGGGGAACCAGCAGAGCCGCAGTCCCCAGGCAGAGCCGAGCCCTGCGGTGGCCCAGGGTGAGCACATTGGGACAACGCCGCCTTCCCCCAAGCTGCAGGCCTGGGTTTGCCCCCGCAGCACGGAGCCTGCAGTTCCCCTTCCCTCTGCTCCCTCTCCTCTCCATGTCCCTTGAGCACTCCTGCGGCCGTCCTGGCACGGGGGCACGCAGCATCTGTGCCAGCCGTCCCCGCTCCCACTGCTCCATCCCCTCCCGTCTCCCATAAAGGCAGCTATTCACCGTACAACGTGAATGAATTCTCATTAAAGTCTGCTAAATTACTCGGAG
Organism: Anser brachyrhynchus; assembly: GCF_964034855.1. Lineage (NCBI taxonomy): Eukaryota > Metazoa > Chordata > Aves > Anseriformes > Anatidae > Anser > Anser brachyrhynchus. The sequence goes on along the minus strand of NC_137706.1, from coordinate 21,546,938 downwards.
ACAAAGCGAGGCGCCAGGGCGCGGGCTGCTTTGCCAGTTCCTCTCGGCGGGTTTCACGTCCCGCAGGGCCCCGCTGCCTGAGCCTCAGCCCCAGCACCGTCCTGCCCCAGCCCTGCTGCTCTCCTCGCCGCCCCTCTGCGCTTTGCCCTCACTCACGAGGCGCCGTGGGCAGGGACAGGACCCAGAGGGGCTGGGATCCGCCGTGGGCATCGCCCGTGCCCTGCCGGGCCAGGCTGACAGCCAGCCACGGCGCAATAAAAGAGCCGAATTCACATCGCCGATATGATTTCACAGAATTTACCCCCCCTCTTTTTTTTATTTTTTTATTTTTTTTGCGTGCACGCATTTCCCCACGCTCTCTGAGCTTCCTGGAGCCCAGCTGACTGCGCTGACTTCCCTCCCACTCAAACGCTCGTGGCAAGGCAGCGCGAGCGCGCGGGGGACGGCTGGGTTCGGTCCCGACAGCAGCTCCCCGACGCAGCTCACACGGCGAGGGGAACAAAATATGCTTTTTTTATAGCTCACCAATACTTCCCCCAAACCATCTGAATCCAAATTTACCAGAAATCTGGCTTTTCTCCCCAGCCAGTGCCCCAGAGATGATGCTTTGGGGACACCCCCGGTAGGAGCAGGTTGTGAACGGTGACGGCCAGCGGCCCCGTGGCCGCGCTGAGCCCACTTTGGGGGCACAGAGCCCTGGTGTGCGGACATGGCACCGGGGCTGGATGGGCACGGCTCTGGCTGGCGGCTGCAGTTCGGTGGCCGCTGAGACGTCCAACGCAGCTCCGTCTGCGGCACAGACCTATCCAACACCAAGGGAGATTTTGGGGCGTACTCAGGGAACGGACCGCGGCCGTGAGCAGGAGCGAGCGCCTTTTGGGTACGGGGCAGCCGCAGCCGTCGCCACCTCCACGAGCTGGGCACGGCCCCGTGCCCCCGCCTCGCCCAGCCCCGTGCTCCTTCTCACAAATCTCTTGGCGTGGAGCCGCCGCGCGGTGTCTCGGGGTGCGCGCTATAACCTCCCATCGCCGAACCCTCGGCGTTCCTCCGGATTGTTCAGCCTGTTATCGTTTTTCCCACAACGCGCTTGCATGATCCTCTCTCAGGCTTAACCACATGGCAACCACATCACATAATGCAACTTCTGTTCTGAGATTATTCATATTTTTTTTTTCCCCTATTGTTGCTTTGCCAAGTTTTTCTTCTAATTCTGAGAAACTGAATTTAAAAGAGCAGTGTCTCCGGTACAAGGACATGCTTAGGAGGCAGCGTGAGCAAATCAACTCGACAAGTGTGTTCACAGGAGTCAAACTGGGGGGGGGGGGAGCTGTGAAAAAGCAAAACAAAAACCCCTCCAAATGTCTATTTTTATTTTATTTCATTTTCTGGAATGTCTCATCACATGAACTAACAATACATCCTGGAGAAGAGACTGCAAGCGGGCTCCAGTGAGGGGGCAGCTGAGGAGAGGGCTGTTTCTGAGGAGGATTTACACGCGCCCATCACTGATGCCAGATCCCAGCAGATCGGGATAAGCGCAGGGACCTGTGCTATTCGGGATGTGCCTGAGCCCCACCGGGGGAAAGGGACGGATCCTGCTGGGCACACGGGGTCCTGGGGGGATGCAAGGGGCTGGGAGCGTGGCTGCGGAAGGGGGCAAGGAACGGGGCAGCCCCAAAAGGGCAGCAGGAGGGATCCGGACAGAGGGACAGGGACACCTGCCCGTGTCCCAGCAGTGCTGGGGGTCCGGGAAGTGCCCCAAAACCCTGGTGTTTCCACCCAGAGCTTCCCGTCTGTGGCAGCCACCGACTGCCTGCTTCGTGACATCGTATCCAGCATAAATACCCCAAAAGGGCAGCAGATTGCAAGGACTTCAACCCTGCCTCCATTGTAGCTCGATGTTTTACCCCAAACCGGCGCCTTCTAATTAACTTCCCTGGGAGCAACCAGCTGATGAGGTTCTGCATACAGGCGGGCGTGCAGAATGTGGCCCGGGCTCCTTCTGTGCTGGTGTTTTCTGGGAGGGACATTTCAATTCAGGGGTTCACTTAGGTTTGATTTCTTAGTAACTGTGAGCGTCCACTGCCCCTCATAAAAATCCCGACCTGGGCAGCCAGGAGCCGGCATCATTTCAAATGCTGGCAGGTCCATGGGGGTGTGCGGGCAGAGGAGATGGTCCTCAGCCCAGCTTCAGGCTCACAGACCATTTTTGTTCCTCTCATTTTTGTTTTACAGCTTTGTTTGGGCCCGAGAATTTCCACTCTGCATCTATTTTCTTACGAAACTGGCCTACCTTTTTTTTTTTCTTCATTTCTGCATCTTTTAATTCTTGAGTCATCAGCCGTACTGACCAGTTTAGCATAAGAAATGAAATTAATTCTCATGCTCAGGCTCCAAATGTAAATTCGTTTATTAATAATTTAAATAGATTTATTTATGCAGTTTGATATTTTTCAGGTTCAGGGAAGCGATTCATTTTTCTCGCGTTGATGATCAACAGACACCGTCATTAAGCTCTTTCTTTCCCCATCCTCCTCTTCCATCCCAGCCTGCTGAACAGACACAAGATCGGAGCCCGCTGGTCTCAGTGGGCTCCCAGAGAAGCTTTGCATCAGCTAATGTGGGTAAATAATTAATTCTACCTTATCTTCTATCTACTCCGGACATTCCCTCCCTCGAAAAGGGATGGATTTTCCTTCCAAATGTTTCCAGTTACCACCATGCAAAGAGTTTCTGCCAAGTGCTCTGAGCCTCCGCAGTGAGTGGCAGCTCCATTTTTGTTTTAGTATTATCCGAAAAATGGCTTTTTTTTAGCTCTCGGTGTTGGTGAAAGCCAGGGAGCAGGGGCACCTTGGTCCCGGGGAGCTGCGTGATCTCTGCAGAAAGCTGGAGCTTCACGAAGCAGACACTCAGCTAGTGGCAGCTCACAAAACGCCCTGCAGGCAAAAAACCCAAAGCACCAAACACGATCTGTAAACCCCCGTGGCCAGAGAAGCTGGGGGTTGGATGGCACCTTCGGCAGCAGCTAAATTTACTGCGGTAATTGAAGGCAGCTGACTTCCAAGTGCATCTACAGAACATCATGGCGAGGCCGGGGAAGATAATATGGTAAGTGTTGATGTGTTAATGGCAGCCGCAACATCTCGATCCCATCCAGATAGGGATAAATGGCAAACCCGGCTCCATAGGATGTGGTGGAATATTTTAAGCAAGAATCACGTGTATTTACTTAGAATTAGATGTCCCTGAAACGAAACCCTCAATCTGGAAACCCACAGGCTTTGAGCCCAGAGTCCAAGCCCACCTCATGACAGATTTTTGCACCTGGTTTTCATCTGCGTAATGGGTCCACCCAGCCCTCTGGATAGGAATACCACAAAACCCCGGGAATGTTTGAAATTTAGATCCGTTTCCTTGTGGTTTGGACCCCTCTGAGATGAATTGAACTTTCGATCAATCTGGATTTGCTTTTCTCCTGTGGGATGACATTCCCTTGCTGAACCCTTCAGGCTCGTGTGAGTCTCGCCCGGCTTCACGCTCTGTTACAAACGTGAAATTTTATTTCAAAGACTTGCATCTTTTTGCCCCAAATTGTTCTGAAGCCTGTGCAAACGTGGCTGAGCCAATGCGGCCTCGGCTTTGGGAGACTTTTGTTATTTTGCCTGGTAAAGCACAGGTGAAGTGTCCCTTGTTGGAGATTCTGCTTTCACCTCGTGCTTGCTCACTGTGGCCATGGAAGATGTCAGACAGACAGGCAGGCAGACAGACAGACAGACAGACGTGGAGCACACGGGCAGCACCGCTCGCCTCGCGGCCAGCTTTCCCACCATCCAAGTTCTGCTCTCTTTCATGAAGTTTTAGCATTTCTTTTTTATCTCAACCTTGCAGGCTTCAAAGACAACGTGCAGCCAAGCTCTACCTGCTGCAGATGGGAACGAAGCGGCTGGTGCTTCCCGTGCTCATCCTGTAGAACTGGAATTGATTTATTCTGGTTGCAGCAGTAACGGCTGCAGTTCCTGGATGGATGCAAAACCAGGCTCCTCAGAGTCTTTTTAGCATGCTGGCTCTTAGGAAACCCTTTGCAAGGCCAACGCGACCATCTTTTGCTTTTGACAGCAGAACCTTATGCAAATAAAAGCCGTTTTCCCCGTTTGCTTATGTGGCCTGTTCTTGCAGGCAGGAAGCGGAGCGGTTTGCAAGCGTCGCCCCACGAGAAAGCACCCGAAAACATCCCCGGTGCGCTCCTGCGCTGGCGTGCCATCGAGGCCGGCATTGGGGAGCTCCCTGCAGGAGGAGACGGGCTGGGGCACGCTGCTGCTCGGGGCGCTGGGGTCCTGCTGGGGCTGCTCCTCCCTGCCCAGGGTGGTGGGGGGACCACAGGGGCATCCTCAGGGGCTGCTGCGGGAGCACGGGACGGCACCGTGAGGGTTGTGCCATCCAGATGTGGCAGATAAGCAAGAGGAACCCGCGTCTTCACGCAACGACAACCCTCTTGTTTTTTGGATCACAAGCCCGATCTGTCAATTAGCGGGCTGCGCGTCGACTCCAAGCGCCGTGCCCAGAATAGCAGCAGTGAAGTGTTGAAGCATCTATTAAAGTTATTTTCAGCCACGAAAACCGAGACACGTCTGCTCACGTTATCGCAGCGTTGCCGGACGTACTGCTTTGCTTTGCTTCTCTCGGGGTTATTTTGGTGTCTGTGTGCATTTGGAGTTGGGTGCCCAGCCGTATGGCTCAGGCCAAAAGCCTGCTCTGTTTAACCAGCACGAACGGGTGGAAGATGCTGGGTGCAGCTGCACGTGCACATCCCGGCTTCTCTTCTCCGTGGTGTCCTCTGCCAGGTCGCTGGGCTCTGTGTGGTTCAGAGCCTGGGGCCCCTGCTGTGCCACTCGGCTGGGGCTGGAGGCACCAGGAGCCCCCCAGGCCTCCCCCTGCCTCTGCTGGAGGATGCGCTCCTGCCCCTCTGCAGCTGCCATGGGTTTCCCTTCACCCTACTCCCAACCTGCTTCAGAAAGGGCAAAATCACTTCCTTCCTTCCTTGCGTTTAAAAGGTTGAGAATGAATTTACAGAGTTTCTGCACCCCTGGAGAAGCGGGACCTTGCTGCAGTGCTGCAAGGGAGTGCACGGGGGGGGCCGCTTAGCTGCAGCTTGGCAGGGAGGGGGGTCACAGGGGCAGCTGGGGTTCCCTCCCTGTCCTTCTTCATTCCAGCTGGCACAGTCCCCTGCACCGCTGGCTTTCTGGTGGCTGGGGAGACGTCCACGGCCACCCGACATCCCTCTGGAGAGAGGTTTCCTCCAGCACAGGGTTTCTGCTCCCAGCAGCAATGCGCAGCCCTGTGCAGGGGACGGTCCCGTCCCCACGGGTCACCAGCACCCACGTCCCTCGCCAGCGAACCCCCGCCAGCATCTCTGCGGCACCAGCTTGTTGGCTGCATAATTCCAATTACGTTCGATGATCAACCGCCCAACTGCAGGATCTTAAACAATGCACTGAACTGATTGGAAGTGTGATAATTTGCTGGGGGGGAGGGAACGCTTTTAAACGTGATCTAGCAGCAGATAAGGCTCCTCGTGGAGGATTGCATGTGACACTGGGGATGTAAAACAACGTGGTTATGCAGAGAGCGTTCCCAGCCTGGGCTCTGGGCCGTGTTTCAGACACCTCCGTCCTTCCCTGCTGCATTTGCCTCTTGCTCGGGTCCTTTCCAGGTGCACAAGGCACTTCTGGGGTGAGCGTGGTTCAGCACAAGGGGGTGCAAAGCCATGTGCAGGAGGTGATGCTCAGCCGGGGGGGCACGCAGAGCCCTAGCGGATTGGTTTGCACTTTTTTTGAAACGAGCAATGTTTTTTTTGTTTAAGGCAAATTTTCCTTATGGAAAGCTCACAGTGTGTCTCTCTGGTTTGTTCCATTTTCCTGGAAAAGGATGGGTATTCCTCTGCTGGCTTTCGCCATCCTGAGCTCCTGCTGCAATATTTCCTCGTGAGAAATCCTTTCAGAAGGATTTGAGTGGTTTCTGGAGGTGTCCCAACAAAGGCTGAAAATGTTTTCAGCAATATTTTTTATTTAAAAAATGCGTTAGCGCTTGGAGGAACACAAGAATGGTTGGGGGAAAGGCAAAACCGGTGGTGGTGGTGGGATGGGGACGGGGACGAGGGCGAGGACGGGTGCGGAGCCTGCGTGGCCGGGGGCTCCGGGACCCCTGTGCCGGGGGAAGGGGGGAGCTCTCCTTCCCGGCACAGGATTGCTGAAAGCGCCTTTCCTAATTTATTGGTTTTTCTTTCTCACGGGTGGAAAAATCAAGGGCAGCGCTGCGCAGCCTGCTTGCAAACGTGGCTTCCAGGGAAACTTGTGAAAGGACATTGATTTATGATCAAAAGGGAAAAAGCAAAGCAGAATAAAAAGAATACTTAAGACTTAAAAACAGGGAAATCTCGTTTCTTCCTGTGTAGGTGTTACCTGGGAATCTTTCATGTTAAACTTAAATGGAATTAAGAATGAGGGGAAAATCACCCTGGGACTAGCGTGATCCTTGTAGCCCTCTATTAAAATTAATACTGGCATTGATCTGTACAATTTATTAATAGCCCAGCGCCAGGAGAGGGGCTGCCGTGATAAACAGCTCGAGCCCTAATTCGGAGCGTCCCCGCTCCAGCGGGGCCCTTTGCAGCATTGTCACCTCGGCTCCCGGTGATTTTATAATTGGTCTGAGTCGTTACTATTCAAACCCTGCAGAACCAATTAGCAAGAGTCGTCTCTGACCTGTGGTTTCTATGGCGTGAGGGAAACTAAAGACTTAAAATGAAAAACCAAGAGCAAAGACCTAAATCTTTTTGGCTGCCTGATTAATAATCCTGTCAGGCCTATCACAGGCACTAAACAGTAATGCTGGTTGCAGCTGAATTTTTTATACTTTCTATTAATCTTTAATGATAGCTTGGTCACCTAGTCTCTTTTATCTTGTCAGATAAATGTATGGTTAACAGGATAATGAGATTTCTAAGGCTCTGTTCTAGCTTACAGCCATGCAGTGCATGGGGTGACCCCTGCCCCTGCCAGGGAGCGGAGCGGAGGTGATGGTAATTGCTGGATGTGCTGGGAATGTATTGGAAGCTGATGGATGGTTTAAACTTTGATTTGGGGTCAGGAGGTCCCCTGGCTCTGCGAGGCAACTGTGGTTTTATTACTTGCAGGATCTGATGGGGATGTAATTAGATTTAGCTATTGCTTTATTAATAAGTAATTGTTCCTACTATTGCTTCAGGTTAGCAAATATATTCCGCTGATAATTTAGGGCATTGATATGGCTTTATTTATTAATAAACGGGAATGTATATTTTTGCCTATAGCAAAGAAGGGCGCACGGCTCTCTCTGGCCGCCTCTCCCAGAGTGAAGGATTTGTTCGTCAGTAATTCAATAATTAACCTAATTCTGGGAAGCCCGTGTGTGCCGGGTGCGAGGCAGGGCGCACGCTCGCGTGGCCGCTGGGGAGGTCAGCATGTGGGGACAGGGACGGTACGGGTTGGGGACACGCCGGGGCCTCCCCAGTGCAGGGGGACACGGATGTGGGGCCGGGGGACGTGGCACCGTGCCCCGTGCCCGTGCAGGGACCCCTGCACCCGCTCAGCATCCCGAGCTGTGCTCGGAGCACGGCTTCGCACCGTGGGAAACGCACTCGGCAGGACCCTGCTGGCTGCCGCTTCCTCTTCCCTTTTATTTATTTTCTGTTTTCCAGGAAGCGCAGGGACAGTGGGATCCGTGCGGTGCGGGAGCTGAGCACCCTGCCCAGATCCAGGGCGCAGGGGGAGCAGGGCCCCCGGGGGGGCTCCGTGTGGCTCGGCCGCCCGCAGGAAGCGCCGTGCATTAATTATGTTACCATGTAGAAAGCTCTGGCCTGTCACACACTTTTTTTTTTTCTTCTTTTTTTTTTTTTTAAGCTCTGTTTTTCATAAAGTGGTCCTAAAATGACACGGAAAGCAGCTGCTTAAGCAATTGTGCCAATTAATGGGTCTCTGAAATTAAAACGCCTACACAGTCTAGATGAGATTTCTCCAGGAGGGAATTCAGCAATTGTCTTCATGATAATCAGGCTTGACTTGTCTTAGCACACATTAATAAAAAAGCAAATGCATTCAAAGAGATGCCCTTTAGTGGAGAATATCCACAATATAGTAATGAGTCTCCAAAAAAAAAAAAAAAAAAAAAAAAAAGAGAGGAGAGATGGGAGCAATGGCTGAGCCGGCTCCGAGCGGCTTCCTCGCGGGAGGGAGACTCGTAATTCATGTCATGGACTCGCTGGATTCTCCTGCCGCAGCTCCTGGTTGTAAATCTGCCCGCGGTGCCGCGGCAGGGCGGCACGGGATGGGGGGGCGAGGGCAGCGCGGCCCCGACGCAGCGCTGCAGGCACCGGGTGCGTGGTGGCGATGGGTGCTGAGGGATGCGGCGTGACGCCCGGCTCGTTACGTCCCCGCTGTAACGAAGCTGCCCAGCAGCCCGTCCTGCCCTCACCCTGCTGTAGGGGATCACGGAATCAGAGAATCACAGAATATCCCGAGCTGGAAGGGTCCAGGCAGGAGGTGCTGAGCAGGTCGCGCTGGGATTTCTCCATCCTGGCTGGGGGGCCCCGGGGGAGCGGGGATGGGGTCTGGCAGCAGCTGGGGCTGCTCGCAGCGTGGTCAGGGCAGGCAGTGCCCAGGCTTTTTTTTTGGGGGGGGATGGAAGGAGCCCCCCCCAGAGATGCAATGTGACGCGATGCGACACGATGTGGCACGATGTGACGCACCGCATGTGATGCTGGGCCAAGCTGCCCCACTGCCACCCCTGTGTCCCCCCTCCAGCCCTTCGCTTCCAGCCCTGTGTTCCCGGCCCGGGCAGGTGACGGCTGCTGCTGGTGTGACTGCAAGGAGCCACTGCCTGTGGAGTGCGAGCTCTGCTCCCCTGGGGGCTTCTTGACTTGGTTTGCAGCTGCAGATGGAATAAAAGAGAAGCCGGGGCTTTGGCCAGGCGTGGTGAGGCCAGCGCTTTGCCAACACAGCAGTAACGCTCGCTGTGCTCCAGGAGCACATCGCCCATGGGCTCAGGGAGGGGCAGGCATGCAGCGGCGTGGCCGAGACCCCCTGGGCTGCGGCTTCCTTGCAGAGGGACCCCCAGGATGCCCGGGGTGCAGCGGGGGGCCCCTGGCTGGCACCGACACGCCGGTCCGGGAGCAGCCCCGGCGGGCACCGCACGCGTCCGACACGTGGTGGATGGCCGGCTGCTCTCTCCTGATCTCTCGATAATAATTGCATCTGAAGCTCCGAGCTGAGCCCCGGTTCTCGCTGCGAGCCTGGAAAAGTCACGTCCCCCCTCGGCTCGGCTCAGCTGCGTCCCGTCGGAGGCTCGGACCTCCCCGAGGGGAGGACGGGAGCCGGGAGCGGCCCCCAGCTGCGCCCTGCTCGCACCCGTGCCGCGGTGGGTGGCTCTGATGTTACCGTTAACGTCAGGCGTGAGAAAGAGAACATGTTGTGAGCTGGGCGAGATGTTTATTTTCCAATTTAACAGCAATAATAAACTCCTTTATTGCAGCCTCGTTTCCAGCGCCATCCCAGGAGTGTGCGTGACGGCCGTGATAGTGCCGGGCTTTTCGCAGCAGAATGCGGCTCCCGGCAAGGCTCTGACACTAATAAGGGTGGCACTAACGAGCTTGGGGGAGCTGTGCGCATTGCACGGGCCAGCTGGGGAAGGCAGGAGCCACGCAGGGGCAGTGGGGGCCGCACTGGAGCTGAGCACAACAAGGAGGAGACACTGAGGGGCCAGGGAAGGGCAGCACGAAGAGGTTGAGGTGGAGACAGGGGCCGGCACCCCCCTGGACCAGGGCTTCTCCTTGGAGAACAATTGCTTCAGGTGGGCGTCCGAACACAGCTGTGCCTGGGGCTGTGGGAGCTGGGGTGGGTCTGGGGCTCCTGGTGGCTTCTTCTCCCATGGGAGGGGGGGAGGCCCAAAAAATGGCTTTGGCCCCAAGCTTTCCAAAATGGCATTCACACCCTGAGCTCTCTGGGCCTGGAGGCACGCGCCTTGGATCTGCTGCTGCGCTTCCCTGGCCTGGAGGGAAGGGCTGTCTTCTGCTCCGCACGGGTTTGGGGGCTGCGCCCCGGAGCTGCTCCCGGTGCAGCTGGCCGTGCACAGCCCCCTGCAGCGGCGCCGTGGCTCTCGCAGCGGTGCCGGGGCGGTGGCACCGAACAATTTGGCTCCATCCTGTGACGCTGAGTCAAGTTTATGGCTTTATTTGAGAGCATCATTGGAATAAAAAGGCAAAATCTGGGCAGCGCGTGCGGGGAACCCCAAGTCCGCAGCCCGACGGCCCCGCAGAGCGCTGACGGCCGCGGGTGGAAACATGCTGGCTGTCCTGGGGGCGTGCATGCATGCGGGCACGCGTGTGCCGTGGTGGAACATACGCAATTATCTCTGCGTTAGGCACCTTGTTTCCTTCCCCTCTTAATTAACTGCTGTGGTGGTGGAGCTTTGCTTCTGTTCGCTTGGCGGTTGCAGCCTTGTGACAGTTTGTCTGGAAATGTCTCCCCCCTCGTTATTTTCATCTCAAAAATTTAAGAGGCTTTAAAAACAAAAGTATTTAGAGCAAACACGATCTTTCCATATGCAAAATTGATGAAAGAAAAAGGCTTACAGCTCTAAAACCCAGCGCCGCTGCTTATATATAAAAGCAAGTCCGTGAGTTCCCACTAAGCTCATAGGAGGGAGCTGGCACGAGCTGCTGCGGGGCTGGGGGCCCTGCGAGCACCCCTTGGCCGTGCTCTGGATGCCCTGGGGCTGTCCCATGCCTCCTGCGGCCTGAGGCCGCTGCAGGGTGCTGAGCACCGTCCGCACCCAGGACAGGGGCTGGTGCTGGCCCCGGCACGGGGCGTCCCGCAGAGCTGCTGCTTGCCGTTAGCTCAGTGATAGCATTTTAGGTTTTTCAGCTCCGTCCCGGTTTGAGCAAATATTTTGATTGCAACTAAGCGAGAACACAACAAACGCTGTTTAGACAAAAGCAACACATTCGCTGTTAGTTTTAGACAATTTGTCCTAATATTGTTTTGAATCACGCATTTATTCCCCCATAAAGATTTGATTACTTTGCTTGTTCCATTAATCTTTATTTGTTTAATCATCTGCTAAATCTGTTTAATCATTGGTTTAAGTGGAAAGATTACAAGAAGATATTTAATGCTTGGTGGCAGAGCTGCCCCGGCATCTAATCCAGCGCTCTGCTGGATCGCTTCGCATTATTCCAGCTCCTCGCCGGTTTGGAGCAGCGAGCACAAACGGGCTCCAGCCCGGTGGGATTTCCTCAGCAGCCGGTGGATTCCCAGCCTCTGCTGGTGCCGGGTGGCAAAACCGAGCGGCAGCAAAGCCCTCGCCCCTGCCGCTCCACGTCCTGAGGACGCTGCTTGGGATGCAGCCACCCCAGGCCGAGCAGGATGCTCCGAGCCACCTTCAGCGATGGGAAGAGGGACCCTGGCGTCGGGCACTTTAGCAAGGACGCCTGATGCAGGAGCTTTGTGGTGTTTTTTTCTCCCGGTGGAGGCTTCTCCCCAGCCCTGCTCTGCCGACGCCGGCTGCCCGTGCCTCTCCTCCCTGCCCACGGCCGAGGGAAGGGATTAATATTTCATGCCACGGCCGTGTTTCTACTTGGCGAGGCTTGGTATGAAACATGCGATATTTCACCAGCCCTCGTGTTTGTCTGCTCCCGTAATCAGCGGCCTCAATCATGGGTGCGATATTGTATGAATTAATAAAAAAAGATCATGGACAGTCCGGCGGGACGCGGGGAGAAAAGTGCTCGGCAGAATGTTAATGAGCACTGCGGGGAATTGCAGCCCCGCTCCCCCCTGCCCCAGCCCCCTGCTTGGGGATTTTTCCTTTTTCCTCCCCTTTTTTCCCCAGCACCCCGCGGGCAGTGCCAGCCCCGCGCACCCCTCGCTGCCTCTGCCGCCGGCCGGGCGCTGCGACCCAACGCCGGGCAGGCGCGAGCGCCGCTGGTATGGCAGATCTTGTACTCATTATTGAATAATTCATTGTTGCGTTAATGCCTTCAGATACCATCTCTCTCTCTTTCTCTCTTTCTCTCCCTGTTTCGCTCTGCCCACTTGGGAAAACTTTATTATGCCTTCGCTGACGACAGAGTATACAGATAAAAGATAATTGCTTGGCTTGACTCCCCCATTGATATGAAAATAAGATTTAAATTATTCACTTCAGTTTAAAGGTTAGTTGAAGGTTATTACAGGGGATAAAAAAATCACTCTTCATAACGTTTCTGTTGGAGATGAGACGGGTTTGAAAGGGCTAATTTGCACGGCAGGCCGAGGCGGCTTGTTGTGAATAAACCGAGAGACCCTCCAGAGATTTTAATAGTGAAGAAGTCAATTATTTATAAGCAAATTACGGGGAGCTGCTCCGATACATACAACACAGCTAGTCATGAACAGGGACAAGATGGAACCCGTATAACTTAATATACCTCCCTTTGTGCACCGGCGAGGTCGGTGCCCAGCACTTTCCTGCCTCTAATCCCGGCTGGAATTTAACGAGCAGCTGAATGTCGGAGTGCGGGCCCGATCCCGGCTCCCTCGGAGTCCTGTTTATTTTATTCTTCCCCTTCGGTCTCTCCGCTTGCAGGCTCCGTCTCCAGCTCCCTTTTGTGTTGCCGCGTTGTAAATGGAATTAAAGGATTGTAAATTTTCCTGCCGAGCAATAGGTCTTGAAAGCGGGACGTCTCTTTGCAGAGCGATCGGCTTTACCCGAGCTTTCACTTAATGCTCTTTTATGTACGAAACTATTTTAGTGTCTGGTGCTGGGAGAGTGGCAAATCTCCTGTACGGAGTTAATAATTAATGCCACGGCGGCTTTGGGAAGCTGGGCTGTATTTCAGCAGCGGTCTCGCCCTGACCGCAGCGCTCTGTATTCATCATCCGCAGCCGCTGCTATGCAAATAAATAGCTACGGAAAAGCAGAATCATTGCCCACTGTGCACCGGGATCCCAAACCTCTGCATGTGTAACGCGCCCGCATAAATCACCGCTGCTATATGGCCGCATATATATAAAGTATACATGTAATAGGGAGATTATGTATTCAGGCTTCAAATGTAGGTGCATTAAAAAGACATCTCCATCTTCCAGCTGGATGCCTGCATTAATACGGGGAAATGCAAATGTGCTTCCCCACCCCGACGTGAGCATCGCTCTGCAGAGGGCCTGGCAGCCCACTCCTGCCCCATTTGGGGTAATATTTGTATTACCCCCAAATATTACTGCGCCAGGAGCGGGTTTGGGTTCAGAGGCTCTCGTGGCAAAACTCAACGTAATGCCTCGTGCTTGAGGCAGGGCCACGGGGCTGGGCTGCTGGTGGCGGGAGCTGCAGCACCCACGCAGAGATTTGCTGTGCGCTTTCCAGCTAGTCCCTGCCTCCCGTTTATTATTTCTTCAGCAAATTCGGATGGTGTAGGCTGAAAGCTCACCTTGGGCTGAACTTGTTTAAGTTTTTTGGGAACTCCAGCTGAAATAATATATCCATTTCCTCGAGTGTGTTTAGAGGGAAAAAAAAAAAAGAGCCTTCGCTTTGCCTTTGAAAAACAGCAAAATAGCAGCAGTGCTTGCGGTAGCTCCTCAGAGCCTCTCCAGGCCCCGCTCTTGGCACGACAGCTCCTGCAGGGGATGCGCTGCTGGGACGTGCCTCGGGTCCTGGCGGCGTGGAAACCTCTCGGGCCCTCGGCCATTCTAGCCAAGAAGAAATTAATTCCATCGAAACCTGCCACGATGTGGAAGCTGTGCTCCCCGCCTTCCCTACTCGGAGACCACCGAGGTATGGGGGAGATAACAACGGCTTCTGGAAGAGGATGAAATAAACCCCAGGGACAGCCCCGGTGTGAAGGCGCGGCTGGCCGAGCGCTGCAGGACAGCTTCGCGCTCTGCGGCTGCTTCACGCTCTTCATTTGGGATTTTTTTATCGCAGTTTTTTCGTGTAGTGGCTGTTGAGCATTTTTCCGTCTGCGTCAGTTGTGCCACCACCTGACTGTGACATTCTGCCTGGGCGTTCTTTTTGAAAGTGCCACCGGTTTTCAGCGAAATTGCCAAGTTTCGGTGATGGAAGAGCGTGAGCAACAAACCGCCCGCTCCCTGCGTCCGGACGATAATCGGCTTTTTTACCCAGACTTCTTGCACGCGCTCTTGGCTGCAGGTTCCGCAGATTTCTGCACGCTGCATGTAAGAACACAGGCCCAGAGTTTCCCTGTGGGATTTGAGATGGAAACGTCCCTGAAGCCGCTCTTCAGCTCCCCCTGCAAGCCGGGGGTGGGCGCCCGCGGGGGCGCCGGGGCCGGCTGGGGGCTGGGGGCTGCGCGCTCGCCGTGCCCCCGGAGCGGCTGTCGCTGCAGCAGGGCTGCTCATCAGTCGTCCTCCTCCGCGGCGTGATCAGAAAGCCTTCCAGCTGTCAGCCAGCGTTATTTATGCTTGTATATTTTGTTTGAAATGAGATGTAAGCAAAGCCCATGTGTGCCTCCAATCTCCTTTGTAGCAGAAGAAAGGAAAGAGTGAAGAATATGTTTGCAATCATGTCTGGCCCTTGATTTGTAGCTTTGCTCGCTGTTGATCCAGGGTCTGGAGCGTACCTGCCTCTGTAGGAAAGCAGCAGCTGAGCTATTTCTGTATGCACAGAGGTGTCGTGTTCGAGTTAAACCCTTTTACCTTTTATTTAAAATTCACAGAGGCTTGACAGGTAATCTCAGGAGCTGGATCATTATGGCAGCCAACGCTAACCTGTAGCAAATGATGCCTGGTAAATCCCCTGGCTAAAGAAACGGGCTGTATTCCGCCTCCCCTTGCTCTCCACAATTAGTGCTGCAGGCCCAGGGCAGGCACCCTGCTCTGCGCCGCCTCTTCCTTCCCTGGGCCACGTCTGCAAACCTCACCGGCAGCGCCGCCGTGCCTGGCACCCACGGCATCCACAAGTCCTGCTCGGGGGAATAGGCAGGCCTCAAATGATCTGTACTGATACCTCAAATTATTATTATTATTATTATTATTATTATTATTATTATTATTATTATTATTATTATCATCGTCGTCGTCGTCGTCGTCCTTCTTCTTCTTCTTCTTCTTCTTCTTCTTCTTCTCTTCTTCTTCTTCTTCTTCTTCTTCTTCTTCTTCTTCTTCCTACTACTATTACTACTATTACTACTATTACTACTATTACTACTATTACTACTATTATTAAATTTATTACTGAGTGTCCCTGCTGCTATCCTGCTGCAACCCCCGGACCGATGCTCCTGGTCGGCGTTGCTGCATCCCCACTGTTGGTGCCTGGGCAGGCAGGGATTAGGGAGCTAACTGGGAGGAACTGGTGGAGCCACGTACGCGTGGATGGGGTGGTCAGGACGATCCCATCGCTACAGACACGTGGGGCTGGGATTTCCTGGTGCTGGGTGCCCGCACAATGGAGCACTCACCTGGGGAGGAATCGCTGAGGGAGCGACTGTCCTGCACCCTGCACGGGGACTGGGGCCGCGGGCACCGCGGGTGGCTCTGGCCACTTTGGGAGGAAGGGGTTTCAGCAGTGCCTCCCCTCCTGCTGCTCTGGGAGGGCCTGGAGCAGAAAATAAACACTGCCCAGCTCTTTAGCAGCTTGCCGGGAGGCTGGGCCCCTAATTCGCTTGCATGCTAGCCTTGCCTTCGTGTTCAGAGGTATAAAAATTCCTCTTAAATCATTCAGTGGTTCTCTAATGTATTCACAATGTGGACTATAGAACAAGATCTGAAACACTCTTTTTTTCCAGTAAGACTATTAAATGGTGACACTTTGACACCAGCAAGAAGTATATGAGATTAAAAAGTAAAAACTGCATAGAAATCTAAGTGCCTCCACATACTGCTAGAATAGAAATTGCTGTTAGGAGCATTAAAATAGAGCACTTGTCAGGAGCGACGGCTTCCAGAGACATGCCTGCTGCTTTCTGTGGCATCAATGCATGCGATTTCCTCTTAGGTAAATTACAGAGCATTTAGAGCAGGCAGAGGATGTGCTCGGAGGCGGGCAGCGCGGTGCTTTCAGGTGCAGGATGAAGGCACAGAGGGGTGGGCGGGCTGCCCAAGGGGCTGGTGCTGGGGGAACACGGCGAGGGCAGAGCAGGGCGGGCAGGGGGAGGCTTCGTTTGCGGGGCTGCGGGGCTGCTGCGTGCCCTCTGGGGCACAGCCTGGCGTGGGGAGGGCTCCCTGCGGCCTGGCGAGGCCGTTTTGTCTGCCTGTGACATTTGAAATCCCCCGGAGGCAGCCTGTGGATGAAAGCAGGAGACGAAGGAGCTGGCTTTTCTTGGCACGATTAATCATTTATTAGCTAATCAAGAGCACTCGCAGGAGATGAGGAGAGAGCAAGCAGCTTGCTTCTAATAGGAATTAGTTAGGTTACTTTTTTCCTCCCCTGTACTCTGATTTCCCAAGGAATTGGTGCTTGCGGAGGTTGGGTCTCCAGCAGCCATCCTCCACCCAGGTGCCAGCCCCTGACCCACAGACAGCCCCACAGACAGCCCCACGGACAGCCCTATGGACACCCCACTCTCCCCCACCGTGCTCCCCATGAAGGCAGCCCTTCAATGAGCTGACCCCAAAGGTGCTGCTTATGGGAAGATGTTTTGGCACGTGCCAAACCAGACCAGCTCCTGCTCCGTTACGATGCCGTTTTGCCCCGCAGGAACCTCTTCGAATTGCAGCTGGCGAGACAGGAGCTTGCAGCACGGGAGCATAGATCACACCGCAAGCCTACAAACCGAGGCGAACCCGCAGCTGTTGATGCTGCTGAGCCCCGTGCAGGCTGGCGCCGTGGTGCACAGGGTCGGTGCAGGTGTGGGTGAAGGGGAACACATCCTGCGGTGCAGCCGGCAGCGTGGCGGTGCTGTGGAGCCGCTCCAAGGGAAGGTAACGGTGCTTGGTGTGACACCTCGGTGTCCTCGCCGGCTCCTCGGGGACACGGCGCTCTCTTTCACCCACTGATGCATGTGGCAGAAGGATTTTGGGGGCAGACCTGACGATTGTCCCAGGCATCTGCCCTGCTCCCAGCCCTGCACCTTGTCCCCCAGCACAGTGACCGGTGCCTTTTGTTAAACCCCTGGCTCCCGGAATCGTGCTGGGCACAAATCTCCATTTCCTCAGCAGAGAGTCAGGTTTCAACCTTTGTGCCTCGAAAATCTGAACACTAGTCTCGCAAACTAAATAAAAATAAGACAAAATATATTACATTTTAAAATCTTGTGACATTTTGGAGACCGACTCATGATTTTCAAATGTTTGCAAGCAGTAACGCTGCAATCAATTTTGCCGCTTCTTGGATGATTGCTTTCAGAGAGGTTTTAATTCTACTATAAATACTTCAGCTGTACAACAGCAGTCTCGGTCAGATATGCAATAATACCCAGTTCTGCATTTCAGGTAAGGCTTTAAACTAAATTAAATCTCCTCAGTATAGCTAATCAGAGATTAGCTTTGATCACAGTTTGTTAGCCCAGGCCAATCCTATTCAAATCCTCTGGCAGACCTATTATCAAGAGTGCTTTGTCCTGTGCTTATGATGTGAACCCCCTTCCCCAGGGCGAGGCAGAAGAGCTTTTCTCCTCCTGCTTTTGGGCATTTCCCTACAAGTAGCAAGGTGTTTCTCTAAAGGTGAAGGAAACCAGGTAGAGCCTGGCTATAACGGTCCCACACTGACACCAGGTCCAGGTGCTCTAGCTCAGATTTAGTAACTGCAGCGTGCTCCTTTCTAGTTCATTAAGTACATTTAAAAGCAATGGAAATTGCGTCTTTCTCTTCCAGCAGAAGCACTGCAATCGCAGGGTGAAATAAGGCAGCACCTCCCTGCTGCAAGGTTTCCTTCCAGCTCCCGAGAGGACGAGGAGCGGCGGCGGTGGCCCTGCAGCTCCCTGCAGCCGCAGCAGTGCCCACGGAGCTGGGTACCCCCGGTACGTGGGAGCACTGCACGTGCAGGCACGGCTGCGTGCACGGATGTGTGGGCACGCACCTGCTGCCCGCACGGTGCCCGTGCTGCTCCTCTCCCTGGCCATGAGCTCTGCGGCAGCAGGGCTGAGGGCAGCAGCCGGGCTCGCTGTGCTGCGGTGCGGTCGCAGGGATGCCGGGGCTGTGGGGAAGCCTGGCCCTGAGCCCTTCCCCTCCTGCTCCCCGTGCACAGCACGCGCTGCCTCCCTGCGATGGCTGGAGCCAGCCCTGTCTCCTGGTTAGGAATGTTCTCCATTGTTGTTGTTCCTCTGTATTATTTATAGCCCGGTAAGTGTCTGAGATCACAAACACTGATATTGAGCTTACTTAGCTAGCCAGCAGTATTCTTGTTTGAAACAATATAGTTTGACTGTTGCTATCGATTTTAGAGGGTTGTGTGATGGGTAAGAGTTCCTTTGAGCCAACTGGTATATTAAGCAATCATTTCTATGGCAGATGACATAACTCCCCCGGCATCGGTTTGCCCTAATGGGCCTGGTATTACTCATGTGCTAATTGATTGGGCATGGAGAGAAGAAAAGCTAAATTCACTTGCGAGGTGATTTTTATGGCCAGGCTCATAACAGAGGTAATTTGCTGAAAACGTTCAGTCCCTCTCCAGTTATGTAGCGTAATCTGTGTTCCTGCACTCCATCTCCATGCAGCGCTTCAATCAGCAAACCGTGCTCCGTTTGGGGCATCCGAGGTAAAATCTCTGAGGAGCCAGCATGACAGAGCTTTTCTTTCTTCTTTGCATTGTGCTGGAGAACACACGAGCACGCCGAGCAGCACGGAGAGGCTCTGTGCATGGGAGCCGGTGCCCCCGCCCCAGGGTAGGCTTCAGAAGAGCTCCGGTTCTGTTGAAACACTCTGTGTAAGGGGCAAAGTGTTTATTTCTGTAGCAGTCGTAGAACATTTCACCCCAAAATACTCAGGGGAGCAGCTGCCCAGGAAGCGTTCGTGCCTGCGTTGCCTGCACCGCCCGACCAAAGGACATCGCAGAAGGCGCCGTGCGAAGCCACAAAGCCCGAGCAGTGCAGGGCAGTGCTCAGAGCACAGCTCTCGGCGTGGCTCCGGCTCGGGGCAGTGCCACTTGCAGAAGGGCTGTGTGCTGCCTGTAGTGTCATGCACAGAATGTACCTGCTTGTCTTTGAGCCACGTGGACGTGTTTCAGCTGTGATCCTGGGCACGGGAGCTGCATCAAAGGCTCGGGGTCACAATCAGAGAGTAAGGAGAGAAAAAAGAGCAGGAAGAGCAGGGGGCACACGAGAGGAGCCCCTACTTCTGAGGTTTGTGCAGATGTGAGACCATGCTGACAAATAGCAGCTACACTGCGGTCCCCATGCAGAATATTTTGGGTCCCCACACGGCATATTTTGGGTCACCATGGCTGTTTGCTGTTCCCAAGGCAGGCACAGCGCGGCACCGCAGCGTCTCATGGCTGGGAGCACCCGCTCTGCCCAGGGGAAGGCCCAGCAGGAATTTGAGACCGGCTGCAAAAACCCGCAGCAACTGGGAAATCACTGCAAACCCTCCGCCTCTGCTGGTGAGAGACCTGGAAGCGTAACAGCTTGGGAAGGTGGTTAAAATCCTGACTTAATGTTTCATCTCTTTTGAAAACCACCGATGTGCCCCGTGTCTCTGCCTGGTGCTGAGCTGGGATGGGGACAGGGTGCCTCGCAGCACGGACACAGACCTGTCTCCTGTCCCACCCTGCCGAGCCCAGGCTCATCAGCCACACTGCCGCGCCAGGCCAAATGCTTTCAGGTATTCGGAGATATTTTCTAACAGACAAGGACTTGTGCCTTTGAAGTCCTCAGCTGCCTGCCTGAAATATCAAAACTGGGGGTTAGAGCAGCTCAGAATATCACTAGATCTTGGAAAAAATGTCAGAGACCGGTCCTCGTTATCTCGCCGAAGACTGATGGATTTCTAAAGCCAACAAGGTGGGCTCTTGTATGCGTATCAGCACGTAGCATCTAGCTAACCTGATATTTCTGACTTTTTCCCAGAGCTGGAAGAAAGCCAGTCCTACAAATGGCATGGCACAGACTCCCCCAAAGGCTTGTTTTGGACTGCCAGTCAGCCAGATCTGAAGCAGCACAAAAACCTGGGCAATGCTGAGGCTGAGGCTGACAGAAAGGCACCGCGGTGGCCCCAACCATCGCGGCAGTGTGGGGCTGGACCGGGGCTGCCGTTTCCCTGCAGACTCCTGCTGCCCTCGGTCTCCAGCCCAGACAAAACCCGCACGGGTCATCGCCCACCGGGTGCATGGGTGTGTGCGGGGAGCCTCAGCACCGCGGACCCCGAGGCCGCGGAGGCATGGCAGGGGCTCCTTCAGCGGCCGGAGGACAGCGGCCTCCATGTCACACACCGGCGGCTTCGTGCCCTCGAGGGCCGCGGCCTCCCGGCAGGGCCCAGCCGCGGGGCCTGGGGCCGGGCCCGCTGCAGCGGCCGGCGCGGCCACACGGGGGTGGGAGAGGCCTCGGCGGCGGCCGAGCGGGGCCGCGGAGCTCCGGGGCCCTCGTGGGGGACGGCTGCGGGCCCAGCCGAGCCCCGGGGCCGTTTGCTCGGGCCGACCTTTGCCTCGCTGGGCACGGCCGCGGTCAAGGCCGGCGGCAGCAACGGCGCCGTCCGCCCGCCAGCGACCCGGGTGCCCGCTGCCGTCGAGCGGGCGCGGGGCGAAGCCTCGGTGCTGCCATGGAAGAACCCGGCTCACCTGTGGCGTGGTGCCAGGGCGATGCCTCCTCCAGGCCGGGCACGCATTTTGGCTTGGCTGCCCCCCTCCTGACTCGTCAGCGGCGTGTTTAACGGATCGATCCCCCCGTGGCTAACGCCTCCGCGCTGCTGGCTGCGAGCTAACGGGAGCATCGATACGCGGCTCTTTCGTTTAGGGGGCGGTTGTGTAACGCCGATACCCTCTTGCGCTGGTTACAATAGGTTGTTCAGAGACTGATTCAGAGCCTATAAAGTCTGCTTTTCTGCAGGCGCCCTGGAGAGTTCGAGACAAAAATGCCTCCAGGAGGAAAAAAAAGCGGAAAGGGCCGTGGTGCCCCGGTGTTCTCCCGGCAGAGCACTGTGGCTGCCTGTGGGAAGCATCGCTGGGAAGCTGTGCGTGGGGAATGTCCGTCAGAGCAGGGCAGGAAGCAAAGATACGCAGCCCTGGATGTAACCCAGTTCATAATATTGTAAAACAAAGCTCCAAACGTTGCCATTTTCTGTCCCCCTCAAATTCATTTCAGGTTAATGAGGACATTTCACTGTAATTTTGACTTCACATTTACTTAAGCTGAAGAGATACTATGAGATAATAATAATAAATGACGATAACGTGCCAGAAGAACAAGCCCTGACTTTTTGTGTAGTGTTGCTGGTGGAAATTTGGGCCCAGGGCTGGTATTCACTGAACCCTGAAGCTTCTGGAATCCGAGTTCCGCACGTGAAGAACTTTAAATTGCATTTGATGGTGAATGTTCCCTTGTGCGCCTGATTTATAACGCACGGCGACTGAGGCACCAGCCGCAGAAGTGCTCAGCTGCTCAGCTGCGCTGTGCTACAGCCTTCATTAGGAACACAATCACACCCAGGCTGTTTGACGGCTTTGGACTCCTTTCGGAGCATGCTACCAAAGGGGATTTTATTCCAAAAAGTAGACAAAAAAGAAATTCTCATTCTGGAAAACGCATTTCTCTCCCGAGCAGCAGGGCACGCAGCTCGCCGGTGCTGCTGAGTCACCGCGCTCTGCAGCACGTCTCTCCCGTCCTCAGGGCTCGCTGGGTTCCCCAAGGAAAGTAAAGCGTCCCTGCCTTCATTTCCCTCTGTCCGAGCATCCCCAACCATCGTGGCAGCGTGGGGCTGGACTGGGGCTGCCCTCGTGCTGCTGCATCTTGCTGCCCTCGGTCTCCAGCCCAGACAAAACCCACGTGGGTCATCGCCCACCGGGTGTGTGTGTGGGGGGGAACCTCAGCACTGGGGACCCCAAGGCCATGGAGGCATGGCAGGGGCTCCCTCGGAGGCTTTGGGACAGCTTGGTGTGTCCCAAAGAGTTTTCCCTGGCAGGAGAATTTTGCCTTCCCGAGATCTCCACGCATCCTCCAGGAACTGCACGTCCCAGCCAAAGACTTCCTCTTTTCCGCTCACACATCAGTCTTTTGATTTGCTGTGAATATTTTCTCAGTTTCTGTGGTGTGTTTTGCAGCTGGGTGAAGGCAGAGAAGGTGCCTGGGGTCTTGAGCACCCTGCCGAGCCCCGAACACCGCCGGGTGCTGGCAGGAGCATGACCATCCCCGGGCATGCTGCAGCCCTCGGTGCCTGCTGCAGGCATGGCTCTTCCCTGGTGCTGGCTGGAATCAAAGTGTTAGCAATGGTTTTAAAACACAATGCTGGGGTTGCGAGGGCTTTTTTTATTTAAATGTGTTATTTCAGTTCAGGTGAATTCAAAGCAAGCATCGTTTTCTGCCACGGGCTCTATCTCTTTAATCCAGAAGCGAGGTGATGTACAAGGATGCTGTGCGGCATCCTGCTAGCCCCCGCTCAGAGCACACAGGGGCCATTATCTGTGTTTGAACAGAGGGAAAAACTAACAAATGGCAGGAGAGGAGCTGTCTTAGATCAAATCAAAACAAGGCGCTGCATGCATAATCGAGCGAATCACAGGAAGGCCGGGGTTTCTGAAGGGAAACAGCAACTTTTTTTGGTTTCAGTCGGAGTTGAAGGCACATCTGTCACCGGGCCCCTTCGCAAACATCTGGTATCTAACGCAAAAGTAGCATCCAGCTAGCTAAATTGCTGGTGGGAGACCGAGGCCCTCGCATGCTCCAGGCTGACTAACCACAAATGGTTTGCAGTGGCGGCGGGCTGCGAGCCGCGGCCGGGCTGCCGGGAGCTGCTGCTGGCCGGGGGCTGGCTCTGAAGCTCGTCCCCGTGCGGCTCCGGAGCCGCTTGCCTCCGTACCGGGAGAGGTGGGAGGGCACCGGGGGCGAGCAAAGCCAGCTGATGAGGAACCTCTTTTGGGGAAGCACTGCGAACACGCCGAGCAGCCGCGCTGCTTTCCTGACCTAGTTTTTTTTTTTTCTCCTTTTCACAGATGAGCACTCCATCTGCAAGAGATTGTTTCTTGACATGAAAAATTTACTTTTTAATGGGCCAAACGGCTGCATTCTCTAAGCTGGATCCAAAATAACCTCTTAGCACATCGCTCTAAAGGGATCTCCAGCCGTCGACCATAAAACTGAAACACTGTTTGTACTAAAAAGCCATTTACAAGCCATTCCCTCCCTGTCTTCTTGGTTTCACGCCGTTGTTCTAAAGCTCCAGTGCTCACTTCTGGAAATGGAAAATGGTATTTTGGAACCAAACGGCTTATTGCTTTTGTTTTCAAGTTAAATCAAGCTAGGAAATCAATATATTTGGATTATTTTCTTCTCCAAGATCCAACTGCTGAAGAAATACTGGCAGGCTGGCCAAGGAAAGGCTTGGGGCCAGCAGCCAGAGATGGAGGGGGAGGCTCCGGACCACAGTGCCGGGAGCAGATCCCCAGGCCCTGCTCTGTGGCGTAAAACAGCCCCGGGGCCTTGCACCAAGGCTCTGCCGCCTCCTCGCCCCCTGCTGCAGCAGATGCATGACCACAATTTAACACAGCAGCTCCTGATGCTCCCTCTTGCAGGGGCCAGTCCGGGGAAGCTCGGTTCTGTCACGGCTGCAATTCCCTGTAAAAGAGCTGGGGTTTGCTCTGCTGCTCGGGTATCCTGCCTTCTTTCACAGCAGCCACAGACAAAAATAATCACAGGGAGTAAGAAATGGTTTCCTTTGCAGTAGGTGCAGCAGCCTCAGGGTGCTTGGGACCTGGTGGAAGGCTCAAAGACCTGGCGGAGCAACTGCCTGCCTGCGAGCCCTGACGGCAGCGCTGCCCGTGTCCCTGGGGCTCCCAATGCCTCCTCTCGGGGAGGGCTGCAGGATTTTTTGTGATTGCATGTTTTTTTTGTTGCCCAGCAAGGCACAGCAGCCAGGCACAGTCTCTTTGCAGAGGGGGAAGCACATTTGGGTGCGGGTGCGTGGCTCCCTGGTGGCACCAGAGCCCGGTGAGCGGGCAGGGAGCAGGCAGGGAGCAAGCAGAAGCACCCGCGCTGCCCAGGGCTTGGCACTGCCCTGCCCAGGGATGCTGGAGCTGCTTGAAAGCACCTCATCCTCGCCCTTAATCTTCATTTTTTGTTTCAAGCTTTTAATTGTGAAATATTCTGTGTGCGTTTTGTATGCGTAATTGTGGGGCAAAAGATGGTGATAAAATAGTTTAAATTAATAAGATTATTAAGTAACCTCTGCTGCTGGTAATTCCTCACTCGAGCAGGCGCGCAGCTCACTGTAATTAGTTTTCTGCTTCGCTGGAGCATGCTTAAAGGAGCTGGGAGGTTTTTGGGGAGAGAACGCGGCAAAGCTGAGCTCGTAATGAGACAGGTTTTTGTCAGTGGGAGGTGACAGCCGGGGACATGCCCCCGGCCCTCACGGCACGGCGTGGCTGGGGGCTTCGGTCTCTGGCAGAGCAGCAACGGGGGCAAAGACGGTGCTGGCAGCGTGGCCTGGGGACCGTGCCCTGGCACAGAGCGAGGGACAGCCCTGCCCTGCCGGGTCACCGGCGTGGGACATCGGCACGGGGCTGTGCCCTGCGTCCTGGGGGCTGTCCTGGGGCAGGCTGGGTTTGGTGCCGCTGCTCCCAGCCTGAGCAGTGCCACCGGCACCTCAGGAATCGCCCCGTTTCACAGCTCCCTGCCATGTGGTATTTTTTTGGTGGCTGAGTGAGTACTGCTGCACCGGCGGTACTGCGCATGGTGCCACATGGCAGGAAGGCCTTACAGTTTGGTGCCCGGGTAAATAATAAATAACAGGTCAAAGCAATCAGCCTGGGTTGGCAGGGATAATCAGTGGCTACGCAGGTAAATCATCGCATCCGGGCCACAAAACAACGCCCTCCTCCTGCTTTTCCAGGGAGAAAAAGAGTCTGTTCTCCTCGGGTCTGAAATGCTGGCTGGCGTTGTGCCGGCAGGGCTCTGCTTCAGATTTCACACTAATTTTATTCAATTTCATCCCCGTGGAGGTCTGGATGCCCAGACACTGATCAAAAGGTGGTCTTAGTGCCAGTGCACGATGCACCCCCTGCATCCACCCCTGCATCCACCCCTGCATCCGCCCCTGCACCCACCCCTGCACCCCCCTGCACCCCCTCTTACCCCCTGCACCCCTGTAATCCCGTCCCTGCGACACCACCGGGGATCCGCACGCCGGGCTCTGCGCAGCGGCGCCGGCTGGCGCTGGCTGCAAATAAACCCGGCTGCTAATTTTGCAGTGTCAGTCGTTCGGCAGTTCATTTTGGTTAGCTAAAGGCAAACATCTGTGACTCTAATGCAGAAAGCCTTCCTATTACCTATGTCAACAATTTTATTTTTAAACCAGTACGCAAAGTGAGAGGTGCATCCCTTATCTCGTGTACGGCGGCCGCATATGTAACACCATCATATAATTAACAGTCAAGATCATTTACATTGTCGCTTAGCTAATTTTCATAATGTTTTCTTTATTATCAGAGGAAGAAATTAACCCAAGAATTTATTTACATACTAGTCTCAAACAGTAACAGCTTGCTAATTGCCTGTTAGGTGATTAATAAGCTTACAGCAGATGCTAATGAATCGAGAGCTCACTGTTTCAAAGGTGCTCTTGCAGCATGCTTGTGTTTTGGCAGCTTAATTAGTGCAATAATTATGTACTTGTTGCTCCTTCTTTCAAGCAAATACTGTCAAATGCTTAAAAGATTAAAGAGAATTATATCGCTGAGAACTAGCTGTGCTTAAGTATTCTGCTTTTGCTAACTTCCCCGTTGTTTCAAAAATGGAAGCGGATAAATGCAATTATGTCACGAGCGAATGTTGGGAGCTGCACGTTGGTATCAGGCTGGTGGAGGAAGGATGCGCGGAGCCGTCAGCTGCTCCTCACACCCCGCCTGGGCCAGCCCCGCTAGGAGCTGTTCTGCAGATTTTGATCTAGATGGGGACTGAAGCACTGAGAAAACCTCCTGAGCCGAGCCTGCGAAGGCTTTGCGAGCCTCTCCTGTCGTCAGCTGTCCAAACCACTTCTGGCAGTGGAGAAACGAGAGGTTTTCTGTGCCACGGGGGGTAAATCCTGCAGGAAGGTCTTGTCCTGAAGCATGCAAGGCTGGACTGGGCTGTGCCGCTGCTCCTCAGTGGTGGCAAAGCCACCGCGGGACCTGTCCGGCTCTGCATTTTTGGGTAGGTGGTCCTGGCGTTCTTCAAACCCCCAGGAACAGGTGAAGCACGGCGGCGGGCGCTGCCTGTGCCAGCCAGTCTAAGAGTTTCCACCTTATGGGTGAAGAAGTAGAATTAAACCTTCGGGATGAGGTGGAAGGATGTCCCCGTGTGCCATCACGGGTGAATCGCCGAGCCCCACTCACCGCCTCCACGCACCCAGAGCTTCACAGCCCTCCCCCATGTCCCCTCCATCCTTCCTTTCCCACCGGGATGTCCTGCTGCTGCCGCAGCTTTTGTCTCAGCCACCCCAGGGGCCTGCTGTCCCCCCAGGCACCACCTCGCCTCCTCTGCACCTTCTCCAGTTGCCCTGGGTGCAGGAGGGACCGGGGAGGACGCAGTGCCCGGCTGTGAGACATCTGCACGGGGAGCTCCGGCGCCGCGGCGGCCGCGCCTCGAGCCCCATCCCCGCGCGGAATTGAGGTGGAAACCGAGGTGGGAAGCGGCCGCGGAGGAGCCTCTCCGCGAGTGTCCTCCTGCGCCGGGATGGAGTGGTGTCCCTGTCTCAAGGAGCGCGCATGGCGGCCGGTGGAGTGCCACTCGACTGCTAACATCCCCTTCCCTCGAGGGAGAAGCAGGCAGCCAGCGCTGGAGATCTCTCCAGCAATCTGCGGTTTCCTTGGCGACAGCCGGCATCTCTCCGCTGCACGAGAGAGCCGGGGCTTGGCTGGTGGAGAGGAGCCTTTTTTTTTTCTTTTTTTTTTTTTTTTCCTGGGAATTAGGCTGTGTCACCCGGTGCACGCTTTCAAAGGTCCCCGTTGTTCCCAGCCGCAGCGGCAGCGCCGGCCGGAGCCCCGCGTCCCTGCCGGGATGAAGTCATCACCCGGAGCAGCGGGCTGCTCGCTGCATTTCCTTTTGCAGTAGCTGTTGCCATCTTGTTTAATTCCAGCATTATCTGATTGTCACAGTGTGTTTCTCTGTATTAGGCAGCAAGCCAATTCGTTACTTAACCTGTAATTGCACTTTAATATAAGCTATCTCAAAAATGTATTTTCAGAGCGGGTCTTATAAACACACGATATGCTCCCAGCATCAAAACGCCGTGTTCCTTGGGAGGAGGCTCTCGCTAGGACTTGGCACCGGCTCTGTTAGTTTTAGTTACTGATGCTTTATCACGGCTGACACGCCGTACGCAGTTAAAGGGCACAGCCGCTCGGAGCTCGCAGCCTTTAAAAACTGACTGCTTCCCAGGAATTTACTACGAATGTGATTTGTTGCTGGTTTGTTGACTTGAACCCTGGGAAACCCACGAATCTTCTAACTTCAGATGAAATCACATTATTGTGGGAAATGTGGTGCTTTTCGGTTTATGAAATGCAAACAGGAAGACCTCATCTAGAATAATCGTAAGAATAACAGTCACCAGTATTAATACGTCCGCCAATGGCTGCTGGCAGATTCACTTTTTAATAACTCCAATTTTACAAATTAAATGCTGATAACGTTTTACTATCGTCCCGTGTTAGTTCCCTGCTGCAGTTGTGCGGAAGGGAAGGTACTCAATCTCCATCTCAACTCATTAATTTTAAAAAGTTGGCCAGTATTTGCAAAGCGTTAAGCATATAAAAATTAATGTTGACAAATCTTCGAGGAATAGAATGAAACAAAAGAAATCAATTAAGGGAACAGCCCGCAGTGATGTTTTATAAACTAAATTGTGCTCAGCCTTGCGATGGAAGTTACCAGCAAACCCCCGTGCCAAATGGAAACCTTAGGAGGGGAGGTTGGGGCTCAAAACGGAATTCAGCATTTGCTTGAACTACATAAAACCGTGACGGCTGTCAGTGCAATCTCCTCCGTCTGCTCTCCTCCTGGAGCCTGGGGAGAAAACTGGGGGGCAGAGGGGGGCAGTGGGGCCCCACTGCCTGCTGCAACAGTGGGACAAGCCTTGCTGGACCTCGTGGACTTTGGAGAAGTCTCGTACAAGATGCCTTGACAAAAAGCAGGGCGGTGCGGTCGGGGTGCCCGCAGCCCCACCATGAGTTATCGTGTCATTATTTGCCCTGCATCCCGACGCCTTTATGGGCTTGATGTGGGTGAAGGGGGGTGTCCAGGACGTCTCTGCTGAGCTAGAGAGCTGCCGCCGGCCTGCCAGGACACCCTCCCTGCTGCAGATCCCTCTGCAGATGCAGGAGGAAGCCCTGGGGGCGCGAGGCCACCCACGGGACCTTCCCCCTGCGCTCCCAGGGCAGTTCCCACCCTCCTCTCCCAGCTCCAGCTCAGAGCATCCACCAGGGTCCCAGCTGCTCTCCGGCACCGTGGCACTCGCCTCCTTCGCTTTCCTCTGTCCTGGGGCAGTGCCGGGGCTCCCAGCGGAGGAGCAGGGACTGAGAAGGGCTGGCGAGCACCGGCTCACCCTCGGCTGCGACTCAGCGCTCGGCATCCTGGCACGGGCCTCGTTTGACCGAGGGCCGGCGTTCCTCTGCTATCGGTGAGTCACTTCTGCTTAGGACAGGAGTATAAATTAATTTGGATGTCTGTGTGATCCTATCAGCGTTATCTCAGGCTTTGCATTTTAAGGCTTCTGTGGCCTTCAGAGTAAATAAGTGTTTTCCTCGGGATGACGCGAACCTAGAGGAGAAGGGTAAGCTGGCTTGGGCAGCTCTGGCGCAGCAGTAGAAACCCCGTGGGGTTTTCACCACCCGTTTTCTCGCTGGGCTCGTGCTTTATTACACACAGGAGCGTGATGCAGGAGGCATCCCAAAGGAGCAGGCTGAGGGTGACCCCACTGCCGTCCCTTCCCCGGGCCACGGGCGGCGTTCCCAGGGGATGTGAGCCGGGAGCGCCCGGAGCCGTGCGTGACCTTGTGCAGGCACCCAGCCCCAGCTCGGAGATGCGGCTCTCCTCCCTGGAGTCCTCTCCTCTGTTTCAGAAGAAAATCTTTCTATTGACCAGGTTCCATTTTTTTTTTCCATGTATTTTGTTCATGTAAAGATTTGGAAAGACCCACAAGGATTTCGGAGGTCGGTGTAGAAAATATAGCCGAGGAAGAAAGATCTCTGTTCCCAGGGAAGGGTAAAGGAAAGATCCATCAAAGGATATCTCTAGCATTCACTTAATTTTATTACTTTAAGTGACTTTATTACCTTCATCTTGCTTTCTGTTGCATTCCAGCACTTATTTAATAAACCCTTCTCTGGTTTTAAATAGCAGTTTAGTTTTTATGGTAATGCTAAACTTAATCAGATGCTCAAATTAGCTTGAAATTAATTATATTGACAGCAATAACCCTTAGTTCCCTCTTCACATCCTGCATAACAGTTCTCCTTCAAGACTGTATCGAATGCCATTGAGATACAGAGATGGGTTTTGGCCCAGTTCCTTGCCGACATCGTCCCCGGGGCCCAAACGGAGAGGGACCGACCAGGAAAACCTGCACCACGAAGAGCGCCGACCTGGGGGCTGGTGCTTCTGCTGTTAAACCTACAGAGAGTGAGGTTCCTTCGGCATCCCCTCCCGGGGTTTTGGGCTGCTCCAAGGCTGCAGAGAGCCATGAGGAGCTGGCGAGTGCTGACAAGGAGGCAGAGGTGACGGTTTCATGACTCGTTGCCGTTTATTGGCTTCCTTCCCCGTAACTCCTGCCAGCTACAGGGGTGGCTCTCAGTGCCCCTGGGTGTGCCACAGCCTCATCTAACGGGTCGATGCGAGGGAAGCAGGGAGGGCAGCCTCGGCCCATCGCGTGCTTCCACTGGGACCATCTCGGGGACGTGAAGCGAGGAGGGCTGGGGGCCATCACCTCGCCATGGGGAAGCGCAGGCGCTGCGCCAGGCAGAGACCCGGCAGCGCGCGGAGTCCAACCGGGTCCTGCCTGCATGGAAGGGCACCAGGAGAGGTGTCCCCCTGCCCCGCAGCGCCTCCGTCCCGTTTTTGGTCAGAAGTGGGTCAGTACTTAGCAGGGTGAGAAAGCCTTTGAGGAAGCTTTTCCTGCTTGGCCGATGGGGCCCGAGTCTAGCCCAGAGCTGGCCTGCTACAGTTTCACTGCGCCAAAGGCAGCGTTACGAGCAGGGCGAGCTGGAGACCTCTCCATCCTCTTGGCGAGGAGCCCTGGACCTCCTCGTGGTCTCAGCTTAGAGGAGTCCATGGGATAAATCCGAGCTTTGCATTTCCAGGACCTGCTGGCCCCGGCCCCCCGAGTGCTCCCCGTCCCCCAGCCATGCCGGGGGGCTGCATCACCAAGGGGCGCAGGCAGCGGTGCCCCCGGGCTCGTGCTGCCCCCAAGCCCTTCCCCGGTGGCCCTCACTGCTGGGAGGGCTCCAGCAAGGCCGTGGCCGAGTGCCCTGTGAGTGTGGGAAGATGCCTTGCATTGCTCCCCGGGGCTTCTCCTGGGGCTGCCAGCGAGCTGCCGCCTGTGCGAGAGCCTGGCCGCATCCAGCCCCTCCAGCAGCGGCTGCTATTGATAATTGCTCTGTGCTGGTGGAAAGCCATTTATTATTGATGCCAGTTTAGAGGTCTGATTAGCTTAGCACGCCTCATTGCTCCAAAATGAGAACTTTCTTCTGTTAACCCGCGCTGCGCTGGGCACGGCAGCCCCGGCTCCCCCGGGAGCATCGCCCGCTGCTGGCCCGTCCCAGAGCCCACAAGGTGTTAAAGTGCATTAATGAGAGTGATGTGATAAACCCTGCCAGCACCGAGCCGGCCTGCTTGACTTCGCTGCCTTGCCCTGAAGTCTGATGTGATTTTGCATTTAAATAGCCAGAAGAGTTTGTAATATTAAGGCATGGTTCATTGCCAGTGAAATTCAGGCTAGGTATACACTTCACTGGAGAGTGAAGACAGCCTGATTCATAGAGGATTCCTGCTAAATCTGCTGTGGGTTCCCAGGGACCTGGAAAATGCATTATGGTAAAAATCAACATGACCTTCTGAAAGCACCGCACGGAGCATATATCTGTATTACTAACACTGGAGCGATACTTGGCTCGGCAGAAATCCTCCCCATTGTTTGTATTCTGGCTGGATGATAGAAAAGTAATCAAATTAGAATTAAAAAAACACGAATCGAGCAATATCCACAGACTGTGTTTAACTTACATGATATACATTATCGTGTGCACGCATACACATGCCCCTATGCAATTGTCATGTTAAAGCTTGTTTTGCTTTTGATTGGCTCCAAGGCAGAATAATATGGGGGCTGTAATGTAAGTTGTTTTTCCTTTTGGAATGAATAACTCTTGTGGTAAAGCTGACACGAAGCATAAATTTGTTAAATTACATAAACATTATTGCGACCCATAAAATTCAATGAATCCTCGTCGCCTGTTTACTCATGGCTGGCTTTACTGTTTGCACAATGTAATTTAACGTGTCAATTTGCTCTCAAATAAAAAACATCTGGCCTTTTGACATGCCAAAAAAGCTGCAGAGATGATCTGAGAAAGGAGCTAAAAGCCCAGTCTTTACATAGCAGTTAGCAAGGGGCTCTTAAAAGGAAGCCAATATCATTCAGATCAATTGATGGCCTCTTGGCAAACCTACCTCTGTAAACCCTGTAAGATTAGTAAATTTTATCCTAATTAAAATTAAGAAAAGCCACGGAAGGCTGGCGCGCGCTTCGCAATTACATCTCCTGCCAATATTGACATCCATTCTATTGGATTTTTAAACAATCTTATTATTTTGTAATCATGAATAACAAGAAGAAAATTATACTTTTATAAGGGATTTTTATTCTGGATGAGCTACAGAGGGCCAGTGAATTAATTCACCTCCCTAAGCCCCTTAGCTCACGATTCTCCTCGAAAACCTCAGACTTTCGTGGTGGGGAGCGTCCGAGCATCCACACACGCACGCTAAGAAGGGCCCGTAAATCTTGGCTTAATCCCTAATAAGCAGTAATACCTCTCACTCCCCCAGACAGCACACGGGAGATGCTGACCTAAATAACACGAGTTTAGAAGCCACATGTGGCATAAATCCGTGCTGCCTCATGCGAGCTCGCCCTTTGTGCGCAGCCCTAACATCTGACGGGCTGTTACCGCTGATTGATTGAGACATTTATGATTTGCATAGGAGACAGTTTGTGTAATTACGGATTACTGAATAAAGCCAATTGGTTGCAAAGATTAGAGAGGCCAGGTCCCGCAGGAGCCGTAAGAGAGCCACACATCATTTCTTATTCCTGTTTTCATCCTCGCAGCCGGAAAACAAAGCGCGGTCCGTCAGGTCCCGAGGTTGCAGCCGTGCAGAAATCCTGGCCGGGGAAGGGGAGGCGCAGCCCCTGCCCGAGCATCGCGGCCCCGGCGAGCAGTAAAACGTGCTGCTGGAAAGCGAGCAGAGCCGAGCCGGGCCAGACGTCGGCTCGTGGGGTAATTATAAACCCGCTGGAAAAATCAGAGCAGATTCTCACTATGAAATCAGGAGGTTACAGTAAGTTCAGGCATTGTTTTAATTAAGGGAGAGACATCTCTTCCTCAAGGGAACGCTGAAATCACGTTAGGGCCGATAGGGAAGATTTCCCATATTGTCAGCAATGGTTAGACACATTTGTGTGTAAATAAATTGTGATTTCTTTTCACCCTCCAGGACAACACACAATATTTTCTTTTAAAGTATATGGGGCTGGCGGTGGTTTCGCTCTAATCAAGTTCTTGGCATTTCATCCCGGCTTATAATGGGCCTCAAGTAGTTGCACATTTTCTGTAATTGGACTCGAGTAATTGCACATTTCTCTAAATGATTAATGAACGGAATTAGAAAGTTTGAAAAAAGTTGCCTGCTACGCTGCAGAAACCGTCACGTCAGCAGGGTTGGGGGAGGAGCTGTTGCACAAATATTTACGAGCTGGTGGCCACGGGGCCAGCAGAAAGGCTCGTGGCCGTGCTCGGGGGGGCTGGGGCCGGCCAGCGGGGTCCCGAGCCGGGGGCGGCACGGAGCCTCGGCGGGGATTATCGGGTAGAGAACTGCAGAGATAATGTGTCAGGGGTGACTTCTGCCAAGTTGTGTTTTATCATTTCTCACAGTAGATAAAAAGAAATAAATGAATTCCAGCACATGGATTTCTGCTTTTTTTTTTTTTTTTTCCTTTTTATTACAGAGGAGCTATTGCAAGACAATTTCTGCTTTTCCTGTGTCCTGAAGCTAACAAGAAGGTGACTCCTCTCGCTCTACACTTATTCTCATTAAAGGACAGGATTCGATACGAGTGTTAGAAACATATGGTGCGATCACTTGCTTTGGAAGTCGTCTCAGAAGGAGGGAAAAGAAAAAAAAAAAACTAACTGTGGATACCCATATGTAAAACCTGACTGCAAACATGACAAGGGGGAGGCCGATCCTGCGTGCTGCAGCTTTGAATCTGGAAGCACTTACGCCTCCGATGACATTCGCTGCGCCGCGTGGAAAGACCGACGGCTTCCCGGGACCCGATGTGCGCGGGGCTCGGGCGTGGGAACTCGCGAGGGGACAAGTGCGGATGTGCACTCGGGTCCTGCACCCAGCGGGGTCCACGGGGCTTTTTGGGGGGCTTGTGAGGCAGCTGGGCCGTGGAGGGGCTGGGGAGGCGTTTGCGGCTTGGGGTGGTGGGCGAGGAGGCGCAGACGGGGCCAGCCTGGGGAGAGGGGCCCCCTGGCAGGCTTTCAGTTTGGTTTATCCTCTTGGGGAGGAGGCAGTGCTGGAACAGGCAGTTTTACGAGCACCATGCAGATGACTGTGCAGAAAATCTCGTTTTCCCCAGGCCCGGGGAGCACCAGACCTTGCAGGGGGGCCTGCAGGGCGCAGCAAGGCTTGGAGCTGGAGGTGCGACCAAACGCAAGCAAGAGAGCAACGAATGTTTGTTTTTTCCTCCGCAACTTCAACCTGATCCACTTGTAAAGTTGCAATTTGCTGATGTGGGCGAAAAAAATCACTTCCCAGTAAAAAAATCCCTGCTTCGGCCCTCTGCGTGAGCCCTGCTGGCCTGCATTGCTCTCATTTCCCCAGCTGCCCGCTGGCCCCAGCTCTCATCCAGGCTGGCCGTGCGCGGTGCTGCCTTGCAGAGCACCGCTGAGCCTGGCTGCTGGCTGCCGGCTCTCTGGGCTGATCCCCAGGCCCGTGAAACACGGCTCAGTTATGCAAGCAGCCCGCTGCCTGGCCGGCACAGCCCGGTCTCTCACCTCTTAATCATTTTGTTTTCACACCACTGTGGTTTCCGCGCCGCCGCTGGTCCCGCTGCGCTGAGCCCTCCTGCCAGCAGCAGCCTCCCCGTGCCCCGGGGTGGGTGAAAGCCCACCCTGCTCCCAGCACCGGCGTTTGGCCCTCGCACAGGTTAGAGCCAGCTGGGGGCAGCCACGGGGAGGGATCTGGGAGGGATGCCTGCCGTGGGAGCACCCATCCTGGCACCCAGAGCTGCAGCGTACGGGGCTTGTGGCCACAACCCTCCTGCGAGAACAGGGGCACCCCTGCTTTCCTACACAAAGAGAAGAAACCCACAGCGTGGGGCTGCAAAACGGAAGCGTTTGGCCCAGCAGAAGGGTGGCTGTGTCAGCAAAAGGCGGCTCCACGTGGTCCCAGCGCAGGGCACAGGCTGGGGCTGCGGGTGCCAGCTCCGACCTCTTCCTTTCTACAGGGAATTGCAGTACCCTCAGCTTTACTCCCCGGTTTCAGCTTTAAAGACGAACGTTTGCTGCACTGTTATTCGTTTACACATTATTTTTCCTTTCTGCTGAGAGGCC
This sequence comes from Anser brachyrhynchus, assembly GCF_964034855.1. Classification (NCBI taxonomy): domain Eukaryota; kingdom Metazoa; phylum Chordata; class Aves; order Anseriformes; family Anatidae; genus Anser; species Anser brachyrhynchus. Next base: position 21,511,952 of record NC_137706.1, on the reverse strand, counting down.
CTGTGCTTCCCAACATACACACACAGCGAGTTTATTTCTATTTCTAAAAATCCCGTCCGCTCTTCCTTAAAAGTCCACGCTGGTAAGCATTCCTCTGTGTCCTCATGCAAATGCTGTCCTACGAAGATGCAGTCCTGTTGGTGTGAGTTAACACCCGGTGGGTAATTCTTCTGGAGCCCACAAAGCCACCGAGTTACCCCAGAGCTGTGCACGACGTGTGCCTGGGTGGCTGCGAGCCCCGGGCGCGGGGCACCGGGACGGGCACGCTGCGCCCCGGGAGCTGGGGTGATAACACGTGTGTAATGGGGCGTTGCAGAAGGAACAGCGAATGCAGATGAGTTGGAGAGGGTTTTATTATTAAAGGGAAGATTGATGGTTCAGCTATCTGGTGTGGGAAAAGCTAGTGTCCTTATTAAATGTAATTATCTGCAGCGCTAATAAAAGCTTGCCCGTTTCCCTGGGTCGGGCTGCCCTCTGCTTTAGCTGCGCTCACAAACATTAATAAGCAGCAGCTGGAAGAGCAGGGAGAGGAGTTCAGCGGAGATGCTCATCGCACCAGGCACTTGCTAATTGCTGGTCAAGGACGAACACGCAGTCTATCAGGGCTGTTATTAAACCGGCCATGCAGGACGAGGCGCTTCGCTGTGCTCCGGGCTGCAGCGAGCAGATTTAGCATTTTGTCTCCGCACGAGTGCCTGGAGGGGGGGAGAAAAGGCTGCTCGGTCCTGGCTGCCTCAGAGAAAAATTCACCTGCCTGGAGGCGGAAATCTTGGGATTTTTCTTTGCCTGCACACCAAGAGGTCACCCTGGTGCCCTTGTGTTAGGCTCCTGCAGCCAGAGGAGGCGATCGGCCGCTCCTGCGGGCTCCTTTTCGCCTGGGGAAGGAGCGATGCGATGGCCTCAGAGCCAGGAGAACAAAGGCGGTGCCAAGCAAAGGAGGAGGGATCACTCGAAATTGGCTGTGCTTTGATCTGCCATTGTTTTAATTAACGCCTCTAATAAGAATTTGAGATTCTGGATAAAGCATCCCTGGATCAACAATTTAATGAGCTTTCCCTTTAGAGGAGGTGTGAGCAAGTCCACGGACCGGGCTCCGAAACTGCCCAGCAGCGCCAGCGAGGGCTGGGCTTTCCTGGGAAAGCTGCGGGAGCAGGGAGCAAGCAGAGGCAAAGCTTCGTGCCTGCTGCTGGGAAAACAAACAGCCTCTTCCAGCCTTCCTTAAAGAAGTGCCAACGACGCAGTCCCCCTTGCTTTTAGGGGATGCTTCCGGCCTGACCTCCAGCTGGAGGAGCTGTCCTGGGACACTGGAAGGATCCTTTCTCTGGTGCAGACCGTCTGACACTGTCAGGGTCACTGCTGTGCTGGTGTACCTTGGGGATGAGCAAGGCTTTGGGTTTTGGGGGCTGGGATCTGTAGCACACCTGGAAGCCAGTGGGACAAGCCGGGCGCACGGGCACGCACAGCCACGGCAGCACGGTGAGGAGGAGCAGCCCGCCAGCACCTGCCCGCAGCCATGGCTCATTCCAGGAGGGGCTGGGAACCTGCAACGTCACCAAAACCCCACAGACCGCTTCGCCTTCCTCCACCGGTGGCACAGAGACAGCAGCATTCATTTGCTGGAAGTTTGCAAAAACCAAGAAAACGTGCTCCCCGTCCATCACCACGGCCGCTTTGTACTTTCCCTGTGGGTTTTCCTTGCAAAAAAGGGAAGCGCGTGGGGGGCACGGGACCCACTGACAGGCTGTGCCCCGGGGATGCCAACGGGGCTTCAGCTGCAGACTTTTCGGTTTTGCCTGACCAGGGAATAAATAGAGGGAGTTTTCCCCTCGATGTGTCTGTAAGTAATTTCCAGCCGGGAAGCTATCATTTCTCTAATGGCAATGTTTGCTGTAAATCCATGTCATCAGAGCCTCGGGGCTCGGTCCAGCTCCCATCAAAGCCGGTGGAAATGGCTTTCTGCTTCCCGCAGACCTCACCGGGGGCTGGATTTGACCGTCGTGGTGTTGTTCCAAAACACGGGGTGAGCTCAGGGTGCTCCGTAAATAATGCTCATTGACAGCGAGGACTGGCACAGGCCTCCCCGGGTCCTCCCTGGCTGCCAGGGCTATTAACCTGGTGCTGCTTTTCCAGCACTGCTCTTCAGACAGGATCGCACCCCGAGGAGAGCAGCCGAAGAAGCTGAGGGATAACCAGGGCCCTGCGGGGCTGGCAGCGATGCTCAGGGCTCACGATGCAGGGACAGCTCCGCCGGGTCCCGGGTGCAGCGGGAGCAGCCGCGCTTCTCCCCCCGAGCAGGGGGGATTTGCAAAGGGGCTCTGCCCGTGGAGCTGCCGGGGTCCTGCTGGGCTGCCTGGTGCCTTTCCAAAACTGCTGCTCGTAGAAACACAGCAATTTGTGCAAAGCCTGCCGGACATCACTCCTGCAGGACATCACATCTAGTGTCTAGCGACTGCAGGAGCCGGCTCTCTTAGTTTAGCGAGGTTCTCCATTCTGCATCTCGTTTAATTTTGGTGCCTTGCTGGTGGCTGGGGATGGCAGGAGCTGTCTGCGTGCACACAAGGGGAGCTGAAAAGCCCTGGGCTTGCTCCATCCTCCTCCTCGGCGTGCAGGGCTTGGGATGCACCACGGCTGGGAGGAATGGAGCATCTTGCTCGGGGGACAGTGCCCGGCACGGCTTCCGAGGGGCAGCTCGCACGTTGGCAGGGAGCGCGGGCTGAGCTCATGGTTATAAAAAACCCAGCCCTTCTGGCACTTTCACCCCCTGCAGATCAGGAAGGAAAGCTGATTTTTTTGCAATTTCATTTACTACAGGCTGAAACATTGCTATACAGGACCGGCTCCCGTGTCCTCCAGCTAGTTAGAGCGCAATGCTGCTTAAATTGTCTTTTTGATAACTGTTCTGGCTGCGAGAACAGAGGTTTCTGCAGGGAATTCACACAGTGCTGCCTCCAACTTCCCCGATCCTTCATATTGCAATATTACTCTTTACCTAGCAGAAGATATTCCTAATCGGCTTCACAAAAAGCAATAAAGCCTCTTCAACACTTCATTGGCTTTGACATTTAAGGCACGCGGCAGGAGGGGGACGGCGCTCCCCGGCCTCGTGGCGCTGCCGTGGGGGCTGCCCCCGGGACGGATCAGGCCCCTGTGCCAGCTGGGTGCCCGCTCCCCGTGCAGCTGGGGGGAAAACACAACTGCAACGCTTCGTCGCCCCCTCTCTTAGCTCTGCCTGCCTGGCTGACAGGTTTTGGGTCTGTGTGAGCAGTGCTGTCGGAGCAGGGGGTGCGTGGTGCTGTGGGACACGGGCAGAAGGTCCTGCTGCCAGGGCAGCGCCAGCCCCGTGGGGACGTGGGGACGGGCTCACTGCTGGAGCAAATCCAACGCTCCCCATAAGGCCTGAAGCTACTGGCTTATGGGGCATGGATCCACCGTATGGGGCACCAACCCAGCCTTAGGGGATTGAGTTGTCTTATGGGGCATCGATCCACTTTATGGGGCATTGACCCATCTTTTAGGGCATTGAGCTGTCTTATGGAACATCGATCCACCTAATGGGGATCACAGGGCACCAACCCATCTTATGGGGCATTGATCTGTCTTAAGGCACATCAATCCACCTCGTGGGGCATTGACAGATTTTATGGGGTATTGACCCATCTTACGGGGCATCGATCTGTCTTACGGTGCATCACTCCACCTTATGGGGCTTTGGCAGATTTTATGGGGTATTGAACCTTATGGGGCATCACTCAGGGCTGGCTCTGTCTCTCCATGGCCCCATGCTAAACCCAGGGCCACAGCCAGCCCAACCCCACACAGGTCTTGGTGCAGGCCCGGGGACGGGCAGTGCCTGTGGGGCTGCAGCCGGCGCTGGCCACCGAGCCAAGCTGAGCCGAGCCAAGCCCATGTGTCCCCCACATGGCTGCGGGTCCTTCGGTTCCTCCTCTGGTCCGTGACCGTAAAGGGCTTTTCCACACCTAGGCAGCTTTCTGCTGCAGCTCTCCTGCCCCAGCTGCAATGGCTTAGTTTTATTAGGCTGCGACTGCAGACGCTAACTGTTGCCTACAAGCCCTGGGAGGATTTCAGCTGGAGTAGGAGTAGCGTGCTGAGCATCCTGGCACGATGCCGTTTCTCCTATAAAGCGTCATGTTTCCAAATGGGTAATTACTGCACTGGGATTTATGCAGTACTTCCTTTAAGTGGTTGTGTGGGCTGCCATTCCTCGATGAATTAAAAAGGAAAAAAAAAAAAAAAAAGCAAAAAGAGAGAGAAAAGAAAGGAAAAAAAAAAAGGAGCTGAATCCAGTGGTGCTAGCGAGTTCAGGGCAGAAATGAGATCAGCTTGCTCTGCCCTTACCTGGCAATAATGGGAAAGTGCTCTTTCAATTGAGCTGTTCCATTCTTTTGCCCTGAGCTATGAGAAGTAGATTGGATGAAAATTATCAGGCTCCCTGTCTAGAATAAATATTCTTGAAATGGAGCAAGTCATAAATAAGCGAGCAGCAATATCCTGGGTTATGAAGATATAATTTCTATCTTTAATAGCTGAGTAGGCCCCGGGGACTGTCTGGAAGTGGCCTGCCTGGCCCCAGTATTGATGAGGGGAAAAATACAAACAAGCAAAAAAGCTTTTGTTTCTTTAACCCTGAAATTATTGATACTTGGAGGGAAATAATGACGTGCTGCGGCTGAAACCTGCGGTTCCCTCTGCTACGGAGCGGCTGGCGACTTCAGCAGGATTAGCCAGGGCCCGGCTGCTGCCGCCCCTCACCGAACCTGCTCGGGTCTCCACCGCCAGCACCAGTGCCTGCGGCTGCCCCGTGCTGGTCCCCGGCCGGTGGCACGGCCCCGTGGGAGCAGCAGACGTGGCACTGGTGGCACCGCCATGGTGCATGCCAGGAGGGACGGGATGTGTCCCCCTTTGGGCTACCATGGACAAGGGAACAGCAGGAGCCCGCCCCAGCACAGACACCTGCATAAAATCCGTGTATTTATTCCCCCAGCTGCCAGCGGCCCGCCCTTTGGAAATTGCAAGGTGGGACAATAACTGATAAGAGCTGCCTGGATGAAGCGCCAAATTTGATGGGATTAGTCTTAATGGTTTTATTTTTAAAAGCCATTTAATTACTAATCAGCTCTCCCTTACAAGCTAAGACGTGCTAGTGCTGTTTAAAGCAGTCTGTTAGGGGGCTTTGCTGGCGGGCAGCTGGGACGGCTCCTTAGAGCTTCTTAAAAATGCCCTGCTTGGCCTGATCCGCGCTGAGCCGTCTGTGCTGGCGCAGGATGAGCTGCAGCTGCACCCCCAAAAAGCCCCCGAAATGCCCCAAACCACCCCACCATGAGGTGTAGGACCAGGCACGGCGTGGAACAAGCACACAGTCCTGTGCTTTTGCAGCAAAACCCACGGAGGGATGCCTTGGTCCTGCGGTGCTCGGCAGCCCTGCTCCTCTCCCCGACCCAGCTCTCCCCGTGCTCCGCCAGCCCCCAGCCCATTAATTTATAGCACAATGGAAGACATTCCTTAATCTTTTAATTATATGGAGTGACATGGGTGAAATAACTCCTTTCATTTCTGGGCCACTGACATGATTAAGAACTGAGGTCTACTGTTTTGGAAAGAAAACGGTGTAAATTGCCCATAATGTGAGATCTGTATCACCTTCCAGTGAAAACCCCAAGCGATAGAGTGCCACGAATCCATCACGCAAGCCTGGCTGGGGGAAGATTGCACCATTATTAAATTATATGTTTTTTAAAAACGACACGCTGATCTGTTTCGTACCAGTAAATATGTGATTTACATTTAATTCTGAGTAACCTTTCCATGACCAGTGAGGTGTGAAGGAATTTAATGACACAAAGCTACACTTATGAAGAGACCATTCATATTCATTAGGCTCACGCATTAACAATCCTGCCGGTGACATCTCTCTAGCACATGCTTTATTACCACGGTTTACGGGGGCTACGAGCAGGGCGAGCTGCGGCGTGCACGTCCATGCACGTGGACAGCCCCGGACAACATCGTCCAAACAAGAAAACGCCCGAAATTGGATGTGCCCAGATTTGGGAGGGGAGGGGCTGGGACCGGCCTGGTTCAGAAGGAGAGGGTTTGGGTGAAAAAGGGGCCTAAGGAGGAATTTCTTCCTTTTCTTTTTGTTGGTTAAACTGAGTATGTATCGAGGAGGCATAGATGGTGCTCATCACTTTTTTGGAGCATCCCAAAAATGAGGGGCAAGGGAAAACCCACCGCGGACTGGCACCACTGCCTTAGAGAGCACAGCTCCAGCTTGTAGCGTGGGCTTCTTCTTGGCTCAGGCTTGGCATCCCAAATAAGGGGGCTTGGGGTGAAAAAGAAAGAAAAATCAGGACTCGGGACTTGCAGTTCTGCTTCTCACCTGTATCCTTCGGGTCCGGGTTTGCTGCTGGTTTCATGGCTCCCCTCGAGAGGCAGGACCAGTGCTCCTGGTGCCATTATAGCAGGTTCCCAGCTCTTCAAAACCATCCGTGACGACCACTCCATGCCCTCAGAGAGGTTCCTCTGCCAAGGGGTTTCTGGCGACATCCAGCCTGCCCCACTTCAAGCCCACGGCCCCTGCCGTGACACTTCTGGGGATGGGAATCCCATGGATAAGACATGGAAAAACCATGGGTAATCACTGAAAATAAAACAAACAACCCACATCAGCATGTTGCAACTGTCTTTGGAAGCACACGAAGCTTGAGGTCACCCACAGAGGGATTTGTAAGATGGGGACAGTGCTGAGGAAGGTTGGAGGGGACAGTGGTGTGCAGAGCCGCCTTGGGGCACCTCCTCCCAGGGGATGGTGGGGACCTGCTGGGGTCCCGGAGCTGGATCCAAGCTCATCTGTACCTAGCACACGTAAAATGTGCCATTCTCTGAGGAAATTAAAACGTGGGCAGCATTAGAATACTTCCTGCAAGCCCCTGCCTGATGGCGAAGCAAATGAACCGCAACTGTCTGCACTGAAAAATAATTGGGCGTATTAGGATGCCATAAGCAAATAATCAAAGCAGAGGCAGGCTGCAGGCAGCTGCCCGCCCTTCTCCCTGCACGGGGACACGCTCCTGGGTGCGCGGGGACAGGGCCTGGCAGTGACACATGCGGAGGGGACGATGGGGACATCTCCGTGCCACTTGGGGCAGCCACGGGGGAGGTGACGCTGGCGTTCCAGCCAGTTCATCTGGCAAAACTATTTTGCATTAAACGCTGCATTATAAAGCCTCCAAACAATTGTGCACGGTGCTTGGGAAGCGGAGGGGGAACCATCCCCAAGTGCCTCCGCTGCCTTGGGGTCCATTTTTTTTGCCCAGCTGCTTATCTTCATCCCAAGGGACACGGGAGTCCCGTGCCTCTGCCTGGGTCCTTGCTGTGGCTGCTGAGCTCTCCACAGCCACAACGCTGGTGCCATCAGCAGCACGGAAGGACGGGCACCTTCCCACCTCCCTGCCCATGGGAATGCCCCCAGAGCGTTGCTGAAGACCCAGCGGGCAGAGCAAGAAGCCCCCTCGGCGCTGCACCCGCACCCCGCGGCGGTGCCCAGCAGCCATCTCCTGGGGGAAGCACCTCTTGGAGAGCTGACATTGCAACGTGCCCGCTTCCAGAGCTGGGAGAAGCAGTTTTACGGGCTGCCTGTGCTGCAAATGAAACATTAATTAATTTACCAGCAGGAAGGATATAAATAACTAAATCAGATGGTGCGACTTATTCATGAGGTCCTGATGGAAGGCAATTGTTATTCCTGGCTGTGCAGGTTAATGAGCACGGTCTCCTTTTCCCAACATCACGCTCTAAAAATACGTGTGGGCCAAGGCGTCCTGGGCACGGTGCCGTCCCCACCCTGCCACACATGGGCCAGGAATTCGGGTGGCTTTGAGCATCCCTTCCCTGGCAGGGAGTGCTTCTGTGCGGGGTATGGGGACGGCCTCGTACAGGCTGAGAGCAAGATTTAGAGACCAACCGCAGATTTCTTGAGGTTTTAGCTCTATGGTGCCCTTAATTTCTTGTGAAGTTATGGATGCATTGCTCTTCTAAGACTGTCACAATGTAAATTGGCCTTTTGTGCCTGTGCATTTATCTCCCCGATGCAAAAGGTGCAGTTGGCTGTCAGTCAGCAACAACCCAGCACGAATTTGTAAAAATTCAAATTACTGATCTGCCCTAGCAAAAATTGCTAAATATCCCAGCTGTGGGCTAAAAGCAATAAAAGGGGCAGGAGCGTGCCACTGTCTGCACCTCCTGGAACCAGAGGGACCTGAGCGGTGCCGCCGCACCCATGGGAGCACTGCAGGAAGGTGCCAGGAGCCTCGTGCCCCGAGAGCTCAGCACCTCAGGGTTTACCTCAGAGACCACCCCAAACCCACTGGTGCTGAGCGACCCCAGCACTGGCAGCATTGTGGGTGCCGGGGCAGCACCCCCAGGTCGTGTTGGTGCCAGAGCGAAGTGCTCCTGCACCCAATTTTAGCCCTCCTGCTACCACCGAGGGAGGCGTCCCTGCGTGGTGCAAAGCTGCTCCTGCTGAGCCCCGGCAGCTCCGGCTCTCGCTCGGGCAGGTCTTGCCTGGGTTCCCCTTGAGCAGAGATTTCCCTCAATGTGCTGCCTTTTCATTTGCCGGTGCTTAAAAGGATTGAAAAGATTAGGAGATTTCAGTCGAGCAGCAGGCAGGCAGTACGTCAGACAGCTTCCTGCCCGAGAGCAGCATGCGCGGATCAATAACGCCGGACCACAGCCCACAGAACTGCTCTGAAGTGAAAACAATTTTTTTTTTTTTTAAAAGGGGGAACTAAAAAAAATAAAAAAAAAAAGAGCGAGTGCTCCCCAGCCACCTCCACTTTCAGTTTCCGTGAGCGCGTGCTCTTGGTTAAGGAGAGTTTGCAAAGCAAGGGCGAACACAACACGAAACTGCCTGGCCTGCACCAGGCGCTGAGCCCCGTCCTCCCCGCGTGCCCTGGCTCAGGGAAGAGGACCAGGGGACACGAAGCCTTGAAGGATTTTGGCCCCGGCAGCACCTCAAGCTCGCGAGCAGCTGGAGGAGAGGCAAGGCGGCAGCCCGGGCTTGGAGGACATTTATCAGTGCTGGGAGCTGGGAGCCGGGAGCTGGGAGCCGTGCCCCCACGCCGCGCCGGCACACGGGCTGCCTGTTATTAAAACGTGTAGTGCCGGCCCGGGCCCGGCGATCGGCAGTGAGATATCATTGTCATTCGGCGTAGCGCGGCTTTTTTTCTCCTCTCTTTTCACTTTGATTGGAATACAGCCTCCTGGGAGACATGAACTCATCGCAAATGGCTTCCCAGGGATGGGAACAAATGAAATGTAACAAATCTCCATTTGCAATTTTGGGGGCACGTGACTGGAATGGGAAACGGGCTCGTGGAGCTGAGCTCTTCCCCGGTGCATTACGGAGCAGTTAGTGGCTGCTGCCTGCTAAAATAAACCCTTTATCACCTTCATCCTTCATTTCCAGCAGAGCTAAATAATACGGCAAAGCGGTGCAGCCCGTCCCCTTTAGCCCAGGACTTCTGCTTTCCCAACAAGCACAGAAAGAAAAACGCTTTATTTCGGCTCTCTTCAGAGCTCTGTCACCCCGTGCTCACGGTGGGGACCATTCAGAGCCCCAGCTGGCCCCTTGCAAGCCCCCGTGCCCCAAGCGGTGCCAGCCCCGACCCGGGCATTGCCCCTTCCACCTGGCTGAGCCATGCCCCCGGCTGGACGGCCTTGCCCCAGAGCGACGATTTTCTGGTTTTTAACTTCCCAGCGGGACCAATTGCTTTGTCACTCGGCTGGGAGGCTGAGCAGGGCCTCGCTGGGTTTGGTTATCGGCCCCATTGCGTCGAGGAGTTTTGGGTTTTGCAGCAGAACTGCTGCTGACCACAGCGCATCAGTCTCGTCCTCACCCAGCCCCGGTGATGCTGGGGTCAGGCTCCTGCACAATGCATGGCTTTTTTTTTTTTTTCCCCCTTATCTTCCTTAGTACAGCTTTTTTTTACTTTTCTCATAGAAAAGCTCTTGCTTGTGATATCGAGTGGTTAAGCACCTTTTTTCCCCCTGCTCAGCATCTCCTCAGCCCTGACCTAACGATGCTTTCCCCTTGCTGGGGACGAAGCGGTCACAGGCAGAGGGCACGCACCCAGCGGGCACCCACGGTGCCCCCCAAACCAGGCAGCTCATCACGGCCCTGCTGGTTTGTCCCGCACCAAGCCCAGCGCTCGGGCGATGTTGGCACATGTTGGGGTTTGGGTCAGGGCCGTGGTTTCCCCCCGAGGCTCGTGCTGCCCCGTGAGAGTCCCCCTGCTGCAGGTGCCGCGCAGGTCCGCCACCGCGGCCTCGAGTTATTTTTGATTCTTTGTGATTAACAAACCCGAAATGTTTGGGCCCTGGGGTTTTGGGTTCTTTTTGGCTTGTTTTATAAATATCCGAGCGGCTTTGGCAACCGAATACAAATGTTGAGCCTGACGAATAACAGATGTAATTTTACAAAAGCATTAACCAGTCCATGGGGTTAAGTAGACGTGAACGCAAACACAAAAATCCCTGGGTTTGTGCAGCCGGCTCGGGAAAGCCCCGTCCTACCTCGGTCCCCCGGGCCCTGGCCTGGTGTTGGTGCCCTGTGGTGCATCCTCCATGGCCGGGCTGTGCCAGCACCAGGAGGGTGCTCAGCCACGGGGACGGGCACCCAGCACCACCCAGCACCCATGACGGGCAGCGGGCAGTGGGTGCAGGTCCTGGAGCCACCCAGGAGCTCCTTGGGGCCCAGGGCCTTCATCAGTGAGGGCTTTTTCTCTGTTTTTTTTTTTTTTCCTCTCTCTCTCTCTCTTTTTTTTTTTTTTTTTTTCCAGGAGGAGAGTTAATTTTAACCGAACAAACAAAGAAGGAAGCCACCGCTAATTAGACACAGATGAATCTCGGCTGGCTCCCAGGGTGTTAGGGGAGCTGTTTTTCCAGCACTAATAATCCAGCCTACAACAATGAACGAAGCAGATATTGTTTGTTATTGCTAATAGATGCTAATGATAACTTTATCTGCAGCTCTGAGAGGCTCCTGCTCGCTCGCACCAGGTGAGTGCGTGTCGCACACGCTCGCACGACAGACCCATGTCGGCCCCCCGCTGCCCCCGGCTTTGGATTCGGCTCCTCCTCAGCGCCAGGAGGAGCAGCGTCGTGGCACAGCCTGCCCGCCTGGGCGCTGACACGGGGACACGTCCGGCTGCTAATTGCCACCGTACACAATTAGCGGGATGTGACACCGCCACGTGCACAAGGCAACCTCCACGTGCGGATGGAGAGATGCTGGGTGGATGCTGGGCTACGGAGGAATCGCCGTCAGGCGGAGGAGTGACGGCAGGACCTGGCTGCCAGCATCCTCCCCTGGCCCGGGGCTGCCTCCAGCACAGAAAGAGCCCCCACGAACGAGCTGCGTGCCGTTTCCAAGCCGTGCTTTACAATGACGCACACTGCCACATGCCTCTTGTACCTGAAACTCGACTGAAAAAAACTCTCAGAGAGTTTCCATTGCGGAATAAAGCGACAGGAGGTTCCGGCTGACTATGAGAAACCATTTCTTTACTGGGAGGGTGACAGAGCACCGGAGCAGGATGCCCAGGGAGGCTGTGGGGCCTCCTTCTCTGGAGGTATTCAAAATCCATCCTGCGCAACGTGCTCTGGGTGACCCTGCTAGGCAGGGGGGGTGGACTAGGTGATCTCCAGAGGTCCCTTCCACCCTTGGCCATCCTGCGATCCTGTGGTCCTGTGATCCTGTGGTCCTGTGACCAGGGCTGGGGGCTGCCTGTGGCCCTGCTGCCCTCACCACGAAACACCCGGACACCTGGGCCGTGCTTTCTGGGTCCAGGCGCAGCCCTGGGGAAGGTTTCCCTGGGGAACTTGAGCAGCAAAACCCCCAAACCGCTTGCTTCGAAGTCCTCTTCTCTTGAAAACTCTTGCTCTGATTTGTTAAAGAAATAATGGTAAAAGAGGAAGCCGTCCCGGGGGCAGCTTGTTCCATCCCTCCTGCCTTATCATTTACCGACTGCGCCTGTAATTTTTTTTGCTGGTGGCTGTGTCTGACCCCCCCACCCCGGTCTCCGGCACAGGGTCCTGCTGCTGGCCCCGGACCCGTCCCTGTCGTGGCCACAGCCCCAGCAGGCGGCGAGGCCGGGCTGGGTGGCCGGAGGGCTGGCTGCCGCCGCCGGCCCCGCCGCAGCGGTGCACCTCTGCCGGGAGAAAGCCACAAGGCAGCCGCGGCTTCGGTTCACACGCGACTGTTGAACAGAAACGGCGCGGAGGAAAAGGCAGCCGGGCGCAGGCTGCGTGAAAACAGAACAGATATGCAAATGCAATGGAAAAACTGACTCTGTGCAAAGGGGCCGGTTGGGTTTTGCCTTCTTGCAGCGGGGCAGTTTCTAACGAGGTGTTTTCTCTCTCTGTCTCTCTCTCTTTTTTTTTTTTCTTTTTTTTTTTCTTTTTTTTTTTCTTTTTTTTTTTTCCCCAAAGCGTCTGATTCTGTCAGAGAAGCCATTTCATGAGGCCTCTGAAGAGTCAATTCTTAATCAGACTTTAATCTGCCAGCTTGTTTGCATGGAGGGAAGTGCTAGCAGGGAAACAAAGCAGTAAGAATCAAGAGGATATTTATTTTCCTACCTCTACAGTAAGCCTGCAGAGAGAGGTGCAGAGATGTTTGGTTTCTAGTGCTGGAGCTGGGCTCTGAGATCACTTCGTGAAGGTTTGGGGTTATTAGGACTGCGGAGGTAGGGCAGGTGTGCAGCTGAATCACAGCTAAGTGCAGGAGATACCAAACAGGGCCTTAAATCCTTGCTTATTCAGGAAAGATCCTTAGGCATGTAATTAACTTTAAGCACACGCTTAGATGCCTTACAAGTGGTGATGCTCTGCTGAATTAGGGCTGTAATTATTGGGCTGCTACCGTACACATGTTTACTCTGCTGGCCCCGGCGTGGGCGCTCGGTGCTGCCCGGGCCGGCACGGGAGCATCGGCGGGGCAAGGCGGGGGCCCCGGGGACGGCCCCGGGATGCAAAGAGGCCGGCACAGCCTCCTCGGGAAGGCCAGGGGCTGTGGCATGACCGAGGCCTTGTGCCGGGAGCGTGTGCCGGGGGAGCCACCCCGGGACATCACCGGGACCAGCCCCGCGTTCCTCCCGGCTTCCGCACCCAACCTTCCCCAGGGGACGAGGAGCCGGCAGGAAAATGCTACAAAGGCTTCGGAGGCACGGGGCCGTGTATTTATAGCCGAGGCTTTCATGTTGCAAAACGCAGGAGGCCAAGCTAAACATGCCGAGGCTGCAAGAAAGCAGGAAATGAAACTGAGCCGTCGCTGCCAAAGCCACCGAGCGAGCGGAGGGCGAATTTAACCGGGGCGGCCGCTGCCGGGCGGCGGAGCTGGGCTGTGCCGGCCCTGTCCTCAGTGGGGTGCTCCCCTTCCCACCCAGCCCCGGCTCCAAGGGGTTAACGGGCTGCGATTTTCCCCTTTTCACTTGTCTCTCTCATGCACTCCTGGGAGGGTTGGTTTGAGGTTTTGCAAAGCAAATATAGCCTTCATTTGAAAACCGCACTGGCTTTCGAGGGGCTCTGCGCACAGCAGCACCCGGCGCCTCACCAACCTCCCCGGCCAGCTGCTGGGTTTCTTTTTTTGGGGAGCCTCACCCACACTCTTCCCCTCTTTCCCAGCACCCCTGTGCCGGCGTGAGCCCCCTCTCCCCTCTTTTCACCATCTGTGCTGCCCTGCCTGCTGCCCGGAGCCTTGCCCCTGCCCCTCACCGGGGTCGCACACCCAGGGCGCAGGTTCCCACCCCACCTCTTTGCCCTGCTGCTTCTCCCCATCACATTTCCATGGCTCCCGCAGCAACCAGGGCCCTTCTCACCCCTTGCAGCCTCATGTCCCTGCCGGGCGATGAGCAGAACGGCCTCCTAGCCCAGAAGATGCACACCAGGAGCATTTAGGTGGACCCTGCAGATCCGGCAGCAGTCCCGCAGGCAAGCACCACGTGTCTCCAACAACCTGCGGCTGGTGCCCAGCCAGTGCCACCGAGAAGGACACAGAGCAGGGTTTGGACTGAAGCAGCTGCTTCGCCCACCTGGCAGGCTCAGCATCGCAGGGAGCCGCTTCCTAAAATCCAGTGGTGCCAGCGGCAGCAGCCCCTGCACCCCCAGTGGGACCCTGGGGAGGGGTGGGGGGGGTGTTGGTGAGCTCCCCAGACTCTGCTGCTGATTCTCTGCTTCTGATCAGTCTTCCCAGAGAAACTCATCATCAGAGTCGGTGTGCGGTTGTTACAGACCAGCAGAGTGCTCTCAGGGTGAAATGCAGGGTGCTCTGCTCCTCGCTGGTGGCAGAGGTGCACGCGTGTCAGCTTCCAGCTCCCGCAGCACCAGGCTGGCCCCAGCATTGCGCCCCCTGACAGCTCGAGCCTGACCTACGGAGCGGCCCACTTAATCTGGTTTCACAAACACAGCATCAACGCTTCGAGCAAATGCTGTCTGCGGGGATGTGTCGGGTCCGTCCGGGAGCCCTGAGCACACACCCGCGTGCCCGCAGCAGGGGGAGCAGGGTGCGCGCCGCGGGGGCTCTGCAGGGCGCAGCAGCACGGCGCTGCCATGGGATGCCCTCAGCTCCACCAGGATGAGGCCCTCGGCTCCTGACCTCGGCGAAACCCTGCTGAGCTGTGCTCACTTCCTTCAGAATTGTTACCTGGGTTAAGAGGATATTTTCCATGTATGACAGATTGCAACACCGAGCCTGGAACCAGAACAACACTGATTAAAGAACAAACCCCACATTTAATGTAGTGTAATGATTTCCACCTAACTTAATGGCTGCGAAACAGAAACAAGTTATCGCTAGCACATCAAAGCACTGGAAAAATGTAGTCAACGGTACCTTTGAGCTATTATGCATATCAAGTGGCAAGATACCATCGTGAATAATGAGGGATCTGCAGCGAGGTTGCACAAACAGCAGTGAAGCAACGCTTACCACGCACCCTCCTCCTGGGGTACATCAAAAGCCCAAAGAGAAGGGCAACTAATTTCCAAAGAGCTGCACATCTAGCAGCGGTTGGAGGAAGAGATGGGCGATATCCTGAAGACAAGGCTGGGATGCGATGCAGTTCGGCAGCCAAAGCAATATTTTGGCACGCAAGCTCGAGCGCTGAAGGGAAAAGCTTTCTGTGTCACCAGGTCTGACATAACCCCGGGTGAACCCGTAGAGCTCTTGGGTTTGGAGACCAAAGCACCACGCACCTGGGAGTTACTACATCTTCTTTCTAAGCTTCCTTCTCCGCCAGTTTTGTTCCCCACTAAATAACAGGGAGCTCAGTGGGGGCAGGAGAGGGGAATTAGTTGCAGCCCGCTTTTTCATTTATCCCTTTCACGTCAAAATGTTACCTTCGTGAGCACTGGAAAGGCCATTAGGAGTTCCCATCTCTGTGGGCAGTGCCACCAGACGCCTTACACACTCTAAGCACTGCACAGTCCGTGTTAAAGCCCCACAGACAAGCATCCCTCCTGGTGCCAGGCAGGGTGGACAGCAGGCTTGTTTCTCCCTCGTCCCCAGGGCCCGCTGGAGAAGGGCAGCCAGCGGATGGGGTCGGCAAGAGCCAGGGCCGTGCTCGGCCCCCTTGGCACCAGACGGCCCCGCCGCCTCTCTGCTTAGTAAGGCATTTGCAGTCTGCAGCTATTACAACATGGAGAAAGAAATGCACTTGACTTGCAAATAGCATTGGGCAACCAGTGAGTCTCTCTGCCCACAGAGCTAGCCCTGAGGCTTACCACACCGGCTTAGTCTGACACAGTTAAATTTTCGCAGCGAGTGCTGATGACAGAGGATTACAAGAAGAAACAGTCCATCCTAAATAAATGGTTTCACTTGAGAGCTGCAACCCAATTTGCTAATTCCTCTGGTATTTCTGGCAGCAGTACTGCTTGCTGCACTCCTTCCATGCTAACGTGTTCCTGGATGGGCACATCCTTCAGCGGGGTTATCTTGATTTTGGAAAGGACTGAGCTGGCCCATTACCTAAGTCTTACCAAATGTGTTGTGAGTTCTGAAAAACGAGGGCTAGAGCAGGGAAATGAAGCTGCACATGGACAGGAGCGTCGGTTTTGGCCTGCCCTTGGATCCTGGGTTTACTTTGTGTTGTGGCCAGTGGGGTCTTCCCCACCGCCGCAGTCTCTCCCCACACAATCCTGGCCGGGTGTCAGCAGGGGACAGGGACAGAGATGGGGATGGAGATGGGCGGTGACTCCAACCCTTGTCCAGTTTGCCTTGTGGAGCCTGGCTGAGCCCCTGCAGCTTCCCGAGGGGATTCTCAGAGGCTGCCCTGGGCTCCCCAGGGGCACCGTGCCCGCTGCCAGCCCCACGCCGTCCCCTGTGCCCCAGCAGGGATGGGAACCCTTGTGAGCACCCGCACGGCTCCTGGCTTGTGTCCTGGCACTGGGGATGGCCACCGTGAAGGGTGTTTTATTTAATGGTGCTCTCAGCAGTCATTCAGGGGGAAACCCACCCCCGGGACGGGACGCCCACAGCTTCGACAGCCCTCACAGCCCACCCAGCGCAGTGTCAGGGCTGGGCTGGGTGGGAAGGTGCCGCCTCCGCCTCCGCCTCTCATCGTGACGGAAGAGGCGTCTTTTCCTCTGGGAGCTGTGCAACCTCTGTCCCAAACCCACACGGTTCCCTCCCTCGGGCATGTGCTTGGGCACAGGCAATTGCCCAAGCCCCAAAATGCGGCTCTGCTTCATGCCACGCTGCCTGGGGTGGGGTGGTGCCACCGTGGGCACACAGACCCTGCCTGCCCGAGCACCTGGAGCTGTCGGCCTCTGTGTGTTAACTTCATTTCTAATCCTTACGACAGCTGAATTTGCAGTTACTTCCAGGTGGGAAGGCTCTCGAGCTCTGCTTGCAGAAGCAGCGGCCCAACATCACGTGCGTGCAGGATAGCTAATCCTCCGCCTGAAACGAAAATAAGACAAACATTCAGATTAAATGGAGCATTAAAACAAGATCAAGATGGTATTAATATTCAATTAGAAATGATCAGGGTAAGACTGAGGCCGGCTCCTCCATTATTTCTTTGTTTGCAGGTGGCCTTTCCTCGCCACGGGCAGCTGGGGTGGGAGCGGGCACCGTCCCCGTGTCCTCGCCAGGGGCACGGAGCTCCAGCAGCGGTGCCAGGACCACGACTCCTGCGCAGCACGGGCAAATGAGCGCAACAAGGTGGCAAAACTGGGAAAGAAACTGCAAATCCTGGTGCTGACCCAGCCCATGGCGGTAAGCACAGCCCCTCGCTGCTGTCCCCATCCCAGCCGGGCTTGTTGGTGCTCCCAGGCTGCGCATGAATAAAACATCTCGGGAGCACAGGCTGCCTTTGTCTCGCTGCTAGCCGGGTGCTCTGGTTCTTGCCATGTGCACACAGCTTGGGCAGCAACGTTTTAATGGGACGCTGCCTCCGACCAAAATAAATGACTAATTGTTCTGTCCCTTCCTTCCCCGCAGAGGGTGGCTTCCTCCTGCACCAGCCCAGCCGGGCCCCTTAACTCCTTGTGCGCCCGGTGCCGCCGCGTTTCCTCCCCAGCGAGGCCGAGGCGAGCTGCCTCTGCTGGTGCTGCACATCTCCGCCGGCTCTGTGGGTGCCGGCCCATCCCACCTACTTATTTTCTGCTGAAAAAAAAAAAAAAAAAAAAAAGTCTTCATCAGAAATGAGTCACAGGCAGAATAATTGAAACTTCTGATGTTTCTGATGTCTCGGAGGATAAGGGGGTCGGAGCGGCTCAGGCAGCAGCCTCCTGCCTGCTGTGCCCGGAGCCCTGGGGATGGCTGAGCTGAAAGCTGAGCTGGGCTCTGTTGGGCTGGGTGGCCCGGACTGCGTCTGCCACTGCCTGGGACAAAGAGACCGACCTCGGGGCCCACATCCTGGTAGTGATGGAAGTGCCGCGGTGCCACATGGCGCTGTGACCCCCAGGAGGGACTGGTCCCCAAAACCAGGCTGAGCGCTTGTCCCATGATGGGTGGTCTTCCCTACCCCTCAGCCTGGGCGTTGCTTTTTCCTTTCCCTTTTTTTTTAATTTAATCCATCTCATGGCAAGCTGAGGAAGTTTGCCCCATCCCCTCCCTGTGTGATGTGTCCCTGGGTGCAAACAACACGGGCTCAGAGGGAGCTTCAACGCCTGCTCAGGCAGCGCTGGTTGGGGCTTTCACTCATCAGCTGCTGCTGCCCGCACCCAGCCCCTCTGGAAGGGGACGCTGGGGCCATCCCAGCTCACCTCTGGTCTGTGTTCAAAATGGGTAAACTTGCTACAGAAACGGGGTTTTGCTCCAAAAACCCGACATGCCCCGGGGGAGCAGCGGCAGAGCCAGGCGTGGGGGCAGAGGAGCTGCTCTGGCCCTGGCCGGTTCCCCCAGCCAAGAAAATCGCTCCCCCAGTAAGACTGTGCTGCAGGCAACTGGGGAAGCAGCACTTAAGGTAATAGTGATAATTAATAATAATAATAATAATAATAATAATAATAATAATAATAATAATAAAGCCGTTCACAGGGAGCCTGATGGAGGTGCCTGCCCCCTCCAATGCTGCCGTCCCTGTGCCCAGTGCCTGGGGCAGAGCTGGGGACACCACAGCCCCGTGCAGCGCCAGGCACACACCATTAGTGCCTCCCCGTGCCCCAGGTCCCCACGTCCCCACGGCTCAGGGCACAAAACCGGGTGGCCCCGGCGGTGGCAGCAGCAGGAGCTCACTCTTGGTGTGGCCGCGGGTGCTCCTGGGCTGCTTTAAAATGCTTTAAGGAATAATGGAACCTCTGAAATTGCACCCAAAATGTGACCGGGATGCGTTTTACTCTTAACCTTTCCTTACAGATGAAACCCTCCCAGGCCTGTTTGGCTTAAGGAAAAGCTGTTGAGGTGAAAAAAAAAATGATTAAAAGGTCTGATTCTTTCTTCCTGAAGAAACTGTAACAGTTCTGATGGCACCAAACGAGCGACAAAATGTTCCTTCCAAACAGGCGGCTTATAATTGGAGACGAGGATTTTTTATTTTTTATTTTTAATTCCCAGCCAAGTGTGATTTCAGCCTCTCTGCTGAGGATGGCGAGCGTCTCCCCAGCATCCCCGCGCCCGCGCGCTCCCCCGGGATGCGCTTATATAGGGCTGCGGTTTTGGGGAGGAGAGGGGGCCGGCAGGGAGGAGGGCTGCGAGTCACCGCAGGGGTGAGCCCTGCTGGGCGGTGGGGCCGTGGAAAACCGGGTGCTGGTTGAGCACCGCCGGAGCCACGCAGGGGAGAAGAAATGCAGGAGGAGTGGCGTGCGAGACTTGATTGCTCGCTACAGGCATGTTGGCTCCGCATGTGTAAAAACAATAATTAAACGTAAGATGTGGGAGGATTATTAAAGGTTTTATGGCATCTAATCCTTTTTGAAACCTTTTCTGTAGGCTGGAATCTGAGGCTAGAGCAATAAAAATGCAAACTACACCCAGATTAATTCCGTGCACCATGATTTTCCCTCCCCAGCCCATGCCCTGGGTGCTCACGGGGCTGTGGGAGCCGGCTGGGGGCAGGAGCCTGCCCGGGCATCGCGTGGGGCAGGCGGGAGCCGGGGGGGCTGAAACCACGGCCCCTCCAGCCCCGGGGGGGCTCCAGCCCCAATGGGGGCTCCCTGGGGGCTGCCAGGCCCCAGCAGGGTCACACATTTTGGCAAGCGAGTGGGCACAGGGGCTCCCTGGGCTGGGCGTGCTGGTGGGGCCCTCCTGGTGCTGCCCCCAGCCCTCCGCGCAGGGCCGGCAGGGAGCCATCGCTGCGGCTGCTAGCTCTCATGGAAATACATAAATAAAGGCGCCTTTCGCATTTCAAAGCTGGAAGATTTTTTTTTCCCCCCTCCTCCTTCAGAAGGGCTTATCTCCATGAAATTAGTAATTGGCGTTGCTTTCTGAAGCCGGGTAAGCGCCAGCAGCTGGTAACACCCACACGGCACTCCATTCTCTCGGAGAGGCCCCGCAGCCAAGGCAGAGAGGCTAATAAAAATAATAACAAGGAAAAAAAAATAAAAAAGCAGTAGAAAGTGCTGAAATCAGATGTTACTTTCCCTTTTGCTGGCCCTGTGTTTCCCAGGCCGGGCAGAGCAGCGCGGCAGGGGCGAGGCGCTGGGAGCGGCTGCGACCTCCCGGCTGCCCCGTCGCAGCGCGGCCCCTCGCAGGCTGGGCAGCGACGCCGTGTTTCCAAAATGCTGTTTCATCTCCAAAGCGCCCTCGGGGCAGCAGCTTCCTCCCCCGGAGCTCCCGGCCCCGTCTGGCACGTCGGGGCGGCAACCCCGAGCCAAAACAGGTTTTGGCTGATGACTTCCAGCGTGCTCATTAACTTTGAGTTGGCTTCATTAGTTTCTTCTTTTTTTTTTTTTTTTTTTAATTCTATTTCCATGCACGCCAAGCTGCTGCTGCCCTCGTGCTTGGAGCATCCAAGGCAGGGGTCTCTGGCTGTGGTCTGGGGGTGGTGGTCGGGGCAGCCCCGGGGCTTTGGCGATGCTGCGGGTGCTGCGGCGAGGCCGCGGCGATGCCGCCGGCGGTGCCTCGGCCACAGGAGCTGAGAACGGCGGTGTGGGGCCGTTCCCGGCAGGCGTGCCGGTGCCTCGCCGAGGGCTGCGGGACGATCCTTATCGGCGAGCCTACCCCAAACCAAACCGGCCTGCCAGCGCCGGGGCCAGCGCCGGGTGAGCGCCGCGCTTCTCCCGGTACCCAGCGGCACATCCCTCCCCGTCCCTTTGAGTTGCTAATGTCGTCCACGCCCTTGACAGCCGATGGTTATCAGTGTGGGAGATCCTGGGCGCAGCTCGACGCCCCGGCCGTGCCTGAGGTTCCCAATCTGCCTCGCATCTCGATTGCTCTGGCTAAGGTGAGGCGGCGGCTGCGAGCCCTCTCCTGCCGGGCTCCGGGATGCCGCAGCCAGCTGGGAGAGCAGTGCCGGAGCTCAGGAGCTCACCACCCACCGGATTTCTCATTTCTCCTCTGCAGAGCACCGAGCTGGTGGCAGAGCACGGCACCGAGACCCCACACCCAGCAGCGGGGACGTGGGTGCCAACCAGGAGCCGCTGACGGATCCCACGCATTGTGGTGCCGTGCTGCCAGCTCCACCGTGGGCAGCAGCCTCCTCCGGGCCACCCACGGGGCCAGTTCGGGCCCCATCCCACCCCGGGGACACAGGAGCCCCGATGGGGTCCTCTGGTACACTGGTGCCAGGGCTTGGGGCCGGCTGTGCTCACAGCCTGCGCGGGGCCAGCCCTGGCGCACTGCAGACACCTGGCCCTGGGTCTGCTCCCCGGTCCAGTGATTCACGCTGCTCGCCAGTACAGCTACCTGAGCGGGTTAATTACATTAATAAATATAAATTACAGCGTGCATTAGAGCACGCTGTGGTTTCTAGCCTGGGCTTTAATGAGCGCCCCATTTACTCCGGAGCAACCCGCTGCAGACACTTGGGGAGATGGCTGGGATTTCCACCGCTCTGCTCTGAGCAAGGGGAAGCACCGCTCCCTGCTCCCCCAGCTGAGGGATGTGGGTGCTGAGCTCCACCATGACGCAGGTCAGCGACGTGGGGAGAGAAGCCGTCAGCCCTGGGCCGAGCCCCGCAGGAGGCAGCAGTCCCCGGCTCTCCCAGGGGGCTGGCTGCAGGCAGAGGGGTCTGGGGAGGGCTGGGCTGGGCCCCCTGCCCGCGGTGCCCACCCGGGAGCACCCAGCTCAGCATTACCCCAGCGACTTCCACCCTCCCAGCTCCTTACAGGAGCCAGACCCCTGTGAATCACTGTAATTTTTTTTTTTTAATGTTTTTCTCCCCCTCTCAGGCAAGCCAAAAGCACAAAAATTGCTACGAATCGATTTTTGGACGTCAAGTTTAGATGGGTCATATTTGCCTAGCTTTTAATGCCTGGTGTCTATAGCTTGCGCTTCCATCATCCCATTACATGGATGACAAGCAGGCCAGCACCACGGAGAGGAAACAAATTACCTAATAAATCAAGCACCGAGGATATAAAGCGGACAGTGTTATTAGGCTGCTGCAGAGAGGGAGAGTAACGGATAGGTATGGATCCAGGCTGGGATGGCGGGGAGAGGGACCCTGGCTGTCTGCTCTGCTGAGAGCAGCCGCGGAGCCAAGCGTGCCGTGCCGTGCCGCCGGGTCCTGGGCACGCCGCCGGGGCCGAGGGGTGCCGGCGTTTGCCTCACCCTTTCCCCAAATCCTCCCTGCAAGTTCTCCTTGCCACGGCGAGAAATTCGGGGGAGTTGGGAATAAGCCTGCTACAAGCCATCAGGCCTTTGCGGCCTTCATTGCAAAGCACTGATTTCATTGTGGGATTATAATTAGCAAGCACAATGCCATAATTACGCACCACTTAACTTCTTGGCTTTAATAGCTGCGTGAGCCAGCGTTGAAACAAGAGAGCAGGATTTTGGTGCTCGGTGGTGGGGGAAATATCCAGGGAAGGAGTCATTTCCAAGAGGGGGTTGTTACGCCTCCCCTGCACTTAAACCTTCCCTCTCCCAAACAAATTGCTATTGTTCGCTGGGAGAACCGCGTGCAGCTCGGCGACGGAGCCTCAGCCCTCAGCCCAGCCGGGGCAATAGGCAGAGGAACAAAAGAGGGCTGCAGGAAGGAAATGCTTCATAACCTTCTAAAGACTCGGTCTCAGCAGAAGAAATGCTTTTGATTTTTATC
Organism: Anser brachyrhynchus; assembly: GCF_964034855.1. Classification (NCBI taxonomy): domain Eukaryota; kingdom Metazoa; phylum Chordata; class Aves; order Anseriformes; family Anatidae; genus Anser; species Anser brachyrhynchus. Next base: position 21,489,231 of record NC_137706.1, on the reverse strand, counting down.
ACTTCTGTTCTCTCAAATAACCTACCCTTAACCTTTTGTGTTTCCCTTTCTGGGACAGCAAGATAGTGCTGCGAGTGCCTGCGGCTCCTGGCTCCAGGCTGGTGGCGGGGAGGCGTTCGGTTTAGTTCCTGACTTCGTGTCCCATTTCTCTCCTAGCTGCAGTGGAGACATCTCCCCTTCGGCATCAGCATCTTCCGAGGCCTGGCTCTGCTGCGCAGCCCTGTCCTGCTTCTTGGCACCCTTGGGACGGTGCCTGGCAGGGCTGGGTCCCCCCCAGCACCCCGGGGAATGTGGGGTCCCCAAGCAGAGCAGCCCCCTGGCACGGGCCACTTTTCCTGCCCCACATCACTGCGGGCGTTTCCTCCGGTCCGTTAGGGCCATCGGCCTCCGCGCCGCTTAACTCGTCAAAAGCTGCCCTGCAACTCATTATTCTGGATGAATTAAATTGTTTGTAATTGATAAATTATGCAAAAGTGCCTGCCAATTTTGAAATGTAGAGCTGATATCAACCCACCCAGGGGGACTCATTCTAATTTTATCTCAGCCTTGCATTGTGCCTCTCCTGCTTGATGTATGTTGTATTGATTTAACAAGGCTCCTGGGAATTAGGTTGATTTTCTAATTTTATCCTGTAGATGAAATGAATCAGATACAAATACAATGAGTGCATTGTCTGCCCTGGCAATGCGAGCAGGGTCCTCCAGCCGGCCGTGCCGGGCAGCTCGGCGAGGCACGGCCACCACGCGGTGCCAGCCCCGGGCCGACCCCCCCGGCCCCCTCCGTGCCTCCCCGGCGGATGCTCCGTGCTCTTCCTGGCCTCGATCCCCTGTGACTTCAGCAAAGACGCTGGCTGGAGCAGGAAACGTGAGGCTGCTCCTCAAAACAGCCCTGGCTTTGCTGGCGGGGGGAGTTGCTGAAGCTGCCTGGGTGATCCCGGGTGGCACGGGCACGACCAGCGGCATCGGGACGAAGAGGAAGGTTGGGAGAAGATGAAGGCTGTATTTTTTCCATGCTTGTTCAGTTCTACATGATAACAGTCTATTGGGGGATAATGGAAGAACTTGCTTCATGCATTGGATAGCTTTTAGCAATCTCTCTGTGAGAGATGTTCATTTTTTCTGCAGTGAATTCGGGGCTGTTCGTGGTCCCCTCGGCCTCCCCGGCCTCCTCCAGGGCTGGAGCATCGGGCGTTATCGTCTCCAGCTGGGAGGATGCTCAAAAAGCAGCACCTGATGCCCAACACAGCTGTGCTCTGCCAAGAGCTGCTCTGACCCACCCTTCCCCTGCACCCACTTATCAGATAACGGGGACAATTAGGAGATCCTTGCCGTAAGTAACCCGGATTATGCAAGAAAAACTGTGGTTAGGGTAAGGTGTTCTGGTGTGTAGGATTCAGGAGGCTGGAAGAGGCCTTTGGCTTCGGGATGTGGCTGGGAGCAGTGGTTTGGGGAGGTGGGTGGGAGGATAAAGCGCCGGCCGAGGACACGGGCCCTGGGGGCTTGGTTTTGTCCCTGCTGTGCCCGTGGCTGAGGCTCAGCGGGGCTGCTTTGTGTTGGGATTTACCAGAACTTGTGAAAAGAGACGGGTGGAGGGGCGTCCGTCTGCAGGCTCGTGGTGGGCGAGGGAGGGTTCTCTGTGTCTCTCCAGGACCTCTCCCCTCTTGCTGAACCCCAGGAAGCCAGGACGGGGCTGTGGGCAGGAGGGGTGGGAAGAGCCCGGCAGAGCCCTGGTGGCCGTGATGAGCACGGATGCACCAGCAAATGCGTTTCCGTGCAGGAATTCTGCACAACTTGTCCGTGCATATGGTACAGTCGCCCTGAGGCAGACGAAATAAAATTAATTTATATTTTTTTTTTACTCCTGTTTTAAATGAATATGCATGGTTTCATTGCAGCTAGGAATAGCTATTCTCCCTGCCTCCCTCCTCTTGCCAAGACCTTTAGGGCTTGTAGCTGGACTGCTGTCTATTATATACGTCCCCTATATAGGACTGCACTGAGCTAAAATAGGTGTATTTGGTTGTGTATATGGCCAGTGAGGAACCGGCTGTTAGCAGGAGGAGGATGTGGTTTGCTACCTGGGTGTAAACGTCCCTGGTGACCTGGGGGCTCTTTTGCTGGAGAAGGGGCTCGGGGGGGTCCTGAGCTGGGCTCCAGCCCTAGGAGCCGGCTGGGGGGGGAGGCGAGCCCCTGCCCTCCCCTGCCGGGAGCTCTGCGAGGCCGTATTGATCTCTCCTCCCAGCGCCAACCCCACGAGGGCTTGGAAATTGCTGTGCTCCAGGAGCAGCTTCACTGAGAATGAGAATTTGTAGTGTTCAATAAATATTATTAGAAAACTGAAAGATAATAATTATGTCAATTACAGGATGGGTAATTGGGCCTGGAGAAGAAAAGTACTTTTCTTCCTAATTGCTGGGGCCATGCTACTGTGATTGCATGTATCAGTTCCAAAAATAAAAGGCCAGCTATCAAGTGGAGAAAGCGCTTTGTTTTTCTAATGGCATGTTATAGCACTGTGCCTGGAAGAGCGCACTGGGCCAGCCTGCAACCAGGAATTTAAAAGAGCAGCGGTTAAAAAAAAAAAATCACATCATTTTCAGGTGTCAGAGCCTCTGCAGTGACATTTTTTTTTTTTTGCTCCCAAACCGCTCAACGCCCTGAGCCCCGCTCCCATCCCCGCCACGTCCCAGGGGCTGTGCGGGATGGGGGGGCCTGGGGGTGCCCCCACTGCGCCCCGTGGGGATTTGGAGGGTCCCGGGCAGGGCGCTGTGGTGCGGGGCGAGGGCTGCCAGTGGCAGCAGGCTCGTTCCCCTCGCTGAGGCTGGGTGGCCTGTCAGTCACGGGCAGGCACAATCCCCCGGTGCTCTGGGGGTTTGGGTTGTTTCCACGGTAAATAAAAATTTCTGTGATCCTGCTTGAAAGATGTCGGGGAGAAATTTCAGCGCGGTGGAAGCGGGGGGAAGGGAAGCCATGATTTATTTCCTCCTCGCCTGGTGTAAAAGATACTGCGCTGGGTCTACTGAGCTTTGAGTGTTTGTATAAATCTGTCTACTCAAAACATCTCAAAGAGTTGACTGACGGCCCATGTAATTTAGCACACAGCTAAAAAATTTAAATCGTACATCCTGCCGAGAGCTGAGGAATATAGCATCATCTGTGCCGCGCTCAGCGCCGCGCCGCGGGATGCAGGTGCCAGGATTATGTTTTGGGAGGTGCCTACCCCGCAGCCAGACCCCTGGGTGAAGGAGAGGCCTGGATGCCCACCCATGGGCCACCCCCAGGCCAGGAGCTCTGCCCGGTGCCAGCGGTGCCCTCAATGGACGTGGTGATGCTGGGCACGGGGCACTGCTGCCGTGCGGCCCTGTGGGCACCCAGGTGCCTTCCTGCAGCCCAGGGAGCGATTTTGGGGCAGAACCGGGCTGTCTGGCAGCGTGGGCTTGGTCCAGCAGCCCCCAGGGGACAGGAGGCCCGGGATGGTGGCACAGGACCTGCGGTGTGCCACCAAGGTGCCACCGCCCCACGGGAAGCAGCTCGGTGCCACCGGCTCCCAAGCTTGCGTGCCTCCAGCTTCTTTTTCTTCCTCGCCTTTCATCTCCCACTTAATTTGTCTGCTCTGGTAGCCCATATGTTTGCCTGGAGATGGCGAGGTTTATTTTTTTTTCCCCGAACTATAAATAGACGTTTCAGAGCAACTCCTTGCTGCCAGTTATCCGTCTACACATCAACATTAACATAATTACCACAGTGAATCTCTAATCTCGGCAGCAACGCATGCAGGTTTTAACAGTGGATTGGGCTCGGCGACTGTGTGTAATTTGGGTCTTTAGTCAACTGACAAATCTGCAGGCGAGTCGCGGCGGAAAGTTGTGAACTTCCCCTGGTTTCCAGCCCCGACTGCTCGAGATCTGCACGGTGACAAGTGAGAAGGGAACAATGAATAGGATCTGCCACACGTCCCAGAGGTAGAGATGTATCACCGCCTAACTCGTGGCTGTCAGGGTAGCGGTGCATTAATCTTCCATCTTCTTTGTTTTGTTTGCAAATGTCCCTGAAGGACGGAGCTGTAATTGGGCCGGCGGAATTGGCAGCGGGATTTCTCTGCCGCCTTCCCCAGCTGCCTCTCAGGTGGTTTTCTGGGGAGCTGGAGCAGCATGGAAGCAGCACCCGGCTGCTCCGTGGTGCCCTGCTCCATCACGGCTCCCCCGCAGCTCCTGGGCAGCACCAGGGTTTTTTTTGGGCTCAGCCCCTCCCTCGGGAGCAGCACACCGGCACAGCATCGCCACCAGGTCCACGCTGCTCCCTGCCAAAGGTGATGCTGCGGGGCTGCTTCCCAAAAAGACATCATCCCCATCACCCCCTATTGCCTCCAAAAGCGGCTGCAGGGCAGGGGATGCCCCTGCTGCTCTCGGCTGCCTCCCTCCCCAGCACCGGGCACCCCGGCGGCGGCACCGCTCGCCTCCCCGGGCAGCACGGGGAAGAGCTGCCCCAGACCTAAGCGCATGTGTGTTCCCTTCCCAGCCCGTGAGTTATACAGGGACTGGTTAGATGGTTTCAGTGGTTAGATGACTCATGACCTCATCATATTGTGGCAACACTGCTATAGCACTCGCACTACAAATTATGGGCTAGATCCTGCCGCCCCGGCTGTGGCTGGCTGCCCGGTGACTTCAGATATAGCAGGGTGCCTGTTTGTTTTCTGAAGGGCTTTGACTTCACCGGGAGGGTTGTTATTTTATTTTATTTATTTATTTATTTTTCTGTGGAGGAAAGAAAGGAGGGAGCTTCCCAAATGGAAGGGGCCGGGATAGTGGAGATGCCCTGCTCCGGGTCCCTCGGGAGCCTTGGCAGAGGACGCGCATCCTTATCTCGACCTGTGCTGGTTGTTCTGACACTGTGCCCCCGCACAGCTCTCGGCAGCCCCAGCAGGCTGTGGGTCTGGAATTGGGAACAGGAGATGCTCCCCTGCCCCCCTGCGTGTCCCAAACACCGCTGCCCCAAATCCTGCTCTCTGCTTGCTGATGCAACCGGAGCAAGGCTTGCAGCACATTTTCTGCCACGGTGGTGGGTTGTCTGGAATAAACCCACTCAAATAATCATCACTTTGATTCTCAGCAAAAGAAAGGAGCCGACTGAGTTAAATGCCTCCCTTCTGATGTTCTGTTTGGTTATTTTGCTTTCAAGAAAAATAAATACCCCGTCGGCATGTTTATAGCGCTGATTTGGTA